>NC_090923.1:1194433064-1195058064 GCF_040938575.1 Ambystoma mexicanum | reverse complement strand
TTCACCGCTTCACAGAAATGTGTGATCCTGGGTTCATTTTATCTCACGGTGCTTTATCTATCAAAATTATAAGTCTTTAGAAGTGATTCATTTCTCACTGTATGCTAATAAATAGTTCTAAATTGTACATTAGATATTCTTTAATATCTGTTAATCCTGAAAACATCGCCAACACGTGTTACGACCTCTTAATCAATGGTCTTCATCAGGGCGTTAGGACGTCTTCACTATAGAGATTCCAATTGGTTCTTAAGATGTTTGTTTCAAATCACCTCTAGTTACAGCTTCTAGCTCAGTTTACAATATTAATCACGATTGTGAACATTCCAATATCCTTCACATTTGGTCCCAATTCTTGAAATCTAATGTCTTTGCGCCTATTCTCAAACCGATTTTTAGAAAGTCCCAATTTATTTCATATTAAGCACCGTGTGGATCATCGCAGTCTACAGAATAGAGTGAATCTGAGGCTATTGGAAGCAGGTATAAGGAGGTGCGAGGCTGGTTAACCTATGATCAAGACTTCAGGAAAAAGATTGGGGCTCCTGTGACTTGTCTTGGGATCACAGGGATTGTGACCCTGTGTGTCAAATCGTGGGGGCCAGGAACAATTAGGCGACACAAACAAGCAACATATAACCCCCAATTGAGGTTTAAGCAATACCATTGAGGAAGCTCATAATGGGGGACAGAACGAACAACCACTGCCCTTTTGGGGTGGCAAATGTTCAGGCAGGGTTTTCCCTGACAGCAAACCTACTGCAAACGTGTGCCCCTTCTACATGAGAGAGCATGCTCTGCGGTACACGCCCGCAAGCGCAGCCATGCATGCAGCCCGTGCGGTGCAGGGCACTCAGCAACCTCAAGTACTAAAGGACAGAAGAGAGGGAATGTCAGTGGGCCAAGGGCAAAACAGTCACCAAATGGCTCCCGTAAATACGCATTCAATCCTTCAGGCGCAGCCATGCATGCTGCACGTGCGGTGCATGGCACCTAGCAACACCATGCACTAAAAGACAGAAGAGAGGGAATGCCAGTGGGCCAGGGTCAAAACAGTCACCATATAGCTCCCGTAAACACTCATTCAATCCTTCAAGCGCAGCCATGCATGCTGCATGCTGCACGCGCGGTGCAGGGCACCCAGCAACATCATGCACTAAATGACAGAAGGGAGGGAACCCCAGCGGGCCAGGGGCAAAACAGTCACCAAATAGCTCCCATAAATACGCATTCAATCCTGCAAGCGCAATCATGCATGCTGCACGTGTGGTGCAGGGCACCCAGAAACATCATGGACTAAAGGACAGAAGAGAGGGAATGCCAGTGGGCCAGGGCCAAAACAGTCACCAAATAGCTCCCGTCAACATGCATTCTATCCTGCAAGCGCAGCCATGCATGCTGCACGCGCAGTGCAGGGCACTCAGCAGCATCATGCATTAAAAAACAGTAGGGTGCGAACTCCAGCAGGCCACGGGCAAAACAGTCACCAAATAGCTCCCGTAAATATGCATTCAATACTGCAAGCGCAATCATGCATGCTGCACGTGCGGTGCAGGGCACCCAGAAACATCATGGACTAAAGGACAGAAGAGAGGGAATGCCAGTGGGCCAGGGGCAAAACAGTCACCAAATAGTTCCCGTAAACATGCATTCTATCCTGCAAGCGCAGCCATGCATGCTGCACGCGCAGTGCAGGGTACTCAGCAACATCATGCATTAAAAAACAGTAGGGTGCGAACTCCAGCAGGCCAGGGGCAAAACAGTCACCAAATAGCTCCCGTAAATATGCATTCAATCCTGCAAGTGCAATCATGCATGCTGCACGCGCGGTGCAGGGCAGTCAGCAACACCATGCACTAAAAGACAGAAGGGAGGGAACCCCAGCAGGCCAGGGGCAAAACAGTCACCAGTAAATATGCATTCAATCCTGCAATCGCAGCCATGCAGGCTGCAAACATTTTTTTTTAAAACAAGCACGTTATAAATAACCTGCCCTTCTACAATTAAAATAGCGCCGATATACCTACGGGTTATGTGCACTGTAAATAAATGCAAAAATAAATAAATGCACTAAATGAGAGAAGAGAGGGAATGCCAGTGGCCCACGGGCAAAACAGTCACCAAATAGCTCTCGTAGGCATGCATTGAATCGGCCAGTAGCTTCATGGGTACCCCAAAGTTAAGGAGAGCCACTGATTTTATGGGGCAGCGATGGCTTTAAGCTGCTGTACTCTGGCACCTCACTTCAAAGAAGCGCTCGGAATGCAGAGTCAGCAGGAGAATTGCCTGAAGCTGTAGCTGAGAAAATCAAAAAAGAGGGACTGCTGGGCCACATCCGGGCCCTTCCAGCACCCCATCACTTGGCCCCTTCACTCTACCACCCGGGGAGGAGAGGGGAAAGTACAGAGGTATCCTCCTCCACCTGTTGTGCCCCCAGGGAGACTCATGATGACTGTCATGCACCTCATTGGACCACGCTGGCCCCCACGGCAGAGGAAGTAAACTCATCGGAAAGTGCAAGAAGATTCCAGTGGCCTAGTGCTCAGGGCGCAAGTCTTTCCGCCAGACTCGTGTCGGGATTCAGTCAGGCAATTCCCTGCACTGAAGCACAACCTGGATCCCAGCGGAGCAGGTACCCGTCATTCCAATTCCACAAGGATTTCTAGAAGAATCGACAATGGGCCTCATTACGACCCAGGCGGTAAGTTACTACGTTTACGCCATGGTGGTTGCCGGACTTACCGCCCCATTCCGAGGTTGGCGGGGCGGTAAGTCCCCAATCCCCATTTACCCTTCCCCATTCCCATTTTTGCCCCGTAGGGCATAATGGGAGTGGGGAAGGCGTTAATTATGCCACCGTAAATTACGGTGGCGTAATTAACAACATGGTCCCTTAGCGCCATGGATTTTAACACCTGCTAAAAGCAGGTGTTAAATCTGCCATGGCGCTAAGGGACCTCGGAATCAGGCGGTAAGGGTCGGCGCTGTTTACGCCGCCGTAAACCCCTTACCGCCTGGGTCCTAATGAGGCCCAATGACCCTGCTCTCAAGTGACCGGGCATCTGAAAGTGCCTGCACTTCACCAGCATTCCAAACATCCATGCTAAATCATACATCACACACATGTCATTACGTGCACCAAGGGCGTAGCTCCGCCACATGCAAGCCACACACGCTTGCAGATCATTACACACATGGATGTGACATGGTCTGGGGTAGTAATCTGCGCTACACGCTGTCCGCCTCTCTCCTCCCTGCCACCCAGTACAGCTGTGCCCCTCCGTATCCTACCCCCCACTATATTTCCGCTCTACCTCTGAAAAGCACTCCGTTGTGCATCTGTACTGTTGTAGACCTCTGTAAAGCGAATTTGCGATGTTTTTGTTTCTCTGTTTTTGTTTCTCTGTTTTTGTTTCTCTGTTTTTGTTTCTCTGTTTTTGTTTCTCTGTTTTTGTTTCTCTGTTATAGCATTCCCTGTTGTGGCCTTCTCTACTATCGCTGGATACCTTGTTTCACTGTTGACCGGCAGTTTGGAGCACTTTAGGCATTCGTTTGTGGTACTAATGCAGCATAATCCTGGTGTAAACATAATCTTGTTTCCTGACGTCAGAGCTCAGCGTGAAATCCTCTGTTAAAAGTGAAACCATTGCCTTTTCCTTGCTGAAATGATACCTCAGTGGATTGAGTCCTAGCTGTGGAGATTCACCTGTAATCTTCAGATAGGACGCTTGAGACCCGGCTAGGGTTTACTCAGCCTTTAATCTGTCCCAATGTGCTAAAAACAAACTCAAAAGCAATTAGGGGAGCGGCTGGAGTCCAGGAGTTTGCAGCGCTTAGAATTTCTTAGAAAATGTTCACTGCGTGCAAACATGGTGCCACCTACACTAGAAAAAGGATTTGAAAAGAAGATGGCAGATTACGGTGTAATCCGGGGTAATCCTTCCCCCCCTCCCCTCCCCGTCTCCTCCTGCCCCTGCGACTGGATGCGTGTGTCCCTTATGAGTCTCCGGGGTCAGGCCCTCCTTAGTCCAGTCTTCTCCTTTCACCCCTTCCCACCAGCACTTGCCCTCGGGCGCCCTTCCCTAACTACCCTTCCGAGGCTGGTCCTCCCCTGCCCTTGCACTATTGACCCCTAACCCTGGCACTTGCTCCCCTCAGCACTTGACAAGCCCCTTGTGCCCCCTCCGTCCATCACTTCTCCCTCTTTCAGCCTCTCCCTACCCCATCCCTTTCTCCTGACCTACCTCCTCCCACTGCACTTCGCAACACTGCACTTGCACGATCGATCCACATGTCACAAGGACTTGTAGGACCGTTACTTTTGTTTTCTCCTCCGCCCTCCACCACCGCGCCCCTTTTTGTCTTTTGGCGGCAGGAAACACTTTCTACTGTATAGGTGCCATACAAATGTTCAATAAATAAAAATAAAATAAGGGAATCGAGAATGGAAATAATTAATGAATTAATTAATTCATTCCACCAAAATAATTTTGTTATTTAGCTTTTCATATTTATTCATACATTGTTGTCGAAAAAAAAGTAAAACACCCCTTAGGGTAATGTCACCCACATTTCTGAGCTGGCATGCGTTCTAAGCATGATTATCAAGTGATCCTCGAAATATATTTTCACATGAAGTTGTTTGTAAAATGGATCTATATTGCAGGGCGTTGCCCCATGCAATGGCACAGAGATTTGGTGGACTAGGTTTGCAGGGATTGAGCCTGCCATGTCAGCAGGCTCAGACTGGCCTGTAGGCCAATAGGCCCAAGGCCGGACCAAAAACACAAGATGCTGGGGTGGGCCAGTTATTTTGGGTCCAGGTGGGGCACTTTTTTGGTCAATGTGGGCCAGTTTGATGAGTTATTTCACTAAGCGGCTAATAGTTTGGACCAGTGTTGCTGAATAAATAGTCTTTAAAATGTACAATTTGCATCACATTTTATCAAAAACCTCCCCCTTGGGTACTATTCAAACAGCGGAACAAAAGGAATGAGTTCCCATTTGCAAATGTGGGCCACTTTTTCGTTGGTCCCCGAGACAATTTTAGGCCCATTTCGACCCTGCATGTGAGGGGCTGCTGGAGTGCAGGAAAGGAGTCTACCCTGTGTGGTCCTCTAGGCCTTGGTGGGTGGTGCTGGTGCCTGCCACATGTGATCCTGTTGTGTGATCCTATTGTGTGATCCTGTAGGCCTTGGCATGCAGGGATGGAAACTACCCCATGTGGTTCTGTAGGCCTTGGTGTGCGGTGATGGTGCCTGCCACATGTGATCCTGTCGTGTGATCCTGTAGGCCTTGGCATGCAGGGATGGAACCTACCCTGTGTGGTGCTGTAGGCCTTGGTGGGCGGTGATGGTGCCAGCAACGTGTGGTCCTGCCATGTGATCCTGTAGGCCTTGGCATGCAGTGATGGAGCCTACCCCTTGTGGTCCTGTAGGCCTTGGTGTGCGGTGATGGTGCCTGCCACATGTGATCCTGTCGTGCGATCCTGTAGGCCTTGGCATGCAGGGATGGAACCTACCCTGTGTGGTGCTGTAGGCCTTGGTGGGCGGTGATGGTGCCAGCAACGTGTGGTCCTGCCATGTGATCCTGTAGGCCTTGGCATGCAGTGATGGAGCCTACCCCTTGTGGTCCTGTAGGCCCTGGTGTGTTGGGATGGTGCCTGCCATGTATGATCCTGTCGTGTGATCCTGTAGGCATTTGCATGCAGCGATGGAGCCTACCCAGTGTGGTCCTGTAGGCCTTGGTGGGTGATGATGGTTCCTCCCACGTGTGGTCCTGTCGTGTGATCCTGTGGGCCTTGGCATGCAGGGATGGAGCCTACCCTGTGTGATCCTGTAGGCCTTGGTGTGCTGTGATGGTGCCTGCCACGTGCAGGCCTGTCCTGTGGTCCTGTTGTGTGATCCTGTAGGCCTTGGCATGCAGGGATGGAAACTACCCCGTGTGTTCCTGTAGGCCTTGGTGTGCGGTGATGGTGCCTGCCATGTGCGGTCCTGTAGGGCTTGGTGTGCGGTGATGGTGCCTGCCATGTGTGGTCCTGTCGTGTGATCCTGTGGGCCTTGGCATGCAGGGATGGAGCCTACCCCGTGTGGTCTTGTAGGCCTTGGTGTGCGGTGATGGTGCCTGCCACGTGTGGGCCTGTCGTGTGGTCCTGTTGTGTGATCCTGTAGGCCTTGGCATGCAGGGATAGAAACTACCCTGTGTGGTCCTGTAGGCCTTGGTGTGCGGTGATGGTGCCTGCCACGTGCGGTCGGCCTTGGTGTGCGGTGATGGTGCCTCTCCACGTGTGGTCCTGTCGTGTGATCCTGTAGGCCTTGGCATGCAGGGATGGAAACTACCCCGTGTGGTCCTGTAAGCCTTGATGAGCGGTGATGGTGCCTGCCACGTGCGGTCCTGCAGGCCTTGGTGTGCGGTGATGGTGCCTGCCACGTGTGGTCCTGTCGTGTGATCCTGTAGGCCTTGGCATACAGGGATGGAAACTACCCCATGTGGTCCTGGAGGCCTTGGTGTGCGGTGATGGTGCCTGCAACGTGCGGTCTTGCAGGCCTTGGTGTGCGGTGATGGTGCCTGCCACGTGTGGTCCTGTCGTGTGATCCTGTAGGCCTTGGCGTGCAGGGATGGAAACTACCCCGTGTGGTCCTGCAGGCCTTGGTGTGAGGTGATGGTGCCTGCCACGTGCAGTCCTGCAGGCCTTGGTGTGGGGTGCCGGTGCCTGCCACGTGTGGTCCTGTCGTGTGATCCTGTAGGCCTTGGCGTGCAGGGATGGAAACTACCCCGTGTGGCCCTGCAGGCCTTGGTGTGCGGTGATGGTGCCTGCCACGTGCAGTCCTGCAGGCCTTGGTGTGCGGTGATGGTGCCTGCCACGTGTTGTCCTGTCGTGTGATCCTGTAGGACTTGGCGTGCGAGGATGATGCCTGCCATGTCTGGTCCTGTAGGCTTTGGCATTCTGGGAAGGAGTCCACCCCGTGTGGTCCTGTAGGCCCTGGCGTGCTGGGATGGTTCCTCGCCCATTTTGATGTCCAGGTTATTATTCCAATAATGTTTCCAGGGGCACTTTCATGTTAAGGTTAACACAGGTGCAGATTGTAAGCTATTTTAGGTGGTTTTTGCACGATTTACCCAACTAGATGTGCTTTAAAAATGCACCTATCTGCTTAATCCTAACTCTTGTCCGTTTGACAAATACACTTTTGTAAAAAGTTGCTAAAACTGCAACCTTTGCTCATTTCTCCAGGCAGCAGCTTGAAGAGTGCCATGGGAACGGGCTAACGTCATATACATTTGGCCACTAGTCTAGAAGTGCTTTAATACCCGGACATTTTATTGTTTTTCCCGACAATTCGAAACGCCTCACAGAAGTTACATTGCATGTAAGAAAGGGGGCATCTTGTGACGTTCTTGCAAATGTCTTGGCGGGAGAACCCCTCAGGCGTGATTTGAAATGTATCGGACCTATTTTACCAACGCGCAGCAGGGCCATGCGTGCTTTACGGAGACAAGTGTTTCTTAACATGGTAGCGAGAGAACTGGACCGTGGGCTGTTTGCCAATTATTATACGCCAGTCAGGGCCTACGTGCAAGTGTACTCGCTGCCGCGGTCAGCATGGCCATGCACGGAGGTAGGGTAGATGTCTTTCCAACCTGCTGGTTCTGTTGGATCCCCACGGTGTGTGTGAGAAGAGCAGAGCCTGTATTCTGTGCGCTGCGCCTTCTGGCCCGGCAGCCTGCTATCAAAACGTAATAATGTCGCACAGGCGCGGGACAGCTACCTATTAAATAGCGAATGGCAAGGGACCGTCTCGCCTTTAGAAAAGGCTTAAACACCATGTTATTTACCTAGTACTAGTCAGAGCCTCCTTCCCTTGTTTCGTGGACTTCCTGTGTCTCTGTGTGTTTGTGTAAGGGCCCTGATGCGCACGGGCTTTGGCGCTTAATAAATAAATATAACATAAGTCAAAGCGCATAGGGACTTGGAAGACTCCAGCTTTTGTGAAAAAACCTTTCCCCAAATGTACTTAAACTCAGGGAACTGACATCGGGTGTCCTTAAATCGGTGGAATTAACATCGTGCGTCCTTAAACCCAGGGAATTGACAGCGCCTTGATTTGGACTCGACCACTAACATTGACCATGAGGCCCTTTCCTGGGATTGAATTGTTTCTATAAGGCAAGGGTCTGCAACGTATTCGTTGTTGAACTACAACACCCACCAGCGCTAGCTAACATTACAGTGATGGATCATGGGAGTCGTAGTCTACTCCAGGGGTTCAACTTCTGGCTAAACGTAACGTGTTTAGACAAAATAGCAGACTTTATAAACCTGGAAACAGGGACAATCACCCCCATACCAAGTGTGGTAGTGTTTATGAGGCCACTGTGGTGGCAGGGATGAGCACAAAGAAACGTGCACTGTTTTGGAGAGTTTTATGGGTTTATTGTTCGTGTATTATTCGTCTGCCCCTGGGGCAAGGGGAAACATGGGAATAAACCGTATATGAAAATGATTGCAAATCTCTTACGCTGATTTGTGTCACATACGCAAAACAAATGATTGCCCCCATTTGGTGCTTATGCAGCAGTCGGTGGCTTTTTAGATGATCTGGCTCCAGCGATTCAGGTCTGGTCGTGCAAAAACAGAAAGCTTTCCCCAGCGCATGTTAGGAAGCTTTCCCCGGTATATGTTAGAAAGCTTTCAACTGTAAATGTTAGAAAACTTTACCCAGTGCATGTTATAAAACTTCCAACAGTAAATGTTAGAAAAACGTTCCCAGTGCATGTTAGAAAGCTTTCAACAGTACATGTTAGAAAGCGTTCAACAGTAAATGTTAGAAAACTTTCCCCGTTGCATGTTAGAAAGCTTTCAACAGTACATGTTAGAAAGCTTTCCCCAGTACATGTTAGAAAGCTTTTCCTAGTACATGTTAGAAAGCTTTCACCTGTAAATGTTGGAAAACTTTACCCAGTGCATGTTAGAAAACTTCCAACCGTAAATGTTAGAAAAACGTTCCCAGTGCATGTTAGAAAGCTTTCAACAGTACATGTTAGAAAACTTTCCCCGTTGCATGTTAGAAAGCTTTCAACAGTACATGTTAGAAAGCTTTCCCCAGTACATGTTAGAAAGCTTTTCCTAGTACATGTTAGAAAGCTTTCAACTGTAAATGTTAGAAAAATGTCCCCAGTGCATGTTAGAAAGCTTTCCCCAGAAAGCTTTCCTCAGTGCATGTTAGAAAACTTTCACCAGCGCATGTTAGAAAGCTTTCCCCAGTGCATGTTAGAAAGCTTCCCCAGTGCATGTTAGAAAGCTTTCCCCAGTGCGTGATAGACAACTTTCCCAAGTGCATGCATCTTTTTACTGTCCTAATGCTAGGAAAAATACCATGCCACTGTCCCCTGGTAGGGATACTCACCATGTACATTGTGGGAGTCAAGGATTGGTTTCTTTGCATGCGGTTTTATCACACTGTTCTCTCAGTTCCCTCTGAGAGTTAGGACTCAGTATCCCAGCATGCAGTGTTATCACACAGTCCATCAGGCTTTTCCTTGCCATACCACTTCGGGCCGTTTACCTCAGATGCTGATTACTGCTTTACTCCTTGGACTCTGCATGTTCCTTTTCGACTTTCCCGCTTCACACCCTCATCATGCCTGGGCTCTCCCCCTCCACTCTGCTGGGATTCTTGCTGATGTCTTCTTTCTGGCTCCCTTCTCTCGCCCATGGCTCCACAGATCACAGCAGGTTTCCCTGGACTACTTTGCTTGACCACTACAGTTTTGATATCAGATATTGAGCAGGCACAAGGGCATTGCTGGATCTTCTCCCGCAAATCAAGCAACATGACAATGATCGTCAGATTCCCTCCCAGGTAGCCAGGCTGGGCTGAAGATGTCTGGGGGCCATTTCAACATCATGATTGGGGGGACCCTGCGTAGAGCAAAAACAGTCTGAGGCAGCCGTGGGGTGCATACATTACGATGGTGGCAAAGGTAAATTTAATAGCCGTCAGTTGTCACGAGAGAGCCAGCCAGCAGGGAGCTTAAACACTGAATGCCCACTGAAGAGCTATAAACACTTCTTTGTCAGAAAGTGGCTGATTTGGAGTATTCAGTGTTAGAAGGCAATGAGGTGCTAACACTTCTGTATACCCCGTGGGAAGAGAAAACACAGCATGTAATGCGAGCGCTGCAAAGCGCACATTTTAATCCCCAGAGCGAAAATAGAGAAATGAATATATTGGCGTGTTACAAGACTGCTGACTGGCAACATGGGGGCGGGCAGTTGCTGGGGCCCCCATGAGGCTTGAGACCTCTTTCAGTTGAAAGAGTTGAAAGGACCTGACAAAGTCCCTGCTGGTAGCTGCCTCGGCCTCCACACACTGCGCACATATTCTATACACAGCTGGTTGATGATCCTGCCTGGGGGTGGGGGATTATCAGGTGGCATCATCTCACCACTGCCCTCAGCCAAAGATGTATGGGAGCAACTGTCCCTGCCATTTTCATTTGCTGATTCCACACACAGATTCTTCATTGTATTTACATCTAATTTGTATGACGCATAGACACCGTCTACATTCCTACAAGACTGCAGATTTCTTAATGATGTTCTGCAGTTGTGTGTTGGGGAAACAGCTTGACAGGTGGTGCAGTGACAGGAGGTGCAGGGTGTCAGAACCAGTATCAAATATCCTAACCGGAAGAGGCATGCAGCGTTGACCGCTATCCGCGGCCCATCACGGCGATGACCCTGTGAAACTAGCCGCCTTACTGTGACAAGTCCACACAGACCATGAAGAAATCCAACCCACAACCGCACACTGAACCCGAGAGGGTGGAGCAATGAGGCTCAAGCCTCGGTATCCAATAATCACTGCTGATGGGAAAAATCTGTCAGCAAGAAGAAGAAGGAGAGCTTGAGGCATGCAGCGCGTGGTGCCTTGCCTGAGGATGCTGCGCTGGAATGCAGACACACCGTGTTCCTTGGGGGAAGCCTAGTGCATGCTTTGGGCTTCACCTTGAATGATTTCATGGGATTATCCTGCTGCTTTTCTCTAGGTGTTTGGGGGAATGTTCTTCTCCAGTTAGACTTCTGTTTTAGGGATGGCCGCCCCCAGACTGCTGGCGGAAACAAGACTTAAGATGAGGAGCGAGGCAGCCAAGAGCCTGCGATACCAAAACCGGGACTATTCATTTACCTAAACCACTTCTGACCAGTGAGAAAGCCGCGCAGTTGCCCGTCACGAGAAAGCCACAAATAGGCCACTAGGACTCCAAGGGAATCTGAAAAGATATAAAGAGACCAACTAATCACAATTTCTGCCACCCCAACCCCCAAAAGTACTTACTGTAGAGAGCTCAAGCTTCAACGACCGAGGTTCCGGAGGCTGGAGAAGGTGTCTCGCTGCCATGGTAGAAGAACAGCAGATAATATTGGACTCCTGCGTCCTTTATTCTAGGACAGTGGGGGTGTGGTGCTTTCCAGGTACTCTCACTGTTCTTCTGCAGCTACACCACCCATTATCTGGGGTGTGGTGGCACCATTACATTGATGACACGGTGCGCTGCACAACAGGATATATTGGGCGCTTCCTTTCCACGACAAGGCACAGGTTTATTTTTAGTTGTGTCCTCCCCATCATCCCACTCCCTAATTTGCAGTTCTTGTCAGTGGCAGGCTGGGTCACAGGTTGGCCAAGTTTGTGCTTTACTGCTGATGGGGATTCCTATAAAAAGTGTTGGCTCTTGAGTGGTTTGGCTCAATGAGCCTTACACATGGTGTGATGAATCAACTTCCGGGGCACAAGTCGTCCATGGATGAATATCGGTTTCTAAACCATCAATCAGCCCCACACCTCTAGTACACCAGAAGGGACCCGAACAGATTGGAAACACAAGCAAATTATTAACCTCCTTGTCTAATTTTGGTAACGTGGATGGAACAGCAGGCTTATCTCCTCAAAGTCATGGATCGTTGGTTAGTTGCAACACAGCAAAAATACAATTGTTACCCAATGATAAAAGGGACTGTTCAGTCAAGGTTGTATAAACATATCTATTTTATCATTAGCACAACAGACAGTTCTAGCACACTACAAAATACAACCCACCCTGTAAAGCAATGCAGAGGACAGACAGTTTCAAGAAGGAAAAGGGATGCATTCTGGATACTGACAGGAGGGTAGTCGGTAAAGTAATTAATTGTAATAGTTCAAGGATACTTGGTTTCCACACAAAGGGAGGAATGGGTTGTGAAATGTCACTAGGGTACTTTGGAGGAGAACCAGGGGGACAGAACCACAATGTACCTTGTACTTGTAGAAGTTCTTTGTGCTGGACAGGGTCGAGTAGGTTGCTCGAGGGGCTCAACTGGCTTGAAAATGTCCTTTAAGGCAGAGGCTGGTTGATGCTTGTCAATGTACTCCTCCTAGCTCTTCTTCGCTGGGCTTGTGTCGTCCTTTAAGGCGGATGGACCAAAGCTGAGGAGAGTGTTGCAGACCACGGCCTTGGCCTGGGTTTGGTTCCAGGGACATCATTTCACCAAAATGCCAGGGATAGTGGAAGTGACATCACACGACCCTTGACCTCTGATGACATCACAGGATTTGATGTCATTTCACCCCACCCCAAAGTGACATCACAGGAAGCGATGGAACACGACAAAACAGGCAGTGACATGATATATCATTGTTTCTAAGTACACAATGACAAATGGTTATGATATCACTGTAACGTGATGTACATTTCCTACAAGAATGGATCAGCATATGTATCGGCAGAAAAAAACATGCTATAACTGCAACTTGCTAAAAGCAAAATACATAGTTCGAAATGGATGCTTATTCTACTATAAATGCTTTTTGGAGGATTTTGTCTGCATAGTGAATTTGGGCTGTTTAATGAGTCTAGCAATTATTGTATAGAAATCCAGAAAGACAAATTATTTGTTATTCCTATTCTTTCTTATTTACGGTCAACGCTCACAGTGTAAGAAGCATGAACAAGAAAGCCAGCCACTCTAGAAACAAAGAGGCACATGGCAACAGCCCAAGATTTTTCATCAAAATGACAAATTGTAAAAAATAAAAAAATAAAAAGTTTTTGGTTTTAGAGGTTGCAAGGGAGACCGCGGGGGTAGCAAGGTAGGCCTCAGGGGTCGCACGTGCAACCCCTGGTGACCCCTAAATGACATGCCTGTTTGGTTCAGGGACTCTCTGGTACTTCCCACCTAGGAAGCTTGCTGTAGAGCCTAGCTGGGCACGCTGTGTGCTGGCTGGGTGCCGGTTTTAGAGCTGCTGCAGGGTCCTCTGGATTCAGTATATCCCTCTGTCCCATGGAAGATGTGTAGGGGAGGGAACTTGCTTCCCTCTTGGATGTCCTGGCCTTCCTTCAGGGGCAGAAGATATAAGGCAGACTCTACATTCAGCCAGGGTCCAATGCAGAGCTCTTCTTGCTACTCCTTGTGAATTCTTTAGAAGATTTGCCCAAAAGTGGGGCTCAACCCTCTTTTAAAGCCAAAAGGACCAAGGCGATTGGTATTGGTGTAGGCTAAGCTTACTTTAATGAACCAATCCTGGGTCCCCACCAACAATCTCCTGTATGCATGAGGTCATAACCAGAGTGCTTTGCAACAGAAAAGGTAATAGGATGAAAACCCATCTTCCTGTCTGTTGAGTATCAAAGGGTCTCTCTGGTTAATGGAGCTCTCTGTGTTTCCTGATTAAAGCAGCAGGTCTCCCTTGAAGCTGCAACGGGACCAGACTTTCTGTCTCCATCAAATCACATACTCCTACCTTCTGAATGAGGTTTCCCTGCGCGGATTATACTGTAATCCACGCATTCCCAGACACGACATTTCACAGTCCATTGATGCTAAGGAAGGGAGCTGGCTTCAGGTTGACACAGTGCATATCAAAAGGTTGTTGAGGATGCCTGTCTCCTTTGTTCCTTTGTTCACCTCGGCAGCTAGGCCCCATGTTGGCCTGTTTGAAGTATACTCTATTCGTATGCTAATTATGTTAATTGCTCCCACCATTCTTCAGTGCTTACACAAAAAGACAGGGCGGATCCATGGAGACTTTGATAGTTAATTAGGCTGGCCATTGCCGGAGGAAGGTTTTGTCCTCCCCCCTTCTGAGAGACAAGGTGTAATCCTGACTGTCATATCCCAACTAAATATGACAGGGTGACTGTGCCTGTAGGCTTTGTCCACCTAGAGTACACAGGTCTATGTGCATGGCGTGCAGTGAGCATTGGAAAATGTGTTCAGATTAGCCCCACATGTTTTCCGGAGGCTGATCTGGCATCATTCAATTTCATATAAAAATCTTAAAAAGCCAGGCAAGCGGACATTCACCTGCGGGTGGTCGAATTTCTCACACATATTATATAAGGCAGAAGATCACAGACTTTACACTCAGAGAGCCCCAGATCGGCAAGTCCAAGTAGAGTGAACCGTGGACTTGAGAACCATAGGAACGCTCCCCACACCGTCCATTGAAAGGAACTCACTGTGCGTAGTCATGAAGAGCTGAGGCTTGACTGGGGCCTCCCTGCTGCTCAGGGAGACAGCTTTACACACAAGGGAACCGCGATGGTGAAACACCTTTACCTGGTTCAGAGTTTAGACAAGAATGGACAAGAACTGTGGTTGGGTCACAGCCCCTTCCTTATAATAACAATGTATTTCTTATATAGCACTACACACTCGTGGGTCTCAGAGTGCTGAAATCACAGAAGACATTATTATCCCACCGAGTAGTAGTCAATGTATTGACCTCGGAAGAATGAAAGGCTGAGTTGACCCTGCTAGGATTTGAAGCTGCCACAGCAGGCTGCCCACAGGTATCAGGGGCGAGCACTTAGCTCACTGTGCTATGTGACCGGCTAATTTTATAAATAAAATACACCAACACATTGATACTGAAATTACTGGAGCTCGTTGCAGGGCTCTGGTGACCTAATTGAGCTGCATGATTGGGTAATGCCTCTTTGGGTCCCGGAGAACTCTAGGTGGATGGTGAACCCTGCTTCAGGGGACTCTCTGAAGAATCTATTGAGCAAGGCCGCCTGTGCCGTCCAGTGAAGCCATGGGCAGCCTTTCACATTTCAGGGGTTATGGTCACCTTCGCGAGAGAACCGCATACTTGCCAACATGACCCATTCCAGTCTGTAGGTGCTTATCCAGTCCTGTTTTTTTTCTCTGCATTCTGGGACTTGTAGTTCCACTTTTCCCATTATAAAACTCAGACTACAAGCCCCAGAATGCAAAGAGAAAATCAGGACTGGGCAAGCACCTACAGATTGGCGACTATGGAGAACCGTTAGTGCTTGCGCCTTGTGCCAGGGGTAGAGAGAGCTGTCCGGATGTGACTGCGACTGTCATCATCTTCAAAACAAAGGAACATTTGCTCTAATTGCAATTCAAGGTCTTGCTATGAAGCCCTTTTCCAAGTTTGTTCTCTGTGGTACAATAGGCTAATGAAGATGGTGCTTCAAGGCGAGCCCACCCCTGGGTGGCCCACAGTGTTAATGTACAATGACAGTTTATTTGGTTTACAACTGAAGTTTAGGAGTGAGATGTGACATATACATTTACAGCTGGAATTCTGCAAGTGGTTTCCCATCCTTTCCCCAAAACCAGGATGAGTTTTTAAATAAAAAATAAATAAAAAAACCTCTTGAGACAGAGGGACAAAGGGGACCAATTCCTACAAAGTCCCAGCAAAACCAATATGTCTGCTCTCCACAGCCAGGGTTTAATCTCTTTCTTTTGAAAATAACTTTCCAGTGAGCTCAGAAATCTGGGCCAGTAAGAATGTGGACAGGCCGTGAATGTGAGTTGGCGGAATTGAGCACCACACACCGTGGGTAATAATAAGCAGCGCTCAGATGCCTGAGGATTCGTAGCACTATAGAAATGCAAATTTTTATTATTGTAAGATTACACCGCCTACCCAGTACTAGGCATTCAGCAGTCTCAGCCAAACCCCTCTCGCTCCTCGGCCTACTGAGCTGCTTTCACTGTCAGCCCATTTCTCCTTTCCACCCTGCATCTGTGCTCCTCTGCCTAGAGAAGGTGCACGCTGCTTTGTGGAACATTTTGAGGAGTCCTAACTCTATCGTTCATCTTTCCTGCTCCGCATCTTATCCAACTTCAATGGACAAACCGCCTTCATGGATTCTACAGCATTCTGACACCGAGACTATGGAGCTGCCTCAAGACCAGGTGACGGGGAGTCGTGCACGTGTGTGTATGTGTGTGACTTGTGAGAGAGGACTGAGACACGCTGGAAACAATGGGGTAGGTTTCCGGGGCAAAGGAACAGGGATTTTTTACCCACACCTGAATTCCTGACGAAGCTGTTCATTGCCTGGCTGCAGAGGTGGACTGGCCTGTAGGGAACTCTGGACATTTCCTGGTAGGCCTCTGCAACCTGGGCCTCTTTTGTGTGGTATTTCCACATTTTCTCATAGGAAAAGGGTGGTGCTGGCTGAAAATGGGTAATATGGGCCATTTAGAAATTGTTTTCCAGGGTCTCTTTGGGCCAGTCCATCCCTGTCTGGCAGGCATACACCCCAAGGGAGCCCACTAGTCGCAGCACCTAAGCAATGCAGGGTGGGGTCTGACATGGATCTCACCCCTGCCCCAAGTCGACTAAGAAGAGGAGAAATGGAGCCCACTTTCTTTTACACCCCCAGGCCCTGTTTCTCTCAACCAAAGGTCCGTGCATCCCAGAACCCATCGCGCGGCTGCTGTGGTAACAGGTCCCCAAGCGGCCTCCTGCCCCTATCCCCGTATCTTTGACAGAACGCAAGAGAAAGAGTGGGAGAGAGAGTGAGAGAGAGACAGCGAGAGAGAAATCGACAGAGAGAGATGTCGACACTCGAAGAGTGAAAGTAAAGCGCAGCAAGCTTTCTATAGAGGCGAGTGGGAGGACGTTGAGGAGGGCTCCATGCTGTGCCCTTTAATTCCTTGCTATGCCTTGTCATGCCTTGTTAATCCTTGTATGCCTTGCCATGGCTTTCAGGGCCTTTTCAACCCCTGATTGCACCTTGTTGTGCCTTGTTAGACTAGAAATGCAATATTTATTTATTTAGTAATATACATCCAGCCTTACGGCTTTGCATATACAATACATAAAACATACTTATACCACATAACCTCTTATGGAATATTAGACGATGTCACGCTATGCCAGATCAGGGCTATGCTACATCAGGGCCCACAATATGTAGTCAATTGGCCAGGGCGTGTTTTCTGTCTGACCACTGGCTCATTCACAGATAGTTCAACCACGCCCCCCTTATACTTACACGGGTTGATGATAAGAATGTGGCAGACAGGCATCATGTACTAGCAACCCACATAACCAGCCAGGCACTGCACCACAACCAATCATATTGCAAGCACAGCATTGCTATGCTGACAAGCACCAGTAAGGGGTTGTCTACTACAGCCTGCTGGCTTGTTATGCTATTCTGCAAGTACACATGTGCCAAATGCTTTCCTTGGTGCCATGTGTTATGCATTGGTGGATAAGGGAGGTCGAGGGCACCTGCGGCAGTGCCCATGCCACGGTGTAGACATGCCCAACGTCGGCGTTAACCATGAACTAACCTTTCAGCTTTTCACCCGGATCAACTCCACGTCCCCCCACACCACCATAAGACTAAAAACAGTACACACCAAGCATCCCTGACCACAATCTGACAGTGCGTGACATGCATGCATGTACCTGGCTGGGTCACTGCATACACGTACACTTGAAACCAAGCAGGCCCACACATGGGGATGCCCAGGAGATGTCCCACCAGACATTGCACCACCAGAAACACCTCGGCATATTCACACAGAGGGCCCGGGGGGGGGGGGGTCTGCACCCAGCAATGCTGCAGCATCAGCTACCTTGCTCTCCTCACATGACTCCTACCAACTTCCCAATCCAACCCACTCCAACCCAGCCTATCTCCTGCATGTCTTGCAGCTCTAAAAAGCCATGACCATGGCAACAGTTGTGCTGTGGAAGACTCACTAACATAACTTGGCATTAGGAAGTTAGGCAGCCAAAGACTAAGGACCAGATTCATGGAACTTTTAGCCCAGTGCATTGACTTTGCACTGCACAAATACACTTTGCACCTCACAGAGCAGTGCAAAGTGTATTTTTGCAGTGCAAAGTCATTTTGCACAGCAAAAGTACTCTTTGCACCATGCTAAATGATCCTAATTCATTGTGCAAAGAGTACTTTTGCAGTGCAAAGTCACCTTACACCACAACAGTACTCTTTGCACCGTGCTAAATGGGCCTAATTCACTGTGCAACGTGTATTTTTACAGTGCAAAGTCACTTTACACTGCAAAGGTACTCTTTGTACTGTGCTAAATTGACCTAATTCACTGTGTAAAGAGTACTTTTGCAGTGCAAAGTCACTTTACACTGCAAAAGTACTCTTTGCACTGTGCTAAATGGGCCTAATTCACTGTGCAAAGAGTACTTTTCTAGTGCCAAGTGACTGTGCCCTGCAAAAATACATCTTGCGCCACTCTGTGAATCAGGGTGTTTGTTGGCAGTGCAAAGTCACTCAAAGTCACTTTGCACCGGGTGAAAAATTCCACAAATCAGGACCTAAGTGGGACATTTAATACACAGTGTTTGCACCTGCTGCAACTGGTTTTCATTGACGCCAGGACACGGAAGTCCCGAACCACTGTCCCAAAGAAATCAAACCTTGGCGCCACCTGTGGTTGTTTTGGGGATAATAGAAGCGGTCGCCCTCCATGGGAACTACGATGCCTCCTTAATTACAACCGAGATTTGTGCATCTCCCTTACCCAACCCTCCTCCGAAATACTGGTCCCCTCTAAAAAGATTGGCACCCCCAGGAAGGTGCTCCCCGTTAGTGGCTTCCTGTGTGTGCACCCCACCCAGTATGAGCGATGTGCCAAAAATAGGAAATTGGTAACAACCCAGAGAGACAACTGTAAACTATAAAAGATTTAATAATCACTGATGTGAATCGATTGTACCGCAGCCAACTATACACCAGGGTGTAATTAGCACACCTTGTTAGAACATTATCTCATTTGGAATGTTGCCAAAATCGCACTAGTCCAAATAAGTGTTTCGTCACCGAAACCCATATTAGCAGCGGTGCCGACTGCGTGGGGCCTGGAGGCTGTGTGGGATTCCCTTGATAACTCAGTGGGGGGTCAGAGCCCACTCTGAGGATGGCAACCTGTAGACCGTTCGTTAGGTATGCAGTGATAAAATTGCAGCAAAAATGTTGCCTGTACAAAAAATGCCGGCAAAAATGCAGTGGTTTGACCCGTTAAAGGTGTACCTCATTACACCATTTAAGGGAAGCGGGGGTTGGGGCGGTGACTTCCGCTCCCCTTAAATGGTATAATAGGTACAGAGGTTGCGGGGGTGTCCCTCGCATCCTTTACATGGATTGCGGCGGCAAAACCACTGCCTTTTTGCAGCGATATTTTGTGTCCACGACCGCGATTCTAACACATGGAACCGTTTGTTATAGGGACAGAGGAGTAGGGAGTGGTGCTATTTCACATTCACTTTGCTTGCTCTGGCTGCATTGGTGAAAACAGGCAAAGCAGGCTCATCCGCTGTGTTTTGGAATGCCATCAACACAGCAGTGTGACTTTCCCACCTGCTGCCACACAGCCTTACCTCTAGTGTAGCAAGAGTGAAGTGAAGGGCTCATCACTAAAAATCCAGTGTGTGTTGCTTAAAACAAGGTATTCCAACTTCACCAAAGTAACAGGCTAGTAAAGAGTAAAACTACAACTGAAAACCACCAGTGAATGTTACTTACTGAATGTTTAGTTGCAGTTTGTATTTACATTGTCCCTATCCATAAGCTGCACTGCTGTTTTGGAATACCAAGAGCAGGTGGTGTTGTCACACTTGCATATTGGAGACATCTCAAGTTGGTTCATGTGATATGATCTGTAAGGTCTGAATTTTAGGCTCCCAGTGGATTGCATTCTGGTACGTGTAGTCCAACATACAAGTACTAATACCATACAGGAATACAGAAGGATGTGCGATAAAAAGCTAGAATTCAACACACGTCCATCCTTTGCCCGGGACAACTAAAGATGTAGCAGGAAAGTGTGCAGTGTGAAGCACATGCACTGGCAAACCGTGCAACCAGAAAATCTGGCCTCGCGGGTCGGCTTCCCTATTTGACCAACTATGTGATCCTGGGCAAATTACTCTCACTAAATGGAGCTTCCTTTCTTTGGCTGCGAACATTGGGAGCTCATAGAAGTGATTCTGTGAAGTGTGAGCTATATAGAAAGCCTCACACAATCCCAACCCAACCCCAGCCCATCTCCTGCAGATCCCACAGCCCCAGAAGGCCATAATAGACTAATAGACTGTGATGTTTGCCCCATTATATTAATAGTATTGGTTATTTATATAGTGCACAACACATGCAGAATTATCTCTTACCTTGATCATTGCTCATGGCACTACTTGTGAGCCACCGTAGCCTCCAAGCAGGAAGAGGATAAATTAGGTAGTCCATTGCTTGGTTGGCGAGGGAGATTGCCTGGCCCTTGACTGTGTAAGGAGTCTGCCAGCCTAATCTTACACTTAGACCCTCCCATCAGAATAGCGGCCCTGGTCACGGGGCCTCTATCTGCTACACAGTTTGTGAGTGGGGTGGTGGAGAAGAAAACAGCATTTTTAGTTATGGGGTCGAGTTGCCTCATTCATCTTGAAGCTTGCTACCTTACATAATTTGCTTTCGTTTTAATCCTCCTCACTCTCCACCTTTGAGGACGTTTTGGTGCTAACTACTGCTCCCACTTTTTCTGGCTGGAGAGCTGGGGGGAGCTCCCCCAGCACGTGAGCCCACTGGCAGCCCCGTTTGCTGCTTGGCTGACAGACTCTAAGGGCATGAGCCAGCTCAATGTTACTCACTGTATCAGCCTCAGAAGGATTAAAGGTTTTGAAGGCTTATCCAGGATCTAAATGTGTGACCTGCACCATGCACACAGATTGCTGCAGCGGGTGCATCAACCAACCGAGGAGCCTTACAAATGATATTCAAATAATCTATTCTGTGGGATTACCTTCTTGTGGGTCGGTGAAAAATATGGGTTGATATATGAGAAATGCAATTCTGAAAGGGAAAGTGGAGTAAAATAAAACAAATAATACAAAGCAATCGAACTGTATTTTGTATAGCGTCAATCACCTTTACACTACAAAGGTGATGAATGCAAGGGTGTTAAGTAATCGCAAGCACTATCATTCTCCAAGCAGCCTTCCATGCCATCATTTTCTAGTTTGTCTGTCCCATTACATAAGGGACCAGACAGTAACACACCAGTCTTTGTCCTTTCACCAATGTGTGTTATGCAAGTTTCCCAGAGCAATCCCAGTGGTTATAATTAATTTCCAACCTTCTGTCAATCACTTGTTAGCTTTGGTGGCATGTCGATTGTCATTAGGATAACAAGGCCCAGCCAGTGCATTGCCCACATGCACGTGCCTGTGATGACACTTCCTATGATGTTACCATGTGAGGTTACGTCCATTGACAGCACCTGGGTCAAAGGTAGTGCCACAAGATTCATTTTCTCAAACCCTAGGTACATTTAAATGTTGGTATCCCCTGCACATTATTCAGGGAGTAAGCAAAAGATGTTAAAGAACCTCCTTTTTCACAACTGCCAAAATCACTCAACTAACCATCTCAGCAGTATAGCTGTTGTATAAAATGTCAGGCCTTAGCTGCAACAGGCACCTAGAGCCTTGGAATGCTGTCTACTATATCCAGGAGGGATAGACACAGTCTCTGAAGTACTGATGTGATCACCTCTTCCTGGGAAATATGTCAGACACCTCTTTTCCAAAAGGTGGAGCAGGTCAATTTCCTCATCGGAAAAGATCTTTATTCATGAGGCATGCAGGATCTCAGGCCTTCTGATTACACTGATGTCCTCTCTGCTCTCTCCCCCATCCTTCAGTCCTGGTTTCTGGACAAAAAACATTATTTCCAAAACAATAACTATTTTGAAAGAGGGAAGTCTGCTGCACATGTGCATCCATATATTGCATACACCTGTGTACCGGATAGTGTGCTCCCTGCACCTCAGAGCATTGATCCGTTGACAAAATGACTGGTGCACTGGAGGAGTACAGGGATGTGTAGTTGCAGAAACACCTACTTTGCCCCACACTACCACTAAACCAACAGTGATCACAAGCATAAAGGCCAGCAATGCACAGCCTGAACTCTATACCTCCTTCGCCTCTTAAGGTACACTTCGCCAGCTCTGACCCTTCCACCTTAAGGGACAATACAAGCCCAGTGAAGAGGGTAGGAGAAATGCATCGATAGGCATCTACCGACGTCCACCTTAAAGGACATTTTCGATCAAGTCGAGTCCCTCAAACTGCAATCGACAGCAACGCTGACTGTTAGGTTGCCGTCGCTTAAAAACATCCCAGACGTTTCGAGCAGTGCTTCAGAACCACCGATCAGCACTGAGACAATGGTTCCTGACCCTGAGCCACTGTGTAGGCGAGCCTGCAGCCGTTTGTCCAGCTTCACTTGCCGAACCGTCTTGCCGCCTGATGCCCGCAGCTGACTTTTGTTTTGAACTCTGTCACAGAAGCCTGCAAAGTGCCCTGCAGCCGACTCGATCCTGTCGAGCACAAAGAACACCTACAGCACAAGGTACATTGTGGTTCTGTCCCCCTGGTCCTTCCCTGAAGCCCCCTAGAGACATTGTAAGACCCATTGCTCCCTTTGTGCTGAAGCCAAGTATCCTTGAACTATTGCGATTGTTTACCATACTGACCACCCTCCTGTCAGCATCCAGAGTGCATCCCTTTTCCTTCTTGAAACTGTCCTCTGTGTTCCTTTACAGTGTGGGTTGTATTTTGTAGTGTGCTAGAACTGTCTGTTGTGATAATAATAAAGTAGATCTTGTTATACAACCTTGACTGGACAGTCCCTTTTATCATTGGGTAAATGTATTGTAATTCGTTGCAACTAACCAACGATCCATGACCTTGCAGAGATAAGCCTGCTCTTCTGTCCACGTTACCAAAATTGGACAAGGAGGTTTATAATTTGCTTGTGTTTCCAATTTGTTAGAAAGCCTTCTGGTGTACTAGAGCTGTGGGGCTGATTGATGGTTAAGAACCCAATATTCATCACTGGTGCGCCATAAGTTGATTTGTCACAAGGAGATCAAACAGCTCTGATAGAGAGGGGTTTGCAGCCCACCTTGGTGGGCTGTAACGTGTGGTATTGGTTCACTCCAGAGTCAAGGGCCGGAGTCAAAGGATGAAGGGCTGAAAACATGCGTTCCCGCCCAGCCAAGGTGGCCTATAACTCCATTATTATATTGGCAAATTGCTCCAACAAGGGAAAATCCAGCAAAAATGTATGGAAAAAGCGAGCAGGATTTACCCACATCAAACTGGCATTTATATAATGCCACAGTGGATTGGGAGTGGAGTGGACATGATGGGACGGGGGCACAGCCAGAGAAGAGGGACAAGTGCACAAGCGCGGCTGAAGCAATGGGTCCTGAGGCGGGGAAGCCGCACAGCCGACAGCCAGCAGGGACACGCACAGAGTGTGGGATTGTGCAGCAGAGAGCAGGAAGTGCAAGGGCAAAGGATGGATCCCAGTGAGGGAAGGAGGTTGAGCGCAACAGACACAACATGCACAACACGGTAGGTAAGGAAACATTGGCTGTGAGGCAGCAGCAGGGCTAATTTTGGAGGTTAAGGCCCGCACCAGCCCCAATGCTGACAATGGAACAGATAACATTCCAATGTTATAATCAAGCAATAACTCTGGGTCCTGGGGGTGGATTGGGTGGTAATGGCCTGTGGGCCCAAGTTATAGGCCCAAGCGCAGTGAGGGCCTTAACGATGGCCCCTGGTGACATTACCACCTGAGCCAGCCCCCCAGATTGGATGTTAGCAAACCAGGTTTTAAATCTCAAGCATGTATTTTGTTTGAATGATACAATACCTACACAAGATGACCGCCGTGGAGCTGGAAGGTGGGGTCCGTGCAGAGCTCTTTCTCCATTTCCATGGCGGCCAGCAGGGACATGGAGCGGCAGCAGCGGCGGCGGCAGGGATGCTGCCGCCCAATGAATCAGGTAATGAGGCTGGGGGGTGGGAATGGACTGGAGACCTGAGCGGAAGGAAGGGAAGTGTGGAGGAAGATGGCGGGGCAGGGGAAGCAGCCATAAGGCTGCTCAGAGCGCGGGCTGAGATCGTGGGATTCTGCCCCCCCCCCGATCTGAATATCCTGATGGGTTGGCTCCCCTACTTCGGGTGCTAATACCAGTACATTGTTGAACCTGGAACACAGAGTTCCCTTTGAAAGCCTGGTACCGGGTCGAGCAGCGCAGAATGCAACATAATGGCTGGATGCAATACAACTCATCTAGTTTAGGCTGGAATGACAGCCAAGGGAATAATAACCAATTACCTGGAAATCCACCATGTAATTATTAACAGTGAATTGCCGGTATGGAGCAGGCTGCTCAGGACAGGTGCCAATGCTTGCTGATGAATGCTGTTGGCGCGTGGGTGTGAGCCAGGATTTGGAGACTTCACTCTGAGTGGCCACTGGAGCGCCTGTTGGCTCAAACACCATTGGGCAGCTCCTCAAAAGATTCATGAAGTCTGGAGGGAAGAGGAATCAGCAGCCACAGGAGTCCAGAAATCTGGGATTCCCTGTTTGGGAAAGTCATTTCTCGTCACTAGGGTGGATGGGTCACCTCAGAACACACCTGCGCCGCTCATACATCCAGGAGGAGGCACTCAAGTGATCTACTTTATTGACAGTGGCCATTCTAAAGTGCCTTATCCTAGCTAATGTCTCTTCTCAGTTACTTTGTGGACTATGTTTTCCATTTCAGGAAGGTTGTGGTCACAGTGCCGGGGGTTTAGGGGCAGATGTACCTGGCAAAATCTCAAAACTGATTTCTGAGCAATTTACGAACACCACAGAAAATCACAGTTTTGCAATTTTGTGTAGTTTAAAAAAATGTTTTGATTGTTATTGGGTTAACAAAGTAACCTTTAACAAAGCATAAAAAAGACAACAATATCACAATAAAAAATTAAAAAGGTTGTGTAATGAAGATGTTATACTGGGCCAATCACCATTGCAGGGGTCTTAGAGTGCTGGTACCTGGTCTGAGAAAATAATGTATTGCACCTCCGTCCAGGGTGAGAAGTCTGTTGAGGGAGAAGAAGAAAGGAAAATGGGGCACAATACGGGGGCGGAAAGAAGCAGGGGGAATAGGCTAGAGCCACATGGAGCTAACTAGTCGGGAAGATACAACCGGGTTGCTGTATAAGGAATGTGATTGTACAAGTAGGTAATGGTAGGTGTGGGTCAGGGAAATGCTGATCTAGAAAGCGGGAAAGTAAGAAACCTTGTGGAAACGAGCAGGGTATGAACTAGCATTTCCTGTCTCCTTCAGCCAATCACGTACAGATGAATACTTTTGGAGGTAGGAGCAGGAGAACAGTGAAATAAAAGGCTTCCAGTACTTGTTTCACAAATCCTCCAATTCTCCTGAGTGCAGTGTCCACCATTGGTGCGTGTCCCATGCAGGTGGATACACCAAAGGCATATTGACCCTTGATGAATGAGCAATCCGGACCAATCTGCGGACAGTGAAATCGTCATCACTGCGCAATCTTCCGTTGTAAGATACTACCCAACCCCAGAGCATGCAACACCCCCACCCCGAAAAAACATTTGTGAGGCCAGTTTTTTCCGGGTGTTGTGAGATGGTCTTGGATCGCCCGGGCAGTAGCAATTAATCGAGCAGCATTTTCCTTTCTTTTCTCTCCACCTTACCGCCTCTCTGCCAACATAGAGAAAACCAGGATACACCACAGGGATGCGGAGGCCACTGGGGCGGATGCTGATCCTGAGGGTTTCCGCATGCATGCAGAGATCAGTCATTCACATATGCGGGCTGCAAATCATACAAGAAGCGAGATCCATGGTTCAGATCTGTGCAGTGCAAATCATAGGAGAAGCGAGATCCGTGATTCACATCTCTGGGGTGCATATCATAGAAGAAGCGAGATCTATAGTTCAGATCTGTAGGGTGCACATCACAGGAGAAGCGAGATCTGTGGTTCAGACCTGTGGGATGCAAATCCTACAAGAAGTGAGATCCATTATTCAGATCTGTGCAGTGCAAATAATAGAAGAAGCGAGATCTGTGGTTCAGATCCCTATGGTGGAAATCATAGGAGAAGCGAGATCTGTGGTTCAGATGTGGGGTGCAATCATCAGTGATGGCTTTTTCCTCCGTCGGTCCCCGATTATCTTATCAGTCGCTGCTGGTTGACGGCTGTGCTGCAGGCTCCACTGGCAAACATGATCCGGAGCTGCTTCTGCAGGAGCTGCCCTTTGCCTCCGGGCCCTTAGCCGGACTAAAGAAGGGTACCAGGCCCAATCAGGGGTCGTGGCGGGCTGGGGGAGGGCTTGGCAGAGGGATCTAGAGGGCTTGGGCTGATGCAGGGTGGAGGATGGAAGCAAGGAAGTGGCAGAGGGTGGGGGAGGAGAATAGGATGCTTGGAGCGCACTACAAATTATTAAAGAATATTAAAAAAAGAACAGAAAGGGAGAACGCAAGGAAAGTTAAAATGAAAAGCACAGAAAAAATGCTTCTCAAAGCGCTATGCAGCGCTGCAACCACGATAAAGATGGAAGGTGAGTGGGGGGGAGCAGTCACTGCAGAGTCACTGCAGGGCCTACACCGTGCAAAGGTGTTCGGGGCCCCAGGGCAAGGTCTCAGGGCCCAATCATTGGTTGGTGGGTGGGAGGGAGTGGTGGTAGGGAAGCAAGGAAGGGGCAGAGGGTGGGGGAGGAGGATGGGAGTGCTTGGAGTGCACTACAAATGATTTTTTTAAAAAAAGAATGGAAAGGGAGAACTCAAGGAAAGTAGAACGAAAAGCAATGAACAAATGCTTCTAGAAACACTATGTAGCACTGCAGCCACTCACCCCACGATGAAGATGGAAGCTTAGTGGGGGGTGGGTTTGCTGCAGGGCCTACACCTTGGAAAGGTGTTCCGGGTCTCAGCAGTTTCAGGGGTTGAGTGGGAATTTCTGCCCAATCCCTGCAGGTTGTTAGCATTCCTTACTTGCTGCTTGCTCCGGTCCTCTAGGTAGGCGCTATGTCCACCTGCGGTTTGACTCCTTCCTATGGCTGAATTCTCTGTTCCCACCTGTGCTTGCCTCCTACCTCTTGATAAAGCACTGCCCTCCCTCCTGGCTATGGTGAAGGAGAAATTCAAGAAAGGCTTGGCTGGCCCAGCAACACGCGTCGAGGCCACCGTGAGCCTGGTTGTCTATCAAGTAGTTACATGAATGTGAGAAAGAAACAAACTTCTGTTTGAGGTGAAATGGAAAAACACTGAAGGTGCCAAAAGTTCATCATTTAATAATATTAAATGCAGCACAGAGCTCGCAAACGTGGTCTCCAGTCGCATGGTCTGATGAAAATAGACATTGGGTCGAGCTTCACCGAAACCAGAAGATAAGGCCATGTCTTCACTCCCTTTAGTTCTCAGGTGCAGAGAGCCTCTGCAAGGCCAAGTTCAAAGCCTTAATTGAATGGCAAACGGCATGAGCGAGGACAGATGTTGGGCTGTTTGGGTGGGGAGGCATGACCATGCCGACCGTCCATGCACCTTGAGTCGTAGCCTGCGTGCTGCTAGTGTGTGGAATATTCCAGAAGGGTACAAGGGTGCCAACCAATTGTAGAGGGCCACATACTAAGAGAGCCCTATAGTTTGTGTAACCAATGAATCGTGTATTTTATGACAATGAAGATGACGTGCACTAATGGAGGGCTTAGTTGTCCACCTGATATTAGACATCCAATCACTCCCACCGTTATTATTGAACGTATACTTAGATGTTCCCTGAGAGCCTATCACATCCCCAAGTAGGCTTTTGTAGTTTGCCACGTAGTGTGATATCATTGATGACGAGCTTTGACCATAAAATGTATGTTTTTTTCTGAAATGCATTGAGAGCTCGAGCGAATGTCGGATGATGTCTGTTGTAAACTCCCTGTTTTAGATAATTGCAAATAAACCAGAAAAAAGTTTTGCCAACTTCCTGAGTCGGTTTTTATTATTGATGTTTGAGTAAATTCTGCATTCCCATTCAGCTCTAAGTATTGCTACCCCGTCTTAAAGGGTCTTCCGGTGTTTATTTCCCTCTATCCAGGAATCCTGAATCCAGGTGTTTAGCACTTGCTGTCGTGTCTGAAAATTAGGCATTTTCCCTCTATCCAGGAATCTAGAATCTGGATGATCTGCATCTGCTGTTGTGTCTAAAATGTTGGCATTTTCCCTCTATCAAGGAATCTAGAATCTAGATGATCTGCATCTGCTTTTGTGTCTAAAATGTTGGCATTTACCCTCTATCCGGGAATCTCGATTCTAGGTATTTTGCATTCACTAATGTGTTTTAAATTTAGACTTTTTTCCCCTATCCAGGAATAGGCGTTTTGCATTTGCTGCTGTTTGAAATGTAGGCATTTTCCCTCTATCCAGGAATGTAGACATCCTCCCTTCCATCCAGCACTGTGCTCCCAACTCTCGGTGCTCCACCAGCTCTGCTGGGTCCACCTCGAGCTGCTCTCTAGCATCACCGGAGGGTGGAGGAGGTATCACCACTAAATAGCCCTACTAACAAACCACAACTCTGCATAGAATATAAGAGGAAGGGCCCCCTAGCACACCTCAATGCACGACAATGGCAGGGATATGTGCCACAAGTGGCCAAACCTGAGGGGGTACAACAAAGCATCACCACTAACCAAGCCCACTAAAAACACTCTTCCCCCTCCTTCCACCTCTCAAACTCTAAACAAAACACAACCATCCCTATACAACACAACACACCGCACGCACTTCACTACACTGCAACAACAAAACAAACCACACATAGGGCCTCATTACACGGTAGGCGGTAACCATGGCGCTATTTGCTGCCGGTATTTTACCGTGTCCGCCTTGGTGGATGGCGGAAGTACCGTCCTATTCCAAGGTGAGCAGGGGCGGTAATTCCTCATTCACCAAGGCACTTCCCCATTCCCATTTTTACCCCCATAGGGCATAATGGGAATGGGGAAGGCGCTAATTACGGTACCGCAAATTGCAGTACCATAATTAGCTCCAAGGTCCCTTTGCGGCACCCTACTTTAACGGCTGGTAAAACCAGCCGTTAAGGTCAGGTCCCGCAAAGGGAACTCGTAGTAAGGCGGTAAGGGTTTACCGGTACCGGTGCCCTTACCGTTACCGGTAAACCCTTACCGCCTAACGTGTAATGAGGCCCATAGTCTCGCACAACAGTACATGACAACTACCGAACAAAAAAAATTAACACCTACGCTCAGCGAACAATGTAAACCGAACTGAAGCTGCCAACAGCACATCACAGCTCTCTTGTGTTTCTTTCCACTCAGTCCCACTAACTTAACTCACCCTCTTGCTTTTCAGATCTACCAAAGCACCATGGGACCACTCAGGTGGTGATAGTGTGCAGTATAAATATCCTCTAACATAACAGAAGACACTCTGCTGTGGTGAATGGACAATTTTTTCAACCATTGAAAGATATTCTGCTCCTCCCCCTGTAAACCCGCTGAAGCGGCTGAGGAGGGGTGTAGGCATGGGTAAGACGCTCTGCTGCAGCGGGGCACCATTTCTCAAGCATTGTGGCAGTCAAGAAGGTTCAAAATGCCACATGTGGTGCCACCTTAAGACACACCGCAGGAGCAGGTGCTGACAAAGTGTCCCAGACTGCTCCACAGAGTGCGTCAGTGACATACTGGTGGCAGGAAGGTGTATGCTGGCACACTTCCGTGCATGCAAGAATAAAAGCCTGAATGCCACCCTCTTCCTTTGCACCAATAGCACATGCAGACAGAGCCCCACCCCATGCCCCTATGGTCCATGTTTATTTATTGGAGGTTCAGAGGGTTGGGGGCGGGTCTCTGCAGAGTAAGCTCAGTCAGAGGAACCTGGGCCTATTTTCCACGGCTTCTCAAATCACAAGACATGAGATTCTCCTTTCTCCCCCTTTTCATGTTGAACAATTGCAATTGGAAGGGAAAGCAGCCTTCAGATGACTGAGACTTCACAAGGGGCAAAAACTCTAATACGCACGATGCTGTGTTCGGAGGGATACGTTACATCGGGACGTGCATATTGGTGGTACGGTTTGGGTTTTCTTGGGTCTGCGTGTTTCATGTTCCTTCCACGGTTTTGGGAGCATTAAGACTGTTGACAGAGTTTTGTTTTCAGGTCTTCGGAGGGCTAATTGGACTTGCGCAATCTCAATGTCACCTGGCCTAGTAGGATCACTGTCTCTTGTCTTCCCTCTGTTTCCCCTCCCTTGCCTCGTTGCGCCTTGAAACACTGTATGAGCGCGTTAAAAATGCCATATCATATCATATATTTTGGGTCCCCGTTCTTATCTTCCTAAAATAAAGGTATTTTCTCTTACGTTGCCACTGGAAAGTGGATTGCTTTTCTGCTCCGCTACTGGGCTGCCAGAGGTGCTTCCCGTCTTTCTCCAAGAATGATTTCTTTCGCCCTTAATATTGATATCTTGGTGATTTATACGGCCCTTGCTATTGGATTCTTCCAGTTTCTAAGCTCTGTAATAATCAGTGTCAGGGGAGTTGCTAGGTCTGGAAAAGACCCGGGGCTAAGCTGATGTCGGACCTTTTGGGACTGGGGGCTAGCCAGTCTTTTGGCTGTAGCTCCTGAGATTCTATCCGGGGCTACAACCAAAAGATCAGGGGCTATAGCCCCCTTAGCCCCCCCCTAGCAACGCCCCTGATCAGTGTTAGTATTATTAGCCACTCTCGCTACTCAATTTATCGACCGGGTGAGGATGGTGGGCTCCATCAGCCTGACAGGAGCATCGAACCCACGATTCACGGCATTGCCCTGTTTCCGAGGCGAATGCGCTCCTGCAACTATCCACCCAGCTAGCAGCTTAACTTGCAACCGAATGGTTGGTTGGTCCTTAGTTGGGAGCTTTCCGCTGGGTTCATTTTGCAAACTAAAGCTGCATACCATTATTTCAAGAACTGAGTTCGGCATTAAAACTTCCATCCTAATTAGTTAAGGAAATGGTAATATTTGTATATCTCATGGATCAGACTTCGGTTGCAGTTTCCCTTTCCATCGTTTGAAAAATGTTCCCTGGTGGTTTTTCAGTGCAATGGCTGCACTTGACAGCGCTTTACGGTTCTGTACCACAAAGGATTTTCTTTACAGTCTGGATGGAGCCCCACGGGTTAAGGGTGCTTATGGAGTAGATACCCCTTGGTTCTTGCCCTGAGTGTATAGAGAAATCATCCCAGTGACTTGGTTTTACGGGTCAAGCTCCCAGCTGTCCTGTTTGTTGGATAAGTATTGATTAACCAGAAGGTGAGAGCAGGTGGTCACCTCTCTAGTTCCTCATGTCCATGACATTACAGATTATTATAATGAATTAAATTTCAGGAACACAGAGGAAGGTCATTCATTTGACTGATTGCCAGGCTCCGTATCGAATTTTGACCTAATTGGGTGTATTCCGTTCCCTTGCAGGGTCTGTGCAATGACACCTGCCCAATGTTGCTGGTTTCCAACTTGTGTTCTGCTACGGTAAGTTATACCACGCTGCACTTGTGTTTTTACACTGTGCCCCTGGACAATGTTTAATTGCATATAGTGTGGGTTGGTGTGTTCCCATCCCCTTTTTTCTTTCCTTTCACACAACTATATAGGGTTTGACTTCTGCAATATCACTGAACTGGAGGGTAGGATTTTGGAAGTTCTATCTTGCTGCAGTGACGCACTTGTGTGTGGTGGCATACAGGCTGGTGATGTTGTGAGTATCTCGGTCACTATATGCATCCTGTCCAAAGTACCAGGCTTTGTGGTATGTGCAGGGATGTTACTAGGCCTGGGAAAAGATCTGGGGCCATCTAATTTGGGGAATGTCAGGACTCGGGCCCAGCTACCCTTTTGGCTGAAGCCCCTGAGCTTCTATCTGGGGCTTCAGCCAAAGGACCCAGAGCTATAGCCCCCACACCCCCAGGGCACGTGTAGGGTTTGCAATGGGCCCTATAGAATACATTCACCAGTGCTTCTATTATCCTGTACTGAACATGTGTGCACTCATTGCTTGCCATTTGACACCATGGGGCCCTCTGGGCCAGGTTGGTACATGCAATGCAGTGCACGTGATTGAATGATGGCTTTCCGCTTACCCATGATCCTCCCTGTGGGGCCTCCCCTTTCTATGGCCATAGGGGGAGAGGCACCTTTCATATGCACAGGAATAAGCTCAAACTGAGCAGGGGGAAATGACAATAAGACAACATAAATCCCTGGAACCTCCTGGGGGATCCGGAAAACCTCTGAAATGGAGGAAGGACAAGCATAGAGAAAGATGACATACGTTTTGGCGGAACCCTGGGAATCCCGGAACGCGTTCACATTAGGTACTGCGAGCGATGCACTAAGTTTGTGGGAACTTCAAGGAACAATGATATTCCTGCCTATTATATCTCTAAAGGAGAGTGAATTGAAGATAGAAAAGTCCTATCACTTTTGGTGAGGTTGGGGTAAAAGTGTGACCCTAGAGCTGGAATTGCCGGGGGTGAGGAAGTGGGATCAGGAGTGTGGAGCAACGCAAGTGTTAACTAGTTCGTGAGATGGGGGCTGGGTGAGGGCAAATGGGGGGTTTGCGCCTGGATGGATTTTCATTTTTTGTCTGCTATGGTTAAAACAGATTTCAGTCTAGATGTAACTGCTATGATGATATTTATCTCCTGAAAATTCTAGATGGCGGCCATTTGCATTTTCCTTCATGGTCTCCCATATATATCATTTTATGTTGTTGTATAACAGTTCCATAATATTTTTTATTTTTTGTAATTCAAGTGAAAGATGCAACAAAATCTAGCGGTTTATCGCATCTAAAATATTTGTGTCGCTCTCGTACATTATTTCATAGTTTTCGCCGTTAATTGGCTTTATTTAAACAAGACAATTTGTGGAGGACGTTTTTACTGCTTGGTAACGGCCAGGAGATGAAGCTAAAGGCCTGAGTAAGGGCCCCAATGTGGCCCCCAACACTGTTACTGGGCGGTAAAGCCTCATGCAAAGGGGTTCATTGTTTGAAGTACCACAGGATGAGCGGTCTAGAGCTTTGAGGAAACTAATTAGGTTGAGGAAAAAGTGAGAGATTGGGCCGTTAAGAGGAATTCAGCATGAGAGATGCCGAAGAAAGAGAAAACGACTAGCAAGGTAGGAGGCCGAGAGACGTACTGGACTGACGCATCAAGAGGGAACTCCCGCCGCTGGCATCGTGCTATGATGTAGGCTGGTAAGGGAATGCAGAGGACTGTGGAGCACAGTCGGCCCGGGAGAGCTGCAGGCAGGGCTTTCCCATAGATCTGCAGGACCATGGAGTGGGGGGTCTCAATGTAGTCTCTCCTCGCCAGCCCCACCTGCACTTAGGAACACTCATCAAAGTGGCTTTGCCTATGATGATAGGTGATTTATAATGCGCTTCATACCCAGAGGTTTCTAAGCACGGACCTGGGGATCGAACCTGTGTTGCTCCGTGTCGTCTTGCTTCCAAGGCACGCTGCCCCATAGTATATAATTCCGGTTAAACATGCCATGCCACTGTAAAGAAATGTCCATGCTGGCTGCCCCTACGACCCCCAGCCTTGCTCCTGGGGCCAACACACATGCATGCATGCATACCCCTTCGCACACGCAGTCACATGGACTTTTAGCGTCACTCTCCTTCACACACACGCCTATACAGAACACTTGCACTGCATTCACACCATACACAACAGCAACATTCACACAGCACTCTCATTCACATGTGCACTGATGCAGAAAAACAACCCCCCCCTATGCACACACACAAACACACATACATGCCCTTGCAACCACACATACAAAAATATTTCTCACCATCTCTGGACTCCACATCTCCTCCTCAACTACTTCCGGCACTCTGGCTCTCAAGCATCATGTAGCTAGAAGCAAGGAAGCAGGGTAGCTCCCTCATTCCTGTACAATGGCACTGGAGCGCCAGGGACTCATGCCGCAGGACCACGAGCTGTGTGGGAGGTGCAGACAGCGGCTTTGCTAGGCAGGGGGGGATTAAGGAGCTATAGCCCCTGGTCTTTTGGTTGTAGCACAGGATAAAAACAAAAGGCCAGCTAGACCCAAGTCCCGACAGTCACGACTAGGGTGACCAGATTAAAAAAGTAAAAAACCGGGTCACAGGAACTAACATAAAAGTAGAACTAACTCTTTAAAGAGGCTATTAAGGCACTACAGTTCAGTAGTGTTTGGAGAGGGGGTTTAAGAGTTACTATTCAAAGGAACACATATTATAATTAATTTATCACAAATTAACACTATCTTAAGTTGTAAAATGCAGTATTTCTTCTGTGCGAGATTGTGCATTCCTGCCTGCCAACTATGAAGACCTACTAAGAAAAACCTGGACCACTGCAGTAAAAATGGGAAAATAATCCTGAGAAAAGGGGACAGAGCACCAAATATCGAACAGTCCCGGCAAAACCGGGACATCTGGTCACCCTAGTCCTGACATTAGCGTAGCCCCGGATTTTTTCCAGACCAAGTAACACCACTGGGTGCCGGAGCACCCCTACTCATATGTGGCCGTGAACTCCCTCAGCTCAGCCTGCTCGCCAGATGGGCCTTGCAGGGCTCAGGAACAAAATGCCCCTGCCATGTGCCCTGCCTTGAATGGCGACTGCGCATGCGTGCTGAAGCAGTGCACATTGCTGGCATGTGGGGAGTGGCAGGGTCTTCTCAATGGAGGACAGAAAAAAAAGCCTTGCAACACACAGCTTCTGAAATGGCCATTATACCGCGGCGCCCACCTTCGTCTTCACGACGATGCGTGGTTTTCGCGAGGGCAGAAACTTCAAGCTCTGCCTGGCAGGCACTGTGCAAAAACAACATCAGGGAGCTTCTGCAAGCCCTGCATGATTGGGACTTGCATGTGCACCCACGTGTCTCCAGTTGCTTGGCATATTAAGCTCTCAAGCTCTATCCCAGTTTTATCGTTGGCGGAACCAAGTGGGAGTTGATAGAATCCAGATGCAGGGTTTCAAAGGGCTTATGATGTCACATTCCAGTGGGGGAAGCGCCCATGCCACTGAAAGGGAACGATCTTATCTCAATGAGGAGAAGAATGCATCATGGGAAATGCTGCTTGTCCGTGCAACGCTATGACATGCCAACGGTATTGTAGTAGCCTTTACTGCCTCAGCTGTTTTACTCAGTGCTTTAAGTAGGCCGGGGCCTGCCGGGACCCGTCTCAATCCCACCTCATCATTGGCGGAATGCACCGCGACGGGAGATGTGCCCAGCCATTAGGTCAGGCAAGCTGACAGAAGTGCCAGCCAGCCACAGCGTCGCTGTAGCTACCTGGCACTTCTGTCAGCCACTGTAACTTCATCTGGTGAGGGGTCACCAGAGGAAGTTACTGTGCCTTTGTTTCCCCAGATCGCTGAGGCATCTTTAACCCTCGGCGAACCTGGGGACTCCTCGACATATTTCGAGGTTTATAAAAGATGGCTTGATAAGTGCACAATTCAAGCCATCTTTTATTAAGCTTTGCCGACCAACAAAGACGCCTCAGGCTTTGTCCGTCTGGAAAGCTTTATAAAAGATGCCCCAGCCCGTGAAACCTGCTGCCCCTCCTATTGTGGAACCGGTTCCACTTGGCCCCGCCAGCTTCCTGCCAGCCACAGCCCCTCCCATGCATTCTGGCCGCCCACCCCAACCCGCCATCCCCGCAAGAGGTTGAGGACTTTTTTGAAAGAAAAGATAGTTTTTGGTGTGGCGGATGTACAGAGGAAGAGTGTTCCAGATGGTGGGAGCTAGGATAGAGAAAGTGAGCACCCAACTCTGGAGGAGTGGTAAGGGGGAATAGCGAGAAGGAGAGCTGCGCCAGATCAGAGGTTTCTATGGGGTTGGTAGTGGATGATTGCGCTCTGAAGGAACTCAGGTGCTGTATTAAGAAGGGCTCTGTGTGCTGCACATGACTTTGAAGGTTGCTCCAAGGCTAACAGGAAGCCAGTGCAATATTCTGAGAGCTATGGTGATGTGCTCTCTGGGCGAGAGGGCAAGGAATTATTTAAGTTTCCTGAGCTGGCATTTCGGGACACCGAGCTAGAGGGAGTTGGCATAGTCAAGGCGGAAGATGATGATGGGCAATATTGTGGGGACTCTTTGGGGAAAATAGAGGTAGGGAAAGACTTGTTTTTGCATGCGTAAGTGGAAGTGGCAGGTTTTGGATACAGAGTTGATGTGTTTGGAGAGAGATAGGTTTGCGCCCATGGTGCAGCCAAGATTTATAATGGAGGTTGGACCTACCACGGCAATAGGCCACGGTAAAGGTTGGGGCATCAGAGCAGATTTGCCATATACTATGGTTTCTGATTTGGCCGGGTTGAGGATTAGGTGGTTGATCGTCACCCATAGGTCGATTTCGGAGAGGCAATGGGCAAGAGGTGAGGTCGGAAAGTGGGGAGGCTGGAGTGTTGGGGATTTTGATAATGATCTGGGTGCCGTCTGCGTAATAGTCACAGGTAAGGTCGTGTGAGGGAATGAGAGCTGGCAGTGGGTTTAGGTACAGGTTGAAGAGGAGGGGTGAAAGGGAGGATCCTTGTGGCACCCCTTTAGTGACAGGGCGAGGGGCAGAGGACAAAGGAGGGAGGAGAGTTATTTGCGAGCATTTGGAAATAAAAGAGGTGATCCAATTAAGGGCAGAGCCTTTGATGCCTAGGGTGAGGAGCCCGTTCCTGAGTATTGTGTGGCCAATGGTATCAAAGACCACAGATAGAACGAGGAGGATGAGTGCAGCACACCCTTTTGAAATGTCAGATCTTTTTAGGTTGTCCCAGATAGAGACCAGCGAAGATTCCACATAGGAGTCGGAACCCTGATTGGGCTGGGTCGAGGAGTCTTTTGGCTTCTGTTAAGAGGCCAGTTTGCTTATATGCCATGTGGTCAATTCGTTTAGCAATGAAGCAGGTGTTGGAGATTGGGTGGTAGCTCGATGGTGATAGTGGGTCGAGGCTGGGATTTTTGATGACTTGAGAGGTTTTGAATGCCTCTGTAAAGGTGCCAGATGAGAGGAGGTTCTTTATGATGGAGCGGGCCTATGCTGCCAGCATAGGTGGAGGTAAGGATCTTATTTAGGAGTGGAGGTGGGCAAGGATTTCCAAGCGAGCATGAGGGTCGGCTAAGTGCTAGTAGGTGACAGAAATCAGCCTGGGAAAGCGGTGTGAATGAATAGAAAATTGGTCGGGAGGGCATGGAAAAGTTTGGGGGTTGATATGGGACTGGAGGTAGATGGTTGGATCCGACCTACTTTTGTGGTGATTGTATGATGTCTTCCAAGTGAAACATTATGAAACATTATGAAAGTGGCTGGAAAGTTGTGGCAGTTGGGGGTTAGGCAATTAGGGGAGTTGAATTCTTCTAGGATTTTGTGAAGTTCCCTGCATGGATTTTTGGAGATTGAGACTCTGTTTCCATTGTGTTTTTTTTTGTTGCTTTCATGATTTTGTAGTAACATGCCCTGTTCAGTCTTGCAAGGGCCGTTTTGTTTGTGGGGTAGAGTTGGTCCTGCATGTTTGCTCCAGGCAATACCCAAGGGTTTTGAGAGCTTTAAGGGAAATGGTATAGCACTTTTGGTGTGGGGTTGATCATCGGGAGGGGCGACGGGTTGGTGTGAGGGGGTCATAGTTTCAGAGAGCCATTGGTCGAAGATGTGAGCTACATTTAGGAATATTTAAAGATCTGAAATGCAAGCTCCAAAAGGTCTTTACAAAAGTATTCTCTTATGGTGGAACTGGCCCATAAAAGTGGTCTTACAGTAGAACTGGACACAACAAACTATAAGGACGATATATCAAAAGAAAATAGCATAACACAGACCTATATTAAACTTGATAATGATGTGATGAGAGAATTATAATCCTTCAGTCAGGATTCATTATTAAAAGCAGAGTGTCATCAGTGAATCAGAGGCAAAGCAAAAATAGCTTTACAAATGTTGGAAGTATATATTACATCATTTATTTATGCACTGCCACCAGTGGATATATACATACACCAAATGCTGATAAGACTAAATGTATCCTTCTATGCTCTGAATTTCACGGATTACCAAAACCTATTGCAATCTTTTTTTAAACAAATTAGAACAGGATTACAAGATAAAAAAATTATTGTCAGCACATTTCAATGTCACAGCCTTGAAACTGAACCCTAATGTCGTCAGCAGCTGAAGAAACATTCCGCATTGGAATGGAAGTGTTTGACCCCTGGATTTTGGAGTTTGGTGTTGAAGGTGTTCATCCTGAGTTTCCACTTGAATGAATACATTGGACATTATTTGACAACTGAGTAATATGGCTCCATCCTACACCAACATTTCCATGCACCATTTTTTATGTAGCTCAGTTCTGAATGATGAAACATGGTCTGAGCTGATTGCTAGCTATGACATAGGAAAATACATCCTACACCAAAAAATTGTTCTTTCTATTAATCATAGGTTTTTCATTCTCGGATTGCACTTGGCATTGGTAAGGGCAGGTTACCCCTATCTTAGCGATTACAGGTCATGCTGTGCTCCCTGAAAAAGCTCATGGAATGTTTCTTGAACTACTGCACGGGGGAAGACCTTGTAATTAATACAAAAAGACAATGGGGGTATCCCATCTGGGATACCAGGCAACTTTATTTGCATTAGCGCACACCTGTCTAGCGGTATTACTGCCGGATCACGGGTTGGGCGCTAACTGTTACTCGCCATTCCCCATTGGGTCCACTTTGAAGTTATATGTTTGTAATCCGATCAAACGCTTAATCCAGTAGCTATTTTTCTGTTCACAACCCTCTTCTTCTTCTCACCAGGAGTCACATATGTTAAAAGTGATGTTTTAGAACTATGCATAAGATCATACCAGCACTATTCACTTTGGGGCAACACAATTTCTATTCAGATCATGGCGCCAGTGCTGAAAAAACAGCCTTTACCTAAAATCATATATTTGACCTGATAGCAAATGAAGGCTAGTACTTGAGCAAATTACATCACCCAGATCCTATTAAACTCTTGCCATGGCTGCATGCACTTCATGTCATCAGACTTTATGTGCAATGATGATTTTCATTATAAGTGTACGTAGCGGGCTGTTTTGATATACATTGTATAATATGTTTTTATTTTCAATTTCCATAGAGATGTATGCTTTGGCATATGGGCTGATAAAATACTGAGTTGGAGAAATTCAGTTATTAACTTAGACATGCTCATGCCATACTAATGCTATCAATGACATCAGTGTATGCAGTCTGCATTGTGAGGAATTCGACCATCCGCACGGGGAGAAGGCACTCGCTTGAGCTTTTTGATTTTTAAAAAATGAAATGGAACGATGAGAGATCAACCTCTGAAAATGTATGAGGCCATTCCGCACACAGTGTCCCTGCTGAGCGCATGAAACGCATAGTCACGTGTACTCCGGGAGGACACGGCCTACAGGCCCCGTCCTGCCCTGTCATGTTCAGCTGGAATGTGACAGCCACGGGTACATCAAAGTATCTCAAGAATAGGGAAGGCGCACCTTCCTCCGGCCATGGGTAGCCTAATTTAAATATTGTCTAGTTTGGCTGGTGGCGGTGAATACTGATGAGGAATAATTAACGCAAGCCTGCTAAAGGGGCTTGGTTGCGGGACCGACAACAAGAGGGTAGGCCTAACACCTCTTTGATATTCAATGTGTCAACTTGAAGCTGGTTCCCACCCCTTTGTATGAAGGACAGTGAATGGCATGTCTAGGTCCACCAGTACCGTAGGCAACCCCTGCAGAGTGGACCACTTTCAGAGGGAGAAGTATGTGATTTAAGGGAGACGAGAAGTCTGTTCTCGCCATAAACTTCAAGGGAAACATGCACTTTTATCAAGAGCCGCAGAGGGCTCAGTTAACCAGAGACACACATTGATCTACAACAGACAGGAATATCAGTGGGACTTAGGAGTACATGGTGTCACCCCTTACCTTCCCTGTTGCAAAGCACTCTGGTCCTGACCTCACGCATAACAGAAGATTGTTGGTGGGGACCCAGGATTGGTTTATTAAGATAGGTTTAGCCTGCACCAATCACTGGGACCAATTTGGCTTTAAAAGAGGGCTGAACCCCTCCCTTAGCAGATCATCTGACGACTTTGAAAGGAGTAAGAAGAAGGACTAATTTGGACCCTGGCTGAAGGTACAGTCTGCCTTAAATCTTCCACCAGTGAAGGAAGACCAGGATTTCCAAGAGGGAAGCAAGATTCCTCCCCTAACATCTCCCACTGAACAGAGGGAGATACCGGACTCAGAGGACCCATCCAGCAGCTCCAGAACCGCTACCCAGCCAGCACACAGCATGCCCTGCTAGGTTCTGCCAGCAAGCTTCCTAGTTGGGAAGTGCCAGAGAGTCTCTGAACAAAGGACAAGGCTCTTGCCTGCAAACACTCTCCTCAGCTGTGGGTCGTCCACCTTGAATGGATGCCACAAGCCCTACAAGGAAGCTTGGAGGAGTGCCACACAAGCATCACCCAGCATCCATCTTTTAAGGACATTTTCGAGACAGTCGATCCCTCGAACCGCGACCGGCTGCACCACTGACTGTTGTCACGCTGCAGTCACACAAGCCGTTCTAGACACCTCGACCAGCATTCTAGATCCACCAACCAGCACAGAGACAATGATTGTTGACCCTGAGCCACCGTGTAGGCCAGCTTGCAGCTGTCTGTCCAGCTTTGTTTGCCGAAATGCCTGCCGCCTGATACCTGCAGCTGTCTCCCATCTTGAACTCTGTCGCAGGAGCTGCAAAGCGTCCTGGAACTGACTTGACGCTGGTGAGCATCAAGATCCTCTCAAGCACCAGGTACATTGTGGTTCTGTGCCCGTGGTCCTTCTCCAAAGGCCCCTAGTGACATTTACGACCCCTTGCTCCCTTGGTACTAAAACCAAATATCCTTGAACAGTTAAGACTGAGGGCCTCATTATGGCCCTGGCGGAACAGGTTAACGGGCTCCGCAAAAGGAGGCGGAACCATTAAACCCGTTCTGCCACATTACGAGGTCCCCTCGCGGGATTCGGTGAGGACGCCTGGTAAAACCAGGCGTCCTTACCGGGTCCCGCGAGGGGAAGAGGGAGCAAACAACGGGCCACTCGTAATGGGCCCGTTGTTTGCGCTCTCTCCCATTCCCATTCAGCCCTGTAGGGGCTGAATGGGAATGGGGAAGGTCCGGGCCCGGGTTCCTGGAGGGAGGAATTACCGGGCCCTCCAAACTCGGAATGGCCCGATAATTCCCCATTCTGGGAACCCGGACCCAGACGTGATTTCGGAGGCAGCCATGCCGCCAATAGCAGCATGGCTACCGCCGAGGTCGTAATGAGGCCCTGATTGTTTTACCAACTACCCTCCCGTCAGTATCCAGAGGGCATCCCTTTCCTTTGTGAAACTGTCTGTCCTCTGTGTTCCTTTACAGGATGGGTTGTATTTTGTAGTATGCTAGAACTGTATGTTGTAATAATAATAAAGTAGATATTTGTATACAACCTTGACTGGACAGTCCCTTTTATCATTGTGTAATAATTGTATTTTAGCTCCGTTGCAACTAACCAAAGATCCACGACCTTACGGAGATAAAGCCGCCATTCCGTCCACGTTACCAAAATTGGAGAAGGAGGTTTTTAATGTACTTCTGTTCCAATCTGTTCAGACCCCTTCTCGTGTACCAGAGGTGTGGGGTCTGATGGTTTAAAAAACAATATTCATCCCTGGACCACTGGTGCCCCGGAAGTTGATTCATCACACACATTACATAGATATCCAAGCAGCCAACTGATAGCCACGCCATTTCATTTCTAGTAAATGACTATGATAAAATCGATAATTTTACAGGGTTCATTAGTTTCAGATTTCATAAAAAATGTATTTGGTGATGTCTTAAATACAAGTAAATTCACCACACAAAAGGGTTCTAGTTGCAGACATTAAAACAAAGGAAGGAAACTTTAAATCGTGTTCATGGCTCCCATGTTTTTCTGCATTGAACATTTCCTCTGACACACAAGAATGAGTTATAACATGAAATATAGCATGTCAATCAGTCTGGCTAACTGATTGATAAATTGATCATACCCTAGCAGCAGCCTCTTGATCTACACGATTTATTTCACAACCTACATAAACAGCATATGCTTGAACGCTGTCAAAGGTTTCCTATACAATGAGCTCCAAACTACATGGACCTCATTATTAATTTTGTGGCCATTCAGTGGTTACTCCACTGAATTACCACCAAAACCAGTAAGCCACTTGGTCGCATGGATTTACCACAGGATGACGAGTGGTGGCAAGGCGGTGTAAATCCCCATTTTTGGGGTCCTTAGGACTCCATGGTGATTGTACTGGATGTGTGGCAGCGATTCCGCATTGGTAAATCTGACGATGTTTTGAGCGGTAATTCAGCAGCGGCAATTCCAACGCATTTTGGCCGTAAAGTGAAGGATTTACTTCCAGCATGATACTTGAGGCAAAGCCTCTACTTCAAAGTAAATCTCTGAATACGGCGGTGCGGTAAAAACAGGCGTAACTCTGTTACTGCCCAAAAATAGTTGTTAATGGAATTCCAGGCATTTGTTACCCCGCCCAACTTGTAATGAGGCCATGGTTAAGTGAATATGGCCTGATGCGGCTCTCAAAAACCTTTATGCATGATGTGATCCATTCATTCCATATGAAACCGCTTTTGGGGGTCACACAGGTTGTCTATCTATGCACTAGTGCATATTGGAACATGTGTTCCTTTTGCATAGGGCTATAACAACACAGAACGATGAGGGCTGCTTGCTAGCTAATGGCAACTTGTGTTCCCATGTGAGTTCCGCCCTGAATGTGACTGATGGTGATTTCATAACCCTACTAATAGCAGTGAGAGTGTGGTGCGCCTTTCAGAGAGGCAGGTGGAAGGGCAATCCGGTTTGTGCCAGAAGCTGGGTGAGTTAGCCCATCCCGGGAGTGCCATGCACATGAAGAATGGGTACATGAGAGCCAAGCGGAAATACAGCTTCTGGTATCCCCAGACAGTTCCTGTAACCAGACAAGGCCGCTGAGCGCCCAAAGTGCGCCAATTGACTGAGGGTGTCCTGTTTAGGAAGTGCGCAGGCCTCCCTCGCTGCCAGTGCATGGTTTCCCAGCTATCTCGAGTTTGCCTAAACCAGACCCCTTCAAGAGCCACTCAAGAGGTGCTCAGCAGCTACACGTGGTTTACTAGTCCGCGGTTTCTGTAAACAGTTTTGTAAAGGGCCTCATCACGAGTTTGCGGTAACCCTTAAATCTGGCGGTAGCGCTGTTGCCGCTGGATTTAAGGGTCCGCCAAATCATGGCCTTGGCGGATTTCTCCCCAGCTCTGAGCTGGGGGGAAATCCGCCGAAAATTTGCACTCATACCGCCGGCGGTAAATCTGCTGGCGGTATGAGCGCGAAATTTCTCCATTGAGCCCAATGGGGAATGGGGCATTCCCGAATGGGCTCAATGGGGAATGGGGATTTCCAAATCTGCCAAACCCGTGATCCGGCGCTAATAGCGCCGGTGGGTTTGGCGGTAGGGCAGATAGCGCCAGCGCTATTAGCGCCGGCGTTACCACCCACTTGTGATGAGGCCCTTTTTCTTTAAATCTTTTTTTGTTTTGTTCACTTCATTATTACTTTGCTGCTTTGCATAATCCAGTGGGGACTCTTCGTTAGATTTTACTCGCCGGAGTGCATACGGGGGCCTTGGGCCTGGAAATGTACATTGAAAATATTACTAGGTAGTTCCAATTGTCACATACCAGCTACCCCTACGGTGGTATGCAGTCTTTGCATCGAAGGTTTTTCCATCGAGGTTGTTCCAATGAAAAAATGTGCATCAAATGCATATTTTTGTGAGGTAAAGTGTTAATTTTGTTTGGGTTGGATTTTTAAGGGTAGAACATGGGGGGGGTGCGCATGGGAGGGAGGTTGGGGGGAGCCTCCCAAAAAACAAAAAGAAAATAAAAAAATGCATTTGATGCTAAGTTTTTTGTTGGAAAAAAATGCGATGGAAAACACCCTCATGCAAAAAACTAGCTGGAAAGACATGTGACCCCCTATGGGATTACTTTTGCAGAATATGTAAAAGAATGCTTGGTTATCGGAATGGATATTAGACGTGTTAATGTCCAGTTTATTGTGTATCATTCAGTAAATTGAGATAGGGCTTCCCTGTGACACCTAACTGCCGTTTCCTAATTGAGATGGGCCCATGTTTAGGACATTTTGATTTGTGTCTGCATTATCCCTCTATTTTTCCCAGGGAGTGCCTGTATCTGGTGTTTACGGTCTTGTGGTACCGACTCTCCGCATGAACTTTGAGCTGATCATAAGATCTTGCGTGGGCACGTTTACTGACACATGATTTTGGCTCCCAGCAGCCCTCATCAGTAGTGCGGGAGACGCCTAAAGATTCATGAGTGCTTGATGGTAGCATTAGGCTCCTGTTTGTTTATGTTTATTTATAGTGCGCCGGCGCACCAGGCATCAGGGCACAACATGTAAAACAGACAGGAATAACTCACAATCTAAACAAACAATAAGGTCTTGAGGCGTTTTCTAAAGGTGGTACGGTTTTGTTCCATGCGCATTTCGTAGGGAGCTTGTTCCAGACCAACCATGCCTGAACCGTAAAAGAGCGTCCATTGCCTCTGACTCGTTTGCATCTCGGTTGAGTCAAACGCATCGACTCCTTAGACTGCGTAACTCTAACATGTTTCTCCAGGATCATATGGTCTTTCAGGTATTCTGGTGCTGGTCCATTTAAGCATTTATGCACCATGCTGCTCACTTTAAAACACATTCTGGCCTCTACTGGCAACCAGTGCAACTCCCTCCTATGCACAGGGTCCCTTCTTTCAGTACCTTTAATGATCCGGACTACATTGTTTTGAAGTGCCTGAAGCTTTTTGATGCAGCCTTTGCCTGCTCCGGCCAGAAGTGCACTACAGTAGTCGAACCTAGGCATTATGATGGCTCGGACGAGTGTAGTACAGTTTGCCAAAGAAACATAAGGCTTTACCAGTCTAAGCAATAATGATATTGAGATTTTGCTCACAATACTGCTTACGTGGGCTTCTACATCAAGAGATGGCTCCAAGGTGACCCCTGGGGTTTTTAACTTAGGTGATATTTTTATATAGTGTCCATCTATGGTGAAGCCTTCATACTGTGTAGCTAATTTGGCATGCGACTGCATGGTACCAAAGATCAGGAAGCCAGTTAAAACAGCGTCCGTTTGTTGTCATCCAAATTTGGATGGATTTGTAGATTTGTTCAACGCTCTCCAGGTCTTTCTCATACTCCCCAATCAGCTCCATGATTAGCTGGGTATCATCTGTGCAATTCGAAAATCGCACAACTAAGGAATCCAGGAGATCACATAGGGTGCGGCAGAAGATATTAAACAGAACCAGGGAGAGGCATGCTCCCTGCGGAACACCGCAGTTAACCAACTCCAGCTTGGAGCGTGCATTGCCCCAGACTACTCTTGATTGCCTGTCACGAAGAAAGGAGTCAATCCAGTGAATCACTCCACTGGAGCAGCTCCCATGGTCCGCAAGCCTAGTGAGCAGTTTCTCGTGGTCCACGAGATCGAAGGCTGCTGATAGATCTACTAGTATCAGCAGTCCCGATTTGGTCCTATCCATAATGTCGAGCATTTCTGCCTGCAGGTCCAAAAGTGTGCTGTCTGTGCAATGTGAAGGCCTGAAACCCGATTGCCTGGGATGAAGGATCGTCTTATTTTACACATACTTCTGGAGCTTTGTAGTCACCAACTTATCTATTATTTTTAGTAAGAAGGGCACATTCGTTATAGGTCTCAAGTTACTACATATTTTATAATCTTGCCCAGGTTTCTTTAGCAAAGGTGTAACCATCACCGTTTTCAACTAATCTGGCACATGATTAGTTGCAAATGTTGCATTGGCAAAACAATCCAAAAAAGGGATACAAGATTGCCTATGTTCCAAAACAATTCTTGAAGGCTAAATATCCCATTCACATTTAGTAAGATGCATTTTCTTAAGGACTTCCTTAAGGGCATACCTTGCCCCAGTTAGGTGAGCAGCAAGAGTGTTGAAAGTATTTTATATGGTTGGGGTCGATCCAGAGTGCGGGTCTTGTTAACGTAATGCCGCCCTCTGTTTCCTCAGTTTACAGCAGATTGGAGTACATTATGGAGTACTCTATAGCATTCTGTGGCTTTTTTACATACACCGCACTTTGTGTCAGAGAGCAGTTTAACTTACTGTGCGGAGGTGAGTGCTGCCCCATGTGTGGTGCACTAGTGGTGGACACTTGCACGTGTCCTGCTGTTTGTGAGCTTCTGGGGGTCACACGGTTTTTCACATGGCTCTAAGCACTTAGTATAATTGGCTTCACTTCTGGAGCAGTTTTTCTCTCCCATGTTCTCAGCATGTAGAAAATGTGGGTTTTCTAGTTTCCCTAGTGCGTGTATGGTGTAATAAGGTTTGGGGACTTTTTCCACTAGTATGGGGATCTTCATCACAATACATTTTGGTGTTCACAGTTCAGGTTATTGAATCTTTCCAACAAGGTGTCTGGTGTGGTGTGGCTTTTGATTTTAGGGATTAGGGATTTTGTTTCTATTGTTTTCCTATTTGTGGGTCTCTGAGGCGTGATGTTCTTGAGACTGGTTTGTGTAGTCGGTCTAGATATGTGTGATATTGAACTGTTTTCTGAGTGATGTTTTTGTGTTTATGATCCACATTTCAGAATCCTAAATTGTTTCCCTGAAGTTAGAAATTACCACCTATGTGTGGTCCAGTAGTTATTGCTGTTACTCTTGATCACCTTTGATTGGTTAAAAGTAAAGGTTGTTGTTTGTGGAGGAGTGTAATTTGGTTTTCTCTCTGAGTGAGATATCCATTATTGTCAAAAGTTGTGTGGTGTGGGGCATTTTACATATTTTCATATTTTTATATTGTTTATCCTTGATTGAGATTTGTTTTTTTTATTTTTTTATTTTAGTTTTTTACTTCCTTTTTAAAATAAAATGTTTAGTCAGCAAAAGACTTTTCACAATTGATAATAGAAAGTTAATTAAAATACATAAAATACACATACATAACAAGAAAAGCACATAAAAAGGAATAATACAGAATTTCATACATCATTATCCTCGATGCGTACATCAAATACCCACACCCAAGGTGATAGCGCCTTCCCTAAAGTATTATTCAATAGCAGATTTCAATTCATTCAACACTCTTACAACTTCCAAGGAAAAGAACATTTCCTTCCCTGCTGATATTCTGTTGAAGAATTCACCTGACTCTAACCAATCAGTAGGATGGACAAAACGAGAGAAATATTTCACTCTTATCTTTTTGGTGCCCACACATGAAATTAGAAGATTTTTCACACTTTGTTGAGTTCAGAATTGTAAATACTGCATGTGCCTACCCCGTCCATTCCTTTATTCATCACTCTTCTTAGTTTTCTCTTATTAACATGGTTAAGGCGAAACTTCAAAAATTCCACCCGCCACATAGGATCGGGAAAACACCTAAGATATGGCAGCACAACATCGCTAGCTTTATCACTAGCTGGAAAGTTGTTGAAGGATTTAATTCCTGAAAAACTATCCTTCGTCACAATCCAGTCATTCTGCCTAAGTGTTTTTTGTACCGTTAGGGGATTCTCTGCCAGCGTCTTTTCTGTTGAATCACAAATAGCCAGCACTTTGGTAACTTCTTCCTTCAATACTGCAGGAAACGTATTGCCACCCTTCTTTAGGAGAAAACCAACATCCTCAGACAAGGAATTGTTTTAGGACTTATAATGGAGCCATAGAACATAACCCTTCGCCACATGACATGGGATTGTAGTGATTGTAGGCCCACTTCATAGCGTAACCGTGCTATAGGCAGTGACATGGGAAGTTTGAGTACCCTTTTCCAATGAGACCTTCCATTCTGACCCAATTGACCCAATTGATCTTACTAGTCAGATTATCTCGATTACATACATTAAGACCAGAATCACTTTTCCCTTGTAGAGCTTGATGAGAGGGAACAGAGTGAATCTACAGTAAAGATGTAGTATTTTTTTCATTTGTGATACTATTTGGCTTAATTTGTTCTCTATTTGCAGCTCTGAATTTTTTTGACGAGGGACCAGCTCTCATAATGAATCCCGGATAATTAATTTCCTTCACTATTGGGAGGCTCTGTGAATCTAATTCCCACTTAAACATGGCTCTTTGTCCTTTTCAGGTGATTGCATGACATGACATCAGTCTTTTTTATGTTAATCGTCAGGTCATTAGCCCGTTATAGTTGCCAAATGCTGTAATCAGGCGTTATAGACGTACGGGCGTGTGATCCAGTAGGACAACATCGTCCGCGTAGGCCAAACCATTCATGTTGGTTGTGCCCACTGTAGGTGCCACCAGGGCAGAGGATCTGAGAAAGACCCACAGATCAGCTAGGAAAAGGTTGAAAAGACAGGGAACTACTATGCATCCCTATCGTAAACCTTTCTCTGTTCTTAAAAGACGGGGAAGATGACCCCCCAGGTCCAATCTCACTTTTTGCTTCCTTTGTGGATGTTCTAATGCAAATGCTTCCTATAGTGTTGATGAGGAGTCCCAGGGATGTCAAACATTGTGTAGATCTACCACAGGATATTGGAATACATACCTTTCAATGGCTTGATGTTGATTATGAGTAGCGTGTTTAGTATTTGATTTTCTAGACCAATTGTGAATACCACTGGTTTTGTGCACCCCCGAGGAAGGTCCAACATTAGTAGTGTATCGGACTGAAACATGTTGGGCTAATACCGTACATTTTGTGCATTGATTTAAAGTGTTCACGGTTGAAGCCTTTTCTAAGAAATGGTACGAAATCTTTACAAGAGAACACCAATGCCAAATAGTTTCAGTGAGCATTAAGGTCACTTATTCCATTGTTTTGCTTCCTGTTTGGGTTCTGTTATTTTCTGAATATGTTGTATGTATGAGAATTTATATGGGATCGGAATTTAAATGAATTTGTGATTGTATGTGTTTTATTGATTGTCATTCTAATAAAATATTATATTTTGTGTATATGTATGTATTGAAGCCCCTCTCCACTTTTAGTTTCTCCTTTGCGTTGATTATTACACTACTAGGAAAACCTGCAGGCAGCCACAGATAGGGACATATATGACCATAGAGCTAAGCTTGCTTGTTGCAAAATAGAACCAGGCCAGATGTCTGTCTGCTGTGTGAAACTATTTGTCACTGTCTGGATGTGTTGGTGCAAGAAGCCCAGAAGGTAATTGCTTGTATACTTTGAAGGATAATGCCCTGCTCTGGTTGGCCACAATCTTGTCAGAGCCCATGTCAGTATCAGTGTCCAGAAGTACTGGAGGCTTTGTTTCCATCCTGTGAAAGGGCTTCAGAAAAGCTCTTAAAAGAACACCTATAAATGAACTTCTGACAAAGCAAGCAAAGCACTTCAGAATATGTCCCAGCGAAAGCTACAATGAGCACTGATGGCTAGTTTCTGAAAGATCTTGGATGCCTGGTCCAGGATTTTGTGCAGAGCAAGACCACCAGTACTCCTCTACCCATCGGCAGGGACACTTGAGAATCTCAGACTTGGCTAGTGGCAAAGAGGCCAGGCCTTGCAAGGTCACCCAAGAACTAGCAGCCCTACTGCTGACTGAGCCAGAGACAAGCAGCAAGAACAGAGTAAGAATCTGGTGAAGGCCTGGGCTCTCCTCCCTGCCTTCCCTTTACGAAGAAACGTCATGTTAATGTTTGCACCATTCCCAGAATCAACTCCCAGCTCCAGAGCTGGTGCCCTTGGAACGCTGCTGTCCCCACTGTCCATGACATCCTGCGGCACAACTTGCAGTAATGGGACGGGGACGGCTGTCACCGCTGGACCACGTGAGCAGCCTGCATCCATTCACCAGGAGCCCTGCTCTGTGGGGTCCCGCTGAACTGTCAACACTGAACCTCAGATCACTTGACTGCAATGACTGCGGTGTGGTGCACCACCAATCCCGACTGCAGGAAGCTGGTCTCCCGCCAGACAAGTCACACCACCGCGGTGCCGATTCTTGAGGAACCGAAGACTACTTCGAAATCATAACCATGAGGTTTGATATGATATGGCATTCATAACACGCCTATACACAAGTGTTTCAACGTTTCTGCTGAAATTCTCTTTGTGTTATATTAACCGGCTCCTACATCTCTTTGTCCATTATTATTTTTAGTTACCAATATTAGTAGTACTGTTAGGTGTGTGAAAAAGGTTGGCCATATATCTTTTATGACTGAGATAATAATCATGTTACCCTGTACCTGGTGCCGCCAAACAGCCCTTCTGTGCCTTGTGTGCTCAACCACGTCTGCCATAATTGAGCCAGGGAAGCTATGCTGTAAAACACATATGCTTGTCCCCGTTCACTCCCGATCCTAGAGAAATAGGGCCTCGTTACGAGATTGGTGGTAGTTATGGCGCTATTTGTGCCATGACTGCCACCAATAACATGTCCGGCACTGGTCTCGTTCAATGGGGACTTACCGGTGTAGTCCGACCTTTGCGGGACCAGTAAGTCCCCATTGAAAAAGCCATTCCCCATTCCGCCCCCATAGGGCTCAATGGGAATGGGGAAGGCGCTAATAACGGTACCGCAAATTGAAATACCGTTATTGGCTCTGGATTCCCTTAACGGGTCCCGTCCATAACGCCTGGTCAGACCAGGCGTTAAAGGAGGGAACCCGCTAAGGGAACTCGTAGACGGGCGGTAAGGGATTACCGGCACCGGTCTCCTTACCGGTGCCCGGTATCCCTTACGGCCCAACTCAGAATGAGGCCCATAGTCTGACATGCTGCCAGTGCGTGGTCAGTGTTGATCTATGTTTAACGCACCATCAACAGTCCAGTAAACACAAATCTGCCTGTGACAGGAAGGAGCCACGGCTGACGACAAATGACACATCTCATTGCTGGAAAATCTTCCCCAGATCACCGACGTTTTAACGCCACCCCCTGCCACCTTCCGCCTGTGGGAGACTCATCAGCAGAGGCGTAGCCAGGATTGTCTAACAAGTGGGTCTGGAAGCCAAGGCAGCTGGGCCCAAAGCAGTGACATTAATATCTGTAAATGCCCACAAAGCGCTGCTGAGTGGATATTTACAGAATTTGGGTGGGCCTTGCCCACTCAGGCACTACCCTATCTACGCCTCTGCGTATCTGGAAAATTATTTTTGCCCTGTTGGCAAATCTGCCCTTAAAGCCTTTGGCAACAAGGGATTTGCAGTCAAGGGCCGAAGGCCATACATTGTGGGGCCAGCTATTTTAGCGTGTCTGGCCGGTCTGTTATTGTGTGTGTGTCTATGAGTCCTTCACAAGGTCAAGCGAGAGCTCATCGCACATCCATCCTTCAAATCCAAGGTCGGGTTTCCACATCAGCTGGGAGATGACGTTGCAAGCCTTTCTTCAACACCCCAGGGTTCAAAGGCAGAGGGCAGGCATGCACTGCAGTTCTGTTTGCATAAAAGGAAGTTCCCCTAGATTTGTTGATCCCTGCAGAGGGGACGCCCCCTGCAGGCAATCTTGGAGTCTTCAGGAGCTTGTTTGATTGTCTCCGTGCACATTACAATACAACGCCAACCGTTCACCTCGCAGTGTGTTGCCTGCTTAGGGTAGAACATTGTTTTGGTTTTATTTTCGGAGAATTGTACTGTAATTGCTGAAAGAGTGGAATGTGTTCTGTTTTGATCGCCATGGCTTTTGCACACCCCGACTCTTGTAAAAGACTGTGGGCCTCATTACGAGCGTGCCAGTAGCCGTGCCTGTTTGGCAGGCACGGCTATCGGCATGCTGGCAACCGGCACTGCCTCCTGCAATTGGGCAATAACCGGCCCATTACGAGATGAGTGGGCCGTTAATTGCCCATTCGCGGGAGGCGGTAATGCCGGGCTCCCGATCCGTATTCTGCCCAATAGGGCAGAATGGGGGTGGGGAGCATGGTTGCACCGGTTGTCAGGAACCCGCGAGCAGAACTCGTAATATGGTGGCACAGTATGAACGGCGCTGGTGCCTCACAGGCACCGTTCATACCGTGGCTGCCACTGTTATAATGAGGCCCAGTGCATTTGTGCAGTGGTGGAAATGGAAAAAATGCAAAGGGGGATCCCACAGGGGCCAGGTGGGGGTGGATTTTGGAGGAGAGGGTGGAGTTCTGAGTGGGTGGATTTGGCAGTGGAACTCCACTCAAAGAGAATGTTCAAAATAATAAGTGCCAAGGACGAGTATGCTCGTCCTTTCTGCATAGACTTCCATAATAGCCTGGCACTTAAGAGGTTAAACATTGTGCATTTTCTTTCATGCTGCTTCTTTCCAAACTCCACACTGTACATCAAATCCACTTTAAGGGGCTGATTCATGGAATTATGTGCGCAGAAAAACGGGCTTTATGCGCCATTCTGCCCGCAAATCCCTGTTTCACGAATGGGGAGTTGCGAGAAGAATGGGGCACATAGCCCGTTTTTTTTCGGCGCACATAATTGCATGAATCAGCCCCTAAATCACTTCCATGGCAGTGGTGCACCCGAAATACTGTTGGTAATGCAGTGATGTTTGGTACATTAAGGGATCCATAGTCATGGTCTACAGTAGAAGGCTACCAGGGTAGCTCAGCAGGTTGAGAGACCGTTGTTGGGATGCTATATATCACAAACTGGTTGTTAATCGTATGACTTTTTGCAATTCCTTACAAAAAACAAGTGCTATAAAAAGTATTTTGCCAGGGCACGGGCTGGTCCGTTGCTTGTATTCCGGGCGCAGGTGGGGGTATTTCTGCCCCTATAGTGAAAATCAAAGGTTGGCACCCATGAACCCACAGTTTAATTTCCTAATAACTGCTGTCAGCACAACAGAAGCATTTATTTGTGATTACGCAGTTTGATGAGAATAGAACATCTTTATAAATGTACCGGTGATAAAAACACAAAGGAAGGGGCACAAAAATGACAGGGTATTTGGGTGGTTGTCTGACAAAAAAAGAAACAGATTTCAAAGAAAACCAGTAGTTTGGAGAGAATTTTTGAATTTGTAAATGACTTTTTTTTTCTATGAAAGTGTAAGATTCACATTTGGAAAACAATAGTGTGCCCAGCATGTAGAAAGCCTGCTTTTACCAATGATGGCCCCCACCCCAGTGATAGTCATGGCCCCTTGATTCATTTTTCAGGCCAGAAGAAAGAAAACAGGTCAAGCAAACGGATCTCGGTAAACCCCTGTGTGGGCTGATACAGGCCGGGTCCGTGATCCGGGGAGATATCTGATGCCGGATCTCGGACCCGGCAAGAGCCGGCCCATTGACCAGCGCTGCACCTGTGCAGAGACACGCAGCACTCATCTCCTAACACACTCAGCAGGCCCAGAAGCCTAATCACCAGGCTCAGGTGGCCAGACCCCACAGACAGAACACCACTGTTATATGTTTACTTTTAAAACAGATCTGCTCTACCACTTGACATCTCAACGAATAGGCCTGCAAACATCCAGATGGCCATGCGTGTTTATACGAGACAGAGAAATGAATACAAGATGTTTCTGGCAATCTAATGCCTCACAGAGGCACTGATAACTGAGGCATAGGTCCCCAAACACGTCAGCAATATGTGAGCTGTCTACCAGGGACCGAGATAGGACTATGAAAGCGGGCCTGGGGCAAGGAATTGGACACGTGCCCTAGCCTCAGTTTCTAAGCTCAAACACACCGTGCACAGACTAAACTACTCACATGCACAGACTAAACCACTCACATGCACAGACTAAACCACTCACACACAGAAATTGAATATCGCCCAACAGACGTCAAACAACTGAATGCTGCTCCTCCACAGTTAGTTAAGACATTGCTGTCCCAGCTAAAGCGTATTAGCGCCACAGCCATGCAAGCCTGCCCTCGGGCACACGTGCCTCCGTGCTCTCTACACAGTACACCTAGAAATAGACCAACATCCAGAGGTCTGCACATATGCAAACTAGCTTGCAATTTCCCTCCCTCCCCACTTTCCTAATCGAGCCACCCCCCTTCCCTCTTTCAGATACGTCTGAGTGCAGGACACCATGCAAATATCACGGGTGCGCTGTATTAATCCCGATAACATGACATAACATAACAGGTCTGAGCAGAAGAGGTTTGCAATGGGGAAGTACCGCTGGTGTCTGGGTCTGTGGGTAGGGGGTGCTGATGTAACTATGCTAAAGGAGTGGCCAGACGCCATGCAAATCACAGCAGTGCGCAGTATGAAACCCAATAACATAGCATAACATAACAGGTCTGAACAGGAGAGGTTTGCAATGGGGAGGTGCCACTGGGTTTTGGGTCTGTGGGTAGGGGGTGCTGATGTAACTATGCTAAAGGAGTGGCCAGACCCCATGCAAATCACAGTGGTGCGCAGCATTAATCCCAATAACATAGCATAACATAACAGGTCTGAACAGGAGAGGTTTGCAATGGGGAGGGGCTGCTGGTTTCTGGGTCTGTGGGTAGTGGGTTCTGATGTAATTCTGGTTGAGGAGTGACTGGACGGCATGCAAATCACAGCAGTGCGCAGCATTAATCCCAATAACATAGCATAACATAACAGGTCTGAACAGCAGAGGTTTGCAATGGGAAAGTGCCACTGGTTTTTGGGTCTGTGGGTAGGGGGTGCTGATGTAACTATGCTAAAGGAGTGGCCAGACCCCATGCAAATCACAGCGGTGCGCAGCATTAATCCCAATAACATAGCATAACATAACATGTCTGAACAGGAGAGGTTTGCAATGAGGAGGGGCTGCTGGTTTATGGGTCTGTGGGCAGTGGGTTCTGATGTATTTCTGGTTGAGGAGTGGCCAGACCCCATGCAAATCACAGCAGTGCACAGCATTAATCCCAATAACATAGCATAACATAACAGGTCTGAACAGTAGGGGTTTGTAATGGGGAAGTGCCACTGGTTTCTGGGTCTGTGGGTGCTGACGTAATTCTGGTTGAGGAGTGCCTGGACGGCACGCAAATCACAGCAGTGCACAGTATTAATCCCAATAACATAACATAACAGGTCTGAACAGGAGGGGTTTGGATGGGGAGGGGCTGCTGGTTTCTGGGTCTGTGGGTAGTGGGTTCTGATGTAATTCTGGTTGAGGAGTGGCCAGACCCCATGCAAATCACAGCAGTGCGCAGCATTAATCCCAATAACATAGCATAACATAACAGGTCTGAACAGGAGGGGTTTGCAATAAGGAAGTGCCAGTGGTTTATGGGTCTGTGGGTAGTGGGTGCTGATGGAACTGCGCTAGAGAGTTAGTTTGCACTGAGAGTAGGTACAGCGATTACATGGGGGGAGATCTAGAAATGTCGGCCTCTGTGGAAGTTCAGTGAATGCATTTCCATCTCTGGGCGTTAATTGAGCTGCATTAAATAAAAATAGCAAACAAGCCCTGGGAGTTACTTATGCAGATAAAACATGAACCGAGACAGTGCCCTCCGCGGCAGCAGGCAAGGGTCCAGCCTGTCTTGGGGTGAGCTTAGTTCCCTAGAGGCGCCCGGTCCTACGCTGGGGGAAGCTTTGAGAACACTGGGTGACTTCTACTGCCCTCCTACTTGGGGTGTACTGTGTTTGATGTGAAGCTGAGTGTGATACAACGGCCACGTTGACCAATGCCAATCCCAGTGCAGTGTGGGGGTGCATAGCTCTGTCCTCAGCGAAACTCTAAGGGCAATAGAAATTTAGTACTGGCACATTGCCGTGGAGGGACACAGAGCGAGCCCACCTCTGTCCTAAAAGATCCGGTTGAAAGGTGTGTGGCGGTGGGGTGGGGTGGGAGGGTCATGCCAATGTCCTGAGTGCAGCTAGGAGTCCCGCAGAAGGCTCCCACATCGACCCTTGTTGAAGAAAGGACGCACCTTTGCCATAGCTGAAGCGTAGGGTCGGTGCTGGACCCTACCTCTCCCCTGGGTGCAGCATCGGGTCCCCCTTGGGTCCCAGGCGCAGCTGCATGCAGAAAGCGGCTTCTACCTGTGTATTAACTCTTAAGTTGCTGCAGAGGAAGTCCGGGGCACCTGTGCGCAGAAGGCGGGTCCTACCTCTGTCCTTAGTGCAGATAAGAGGGGAAGGCGGCTCCCGCCCCTGCGCAGCGGTGTCTTGGATGAGGCCGGGAGGCCCCGCGTGCACTTCTGAATGGATGGCTGCTCTCCTTTGCTTTGGCCAGGAGTCCTTGCTCCGAGACCGCCCATGGAACGGAGCCAGTCCGATCAAGGAACATCACCCCCCCCCCCTCCTATCCCCCGCCCGCCTGCCTTTCTCGCTGTCACTCGCGCTCTCTGCCTATAAATAGTGGCCCTCTTTGCGCCCTTCCCTCCCCCATCCTCTTGCGCTGTCTGCGTCCGTCACTGTCACTCCCATGAGCCCGCTTTTCTCATCAGCCATCCATTTCTTCAGGCCTGTCCTGGTGCCTCTCTTTTCTTCTAACCTCGCTGTCTTTCGTCTTCTTTCTCGCTTCACTTTTTCCAGCTGTCCTCATCCTTTTAACAGTATCCTGAGTCTCACCCACCCTTCCCCGTTTCCCACCCCTCGCAGTCTCGTTCTCTCACCTTCCCCATCCTCTCACCCTTGCTCTTCTCTCACGTTGCCTTTTTTCTGCACCTCTAGTTCCTGTTGCTCGCCCAATTGTTCTCCCTCTTTTCGCCCCCCACCGCATTCCCCTGTCCCAACCACGAGGGTAGTTTATTGTGCCGGCACCGGGGCCAGTTCTGGCTCTGCCGCTGCGTGTGCAGAGCTCCGACATCTACACCGCCCGCCCCCTTCCTTAGATAAGCACTGACGCGGGACCTGGGCGCCATCTGCAAAGTTCGGGGCACGTTCATCGGTGCGTGACGTCATTGCATGTTATCCCCCCAGGCCCGCCCCCACTTCGGACAGTAGCGGTAGAGTGCTCTTGACAGTCCAGAGCTATCCTGCGTGCTATTTGCGGGTCGAACTGTGAGGCTCCAATTAATCTTGCCTGGTTTGAACGTGGCCCCGTGACCTCTGCTCCCTTCAGGCAACCACTCCTCCCCTCCCCCTCACACAGCTGGAATCTCCTGGAGTCCGGCACCACCGCCGCCAGTGTTCCACTAGTCCATTCCGTGTTCTTGGGCCTAATGGGGTGGCAGGGAGCACTTTAATGACTGCCCGCCTCTGCCCACCTCAGCAGGTTCACAGGTTACAGTTCGGTCATTTCCGGTGGGCTGCTGGCATTGGGAGGTTTATTTAGTAAATCCCAGGGCCATTTATGTGAGTCTAAAGGTGGCTCTACTTGTGCTCCTCCAAACAAGAGCTTTGGTGGAGCGGCTGAACTCACAAACAATACTCCAAAGAAGGCAGCCGGCAAAATCAGGTTCCAGCACAGCTCCCTAAACACACGTTTTGCCTCAATCCCTCAGCATAGGTGAGGTGTCAGTGGCAGGGAAGTTAGGATGCATAATTAGGCGAATCAGGAGACCGAGAAGGTGTCCCCCCAGCACTCTGGTTACCTCACTATTACGCCGCGACACCCAGAGACGAGACTCAGCTGAACACTGGGTTGGGGGGATGAACCGGACGCCAATTGGACGCCCAATGGATTGAACCGGCGACTGTCTGATAAAAGGCCTCAGAAAGGAGAACTTGAACATCTATTTTTACCCCTACAGGGTTTTTTTTTCTCATTCCTGTGTGTTTTTGGCACAGCCGCTTGACGAGAAGATGGGCAGGGGCCTTGGCGCGCTCTTCTGTGAGTGGAACGGCGCATGGCGTACACAGGTGTGCTCTGCTAGTAGGCAGTGGCCAGGTCTGGGGATTCCCGGTCAGGGGGGAGGCTGACTGGCTGCGGTGGTACGAGGGGAGTCCATTGGTTGCACCAACCTATTCAGTATATGGAGGGTGGGGGTGGGGGACGCTGATGAACCAGCAGAAGGTCAACAGAGAAAAAGATGGAGGTCACGGGCACTGACTGGAAGGCCAGGCCAGTTGTCGCAGCTTTATTATTTTTAAGTCAATTGCTTGGTGTTTCTGTTTGTTTTGTCGGCAGGGTGTATACAGTCCAAGGTTACAGGCAGGGTCGGACTGGAGCATACAATTGTCTGGGCACCAATGGAAAAGTGGCTCAGAGTTGCAAATGGCAATTCATTCCTTTTGTGACACTGTTTGAGTGCTACCCAAGGGGGAGTTTAAAAAACAAATGTGGTGCAAATTAGGCATTTTAAAGAATATTTATTCAGTAACAGTGGTACAAAATTATCAGCTGCGTGGTGAAGTAATTTATCAAACTGGCTCACATCAAAAAAGTGGCCCACTTTGGCCCGAAAACTGTCCTAGTCTATCATTTTGCGTTTTTGGTTCTGGCATTACACCCTTTGCCTTACAGCCCAGCCCTGGCCTGGTTACCAGAGCCAAAGGGGAAGGGTAACCCAGATGGGCAGCCTGCCCTCCACCCCCAACAACACCCCCCCCAGGTGCAGGCATGCAGCGTGTAAGGGAGCAGGGGGATTTGTGGGGTAGGGCATCACCATCATGAGCTGGCCACCGACCCTCTCTCTGGGGCGATGAAGTGTGTGCACACTCCGGTGCAGTGATGTCACTGTTTGAAAATGCGCAAACATGTCAAGACACTGCCCTGCCAGCAGCCTTATCTGGGCCGCCTGCAGACTGCTCCAATCCACTGACGGTGGCATGAGTGTGGACACAGAGCCGGCAAGAGGCATGGGCAATCTGTGCGGTGGCCCAGGGCCCTGCTGTCAAAGGGGCCCAGCGAGGCACCAGTGTCTGCCTCAACTGCTGTGCTGCTTGCATGTACGAAGCTCGCGCGAGGCCACGGTGCAGCCTCCCAACCTCCTGTGGCTCTCTCGAGAGAGACGCTCATTCCCAGCGGCCCATCAGATGTTGCAGGCCCTTTAATGACTGCTTATCACTTTCTTTCTTCAAGCAGCACATCAAAGTGGGGGCGATTTGCAAATGATGGCCCATTCAAGTGACCATTGTTTTGGAGGAGATGTTTGAAACGTTTCTGCTGTGTTAAGAAACGCAAATATGCATTTTCATCCTGAAAGCACACACAAAGCACCAGCTATCTGCCTAAATTTGCACTCTCCTCCAGGTCAATTACACTATATCAAACAAAACAGGTTTAAATTAACTACATTATTTTCAGATGTTCATATTTAACGCACCAAAAAGAGTTTCTTTTTGGTAGAATGTGATATTTTCATCAGATCATATATGAACCCTGCATTTGTCAAACACAAAAACTAACAGGTAAGCTTTGAATATGTTATATGTTTTTATACATCTTGAAAATACATTTTCAAATCCCAAAGTCCATTTTTTTAAACATTTTGCTGAAGTGCATTCCAGTATTTGTAGTCTCCCAGACAAGATGGAGAATAATGCCACAATTGAACGCTTTTTGCTTAACATATTTCTGTAATGATTTATATATTTGAGTGGGTACCTTACTATGGTATGTGTACTTTTCAAGCCATCTTTATAAAGCAGAGAATTGTGGAGAGCCAGATGTGGGTTTGAGGAGGGGGGAATTGCTGAGAGGACAAGCGAGTCCTGAATATTTGCCCAGGATGTAGCAAGAGAGATTGAATTCCTGGAGACTGGTGCAGTTATTTTTCCCCGACTGTGACCATCTGCTGCTTTTCAGGGCACAAGTAAAGGATACAAGTGGGTGGACAGCGTAACCTTTTTCTGAGGGCGGGCGCAACCCTCTTGGGTGTTTTTGAGGTCAGCAAGCCTGCTCAAGCATTTGGCTACCAGGATTTCACCCAGGTTGTCATGTCTCCAGTGCAGACACACACGAGAAGAAGGAAATGATCATCAAAGCACACGCTCATATTGGGATTTTGTTTTCCTGGCAATATTTCACTACATATTGCTGGATTGAAAAGGTGAGCACCTTTTATACTTGGTCAGCGTATTTAATGAAACATTTCCTCTCTCAGGTTACTTTTCTGTTGTTGACTACTTTTTTAGAAAGGCCAATGCTCTTTTGTCTGGTGCACGTTCTTCTAAAGGAAAAGGTCAAGTGAACTAAATTTGTATATTTCACTTTAAGATATGTTCACTTACTGCCAGCTTTTGATTTTCGCTATGGGGGCAAAAGTTCCTACACTGAGTGAAGTGCGAGAGCCGTACTCATCCTACTCATCCCCATGCCAAAAGCTACATTTTACAGCACATGTTGCAAACAGGAATAGGAAAGAAGACATATGATTTACCGGAAGGTCTAAATGTATACCATCTCAGCAACAGTCTCCCAGCCTTCTCAGTTGCCTTTTTACACCCAGCAAATAGTTATGGCCTGCTCACCCATTCCAATCAAGGGTCAGGGGGTACATTAATGAGGCTACCTTATCATTTTATAGTGAGCAGCACTTGATACATATAGTTATTATGGTGTCCAGTGAAAAGGTTGCAGCCAAAAAAAGGCTGTTTTCACAAAAAATAGCGGCAAAAAGGTAGCGGTGTGACCCGGTAAAAGTGTCTCCATCATACCGCACAAGGGGAGAAGGGGCTGCAGGGGTTCCCCCCACGCCCCTTGAATAGTATAATGGGTCCGGAGGTTGCAGGGGTGTCCCCCGCATCCATCACATGGATTGCGGGGTCCACACCACAGCCTTTTTACAGCAATTTTTGTGAAAACAGCCATTTTGGCAGCAAGTTTTTCTCATGGAACCGTTATTAGTTGCTATTATTTTTTTGACAGTCAAAATAATCCTTATCTGTAGCTTCTGAAATAAAAGCATATTGCTAATTTGAACAATATGCCCAAATATACACACAATAAAAATAAAAACTATCCTGAAACGTCTGCAAAAACAGCAGTTGGTTTCAGTTGGCAAAACACAATCACCATATTTTTGCAATGCCTTCCAGATAGGGCCTCATTACGACCCTGGCGGTACGGGGTACAGCGCCGTAAAAGGTGCCCGCGCCGTTTACCCCGTACCGCATCATTACGAGGTCCCCTCGCGGGACCCAGGAAGCAACGCCTGGTCAAACGAGGCGTGCTAACCAGGTCCCGCGAGGGGAAGAGGGAGCAAACAACTCGTAATGGCCTGTTGTTTGCTCCCTCTCCCATTCCCATTTCAGCCGTATGGATGCTGAAATGGGAATGGGGAAGGACTGGGTCCGGGTGCTTGGAAGGGGGAATTACCGGGCCTTCCGAACTCGTAATGGCCCGGCTATTCCTCATTCTGAGGACCCGGACCCAGACGCGATTTCGGCAGCAGCCATGCCGCCAATAGCGGCATGGCTACTGCCAAACTCGTAATGAGTGCCATAGTGTTTTTAAACCAAAGTTTCAAAAGCCCTTTTGCAAACAGTATTACTATTTATTTACATCTGGGAAGAGTTGTGTTTGAGTTCCTAAATTGCAGAATGCTCTCCAATCCAGCCATCGCCACTTAACCAACGTGAGTGCTCCCGACACTTTTATCACACTACGCCTTATCTGCCGAAATTAGAAGTCAGTGCAAGGTATTCAGATATCTGCAACTTCAAAAAATGCCTCTCTACTGATATTGCCACATAGGTAAATATTCATATTGACAAGTCATATGCTGGGGTCACTCTACTACCTTATGCATGGCAACATGCTTTTAATTTAACTTCCCATGATACCTGTGTGTACTAAAGACTCCTTCTGTGATATCACTGATGCCACTATTTATGCAAATTAGGGGGGCCACACATCTTTTGTCCCCCAGTGCCCTGCAAATCCTAGGGCTGGCCCTGTGTGGACTGTGGTTTTGCTTTCCCCACCCACCTCCCTTTGATTGACCTATTGCTCTGTGGTATTATCTTGTCGAAACTGGCTGGATGGACTGATGGTAACAGGAGAGTCAGCTGGATAAACCAATTTAACCATTAAGGGTTGTGGTGGGGCATTCGCAACCAACACGTTGAAGGTCAAAAGGTCTGGCCTATAAAAGAAAGGGACTAAACCACAGGGTGAGTTCACAGCAATTGGCTACATGCATTATAAAAGGTTTTTTCCTGCTGCATTCATTGTTAATTCTTCCCCTCATTTTTAAAAATGGGATGGCCCTTTTAAAGACAAACTAAGTTGCAGAATATTTACTGTCTCTGTGTCAATCATTTAGTGTTTCCCTTCGTCTGGTGTCTGTGATGTATGTATTACAAGGATACCAGAGCCCGAGTGGCAGGGTAGCGCGGACGGCTGGCCAGCCTCCTACCCCACAATGCCAGCATTCCAAGCCAAAATTCCACAAATCTATTCCCTACTCTTGGGCCTAAGAGGTGAAACACTTTTGGGCCTAAGGGGTTGAAAAGAGACATCTTAATGAGTACATCAAAGTTGTATGCCTATATGGACCAGACATGCCTCTACCCTGGCTCTCATCCTAGAACAGTCAAAGCCTTTTCCTATCATATTCAATGGTCTGCCGGGGTATGTGTGAGACAGAAAGTGTTTTGTAAACACTGGTACCATTGAAACAACTAGGGTTGTCCTTCTTAAGCTCCCTGGAACCCAGTGTGCACAACCCTTAATCTAAAGCATGGGTGCACAACATACGGCCCGCGGGCCAGTTGTGGTCCGCCATGCAGTTTTTTCCAGCCCGCGAGGCACTAAGACTTTCCTAATGGAGGGCGGCCCGCAAGCAGCATCGGCCGCTCTCCATTAGGAAAGTCTTTGTTGTCTTCCGGGCTGGACAAAACAGTGGCCGTGGGGGTGCGTGTCGTGTCAGATGTGTATGAATGTTTGTTTTTGAGTGTTTGTGTTGTGTATGTTGAGATGGGGGGTGGGGGGGAGTGTCGGATGTGTATGAATGTTTGTTTTGAGTGTTTGTGTTGTGTATGTTGAGATGGGGGGTGGGGGGTTCGGGTCTGTATGGGTGCATGTTTGAGAGTGTGTGTGCTGAGTTGGGGGGTGGGGGGTTTGGGTCTGTATGGGTGCATGTTTGAGAGTGTGTGTGCTGAGTTGGGGGGTGGGGGTGCCAGTCTGTATGGGTGCATGTTTGAGAGTGTGCTGATTTGGGGGTTGGGGGGTTCAGGTCTGTATGAGTGCATGTTTGAGAGTTTGTGTGCTGAGTTGGGGGGTTCGGGTCTGTATGGGTGCATGCTTGAGTGTGTTTGGGGCATAGTGTTTGGTTGGGGGTGAGGGGGCCATGGGGTATAGTGTTTGGTTGGGGGTGAGGGGGCCATGGGGCATAGTGTTTGGTTGGGGGTGAGGGACAGGGGGCATAGTGTTTGGTTGGGGGTGGGAGCCATGGGGCATAGTGTTTGGTTGGGGGTGAAGGGGCCATGGTGCATAGTGTTTGGTTGGGGGTGAAGGACAGGGGGCATAGTGTTTGCTTGGGGGGTGAGGGACAAGGGGCATAGTGTTTGGTTGGGGGTGAGGGACAGAGGGCATAGTGTTTGGTTGGGGGTGGGAGCCATGGGGCATAGTGTTTGGTTGCAGGTGAGGGGGCCATGGGGCATAGTGTTTGGTTGGGGGTGAGGGAAAGGGGGCATAGTGTTTGCTTGGGGTGTGAGGGACAGGGGGCATAGTGTTTGGTTGGGGTGAGGGACAGGGGGCATAGTGTTTGCTTGAGGTGTGGGGGCCATGGGGCATAGTGTTTGGTTGGGGGTGGGAGCCATGGGGCATAGTGTTTGGTTGGGGGTGAGGGGGCCATGGGGCATAGTGTTTGGTTGGGGGTGAGGGACAGGGGGCATTGTGTTTGCTTGGGGGGTGAGGGACAGGGGGCATAGTGTTTGGTTGGGGGTGGGAGCCATGGGGCATAGTGTTTGGTTGGAGGTGAGGGGGCCATGGGGCATAGTGTCTGGATGGGGGTGAGGGACAGGGGGCATAGTGTTTGCTAGAGGCATGGGGGACATGGGGCATAATGTTTGGTGTGGGGTGGGAGCCATGGGGCATAGTGTTTGGTTGGGGGTTGGGGGCCATGGGGCATAGTGTTTGGTTGGGGGTGAGGGACAGGGGGCATAGTGTTTGCTTGGGGGTGAGGGACCGGGGGTATAGTGTTTGGTTGGGGGGTGGGAGGCATGGGGCATAGTGTATGGTTGGGGGTGAGGGGGCCATGTGGCATAGTGTTTGGTTGGGGGTGAGGGACAGGGGCCATAGTGTTTGCTTGGGGGGTGAGGGACAGGGGGCCTACTGTTTGGTTGGGGGTGGGAGCCATGGGGCATAGTGTTTGGTTGGGGGCGAGGGGGCCATGGGGCATAGGGTTTGGTTGGGGGTGAGGGGGCCATGCGGCATAGTGTTTGGTTGGGGGTGGGAGCCACGGGGCATAGTGTTGCACTCCAAGAGTGAACCCAATAATAAAGCTAAAACAGGCACAGTTAGGAGATGTACATACTTTGCTTTTTGAGGAAACCTGACTCAACGAAGGCCATACTCCTCTTGGGCAACCAAAACAGCAAACTATAGCAGTCCAAAATAACGGAATGTCCAATCAAGGGTCAATAAAATATATATAATTTAATTAAACAGACGATATACAATAACTAAATCGAAATAAATGATAACAATGGAAAATGTGTAGTACAAAATGTAAGTTTGAAATGCAATAAAAATCGTTACCCCTCAAAAACATATTCTTTTTCCATGTATTTAATACAAATTGGGGGTTGAAAAAGCCTCCTGACATGTCCCGCCTACCGCCCCGCCCACTTTTACTTTTCGGCCCACTATAGCCCTCATGTAAGGTACTTTCGGCCCTCTGTCAAAATCAGTTGTGCACCCCTGATCTAAAGTCTAACAAACGGTTTGTGAGAAAGTCTGGTTCAGCTTTTGCTAGCAAGGCTGAACATGCAGGCAGTATTCTGAAGAAGGCTGATGGCCAGGTTCAGTGTACAGCATAGGAAACAGAGGCAAGCTCAATAAATAGGGTCTTGGTAGGGAATTATTATTATACCAGTGCATAGGCCCGTGTACAGGGGCCAAAGTCTGGTTTTCATTGACACAGTTGGACCACTAAATATCCTAAGCCAACAGCTCCCTCTAGTGGTGACAACAGGCAAAGCTATGCAAATTGTATTGTCTCTATATATCCTAAGGCAACAGCTCTCGAGCGTTGACAACAGGGAAAGCTATTGCATCGGATAAACATACAGCGACAAACATACATCTGGCCTGGGCCTCATCACGTGTTTGGCGATAACCCTTAAATGCGGCGGTAGCGCTATTACTGCCGCATTTAAGGGTCCGCCAAATCACGGGTTTGGCAGATTTCCCCCCAGCTCTCAGCTGGGGGGAATTCTGCTGAAATTTTGCGCTATTACCGCCGGCGTGAAATCCGCCGGCGGTAAATGCACGAAAATTCCCCATTGAGCCTAATGGGGAATGGGGAATTCCCGAATGGGCTCAGTGGGGAATGGGCAATACCCGTTCCGCCAAACCCGTGATTCCGCGCTATTAGCGCCGGGGGGTTTGGCGGTAGGGCTATTAACGCCGGCGCTATTCTCATGATGAGGCCCCTTGTTAGATAGTCATAGAAAAATATCATATCCCACACTTATACTTTAGCTAGAAACTAGGGATAAACAATGAGGAATATCTCACGCCAGAATTCCGCTCAAGAAATAGAAATTGGGAAATTCTTTCCCTGAACTCTCTAGGCAACAATACATTGGTTTAAACCGATTTACACAAACAAGAGGACAGTGCATGGGGCGTCCAGAACATAGTAACGGTTTCCTCGGGAAATAAACATTTCTTAAAACATTTCAAATCAGTGGGACAAACTGGACACACTCAGTCACCGGCAGATCTGTAATCAAGAAGTATGGCTTCTAAGCACACTAGGATGGCACCAGGCATAATGAAGCCCAGGGCTTTAAGTGGGCCGGGGCCGAGTAGCAGCATCCCCAGGAAAGCTGATAGAGCCGGGGCCCTGCTGGGGCTCCCTCAGCTCCCACCATGAAGGAAAGTCACTTTAAAAAGAATTCTGTGCTGAGGATTTGTACCCCCAGCCCTGCCGGCTCCCGGTGATAAGCCAGTGCTACGTAGCACGGTGCTATTTCAGGGATGCGGGATCATTCAATAGACAGTTTGACACATAAAGCCATTTACCAGCAGTATGTGTCAAGCAGTCTACTGAAAAAACAAAAGAAATTGAGAATCTATGAAATAGCACAGTGCATGACACAGGCTAGTGAGCAGAGTGCTCGGGTTGGAATCCCCAGGACGGGACCCCAACATTATCGTCCCGTTTAGGGGATTCGAAGCCGAGGTCTGCCAGTGACAAGTCAGTGTTGTATTGCACTGTGCTATTTTGGCGCTCAAGTTATCTTGTTTCTTTCAATAAACTGCTTGACACGTTAACTACTGATGAAATAGCACAGTGCACGGCGACACAGGCTGGTTAGCAGCAGCATCCCAGCATGGGACAATAGAACCACATTTCTTGCAAGGCAGCCTGCATCCCTTACAGGACTGTGATGTCCAAAGCACGACCATCCTACCAGGAAACCAAAGATGACCATCTCTGGAGACCAGAGCAGCATCCGAAGCCACCACACCACCAGGCAGGAATCCAAGAAATAGAAAAAGGCGAATGCTAGAAAAAAAAGATGTTCTGATACCCACAGCCTGGGGTGGCTCACCCACACCCAGGCTGGCTCCAACTCGCCCGACTTCAGGAAGGATCTGAAGACTCTGCTGGTCAAAGCATGCTTTATCAAGCGCTAAAATCAAAACAGGCCAATCACAGTCTTCCCTGCCCTAACCTCCCATTCTCCTGCCCTAACCTTGCCCACACTCCCCTGCTTCCCGAATGACTCCTTGCACCCTTCTACTCGGTATAGGGCTTCATTGCCTGCGAGCAATGCCTGCTCTATGGAAATCCTGCTAAATACATATAAAGGGATACCTGGTCCGACGGACATTTAACAGCAGACTTTGCAAAGATGGCGAGCCTATTCTTGCAGGAGCAGTCAGAAGATGGTGGCACAAGACAGCATTTCTTTACCAAAGTCGATCTGAGAATCAAGAAGGGTTCGCAAATATCACGAGGGTAGAGCCGGATCTTTCCCCTAAAGGATAGAGGACCACAACCAAAGGACTATGCCCACCCCTGAGTTAGTGCATCAGCTGTCCCAACCCTGGAACATGGTCCTTCCCCTTCTTTTAGCACCGCTCGGGTGCCATTGCAGGAGTCAACAATGTTCCACCAAAGGTCTTCCTTATTTATGATCAAAAGAGGAGGCATCGCTTCATGTGGACAGAATCCCCTCACAGCAACTTTGATCGGAAGCAGTACATCATAGAGGGGATTTCCCCCAAAAATTATAAATCCCTGCGACAAACGCCCTCGCTCAGGGGCATCCACCCGGTACATCTTCAAGGACTGCTGCATCCATGGACCAGCAAAGAGCAACAATACAGCAACCATGGAGAGGACGAATGTAAAGGTTGTGAAAGGGCTATCGACCTCTTGAGATCCCTATAGCCCTTTTAGTGCCCTTAGACCATACAAACACACACCCTAAAAATGTGTCTTCCTTTACCCCACAGCTTCTAAATATGTCCTAATTCGAGGGTGGGGAACTTACTAAAAATGGCCACGAAGCATTAGTCGAATTGAATCCTTTATACGACCAACCAATTGTTCAAGAAGGAATTGAACATAACGAGTTTCAACCACAACGTGGTCTTTAGGGTGTCCAGCCCTCAGCGCAGGCTATCCAGCCTTGGTCCTTCTTCTCACTTATAGTTTAGTCATTAGAAGTATCCTCCGCATCCATGTCATGCTTAAACCCTGAACAACTGAGGGATGGGGTCGTGTGTTGCACTAGGTCCTGGTTTACCCTTTGCAGCATGTCTGTCACACATGATATAATCTTAGCACAACACTGTTGCAGAGGTTGCTTTGAATTGCTAACTTTATGTATCGGCCTCCCTGGTCTTACACTATGTCGGTCATGGATGGAGCTTGGCTCTGTGCATCCTCTCTAGATGACATGGTGCTGCACCGGCACCTTCCCTCCTCCTGGGCCCCCTCCTGGGCCCCCTCCTCTTCTGCTGAGGTGACAAGGGCTTGCTCTGAAGGGTCCCTTGGGAGGAAAAATGCCAGCTGAATGGTTCGACATTTTCACTGGTTTGGAAAAAGAAGCCAGAGTTTGGCTACTTCAACTCTGCAATAAATATGTCACGTCGATGGGTGTGACTCACTGCAATTGCCTCCATTCGGGCACAGCCTTGCATCAGCTTTGGTATGCTGGCACCTAGTTCATATTCTCAGCCGATGCCATTTCTCAGGTGTCATCAAGGGCGTCCAATCATTCTTGAAATGTGAACTCTTCCTGTGGATGTTCGTGCCATCTGTGCTTTCTGTGACAGAAGATCCCTTAGTGGTCGCCACTGTCCATGGTTAGATACCACACATCGCATCCTACTTCCCAGTGCACATTTCCACACTACGACTGCATTTCCTTTTTCGACGATTGGGCCCCGTCTGCCACGATCAGCATACATTTTAATTTTCTCGTTAGACAACTTGTTGTGTTTTTGTATGTCCACAGGATGTGGTTGAGGTTGTGCTGGGAGTTGTGGGAGTCTTGTTTTGTTTCACTCGGCATGATGTCTGCTGGACCGCGTCCCGCGAATGAGTAGGGGAGAGTCTTTTAGTTTGGCGCTGACATTCCACTTGCCTCACTGTTCCTCAGTGTTTTCTTGAGAGTTGCCATGCATCGCTCCACCATCCCACTGGCTTGCAGGCGGTGGGGTGGGATTCCTGTCTGAGTGACAACCAGACGTTTCATGAACTTCACAAACCTGTGTCCACTGAAAGGAGGACCGTTGTCTGTCTTGAAACTACTGGGTTGCCCCATTCTGAGAACACCTCATGCATAACAGGAAGGACAGCGTTGGCAGCTGCAGAGGGTGTCTGCTTCAGTTTCCGGTACCTGGAATACTCATCCAGGATGACCTGAAGATACTGATTGACCTTGGGAGTCCCAAAGAATTCCGCAGGAACCTCTTCCCCACTGCCTCTGGGAGCGCTGCCAGTTTCAGTCATTCAGTACTGCCCGGTTCGCTGCCAGGCACGTCATTTAGGGGTAGCCAGAGGTCGCAACTGCGACCTCTGAGGTCTCCCTTGCGACCCCTGTGGTCTCCTTGCAACCTCTAAAAAAAAAAAACATAACTTTTTTTTTTGTAATGCAAGCTCCTGGGCTGTGGCCAGCATCCTGTGTTTCTTTACTTCTGGAGGGGTTGGCTTTCTTATTCAGTCCCCTTAAAAAAAAGAAGAAAAATAAGAACCGGAGTGCCACAAGTCTAACACTTTCAGCACTGACCCTAAATAAGAAAGAATAGGAATACCAAATAATGTGTCTTTCTGGAATTCTATACAATCATTGCTAGACTCATTAAAGGTTTATTTCAGGCACACTTCAGGGGGTGAGTCACTGATTTAGTCTGTTCTTAAACACCTCAACTCAGCCTTTCATCCTTCGGAGGTCGATAAATGAGTACCAACACAGGTTGGGTGATATTGAGGGTATATTTTTTCTATATAAAGCGCTTAGGCGTAAGTGCTATATAATAACACATCATTACCGTTTGGTCATGGACGTCTGCTTGCATTCACAGTAATTTGGTAATATGGGCCTATACACACTGATCTTAGCAATACATATGGCGATCCATTCTTGTATGAAATGTACATCACATTATAGTGATATCATAACCATATTTTTCGTAGTGTACAATGCTATGTGATGCCACTTCCTATTTTGTCAACGGGTGAAAGGTCGTCTTCCATGGCTTCCCGCGATACCACTTCGGGGTGGGTTCAAAGGACATCACTTACTGTGATGTCATCAGGGGGTCAAGGGTCATGTGATGTCACTTCCGCTACCCCTGGCATTTTGGTGAAATGATGTCCCTGTTTGCTGCTGCATTGTCATTGGTGGCAAACTCCCACCGTTCTTTCTATCACGGATTCATACATGAAGAGGGGCGGCGTCTCACAAACATGACCCTGTTTCCATGATGATGAAGAGTTTTTGGGATGATGATGCGGCACTCGTGGAAGATCACGCTGGTTCAATAGGTCATTCTGAAGGTGCTGGAAAGCCTGTACAGCATTTTCATGTCTCCATCTTGTGGTTGACATCAGCAGGCTATGGTTTGGGCTAGGGCGGAAGTCTCCACTTGTATTCCTTGTGCCAGACGGTTGATGTACTCTTCAGGCAGAGACTGTGTGATCTTTACACGTCATCTTGGGTGGCAGGACATGACGTCCTCTGGGTTGCATTCACTTGCCAAGCATAGACATCACCTTTTGATCCTTGGGGGAGGGGCGGAGGAACTTGCGATTTTGGTTCTCTCATTGGCAAGCAGAGCCTGATGATCCATCACGATGGTGAATGGTTTTGCGTAAATAAACGAGCGGTGTGCCCAGACACCCTACGCCACAGCTAAGCTTTCTAGCCAGGCTGGGAGACAGCATTCTGCACATTGGATTGGATAATTTTCTGTCTGCATTGGAGCTCATTGTTCTCCCTCAGTCTCAGCCAGGCTTGTGGTGAGCTTGGATGGAATGGAGTCCAACAGGACTAACATTTACTGCGAGCAGAGTGCTCAGTGAGGGGCAATAGTGCACGCTGCGTTCTCCCGTTACTGCGTCTTTTATATGAACTCACGCGGGACTTGGCATTCTGAAGAGTATAGGAATGCTGTATCGAGCCTTTGCACTTCCCTCAGTAGGATGCAAATGGGCACACAATCCCTTGTGCAATAGCTGGCCATCACCAAGAACGAAGGCAGGCTACCCACATCCGATGGCAAAACACTTTTGTGGCTTCTGTTGGCCTGGCAGTAAAATATGCACTTCGATTCTTGCTATTTGACTTTGCACTTGTCCTTGCTGGGGATCAGACATGCTTGTTAGCAGGTCATACGTACGTTTTCCAACTAAGATATGTATCCATCTAATTTTTCCTTACCTTTGTACAGTATTGTCATCACTAACTTTCCACAATTTTGCATCAGGAGTTGAGCCGCCCGCCCAAACACTCTTAAATGTTTTCATACTCAGTGACACTCATTATGCTCATTACAGCACCAGTGTCAATGAAAAGTTTTTTTGTTGATGATCTCCTACAAATAAGTGAAGGTTGCCGTCCTCTGTAGTAGCTTTTTGGGGCAGTACTATATAGAAACACTGTCCGGGGCAGACACTGGGGAGTCATTACATTTGACTAGCATGTGTCTTCTGGGGTCTTTCCAGTCACCATGGAGCTTGTGTTTCAGTGCTGAGCTGACTTTCGCAAGTGAGCCAATATGTTACACTACCCAGTGTGGTTGCCTATTAATTATATTTGTTTTCATGCATAAGGTTTTAGTCACACCAACAGCCATGCTCTGTCTCCATTGTGTAATTTGTCAGTCCCGTCTTTACATTAAATAACATTATTTTATTTATAAGGCGCAACCAAAGTGGCCCGGGGGCATTCGGGCGCTGACAAAGAAATGGCAGCAAAAAGCGGGAGAGAGAGGAGACATTCTAGATGTTATCTGAAAAGATAAGTCTAAGGCTGTTTCTTAAAACGTTCTAAAGAAGAGCAGTTTCTTAGCTCAGAGGGCAAGGCATTCATTCCATTTGGTGGTTGCGATAGCCCAGAAAGCCCCCTTCCTTACCAATTCAAGCGACATTTCTGCATTGTTGGAGCGGAGAGAAGGAACTTCAGGTTTATTTTTGGGTCTGCAGGCTATGTCTGCAGGGTTAAGCCCAGCCAGAGGTTGGTACGTAACAGTGAGTAGCCTAAACTCAATCCTAGAGGCAATAGGAAGCCAGAGTAGACATCTACGTACCTCAGATACATGTGCACATATATGCACACCCATAATAGCTATAATAGTACTATTTTGTACTATTTGCAGTTTACAAAGTTCTCTTTTTCCCACCCCCACCAAAAGGGAGCTACAGTAATCATTTTTTGATGAACTAATGGCTCGAGCTATTGTTTTGCAGCCCTTTTGGGAGAGAAAGGGGCAAATGTGTGAGAGCCGCCATCGGTAATAGACTGAAGCCGCCACCAGACGGTCCACCTGAGCTGTCATGGTGAGTGCTTGATTAATAATCACTCCCAGTATTTTCATTTTCTTTTTGGTGGGGATAAGGTGATTCGCAAAGCTAAAGGGATCATAATTCGCATTCAGTTTCACGAGTCTGGGCCTGGAACCAACAATCATAAGATCTGTTTTCTCATGGTTCAGAGCAAGTCCACTCGTGTCCATCGACTCATGTATTAGGTCATAGGTTTCCAACAGCACTTTTGCCTCCTTCTCATAATTACCTGAGAGCGGGGTGAGGCATTGCAAATCATCTGCATAGTTGGAGAAGCATATCCTTTTCTCCTCAAATATTTGGAAGAGAGGAGCCGTGAAAATATTGTAGAGAACTGCAGAGAGAAATGCACCTTGGGGAACTCCATAGCAGAATGGAACTGGATCTACCTCCGCAGACTTCCTGCAAACCTGCATGGTCCTATTCTTAAGAAAGGACTGCATCCAGTCCCTCGCTTGGTCGCCAAAGTTAGCCACCTCCTGTAAATTGGTCAAGAGAAGAGGATGGTCCACTAAATCAAAAGCGGCTGATAGATCCAAGGACAGCAGCAGCATAGTTGTTCCATTATTGATATTGGCCACCATATTAGACTTTAGTTCTATTAGGGCTGATTCGGTACTAAAAACTGGTCTGAAACCTGACTGGCTTTTATTTAGGACGGGATGATCTTTTATATGGCACAGTCATTATTCATAGGCCACCCGATCCATGATCTTCAATATGAAAGGCAAATTGGAAATAGGGCGATAATTAATAGCCACTTTAGGCTCCTGACCTGGTTTATTTTAGTAATGGGGTGATCCGAGAGCTCTTCAGTCTGGTGGGCACCCACCCTTCTATAAAGGAGGCATTTACAATGTTGGTGAGGGAGCTGATGAGAATCTCTGAGCAAGCCTTGATGGCGACAGCAGGGAACAAGTCCCCTTTACAACTGGAGGGTTTACGTTTGGCTATAATGATGCGCAATTCATTTTCAGTAATGCTTCTAAAATTAAATGTAGGGATCGTCTGTGCTGAAGGAGGTTTTTCAATCAACACAGCCTTGGTGGGTTTGACAAGCATTGAGGTCTTACATTGTTCTATGACCATTTTGTTCTTTTCCGTCTTGTCAACCAGGCATTTTTGAATGTGTGTACACTAACCCTGGTCTTTACAAATGGACTCTTGAAATTTGACATCCGGTTTTTCCAATTCTGTCAGAATAGCAAAAATGTATTTGGAATCATGTTGCGCCTTCTCTATCCGTACTTCGTAAGAGTCTTTCTTTGCTTTAATAATGGCCAGTTTAAATGTCCTGGCCGCCTCCTGATAGGCGAGCCTATCTTCTTCCGCCTTAGACCCTTTTCACTGATACATTTTTTTCCGTTTTGCCACTCTTAAAGATTTAAGGTCCTCTGAAAACCAAGTATTGTGTGGATGAGTGGTAACCTTCCTATTTTCTAAAGGAGCTAGAGTGTCAATAGCTTTATTGAGAATGTCCAGAAGAGAATCGGCGAAATCATCCACATTCTCCAAGGACAAGACAGTCGGCTCAGTCCCAGGATTGATCCAGTCCTTCATCCACTCTGGATTAATCCTCCTCATATTTCTAGACGCAATCCAGTCTTGTTTGACTGTGCTGGTTTTACACTCACTAGGGATGTTTATGCTAAATTCAATAAACGAGAGGTCAGACCAGGGACAAAGGGAAATGTCAGGTTCACTAGTCTTGATATTAAGGGTGAAGACTCCGTCCAATATATTGCCCTTACAATGTGCGGGCTTGTCTATAAATTGTTGGAAGCCCAAGGCTTTCATGAACTTGACAAGTTCTCCAGCAGCACGATCCTTAGGATCGTCTTTCCACAGATTAAAGGCACTCATTATCAGCCATTTTGTGGCCCCCTTAAATTGGGCTAAAACCAGGCTGGCATGTGCCACTCTTTCCTCCTGCTCTTGTTTTATCTCCACCCCAACACCCTGCACACCAGTTTCTCTATGTGCCATTGTTTGCATCCGGGCCACCTGAATGTCTACACTTGCCTCTCTACACACCAGCACAAGAATATCCGAGGGTGCCACTGTTTCCTTCAACAGATGTTTCCATATAATCATGAATGCACAGCCCTCGATGATCCTCAGCAGGGTGGCCTCCACACTGAGTGGACAACCAATGTTCTTAATTGTATGGAAAACAATAAATCTATCTGCTGGCCAACTGGCATGCCATAGTGAATGCATATTTCTCATAATCGAGGTTCCCGTGAGGAATTCAGCATTTGTCCAAACCCTCCTTGATACTCTTGGGTGAATTTTGTTTGTCCGCCAGGAATGCCAAGAGCAGATCTTCCACCAAATCACCAACCGGGTTGATGAAAACTCACCTATTCATTTATTTGATTTGATTTCTGTTTCACACTGGTTTTGCCCAGATAGGTCTTGGAGCACCTTACATGGTTCAAAGTATGAAAAGGTGGGAGTTGAAAACGGAAGTTGCAGACTGTGTTCAGGAAAGGATTGGAACATTAGGGTGGACAAATGAAAGCAGTGGAGGAGGGCAGGGTTATGTGTGGGGAAACAGGTATGTTTTGAGGCTCTTTCTGAAAGTGGTGATGGAGGATGCAGTGCGTATGTTGAGAGGCGGGGTGTTTCATGCCATAGGGCACCAGGGGGCAGGGGCTTGTTTTTGTGTGCATGTGAGTTTTCAGAGTGGAATGTGTAGAAGGCCTTGGCTGGCTTGCCCAGTGTTTGTGTTTGTGATGGGCTTGAGTTTGCCGTGAAGGTAAGATGGATTTTTGAGGTGCATGGCTTTGAATACAATGCAGAGACCTTTGAAGGTAATTCTCGGTAGAATGGGGAGCTAGTGGAGCTAGGCAAGAGCGGGGGTGAAGTGGGAATGTTTGGGTAGGTGGAGGACGAGTCTGGCTGCTGTGTTTTGGGAAAGTAGAATAGTTTCCCTGTTGAGATTCGATATAGCTTTCAAATCTCCTGAACAATCATTTAGATTTAGGCCCTAGCCCCGAGCGTCAGATATGTCGAATGTCGGTGGCCCATGGAACGCCGAGGCTTATGCTTCACCCTCAGTCATCTAGTATTTGATGTGACCTGCAGTTATTCATTGACAAATGTTCAGACCACCAGCTGCCGCCACAAGTGCACCACAACGCATGTGCAAGGTTTAGTCTCCCTCAAGTGGTATCTCTACAAAATATCCCCACCAAAAATATCACTGTACATATGGCCGTTTGTCTCGCCATAGGCAATATTTCTGAGGGGGATAATTTGTGGGAGCGGGGGTTGCGGGGATCTCTCCCGCACATTTTAAAATAATGCAAGGGTTGCGGGGGTGTCGCCTGCAGGGTCCATGGGTCAATATTGCCGCAAAAATATGGCAATATTTTTGTATCGCGATATTTTTGCGGGGATATTAACACATGGAACCCCTCAAGTGAAGTGTAGGCTTCGTTGGGACAAATGGTAGTTAGCTGATGTTGCGAGTGGGGCTTCCCCTGACCTGGCAGTAGTGTGGGCATATAACAACAACTCCAGGTCCACATGCAAGTGCTCAGAACATCAAACCCAGAGCGAGAGAAATAGTGGGCGAGAGAGAGAGAGAGGGGGTATGGAGCAAGATGGAGAGAGAGAGCAAGAGAGAGAGGGGGAGAGATAGATAGAGAGAGAGAAAGAAAGCATGAATGCTCCTTGCAGTACCACATCCCTCATGCCCCATAACCTGTGCCCGTGGGTATGCTGATCCAGAAAAGATAATGCAGCCAATGCCCGCCACTTCCAGCAGCTTTTCAGAACAACTAGAAAAGTTAAGCAACTAGTGGTTGACACAGCTGAAGCCGCCCTCAAACATATCCCGCTGCCTACATGTTTTTGTTTCAGTCCTCGAATGACCGCTGTGTGCACCTATTACCTGAATCAGCGCATGGTCCACCCGGTCCTCCTTTGGAACATAGTGACTGGCATAAGACCTTGCTGAACCACTTTCCTTCTTGCCCTTCCTAATTTCCTGGGTGTTCTTCAAGCACTCACCCGTCTACCAGAGAACTCTTTCTTTCCATGCATCATCCTCTCTGATCCAAGGTACTCTTGTCTTTCAACATAACAGGTGTATTTGTAGAGCGCACGTTCACCCCTAGAGGTGCATCTTGGCACTATTGACAGATGTTTATTATTACCCAACTTTATGGTACTCATTTCATCGACCCAAGAAGGATGAAGGGCTGAGTTGCGTGCTGGGATTCAAACCTGTGACCACGAGGTCAAACAAAGGTCCATGTAGTGGATGCATTAGTCCAGTAAGTCACCGGCCAGGCCATCCCGCAAGCTTCCTGTGCTACTCTTTCTCCATGCTCAAGCAATCCTCTTGCTTCATTGCTCTTCCTGCTCCAATCTTCATTTCTGGGAGCTGTTCATGTCCAACAAGTCATCTGATTGGGTTCTTTAAATTCCCGCCCCACCGAAAAGGAGTTCGCCTCCATTCAGGGTCACCCCGCCCCAGGTATATTTGGGGTACTTTTCTCATGGTAGCTTTGATCTACCTCACTGGGGTTCATGTTGACCCATTTCCTCCTTGTCCTGCCATCCCCTCGTGTTTCCCCAGCATTCATCTCAACAAATGAACCAATTACTAATTTTCTGACTGCCCCCCCACACTCTTTTTAAGTGCGTTCAATGTAATCAATAAACGTAACCAATGCACCCCTAACCTCCAATGTTCCTGGTGCCCGGAAGTGTGGCTCCCACTTACAAAAACATCTTGATAGTTAAATCCCTCCCCCCCCCACTAAATATAATATTCTCCACAAGCCTTAATCTGCTCGTGTGTTTATTCAACTGGCTCCTTTCTGTCCTGTTCCATTCTCATCTTCACTTGTGCCCATCAAGTGCCAGCCATCCCCCAACCCCTTCAATTTGCCCAATATCCTTCCTAGCACATCCTTAGGATCTCGTGGACAGATCAAATGCCATCCGTTGACCCAATTGCTAGCCTGCCCCTCACAGGCCACCCTAGTCCACTTCACTTCTTGCCTTGCCCTAGTGAGGGACCTTCCGGTGCCATCCTTTAACCATTACACACTGCTGGCTTGTTTTCCTTCCTGTGCCAGCCCCCCTTTGCAGGCAGAGTCAGTCCAAGAAAAAGTATTGCTGTAAGACACGTAGGGCCCGATTCATGGAACCGTGCAAAGTGTATTTTTGCAGTGCAAAGTCCGGCCAAAGTCAGTGCATAGTCATGTTTGCAGTACAAAATGACTTTGTCAGGCCTTTGCCCAGCAAAATTACCCTTTGCACAGTTCCATGAATCAGGGTTTGTGATGCAGGGCAAAGTCACTTTTCAGCAGTGCAAATTCACTTTGAATCGGGCAAATATTCCATGAATCGGGCCCGTAGTGTTTGCATCTTAGATGCGCTCACTCAGAAGCCCCCGTCCCAATTGTTGAGGGAGATGCCATTTCATGCATTTTTTTATAAGTGTGACAGCCACTGTCACACTTACATTTCCTTCCCCCAAACAGGGATGGAAAGATTTTCTTTAATCGGCCCATTTAACGGCCCATCTCGTGAAATGTGCTCCCAGCACCCCCGTGGTCCTGGTGCTAATGTATGCCAGGGGAGTGGGCAGCGCACCTTTGTGCAATTGTCCATCCCCTCCTGAAATGCGCGGGTCACCTCTGAGAAGAAGGTGGCCTAAGCGTTTCTGAAAGCAGCGCAAATGAAACAAGCACATTCTCTGCACGCCTTTTAATTGCACCACTTTGTCCTTAATGTGCACTTCCCCACAGCCCACATGTTGGGACTGTGCCTTGTAAATTTAGCAGCGCCTTGGCGATGAAGAAATGGACAAAGTAACTGATGTACTGATTGAAAATGTATATATGAATAAATGTATACATGCGCGAAAGTATAGGCTTTTATTCAAATTATGCACACTGTAACTTGTATTGGACATCTTTTAATTTGTGCGTGATAAACACCGTCTTTTTTGTGATGGGGCAGGATGCAATCGCTTATCCATTGCTTTGCTGTTCTCCAACTAGCCACGAGGGGGCAGCGCGTGTCTGGTAGAAAACTCTGGGGCTGACTCATGGAAGTGTTTTATAATGGCGCAATCCCATAGGAAAACGTTCTGTGAATCAAAGCTCGCTGCCAAAATTCGTGCACAGGAACCCTGTTCCTGCTCCCTGGGGCCTGGGCCTTTGCGGCTCTATCAGGGCTACTACTTCCCCTCAGCATTCCCACTACACATGCCAAGTACTCTTTGAGACAAACAACGGAGCTGGGCCCCTTCACAAGAATGAGATGCCTGTTATGGATCCTAGATGTGTTGAATGTATAGACTGGGGGAAACATAGATCAGTTTAGTTTAGTCTGCCAACTTTAGATGCCAACTTTCGATGCCAACTATTGTTTGTGAAAATCAAGTTTATTGTCATTTTCCTAACAGACCATTTTGCAACTAAACCTCTTATAGCCGAACAACATTCGGTTCTTGCCAATTTTGAAATCTCACCCTCACCCCATGGATTGCTCTAAAAACAACTTGTAACACTGTCACAAGCACCACGTACATTATCAATCGCCAAACTTTCCCATGGTAGGTCACCGTCCATATTTGGTGAAAAAAGGAAGCCACGCACCCTCCATATCCATGCGCCGCTCATCAAGTAAGTGCATAAGGTTCTCCATGTCATATATGGTCCTCACTTTCTGCACCCATTCTTTTTCAGAGGCGATGCCCCGTTGCTTCTAATGCTGCGCGACGCGGCTTCTCGCTGCCACTAGCAAGGTGCGCACCATATGGCCTTCCTCCCCTGCCTCCTCATCCTCCACATTCACCACAATCAACAATAAACTCAGCGACAGTGTCCATTGCACCCCATCCAGGTCTTTGAGCCAGTCCGGACCTCAGTCCAGTACCTCTGTATGAGAGAACATCTCCACCACATATGGTAGTAATCACTCTGCCCCTGAGTACGTTTTGCCCAGAGTTCCGGAGGGTAGGGCCAGCGGTGTATCAGCTTGAACGCCTGCATTCTATATTGTAGGGACAATGATACCACCTTTTTAGAGTGGGCTCTAGGGTCACTTGTGCAGGTCCCACACTTCTATGCCCCTCCGCAACTGTGCATATTTGCATAACCACACGCACCACCTTAAAGAAGATAGACTATGCTAAGAATCCACTACATTGAGGGCATTTTGCAATAGAATGAGGAACAAGCTCAGTTCATTTTGTATTTACGTTTTATAGTTTTTAATAGTTTACATAAGTGTATTTTCCCCAAAAGAGATGACCTGTCCTCAAGTGACTGTGTTTTTACCATGAGCAGGGGCGTTGCTAGGGGGGGCTAAGGGGGCTATAGCCCCTGATCTTTTGGTTGTAGCCCCGGATAGAATCTCAGGAGCTACAGCCAAAAGACTAGCTAGCCCCAGTCCCAACAGTTCCGACACCAGCTTAGCCCTGGGTCTTTTCCAGACCTAGCAACTCCCCTGACCATGAGTGTGCCAGGAGAGCATTTCATCTTATTTGCATCTCTCAGTGGAAGTGTGTGCTGCATTGCACTTTTTATTTCCCCTTTAATAAGTGTTACAAAGTGGGAGGATTGCAATGGTGGCCTTGTGATCTTGGACACAACACTCTTCTGAGCTCTTGTGTTCACTATCAATGACATTCTTGATATAGTGAAACAATAATTAAGTAGTATTTGTACTAATGGGGCAAAGAAAAATTGGATTTATATTTAACCATACTGCAAACAACTGTATAACTGTTTTGATTATTTTACAAAAATAGGTTTATTTTTAATTGGGCACAAATAGGACCCTACACAGCCCACTAGACCTGAACCAAAGACCCACAGCATATGTCACACATGAGAGTTCAGGTTACAACTCTTGCTTGTACAATTACCATCTCGCTGTTCTTCCCCGCCAACATTCGCTAACTATCCCTCCTCGTCTAACTCGCCCTAGTTACCTAGGTGATGCGCCACTTAGATAGGGTGAGGGGACAGTGAGAGAAAACTGAACCTAAATTCTTTTTTAAGCACAGATGTTATCACACTCAGAAAAACGCCACTCTGTGTTTGCCTCAAGGTAAACAACAGATTATACTAGGGTGTGAGAACAGCAGGAGGGCAGAGTACATTTATTTCTACCTGCCTATCTGCTAAATTGTTTTCATATTTAAAAACCCAATCGTTTTCTGGGTGTCTAGATGATTAGCGAGGCGTCCCTTGCTATGATGGTCAAGTTATTTTTAACTGGCCCTACCGATACCTTGTGAAAATGACTCTATGACACTTAAATCGCTTTGTACGCAATGGACTATTTTGTCAAATAAGATAAAGTTTGAAAACATTATTTGCACAAGATCACACTCTTTAAGCTCCCATTTGATTCCAGTCTACAATTTAGGCCTATGACTCATGACTCACCATACTGCTTCTCAGATCTGGTTGTTAAAAAATATATTATAAACCAATCTGACCAAATCTTGTAGAAGTGCAATAATGAAAAAGGGAGCTTGATTGTGGATGGAAGTATACAAGTCATGGAAAACCATGTAACGTATGACTAATCATTCTCCGCCTGCAACTCAGCTTGGAGCCTCAAGCAAACTGAACCTGCAGCGTCAAGGATACACAATGTAAAGAAAATGCGAAGTTGCACAAGAGAGAAGGACCGTTTTGCCCATGGCATCAAGGAAATATATTCGGCAGTTTGAAATGGAACAAAGGGTCATTTCCATAGACGACTGTCGCAGCTGTACGAGGGCTTTGAACCGCAAAAGCCCCCATCAGCTCTTGTGACACAAATATGAATTCTAAATTAGAGGACTTGCTCGCGTTTCCAAGTGGCAGGCAAGTGACGTGATTTGCAGGCCTCTAATGCCAGCTCTGGGAGAGTGGCATTAGAGGCGGAGCAGCCTTCTACTCCCCGTTTTGCAGGTGGGAGGGTGTGGGGGGCTGGCTGCAGGGCCTGGCAAGTTTGCAAAGCTGTGTTCATCACAAGAGGTCAAAGCCATGTGACTGTTTACAGTAGCAGACCTCTCGCTTTGCATCTGAAGGGGTCATCATTTTAGTAACGTGATGACCCGAGTTCTCATCCTGCCCTACTCTTGGGTTCCCCCTCCAGTGCTTCCCCCCAAAACCTTTACAGCAGGAGGGTTATGTGCTTAATATCAGGCCAAGCCCATGAGTCGCGGGGAGCCTGTGTAGGGGATTCATTGCCCATTTAAAATAAGTTCAGCAGATGCACCAGCCCACACAGGGGGCGCTAGATGGACAGCTGGCATAGCGGGCCACCCCTCTGGCCATTCCTTCGGTGGACTCGCCGCCTCTCACCGAGGGGGCGGAAGGGCGTGTCCCCTATGGCCCGGCCGGAAACGGCCTGTCCTGGGGAGGAGCATAAATAGCCTGGGCTAAGAGGGAAAAGATCAACGTCTACAAAGCGATCATCAGACCAACCGTGACGTATGCCTCCCCAGCATGGATGACCTGCCATGAGCGACACCGGAAGAGTCTTCAGATCAAGGCCCTGCGGATATCATCTGGAGCTCCAATCTTCACAAGGATAGCAGACCTTCACAGAGACCTGGACATCGAGATGTTGGACGGACATCGAGATGTTGGACGAACATCTAGCGAAGCTGAGTAAGAACTTCTGCCAAGGACTGGATCAGAACCTGAACCCTCTGATCAGAAGACTCACTGCCACCACTGCAAACCCCTTCGACCGCTACCCACGGCCCATCACTGTGAAGACCCTGTGAAACCAGCTCTACTGTGACAAGACAACACAGACCAAGAAGAAAACAAACCCACGACTACATACTCAACCCGAGAAGATGGAGTAATGAGGCTCAAGCCTCGGTATCCAAAAATCACAGCTGATGGATACAAATCTATCAGCAAGAAGAAGAACAAGCGCGGGCCAGGTCTCTCTTCGAGCCCAGGCATCAGCAGGAGACATCGGCGCAGGAGCAATGGTGCAGTTTTACGGGGTCGTGCTATATAGCAATTTGGGCAAACAAGGTATGAGTGGAGTTGAGGGGCTGGCGCGGTGGGCTTTTTTTGGCCTATGGCATATCCTCCACGATGCAAGGGTTTGGAACCGGTTCGGGTGCACTAACGGCTTTGTGGCTATGGTTGTTTCATAGTCACATTGTTTTAACTATATGCGGTATGTGCTGAGAGGTGATGTCGGTTATAAGGCGGGGCAGTCGCTGCACCGCAGTATATGTTTTCGTTTTAGGTGCATTTTATAAACTGTGCGGTCGAAGGTGGTCGCTGTGCCGCTGGAGGGTCGTGTATATTAGGGTAACAAGCTGTAGGAAGGTGCGATCACTGGGTCGGTGTGGGGACATGTAGATGGGAGTACGGGAGTCATCTTGCTGCTTTATGGCCGTGCAGTTTGGTCCAGCTGGCACCGTACCGCTGCATTTTTACTCCCAGTTGGGTGGCCATGGATCCAAATACGACCACATGACCCCATCCAAGTACTGTACCCCGGGCCTCATCACATTTCAGAAAGAATGCCTGGGTCTCTCAGAGGAGTGGCATCTCATCCCATTACACTGCCCACCGAAAAATCAGTGCTGGCTCTAGACTTTTTTCATTTTAGGTGCATTCATATTTCCCCCAAATTGCATGACACCAGCTTATAACTAATATTTTTATTATCATATATTTGTATAGTGCAAACCTAGCTGGGGCGCCACAGAGCGCTTTCCAGGTCATAGCGCTAAACATCGGTAGCGAGAATTTAACAAGTCACCAAGTAAACATTCGTAGTCAATGTAGCAAGGGAGCCTGACCCAATGTTGCAAGGTTCGGGGGTTCTCCCCCTAACCATTTATAAAATGATGGGTTAAAATGGTGGATTTTACAGTACGATTTCTTTTTTTTTTTAGGGAAACATACAATTACATTCTGATCTGTGAACAAATCTGATGTAGGAATGCCAGGTCAACAGCACGTCAGTACACAAGAGCATTGCACAACATGTTCATCCTGCCTCTACCCACCAATATATGCCAGCATTACCACTGTACAACATTTTAATGTTGGCACTGCTGCACAAAAAAATATATGTCACCACGATTACCGTGAAGCACATGTGTATGCTTCCTGTGTCTATGATATATATTAGCAGTGCCCAGTGAAAGACTTTTTCATGCTGTCTACTTTTTTCATGCTATGACGAAATAATTGCTAGTTTTGCCAGTGTAAAAAGCGTTCATAATTGTTCCCACAAAATATGCTAGCATGACACTGTTGAACCCGTTCATGCTATGGGTCCCCACATTCATGGTGATGGTGTACGCCGCCAATATGCACGCACACCAGTTGACTTACTCATACATGCAAACGCACTCACTCAAACATGCTCACACACTCATTAAAACTCTCCTGCACACACACATTGCATTCACAGCACACATGCACACCAATAATACCTTTTTGCCCTCAGCTTACCTTTTCCATGTGGTGATTCAAGTGCCCTCACTCCTCCCGGACAGGGTGCCAGTAGGCCCACATGCTGGAAGGCAGCACAGGCTGCATGATTTGGGGCCCAAGGAGGCGGCAGAGTAGTCGGAGGGGACTGTGCGGGTACGGAGCAATACATACAATGGAGTTGGGTACTGGGAAACCAGGTAGGGGGAGTAATGTGAAAGCATTCATAATTACGCAGTGGCAGGGCACGCAGATATCTTGTCTTGCGGGGTGGCATACGCTGGTGCAGCATTTAAATAAACCAATAAAGACACGGATAAAGCTTTACCTGTTCAACGCCAACGTGCTGCTGTGCTGCTACTCCAGAGAGCAGGGATTGGAGGATTGTGGAATGGAGGTGCACGGCGCGTAGCTCCACTGACGGCCACGGCGCGTAGCTCCACTGACCTTGTTGCTATCCTTTTTTGCTAATTGTTATGACAATGCAAGTGCGGAGCTAAATGGGCGACGGGCGGAACATTGGAGCACGTGGAGTGTGTAGACGTGCACACGCGGCGGAGTTGCGTCACTCCGCCGCGTGTGTGCCCTTAAAGGTGCAGCCACCACAGAGTGGGGTGGGGGGGACTGCTCCCCCTGCTCTCGCTCAAGCTCAGTCACTAATGACCACCACTGTATCACTTTCTGATTGCAGGAGGCCAGATGTGAGGGCTACTGTCACATCCCGTTCCTGGCACCAGGAGGGTGCCGGCAGGGGACCAGTCAAGCGTACATGCAAGTGGAAATAGTTCCCCTATTACAGGTGTGGGGGATACAAGTAGGAACTGAGTTTTGGAGCGAACAGGGCGAAAAGGAAGATAAAGTGAGCGCGATGAGGAAAGATAAGTGGGAGCTAGATCGTATATACATTTAAAGACAATACATAGGATCTGAAAGAATAATCGAGATTCGAATCAAAGCCAAGAAAGGGATTGGATCAAAGGAGAAATGGAGGTGCAGTGAGTGAGGCCGTAAAGAGTACTATAAATAGAAGAGTTAATTATGGAATGGATCAGGCAGGCTGATAGGCAGGCAAGCCAATCAGTAGTGCTGAATAGTAATCCAAATGAAGGAAGGCGAAGTTGAGATAAGCAGTTTAGCGGCATGAAAAGCCAGAAACAGATGAGCCTGGCATATATACATATGTATAGAGAGAGAGTTTATGACTGCAAAAATGGGCAATAGTGGAAAGGAGTGTAGTGACGGAAAGAGAAGAGCCAAAGAATATACTTAGGTTACGCGCAGAAGTGGAAAGAGAGAGATCGTTGTGAGGAAAAGAAACAGAAGGGCAACGGGCGGGGAGGCTGCGTACAGATGAGGCCAGGAAAAAGAGGATCTCAGTTTTTGTTTGGATTCCAAGAAGACAGGCAGAGATAGTATTGTGGAGGGAATCAGAAAAGGAGGAAAGGGAAACAAAATGTTTAGCATCAATGGTGTATAAAAGAGAAGTTAATCCTAATGAAGAGACAATAGTTTAGAGGCGAGACATGTACAGAGCAAAGAGACAAGGACCCAGCACCGAGCCTTGTGGGACGCCATGTAGTTGAGGAAAGGTAGAAAAACGTTTACCGACTCAAGAAATGAAGGAAGAACAATTGGATAGGTAGGATCGAAAGCATTGTAGAGCAAAACTAGTGACGCAGAGTGATGGAAGAGTAGAGATGAGGTCAGTGTGGTCAACCTTGTTGACTGCAGCAGAAAGACTGAAGAGAATAAGAACAGAAGAGCATTTAGTATGGCGGTCAGTTAGAAACGAGTTAGATATACTAAGATGTGCAGTTTCAGTGGAATGACGAGGACGAAAACCTGATTGGTTGTGAGGAAGAAGAGGGTGATGATCAAGGTAAGATGCGACATGAGAATATATGACCCATTCAAGAATTTAAGACAGGAAAGGAAGAAGAGAAATAGGGTTAACATAGGATAATCAAGAATTCTTTTACAATAGGAAAAACTACTATGTGCTTCTAATCGGTTGGAAAAACCGCAGAGGTAAGAGATGTGTTGATAAGAGAGGTCAGGAATGGAGGTAGGAGAGAATACATTTTTGGAATAAGAGAGGATGGAATGGGGAGTGGGAGTGGGGTGAGCGCAGGATAGATAAGAAGCAGTGTCAATATCAGAGAGCGAAACAAAAGAGAACAGAGAAGAGGGAACAAAGATAGTACAGGAGTTAGGAGGATTACCTATAGGAGGCCGAAAAGAGCGTACTTGAGTAACTTTGTTCGAGAAGTACTTAGCAAAGTAGTTAGCAAAATCTGATAGGGGATAGAAGACGCTAGAGAAGGGTCGGGTGAAGGAGGTAGTAGAATATGGCTAAGGAGCTGAAGTAGGTGGAAGGGATGGCCAAACTAAGATTAATTAAGGGCAGAGAAGTAATGTATTTTGCAGTTAACAAGAAAGAGTTTTAGGATGAGTGTAGAGAGCAAAGTAGAGCAACGTCAGCAGAAGAGTGAGATTATTTTCCAGCGTCATTCACATCGTAGTGAGGATCAGAGAGGGAAGGTTAAGTGTAATCCAAGGCTTGCAGCATTTATGGGAGGAACAGAAGCGATGAGTAGTGTATAGTGAGTCAACTGTTGAAATAAGACCAGAATCGAAAACAGAAAGAGGAGAGTCAGCAGAGAGAAGAGAGAATTCCAGAAAAGAAGGACAGAAGGAAGAATGAGAGGCAGTAAAATTAGAAGCGTCAAAGGATCTGAGATTGCACCGGGTAAAAGTAGGTGAGAAAATAGCTGAATCAATAGATAGAGATAGGGACAGAAGAGGAAAAGGTCATTAAAGATGATCAGAGGAAATTAATGGCGTGGCAGAGACACGAGAGGTAGGAGGAAGAAAAGAAAAGATGTGTTCCAAAGAATAGCCAGGAGTATGAGAAGGAGGGGCGTAGTACTAGAGAAGATCATAAGAGTCGAGTAGTGGGAGAAAGGGAGAGGAGGCATGAGTTGCAAGTAGATGAATAGTAATATCACCAAGCAGAAAGAAGGGAGTGGAAAAAGGAAGAAGAAACGATGGAAGGGAATCACAATCATCACAAACTGAGGCGAGAGCTTCAGCGCGACAATAGATAATCAGAAAAGAGAAGGGGTGAAGTTTAGAGAGGGGATGAAATGGTATTAAAGAGGTAGAAGGAGGATGGAGGAATAGGGTGTGGAACCGCAGTGTAAGAAGAGTGATAAAGGATACCAGTCCCACCACCCCTGCCTGATTGGCATGGGGAGTGGGAGAAGCTTGAGAGGGAGGTTGTAAGAGGAACAGGAGAGGCCGTATGAGTGGGAGGAATCCAAGTTTTAGTTAGGCAGAGGAAATGAATGTACATTGAGTCAGTTGAAGGTGTCAAGGACCAAGTGTGATGTGTTACAGATAGAGTGGATGTTTAGAAGCCCTCTAGGAAGAAAGGCAGATGAAGTATTAGGAGGAATGGCGATTGCGTTAGATAGATTTTGCAAATGGAGAGGGGAGCTCTTAGCAGTATGAGTTGTCCAATGAGCCAGAATGGGGCAGGCAAAGGGACGAGGTGGGAAAGTAAGGTTGTGATAAGAAGACAGATGGAAACATGTGAAGTAGGCTGCCAATAGATGTAGAAAGTGCACACAGCCTTATGATCAGTTGACAGGCTGCGACTTGAAATAGTAAACTCCTGCAAGTGTGAGTTTTAGAACGGCTTCCTGAAAAGGACAGTAGATTCAGAGCAGATTTAATGGCGTAACCCTCACTACAGTCACAAACAGAAGCAAACGGCGGGGCGTAAAGTCCTTGGAAGTAGACGCCTTTGATAGAGGATGTCCAGGGAGAGGACGCCTTAGGAGCTCCATGTGTCCCGTGATGAGATCATGTGACCGGCTGTTTCAGTTAAGGTCGGAGGGATTCGTTTGGGACCCACGGCTGGGTGATGAAGCTGAGAGAGGAGGGTTAAGACTGTGGCTGCCCACCTGCAAAGGCACAGATGGAGGCAAGGATGGCAGCGCTTCATTCCAGGAGGGCAGATGGAAGCAGGCCCTGGGAAAATCACCTTTTTATCTATCAGGAATCTTGAGGCGACATGGCCGGCTGGCTGTTCCAGGCAGGTGGGAAGAGCTAGCCCAGAACCTGTGGCTGGGTGGTGAAGCCAGAAGAGGAGGGTCAGGACTGAGGGCACCCACCTGCAACGGCATGGTTGGAGGCAAGTACCGCAACTGAGGTTGAACTGCAGATTTAATCTCATCACACATTTCAACACAGGCCTACGCCAAAACAGTGACTAAATGCAGGTGACCGTGTCACATGATCTTTTTGAAGTGTATCTTTAAGTCTTTCAAGTATTAGGATAGTTTACAGAGATCTCAAATATTCCCTTGCTTGGTGTACGTTTTTCAGCCATTCCTGGCATTTAAGCACACTTCACTGTGCATTCTGGTACTTAAGTTCTACATATGTCAAGGGAAAATAACACTGGAAGTTTATGAAGGGAAATCAAAATGATTTGACCTAAACAATAGGATAAGAAGAACATTACTTGTGGCGTCAAAATGGTTCTTTTAATAATACGTGTGAATGATCAAGGACTGATTTTAGGTGAGAAAAATAGGAAGTAGTGTCATGATATGAAGTTGATGAAATTCAGCTCCTGAAGAAGAAATAATACATTTCTAAATGTGTAAATGTTACAACTTCTATTGAAATGCCATCAGAGGAGAGTGTACCAAACAATGTAGAAGATTGTGCTTTTGAATGCATATGCAACATATTTATTTTATGAATTTGGCATAATTAATAAGAACAGTGCAATTGAATTGAATTATAATTTTGATGGTTGTTTTATTGTTGGGATAGTCAAAATATCACGTTTTTGAGAAGACATTGACAATCATTTTTTTCTAAATACATTCTTATTAAACAGATAAAATATAATTTACAAACTGAATGTAAGACTATTCCTAGGGAGAGTGAAATGCTTATCCAACAGATGGCTTCTGATGGATCAGAGTATATCTAATTACTGGAACTGTGTGCACGTTCTTACGTCTACGCACCCATACATTTCTTTTTAATTATAAGTGTGTTATAGTTTACTAAGAAACCTTTCATACATGTCAAAATACAAAAACATACATCAAAGATAGATTTATTTTAAAAATTCAACAATTTAATCACAAAACATAATATTAAGCAATAATAATAGATACTATTTACAAAAATTACAGAGGGATTAACTGTTTGCTATTCATAAATTCATAAATTAATCTCCAAATCTATCACACTCCATAAAATGCATAACACAACTATTCTTGAAATAGATCACTAGCATTTAAAATGTGATCAATTCAATAGTTAATGAAGTTTGGTTTTGTTTGCTGATAAAAGTCGACACCAAACATAATCTGTAGTTGACCAATCAGGTGAATGTACAAACGTCTGAAAAATATTATACCTTAAAATGTTTAGGCCCGGGCACCGAGTGACCAAATGATATAAACTTTCTTTTTCATTTCCTACTTTGGAATATTGGCAATTTCCACTTTCGTTGGGTTGAAGGCCTCTTACAGTAAATATTTCACCTCTTGGAAATAGGTCAAGTCAAAAACACATACACTGAGAGCACCAATACAAATTGGCACATTTGGCTAAATATTTTGGGATAACATCAAAAAATCTAATATCCATAGAAAGATGGGTAGATATGTTGTATTTTAGGGCAGCTTCTCGTGTTTCACACCAATTTACTTGAAACAGTTTTTTCTTTACCTTAGTTGGATTTATGGCAAGTGTATCAGTACTCAAATCTATGTTCTTCAGGGTGGTTTCACAGTCTTTTAGAGGGAACTGGAGAAGGCCACTTCTATTTTTTAGCATTTCCATGTTCAGATGGCATTACAATTTGCCTTTTTAATTGCATTTTCCTCCAGTGGTGCCAGCCTTCTAACAAGATCAGTCCTAATTCCTTTCTGATCACTGCTGCTGGTATACAATTTGGGAGTAGAAGGGCACCTCGCCAAATTAAGCCTTCAGTTTCACTTACATCCATTTTTTTTTGTTTGATGATTAATATCAAGACGAAATACAAGTGCTGGTATTCTTTACTTTTATAAAATCTTATCATCGGTAACAGGGAGAATCTACTGTACTTGGAATTAATCTGCTTCAACTGACTGACATAGGGTTTTGTTTGAGCCACGATATCAGCCATATATGAGCTCCCTTACTTGGGTATGATCTGAGTTTAAAACCGAAGCATGTGAGTTCATCCATCGTGGTGAGGCAAGATTTGCATATTTACCATATATATCTTAAGCTTGTTTTTTGGGAGTTGATAGATGATTTTCAACTGTAAAAAGTCTAAAAACCGCAATTAGCTTTTGTAGGCCTATTTGTGTTTGATCAAACAGGATGACGTCATCGGCATAAGTTAACTAAGGCATTTTGGTGGCCCCTAGTTTTGGAGACATTAATGCAACCCTGTCCAGGTAGTGACCCATATCTGACATGCATAGGTTAAACAGGCAGGGTGTCAGCACACATCCCTGTTTCAATCCTTTAAAGGTTGGGATATCACTAGTATTGTGTGTTTGTTGGCAGCGCGTGGCTAGGGACAGGGAGAACAGTTTTTTCAGTGCGCCTTTGCCCCGGGGGCTGTGACGAATCAACATCTGGGGCACTAGTGGTCCAGAGATGAATATAGGTTTCTAAACCATCAATCAACCCCACACCTCCAGTACACCAGAAGGGATATAAATCTATTGGAATACAAGTGAATTATAAGACCTCATTGTCCATTTTAGGTAACGTGGATGGAATGGCAGGCTTATTTCTGCAAGGTCATGGATCGTTGGTTAGTTGAAACACAGCGAAAATACAATTATTACCCAATGCTAAAAGGGACTGTCCCGTCAAGGTTGTATAAAAATATCTACTTTATTATTACTACAACAGAGAGTTCTAGCACACTACAAGTACAACCCACACTGTAAAGGAACACAGAGAACAGACAGTTTCACAACGGAAAGGGATGCACTCTGGATACTGAAAGGAGGGTAGTTCATAAAGCAATCTATCTTACTGTTCAAGGTTATTTGGTTTCAACACCAAAGGGGAAAAGGGTTGTCACTGTCTCTAGGGGTCTTTAGATAAGGACCACAGGGGGCAGAACTACAATGTACCTGGTGCTGAGGAAGTTCTTGGTGTTTGACAGTGTCAAGGCGGTTCAAGGGCACTTCATAGCCCATGAGACAGAATTAGTGGCGGGAGACAGCAGCGGGTACCAGGCGGCAGGCAGTTCGACAAGCGAGGCTGGACAGACGTCTTTAGGCTGTCCGATGAGGTGGCTCAGGGCACAGAATCGTTATCTCTGTGCTGGTTGGTGGATCTGGAATGCTGGTCAAGGCGTCCCGGACGGCTCTGGTAACAGCAGTGTGACAACAGTCAGCGGTGCAGCCGGATGCGGTTCGAGGACTCGGCTGTCTCGAAATTGTCCTTAAAAAGATGGATGCTGGATGATCCTAGCTTCTTCACAGGGTTCATCTCCTTTCAAGGTGGATGGCCCAAAGCTCAGGAGGGTGTTTGCAGACAACAGCCTTGTCCTTTGTCCAGAGACTCTCTGGCACTTCGCACCTAGGAAGCTTGCTGTGAGAACCTAGCAGGGCACGCTGTGTGCTGGCTGGGTACCGGTTCTGGAGCTGCTGGGCAGGTCCTCTGAATCCGGTATCTCCCTCTGTTCCCTCGGAGATGTTTAGGGGAGGGATCTTGCTTCCCTCTTGGAACTCCTGGCCTTCCTTCACTGGCAGAAGATATAAGGTAGGCTGTACCTTCAGCTCAGGTCCAAATGAGTCCTTCTTCTTACTCCTTGCAAAATCTTCAGATGATCTGCTCAGTGAGGGGCTCAGCCCTCTTTTAAAGCCAAACGGGGCCCAGGGATTGGTGTAGGCCACGCCTAACTTAAGTGACCCAATCCTGGGTCTCCACCAACAATCTTCAGTGATGCTTCAGGTCAGAATCAGAGCACTTGTCAACAGAGAGGGGAATGATGACAACACATACTTCTAAGTCCCACCCATCTTCCTGTCTGCTGTACCTCAAAGTGTCTCCCTATTAACTGAACCCTATGCTGCGCTTGATCACAACATGGGCCTCCTTTGAAGTAGGGGGTTGCAGGCAGACTTTAATCTCCTACAATTAACATACTTCCCTGTTCTTAAAGGAGTGGTTCCAGACGGGGAATTCACTGCCCTTTCATACCAAGGAGGGGTGTTAGTACCAAGTTGACACATTGCATTACAAAGAGGTGTTGGCATCTGGTCTCCATTGTCACTTCCTGCACCCAGGCCTTCCCTGAGGCCTGCTTATTAACATTCTTCAGTATTCGCTGCCACCAGCAAGGTTTGACAATGTAGATGCAAATCCATGGGGCACTGAAATTCGAATCAGGCTGCCCACGGGCAAAGGCTTTTGATGTACCCATGGCTGTCAGGTGTCAGCTACACATGACAGGCGAGGGCAGCGCTTGTAAGCTGTGTCCTCTCAGAGTACATGACTATTTTTCTGCTGTGTGGTTAGCATGGAAAATATTTGCGGGAATGGTCCCACATATTTTCAGAGGTTTATCTCCCATCAATCATTCTTTTAAACAAACAAAAAAAGCCCAGGTGAGCACACTCTTCCATGCGGATGGTCGAATCCCTCACAGGGGCGTATACAAAAATCTCGGACAGTATGCTGGCAGACCTGGGGCCGGCACCTGGGGGCAGGGGGGAGTGCTACTTCTTCACCCAGTCTGAACATCCAGTACACAGGGTCTCAAGGGTGAGGGCACTGTTTCACCACCCATTCCACATGGTAAATCCATGGGTGTCACAGTTGAGAGGCACTGCTTCACCACTAATTCCGGATACCGAGAGATCTCCACGCCTACGGGTGCAGGTGCACAGGGTCAGAGGGAAGACGTGACTATATCCGGCTTTTTGCAAGTACGCAGAGGTCGCTTGGACAGTTTTGCAAAAGCAGAGCCTCTGGCTGCCATTCTACTCTCAGACACTGTACGGCTGGCTGTGTCCTAGGTCCACGGCCTCAGACGATTATGGCTATATGGTGCTATTTCAGGCAAAGTCCCTACCGCCTGCCTGCAGCGAGTGCGACATCGACACACAGGGCACATGGGTTGTCGGACTCGGTGCACCCCCTTCCAGCTGGGTCGCCTGAGGTGGCAATACTCTCTCAGTGTCTGATGTAAAAATGCATTCCTGACAAGTCACTGTAAATTGCCATTTCATGCAGATCCGGCACACTTCATGGCGCATTACTGTGAAAGGGCAGCCTTTGCGGGATTCACAATGGGGCGCCACACACGTTCATGTTTATTCACGAAGAGCAGAACAGATGTGTATTAGTTACTCCCCAGTAAGGTACACGCCCACGCATCATGTGCCCAAGGAGATACGTAAGCCCTGTCTCGCGCTCCGCCCTCCCCCCCCATCGTCCACACATGCTATCTCTCTCTACGTTTTGGAGAAAAAAAAACACACCATAGCGCATTACAGTGACTCATCATGGGGCAAGAGCCATTTTCGTCCAAGATGGGGTAGCAGTTTGGATTAACGTTTGAAGCCTCCCGAGCTCTCCTACCTGCCAATGAAAACCCACTTTGTAATACAGAGCATGAACAGTGCATCTCACCGTGCTTCCTTTCGTCCCACCTATTAGTCACAGCCAACCCAACTGTTCGACACTGGCTGCCCCTCCTGTGATAGGCAGTACTACCCGTCACTCAAGATGCCTCTAGGTCCCCATAGAGAGCCTCCGCGATTCCCGCCCTTCACTGTGCTCTCGTGCATGTGCTGCCTTATGTGTGGACATGCCATTCCTATACTTCCTGGGTTTCCTGGTGGCAGGAGGTGTCATACATATACTGCCATATGAGTGGACATGTACATTTAAACTATGCCGCTTTACACCAGTTCAGTGTTTGAAATGGAACTACAGAAGTGCATGTACTCACAATCCCACAGTACTGTTGAGAAGTGCTGGTACTCTCGCAGACAGGCCCGTTTTTTGGGGTGGGCGAAGCCGGGAGCTGCCCGGTGCACAATTGCCCCGAGGGAAGGGGGTGCAGTGGCTGAAAGTGCTGCCTCGTCCACTTGTGATCCGGCGGCGCAGGGCAGTTTTGACGTGTGTTCCTGCCCTCCAGCCAGCCCTCCATTTTCACAGTTTTCGCGGTCTTGGAGCATAAAAGGAAGGCAAGAACCTACCATAGCGTCTTCCAGCCACTCAACGCACCAGACAGTAACTCCCTCGGCCCGTGGCGCTTCTGGTGAACCGTCCTGTTTTCTGCATTATTGTGTTCACAGTGGCTTTCTTCAATGGTGCTTTTGCTCAAGGCTGAAACGCCGTTTGTATGCTGAGGCAGCCCGACCCCCGGCCCACGCCCTGGAGTGCTCAACCATGCGCAGCCCGACACGCTGCAGAGCAGACTGCAGTCTTCCGTCAGCAGCCCCTCTTGCCCTTCTCACGTTTTTTTTAACCACGCTACATATTCCCACGTTTGAGAATCTCAAACCTTAATATTTGTTATTTCGCTAAACCTTAGAGGAGCAGTTAGCACTTTTGTTTAGGACTTGTGCCCTGGTATTTCTTGTTTTGATATCTGCTGTGCAAAGTATTTTTGGGGAGGCTGGGGGGCAGTGGGCAGGGTTGCAAGGTAGCTGCGCGGAGGACCTTCGACCCCAAATGGGTAGCTTGCTTAGGGACCTACCTATGTTTTCTTGACCGAATCATCCATTTTGTGTTTGTGCTGTTTTCAGGTGCTGTTTTGTTTTGCCATCTAGTACCATTGTTAGCACGGGCCCAGCTCTGCCACTAGAGTGGCTGTTAAGCCAGGCTTAGGTTAGACTGAAGGGTGCACGGTACAATGGGCAACCGCTATCTCTTTCACTGGTTTTTAAAGCCCTCTTGAACCAGAGGGGAACGACTAACACCTCCAAAATATAGAGGTTGGCAAACAGGCAGTGCTTCTAGAAGGCAGCATGGCTTGGGCAGAGCTATTCGCTCCCTACATTAGCTAACGCCTATAAAGAGCTTTTCGGCATGCCAACGATAAAGCAATTGGTTTTGCCAATGCGTGTGGTTTCTATGTACGAGTGTGATATTGGGGTGGTCTCCCCACGGAAATCCAGTTGGTTCCAACATGGGTTGACCAAGAGGCTGATGAATCTACTGGCGCCATGTTTCATTGGCATATCCAAGGAAACTTGATCCTATGGGGCAAGGCAGCCAAGAAGAAGGGACTTGCTGTCAGGTAAATCAGGAGATTGCTGATGGGTCAATGTGCCTGGACTGAGTCAGACACATGCTGCACCCCAATTCTTGCTTCTTAAATGGATGCTCTTTGTTCAGAGTACATCAAGGGTCGGCTCCATATTCCTCCTGTAAAATATCCATATGTGTCTGTCCACTATATTATGTCACTCAGGAACCCATGAAACATTTTTAGATGCTTCTTGCCGAGACTCACCAGGTGCAATGAATGCTGAGGTTGCTGTGAATAGTTGGCAGATCTGTAAATAGTTTACGGGACTCCATATATGACTGTCTTGGGTCAACCTATACAAAGCACCCACTAGAGACACTCTTACTCAGGTGTCCAATTCCTCCCACACCATTCTCTCCATTCTCTTTCAAACAATTGTAGTAGGAGAAAACCAACCTGTAGCATATTTGAAAATGTACTTTATTTTCTTATAGCAGAAACATGATTAGAAAATAATTCTCCTACAATGCCACAAAAATGCATCAAACCTAATAAAAAACGAGCCTCTTCTGTTTTACATTTTATACAGATCAGAAGTTTGATGATGGATCAGTAGAGCGAGTATAATCGTACTTCTGCTCAATACATGTATAATTGGCAGCTTCACATTATGTGACATTGCATCGCTCTAGACTCAAAAGCAGCATGACTCATGGGTAGCCATTCTCAAATGGAACAGTCACCTAACTGATCTCTATTGGCTGACCCTGGCTGACAAACACAAAAGGCCAATAAAAGGGATTGGTTAATTTGTCACATCTTAGACCTCATAAATTATGTTATGCAATGGATATTTTAAAGGAAACATTTCGACACTGGTGTGTTTCGACCTACTTATTCGGGGTCCACTTGAACCATGGAGTGCCCCTTTCATTTAATCTTTAGGCCTTGAGCAGGACAGAAAGACGTTTTTATTAGCTTATTTATATAAACACAATGCTTCCTTCTTCATTTGACAGCTCCTACAAACTATACACACATCCATCATCAGTCTTATACGCATTTTAAAATGTCCTTCACCCCCCCCCCCCCCTCTGTCTCCCCCAATGTTTCGTTTCATACACAGGAATGAAAGGGAAAAACGTACGCAGGACCCTTAAATGTGGTCCTTCGATACATTCAGTACAATTTCCAATTGTATCATTGCACCCTCAATTTAACATTTAATGTGTACATCTAAAAGAGAAAAACACAACACAGCCACTTTCTCTAAATCCTGTGCTGTTCATCACTACACACAAAGTCAGGACTTCTTATCTCACTGCATCCATAAATGACTGCATCCATAAATGACTTCCAGCTTACTTCTCAGCCTGTTCACCGCAGTGACGTCATTCACTCACATGAACAAGAGGCTTCAATTCAGTTCGATGTCTGAAAACAGCGCTATATAGAACCCGATCATCAATTTAGTTCTTGCATATTGAAAGATACCTCTTCCTCACTGCTCATTTGAGCACCACTCATTTTGTCCATAACACCTAACTGTAACTGTAAGCGTCCTGCTAGCTGGCTGAAGATTGCCTGTGCTACCATGGCACATTCTTTCATCTTGCTTCTCGGTTTTTAAATCCGAGTTTTACCTCATCTGCTAAATCCAGGACATTCATTTTATGTTTTTTGCTGGGATTGGAACCCTTTTGTGCGTTGGCGCTGGATCGGGTAACAACCCGTTGTCAATTGCTAGTGTGTTAGTTTCTTCTTTAATAAGGTTGGACACTTTTAGGCTTTGAGCAGATTTTTGTTTTGATTGTGTCAGTTGGTCACAAACGATCATTGGTTGGCAATGGTTGTCACTGTTGTGACATACATCCCAGTGCGTACGTTGTTCAAAATGAAAGTCATGAAGCTGCATGCTTAGGATTTTTAAGTGCCGACACGTGTTTCAACCGATGGTTTTTCTGGTTTCTGAAGGCATTTGAATATATAGGGATAACCTTGCGGGACTCTGTTGGGGTGTATTCAGGTGGTCGGCTGGATAGCATCCGTTCCCGGTTGGGTTGTGCGTGCTCTGAGGGTCTCGCTGTGATGGCTAGGATTCATTTTATGCACAAAACTTTTATTTTAGCATAAAGTGGGCTGGCTATGTTAGTGCCCGCATTTGAGTCTGTACCAATGTAAAGTCCGTTAGCGTGAAGCTGCCAATTATACATGTATTGAGCAGCAGTACGATTTTGTCTCACTCTACTGATCCATCGCCAAACTTTTGATCTGTATAAAATGTAAAACAGAAAAGATTTGTTTTTATTAGGTTTATTGCATTTTTGTGGTATTGTATGAGAATTCTTTTCTAATCATGTTTCTGCTATAAGAAAATAAAGTACATTTTCAAATATGCTACAGGTTGGTTTTCTTCTACTACAATTGTTTGAAAGCGAATGGAGAGAATATTGTGAGAGGAAAAGGAAGCTCAACTAGTCGGTGCTTTGTATAGGCTAGCTTAATGCTGGTAGAGGGCGGTACTAGTCCGGGCCCCACCTTTGTGAGAATGCCTTGGGTCAAGTCAGGCCTGGGCGAAGAAGATCTGGTTTGCTGTGATTGGGTGAAGGGCAGAGGTTTCTATGTATTGGAGCCACCTACGCCCTGTTTGGCAGTTCTTAATCTCTAGGAATCCCCCCCCCTCTGCTCCCCTGGCATACCTCTCACAGTATGCAGCTTGAGTGTATTTTTATAACAAAAATCACATTTGATCAGAAGGTTAAAAAAAACAATAACTATCAAGAAAATCTGACCCTAAGCATCAACCCCCCCTTGAATATTTCACTGATCAGTGACTCACAGATCGACTATTTTATTATTATTATTTTATTTTGTTTAGAGTGCAAATAAAAGCTCAGATCACTGAACCACCGTGAACACATGCAAAAGTCAAGCAGCTACACAGAATTAGCACAATCCATATAAAACACGGGGTAGGAGCAGAGCAAGATAAACCATTCCAAGCAGGTGCTCTAGAGCCAGGATTTCAAGTTCTTTGCCAATAGAAGGTCATTGGGTACCACCCTCAAAGACTCAGGACCCTTGTTCCAACATTGATTCAGGAGAAAGCGTGGACCAGGGGGATCGGTTCAGAAAAGGAAAGAACTTCAAACCTATGCCCGTCCTGGCCAGGAAGTCCTCGCAACACCACCTGAGATCTTCAGTTTTTTGGAAAGGCAACACTGCTAACTTGCATGACTCACACCGTGGGCCAGAGATGTGATGTATTTGAACGGGCAGTGGCGATCAATAAAGCTATTTCAAAATCAGAGTGATAGGATCAATCTCAGCGTCCACAAAGCCAGCCTCGAGGGCGGCTTCATTACAGAAATACCCTGAATGGTGCATTGGTTTACCTTCCAGACCCCTGAGTTTGAAGTCTACGGAGTAGAACCACAATGGAATCCAATCTCACGTCATGGCACCACATTAATCCCAAAATCCTCTGCATCTGCCACATGTTCTTATGCAATGAGGGCTCTAATTACTGTCAAAGCTAAATCCACAAGTATATACCTGGCAGAATCTTAGGATCTGGAATCTCCAAACCCCTACATGAACACTTGCGTGGGCTAAAAAGAAGGCCTTGGCTTGGTATCACAGGACCTAGCACTGTTGGGAATGCCGCCTCATGCTTCATCAAAGGCTGAGAGGAGGAGCTTCTTCAGAGAGTTCAGGGTTCTACTCTCACAGTGGATCCACTTGTAGTTCTACAGCCGCGTCAGCCATTTGTAAATCCTGCTCCGTAGTTATCCTCCCATTCTGCACTCACACATTAGACACATTGCTTTTGACACCATTACTTCTGTAGCCCTCGTTGTTTCCTGGGGCGATAGTGTGGCTGGGCAGCATTGTTTGCATTCCACAGTGTGACATTTCTCTGCTGTACTCCACTCAGGTGACTTGCTTTGTGAAATCATGGCAATGTTAAGGCGTAAGCTTGTAATGGAACACATGGAACAAAACTGCGCAAATACTCTTTACAATGTTGCCTGTCTGTGGCTGTGTGCAGCCATGGCTCATTTTGCTGACATTTATAAATGGAGAATCATTCTGCTACTGAACATATCAGGGGGCCTGGTGCACAAAGCCCAGAGACCCAAACTCACATTTGATGTTTAAAGGTGCATTCAAAATATTTCAGGTGGTCTCCCGACAGTAAGGGCTAGTTTTATTGACAGTGAGACTGAAGGTGCCATAATAGGTTCTAGCAGGTCGCTGTCTAAAAATGGCACGACAGTTGAGAGTTGGCTGTCAGAGCCGCGCCAGTAGTTATGATTAATTCAAACCATTCCAGCCATTACCTTTTGGCTTTGTGTGAATGAAGATGTCATAGGAGGGAATGACATGGCTGTCAAGAATTCAATGACTTGCCAGCATAAGGCAGTGCCTGGCTGGAGGCTACGAGACCACTGGATATGTTGGCGGGAGCCTCATCTCTGGAAAGTGGATGAGTGCAAGGGCAACCCCAAATCAAGGGCAACAGATGCAGAGCTAGGGGTCAATGAAGAGTGGCACCTCTCATCCAAATGCAAATGCTCGTGTAATCTAGAGAGTCGGGTGGCACATACATCTATAAAATAAGTCATGCCTGATTTAGCATGGGGACTGTTAGAATCGCACAATTATACAGCCACCTCAATTTGACATATCAGTGTCAGCTTTGTGAGCAAGGCCCAACTATGGAAAGCCAGAGGTATATTGGTGTCTGGGCTGACTCCGGAGCTGCTATGTGGAACAATAGCCAGGATGCTGCTCTTTGATTCACTGGCAGAAGGGTGAAACCCTCTGCTCAGGACACAGAAGCATTCCCAGGGGGTCCCCTTTAAAGCAAAGGAGCATGTGAAAGGAACACAGCTAGAATAGCCAGAGAGGGAAAGTAGGCCCAGAGAAGTGTCACCCAATCTTGATTCTGTTAGTGCCCTCTTCCCTTTTCCCTGTTCTCTCCATTTCCTCCAGGGCAATGTTTCCTGAGTGTGATGTAATGAGTTAAAGGGCACTTATTGCAACAACAGGGATTAGACCCCTTACAGCAGGCTTGCTTTGTACCAATCCCCTGTGGAATTTTACATTTTAATGGAGAGGGGCACCCCATATTTTAATTGCATTAATCTTTGGACTCTTGAAGTGCAAGAAGAATTCCCATCACTCTGTTCAGAGTGCAGTCTATTCCAAAGTCCCTCACCAGGGAAGTCAAGGAGAGCTCTGTCCCCTAACCACCCCAAGGGAACAGTGGAGGTGAACTGTCTCTCGACAATGGCCTCTCAACGGTCTGCACTGAAACATGGCTCCTGTTCAGTGAAGGTGAAGGTTCCCCTGTAGAGGCCAGCCAAACTCCCTGGATTGGGAGAAAGACTTTCCTTGTGCTGGTGTCCCCGAATTGGGACTCGCATCAATTCAGAAACCCAGAAGCAGCTGTGAGAGGTCTTCTAGCTAGATCGACTGCACTCTCTTCGTTCGAGCCACCGCATGATCTGTGGTGCTGCATTTAGCACTCTAAGTGAACTTTGAACTGCATGCTGCATTTCGTGCCTTCAAAGCGCTTGCTCAACCATTGCCATGGATAGCCTCAAGCAACCCCATCAAGATCTTAACATGATCCATGTTGAGCTCGGTGGTCGAGTCAGCAACTGACTTGAGCGCTGACTCGCCTGCTGAAGGCCATTGAATGTGCTTGTCTCGAGCACCGATTTGACCCGATCGACTTCACCACTGCCACAAACTGATGGGAAGCCATCATCTTGTCGTCTCGAAGCTGACTCGACCCATTGGGAGCGCAGCACCTTCGAAATGTTTCAATGCCGACTGCCAGGGGGATTGCATTGACTTGAATGTCTCGACATTGGCTCGACCGCAGATAAACTGCAAAGAAGCCCAGCTTGATGGTGTTGAGCACACAAGGACAAGAATAAAGTATACTGTGAAGTGGCTTTGTCCACCTGGTCCACTTTAGGGACCATAGTGACTGTTTAGACCCCCTCCTGTACCCCTTTCTCCAAGAATGTAACTTTGCACATTGACACTGTTGCCCAATTTGATTGCCTGAACACCTCTTTCATCTACCCAGAGTGCCCTTTCAAAAGGCTGCCTTCTCTGTGTTGCTTATAGTGGTGGGATTCTCTACCGCTTTGACATTTTTGCGGGGATTTTTTGTTGGATTAAAAGTTTAGATTTCTTTATCCATTGTTTGCATGCTGCTTAGGTTGCTACTGTAATCAGCTCACACCCCTCCTGCAGATATAGCCTGCCCTTGGCCTGTGCTACCACACTAGGCAAAGGAGGTGTACCTGTCAGGCCTGTCAGGCAATCTTTAGGATTGTGATCACTGCTGTTTTAGTGGTGGTGTGGGGCTGAGAATGCGGTTTAGTCACTCCTCATCCCTGTACTCATGCAGAGACGTAGTCATTTTGTCGGAGGTGCAACTCAACTTCCAGTGCCTTCTGAACCTGCTGCCAGGTGTATCACTTGCATGAGCGCGATACCCATAAAATATCATATCATATCATATCTGTTTCTCAGGATCCAACTCGCAGAACCTCTAGATTGGCACTAGCGCTCTGGGCCTGGTCTTCTTTGAGAGGCTTCCTATCCGTGCCAGAGGCAAGGATTGGGCTACTAGTGACCACTAGCCATCTTGCTACTTCAAGACTGTGTTTCAGACTCATAGGTATGACAGACTCAAGCCATGCTTTAATGCACGGGCAAGCCCGACGCGTGTAACTGAAGGGGTAACGTCCCTATGTTGTTGCAACAATGCCATTGACCCTCTATGCAGGTGGCATTCCACCCACCTACATAATGCTGCTCTCACCCCATCATCAGAGCACCTGCTTGATGGCTAAAGAAGGTGGTGGACTGTGCAGTGAGCGCTAAGTGGCTTGGCGGTGGTAAGATGATGACGGTTCTACTGGCAGGCCTACAGCTGAAGCGTGTGCCTGGGAGTCTGTTGTGAGGCGGTGATATTGGATTGGAAAATGAGTGTTTTAGTTGACGGGTGGGGGACGTTAGAGATCCAAAAGAGGACTAAATATAGGTGACAAAATGCAGCAGGAGAAGCTGGTGCAACCGTCAGTGACGGGGGCAGCTTGCAGCGAGACCGAAACAGGCACAGACAGGCCTGGCTTGAAAGAGCCGGAAACCGGCAGACGTGGCATCACTGGCTTTGAGAGCTGGACCTGGCAATACTGCCAGGCATTGGCGACGACAATGGAGTGGCTGGCAGCTGTTTGGCAGATGGCACAGGAGAGCCCGAAACGGCTGCCAGGGACTGAACATGACACCGGACGACCTTGCGTGACTGCCAGGGACATAAGAAGACACTGGAGAGAGAGCATGGCGCGCGCGACGGCGTGACGAAATACGCAAACAAACGCACTGCGCAGCTCGCTGCTCGGCGGGCCCTGGCGGTGGCTCTGCATTCATCCATCCTCCCGCCATTGACTGTTTGATTAGCTGCACTGGCCTCTATTTTTAGAACACGGAGCGTGGGCTCTTAACTCCCGAACTGCTGAGAGCAGGGTAGAGACTTCCTTCAGGGGGCGATGACGTGGAATACCGTTAATTGAAAGCGTTAAAGTCCTGCATACGACTTTTACACTTTTAGTTAACGGTGCATCGCCTTTTCCTCAATTTGTATGGCGGAGAGCAGGGGCAGACCGTAAATTACGTTTCTGCTGCTCCCTTCCCCTCCGCCATAGAAATACTCCAGCATTTGAGCTGGCATGGATTTACATGCCGGAGTAAATTCTGGGGATCCCTATGGAGTCTGCTGGCTGAAGCAGGCAGACTCCATAGGGATCAATTGTAAACGCTGCCTGCCATGCGTACAGGGCAAGCAGCGTTTATTCAGCTTGTATGGCGGAGGGCAAAAGGGAGTACACGCTTCTACATCGGCCTTTGCTCTCCCCTTTTGTACTCTGCCTTGCAAATGATGAAAATTTAGCAGCAATGACCTACCTACACTGGAGTGCCAACGGACCAGGACCCTGCAATTATGTGGAGCTTTAAAATGAGCGCCTATGGTGGAGCTTTAAAACAAGCTCATGTTGGAGCGTGGTGTAACATAAATGAAAGACGTAAATGCATTGCATGAGTCTTTTACGCCTTTCATTTACATCATGTCCCATTTTCATTTATTTGTGTGGTGGAGAGGAGGGGTGGATGTAATTTACGATTCTGTTGCCCCCTTTGTCTCTCCTCGATATAAATACTCAAGTATGCATTTTCATGCTGGCACAAATGCCGTGGAGCAAAAAACAGGCGTGCTCCACAGGGATCCATTGTAAACGCTGCCTGCCATGCATACATGGCAAGCAGCGTTTGCTCTGTTTGCACAGTGGAGCGCAAAAGGGTGGCACACAAGAGAGTACACCACCTTTCTACACTCCCCTTTTACACTCCGTCATGAAAATGAGGAACATTAGGCTGAGGTACCCGTCTACACAAAATTGTAAATGTAACAGGTCCCTGCTGCCTAGTTATGGGGACCGTGAAAACAAGCCCCAATGTCTGCACAAGTAGATATTTTGGCAATAATGCTGCATTGCGGGAGACATTACCACGTGGCAATGGCACACACCCTAAATTATCGTGCAGGCCTTTCGCAAGGAACAATGTGTGTTATATCAGGTAATTCAGGAGGTAGGAGGTGGATGGTTATTGCCATCAGAACATCCCACCTAATGTGCATAAATGTTGCATTTAAAGAAAGACACATGACAAACATTAGAATATTCGAGCAAAAGACATTCCAGCCATACTACTGCATTGTGTGCAATGCGACTGCCAATTCAAGGCAGTTTTACCAAGCAGGAATTTTGCGTTACTGCATAGCTGTGACAACCCAAAGGCCCTCAGTCCCTGCAGCCCCTTTCTCTTCCTCTGCAACAGTGCCACACTGTCTGCCTCCCAGTCAGGTCCGGCTCCAGGGATTTTCATGTGTGTGGGCCGGGTTTGCAATCAGAGGGACCCAATTTCCATTGGGCGTGGGTGAAGGAGTGGCCTAAAAACAAAGCTTGCATTGGTCTGGATTTTTATGGATCTGTGATTCCGCAAAATGTCTTCCTGGATCCAGAAAAATCCATTCAATTGATTTAGTCTGTTGGGCTGCTTTAACAGCTGCATAAGCGTATAGGGTGTTTTCCACATGTTCATGATTGATCTTCCGAGAGGCTAATGTTTATTTGTGGGCAGTGGGGACAATCACCCCACCACCCCCTTGTCACTGGTGGGATCCCACAGTAAACTATTTCCATTTCCATCACTGCCCAAACACTGATCATAGTTTCCAAATAAGACCCACAATACACATGGTATATTCTGTTTGCATGAAGACTCTGTTAATAGCAATCCAAGCATCATGAGGGTATCAAGTCAGCACGTGTCAGTTCAAATCATGACATGTTCTGGCAGGGCAGGGGAGGCTTCCACATAAAGACATATTCTGTTTAGTTCGGAACCCCCCCACTGGCAAGTTTGTATGAGAAGAAGAGTTGAAAGTAGTACATACCTGTCATCCTAGCCTTGACATCATCAGGTAGGGCCTAGTTGGACCAACTCAGTGAAGTGCAGCTTGATTTCCCACATCTGGGTATGTGCACTAAAACCTAAGGGGACAGACCGAAACTAACAAGCATTGGCAAAGCAAACAGTTTGGGCTTTTCACTATGCATGGGATAGGCATTTGCCAAGCGCTGCCATAAGGATACCATCTGGCCATAACATGCAGCATGGTGTAGGTATGATGTCATTGCCTGGCAAAAAGTGGGTTAAAATGGGTTAAAATAGTGCATTTTAAAGCACACTTTTTTTAAGAAGCCACAGTTTGCAATTGTTTTTGTAGGGTAACTCATGAATATAATCTAATAGAGGCAAGTCACCAACAGTGCACAGTAGCATTTTCATGATACCTTTTCCTACAAAATATGCCCATATTAATAAAACATGCCCATACAATTCCATGCTGTCCGACTCAATATCGGAATTTCCATATCAGAACAGACTCATGTTTGCTTTGGGTAGAACGGCAGTAATGATACTATAAGAAAAGACGCCCATGCTGGCTCGATCAAAATATGCCAGTACCCGCACGTAAGAACATAGTCCTGCTGACTTCACAAGGAAAAATGCCAAGCCACAATTGGAAAACATGTCAAGATTGGCGACACCAATGTAGGCCAGTCTAGCCATGTAAGAACACTGGCTTTACCCTTGATGACAGCAAAAAGTGTCTTGACTGCACAAATAGCACCTCTCCCTCCTCCCACAACCACTCCACCTCTGCACAATCAGAGGCTTGCTCTCCAGCACACATCCATGCATTCACACACATTCATTTATTCATTTCCTCTCATTCGCACACACATTCATGCATCCATTAATATCTCGCATTCTATCGCACACACATATAACAAACACTCTTGCATTCACTCGCACACACTTACAGATATAAACACTTGCATACACACATACATACATATATACATGCCGGGCTCTCAGGAGCAAAATACCCCTGTCCTGTGGTAACACCACTAGAAAGGCCTAATTTCTAGGAAGGGGTGGCTTTGGATGGCCCTGCCCCCCCCACCCCCCCGCAGCGGCCCCGTGTTGTCACCGAACCTGCTTCAATTCTCCCTGCTACCTGGCATCTAACTTGCGTGTTCTCGGTCAACCTCACCGACGTACCACAACCCGTGCAGAGGCCATTTTCCCACTTCTGATGCTGCGGCTTGGCTGTGTCCTTCACAGTCTCCTGCTCCCTGCTGTACTGGTTCCCCTGTGCCTTCGGGGGACTTCACCAAGCCCATCCACCACGTATTTCCAGACACCGCAAGGCCAGTTTTCCTGTCCCCTGCCGGCAACAATGCTTACATGTGATCAGTGCTTTAAATAGAAAAAAGAAGTGCAGATACTCACCAATCTAGGCTTTAAGTGGGCCGGGGCTCAGCTCTATAAGGGCACACACATTGCTCTCATGCCAGGGACCTGCTGGGGCTTCCTGACCCATTTCTACTAATCTCACTCTATATGTCTTACTCCATTTGCATAGTTCTTTTTTTGTCTCATTTTCTATGTATGTCTCGGTCATCTTGTCTCTTTTTATTTTTGTCCCTTTTTATTTCTCTCTATCCTCACTCACCCGCACTCCAGTAATAGTCTCACCCTCTCCTTAACTCTCTGTAATTTCCTCTTTTATTCTGGGCCTGATGAGCTGAAACATCTCAGTCAGTGATTCCAACCAAATATAAATATGACGGTTACTGTCAAGTCATTCACTTTAAATTTAATTGACAGTCTAATGAAGCAATCTCTCAAAGATGTTCATCAATCACAGACTGAATTTGCTCTGTTTTGGTACCAGTACTGTAATGCGCTAAAGTTTGGAGGTTTTGACAGCACCCAATGTTTGCATATAAGGCACCATGAGATTAATGTATTTGCCCAGGCTCACGCCCATTTTAAGTAGTAAAGATGTGCAGTTTTGGCACCTGGCCACATACCTTCTAAGCTCCAATTGGGATACATATTTAGGTGTTCATTTCACGAACACAGTCTTATAAATGTTACGCTCACCTGGACCCCACAGGGGTGTCGATCGGACCTGGACAGCTGCGGTCTCCTTCAACGTGATGCCATAGTACAGAGATGACTGTCTGGACTGGCCCGCCTAGTCTTGTCTGCTGGACCCGAAGAAGTATTTTCCTGCAAGTGGAGACAGGGATTAACCACCTGTGGGTTTTAGTGATGGCCTCCCAACTGTTCCCGCTCTCCCCCACTAATCACCTCCGATATCCCCTTAGTAGCCTCACCTTATGTTCGTAAAAGATGAGCTCTCCATCCTGCGTGTCTTGCAGGGGCGCGTAGATACAGTTACTTCACTGGTTTGAAGGCGTTGGGAGAGTTCTGGTAAGTATTGACTCTGAAGTCCCTGGCCGGATTGGTAAGTATCAAGTTCAAAGAGTTCAATGTGCCCGATGTTCACTCTTGTCCCCTTCCTTCCTTAAGTTGCAACTGAGTTCGTGAGAAGAAGGTCTCGTAGCTGCTGCTGGCGTTCAGGTAAGAGTCTGTGTTACCCAACGCTGTCCGGTAACTATTGCATGCATTAACGTGTTGTTTTTCTCCCTTTTGACAGATGCTGCATATGAAAATGTGGAGAGTTATGGAATAATACCGCCGGTGGTAAGTCTATGGTGGTAAGAGGTTGTATTTGTTGATTCCCTTGGCTCACGTTGTTTTTTCTTGTGTCCCCTAGGTGCCGGATTACGGCGAAGAAATGATGAAGACAGTGCCAGATCGAAAGATGCTGTGAGAACTGGTGAGTATGGCGCCGTGCTGGAGCTGGCTAAGCGACGCGTGCAGGACTGATGTACTTTCCAGGTCCGGAGATGGAATGGTTCCGGAATTAGGTGAGGAATTTGAAATACGTTTGTTTTCTAACCTTGTCCTTTTCTTCTTCTTTATTCTAGGAGCTCCGGATTCGAGGCGGGCGTGGCAGAAGACTGGATGCTGGCTGCAGGCACGCGGGCGTGGCAGAAGACTGGATGCTGGCTGCAGGCACGGTGAGCGTCACGCTGCTGGATGCAGAATAACGCGAAGCATGTGCTGCTGTTCGGGTGTGGTTTAAATAGCCTCCAAAGTAGTTCCAGGTAAGAAGTTCCCTAGAGCCACGCCCGAGTAAAAAATAGTCCCTGTAACAAAATAGTCCCATCCAGGCCTCATGTAGGCTTGGACTCTTTTGCAGCATGGTCTGCATCAGGTAAGTAAAGTCTATGAGCCTGGCGCCTATGGCGCCATGACTGATTTCTATGATGAGCCTGGCGCCTAAGGTGCCAGGACTGAACCCAGACAGCCCCTAGCCGAGGCTGCTGAGGTTTAAACAAATGTCTCGATGCCTGCCTCCGGAGCTGAGGGCCTTGGTCCTGATACCCGGGGGTATGCATCATGACAATAAATGTTACTTGAAAAGTACACAAATCACCTAGTCAAGCAACCTGGCAATATATTCATCCGTATAGAAACATGTCAAGCCAAAAATAACATTGAAGCTTTATTTTACGCACCCAAAAGAGACAGCTACAAGTCCTAGAATGCAAATTAGTACGACCGTAAAAACAATCTCCTGTTTTACACCACTTTACTTTCAACATTTAAAGAAACACAATGAAAAACATTGTGTGTCAGGGTCACCTGCTTAAAGTACTTGTTTAAGACAAACGTCCAGTTTGTTGTTATGCATGGTGTTACAATATTTAAATATCCACATAAAAGCAACCCCTTTTTCATGACAAACAAGCATTATAGATCTAATCTAAGATTCAAAAGGGGAGTTTTATTTTTTTCTCGCTTTTATGGTCTAGTAAGAAGGGACATATTTGGGAGGTCTCTGGAGTGGCATGTGGACTTTCAGCGAAACGTTCCAACACAGTTCCAATCACCTAAATATTGAAAAGGCACCGCTACTAAAATATAAATATGCTAGAAAGTAAATGCCAGCCCCTTCCTAAGGTGCTGCCCACTCAGGGGTCTCCCAGACACTGTCATCATCATCATCGTTTTCCACTTGAAAGCTCTGGAGGGTCCCGTGAGTGACAGGTACAGCTCAATTAGCCAAGTGGTGCTACTTGCCCAGTGAACACACCAGCGGCCCTGGAGCTGTATATTTGGCTCTCCTTTTGTTCTGGAGGCGGGGGGGGGGCGGGGAGGGTAATTGGGGGGTGGGTTCTGAAGGAGAGCTAATGTGAAGTGCAGGTGTGGGGGGGTGGGAAGCAAGTTCTGCTTTCCACAGCTAAGGCTGCAGGTGCTAATTCCTTCATTGGTACAGGCCCAATTAAATGCTTTATTTGTCATCAGACCTCATAATTGAGTACTGGTGCTCTCCTTCAGCTGGGAGATGTCCAGGTACTCAATATGGTAACAAAAACTAGAAATGCAGGTACAGAGGGCGGGCCACCACCTGCCCATTTATAGAACTGCATGTGCTAGATCAAATCTGAATTCACAACGTATTCCCAGTTCACCATGGCCAACACACCCTTTACAGCCCTCATCAATCTCCTCTCCCTCCCCCACCAGGAAGGGCACTTTTACCCAATGATTTAGTGGGCCATAAGTACTTCTGTATATGTAATTGAGCATAGGGCGTACATTAAAGTCGTGTTTTTAAATTTCAAATGTACATTTTTTAATTAGAAGTGGAATTGTTACAAATAAATTATTGGGGAAATATTTGCCTCTTTGACACTGCAAGTATTATATTTAGGTGTGGCTATTTACAGCTTTAAGCCCATCACCGACCTATTGCATCTGCTAGAACGCTGCTGCTCAATGAAACACACAGACGTTCTTATTGGTCGATTGCCTCTGGGTTTTGCTTTCTGATTGGTCTGTTGCATCTTGGCTGTCTGTAAAGGCATCTGCCAAGCAGTGTTGAAAGAGGACTTGCAGGGCCACGGCGTGTAAAATCGTTGGCAGATGTAGTAGCACAGCTTCCATGTCATAAACTACTTACAGAGGCAGTGCACTTTCTGCAACACTTTATGGTGGTCAACGAGTGAGAAGATGGTATTCAGTGCTTTAAATGGGCCGGTGCTACTCGGCACGCAGTACCTGCACTTCTTATTTTTGAACATTTGAGTACCTGCACTTCTCAACGCCTGAAAGAGTGTGCCGGTAGGGAACTATGGTGGGAGGTGAAAATGAACTTAAAGGACTAGCCTTTGGTGGGAAAGCAGAGCCCTCTCCCTCCTCCTCTCTCCACCACCCGCAGTGCCCATAATGTCTCCTTCAGGGCACACCCTGCAGAGCAAAAGGAGAGACAAACATGCATCTACTGCGCTTTCAGCACTCTAGGCACAGAACACGGCAGAGATTGATTTGGAAAGCCTGGGAAATTAATTACTTTTTTTTAGATGTTTCTTTTTATTAGCAGTGCATATTCTAATATGAGAATGTTGAAGTAATTGGAGTCGTGATGGAAGGTTTTGGACTGAAAACTCACACACAGCGCCAGTTCAGTTACCTTTCAAATTTGTTATTAGGCAATGAAAGCGAGCAATACTAAAACTTCCCTTCTAAAAGTTAGTTTACAGCTATGGTATCTGCTAGGTTGATATGCAAAAAATGAAAGTCCCATTTAATATAGATATTCAAACTTTCTTAACACAATGCATAACAACAAACTGGAAGTTTGTGTGAAAGGATCTCTGATACACTGCTTTACCAAAGTGTTAAATGGCACATAATTTAATCTCACTAGGTATTGCCTACAAACAACAGGGTGTGCCTAAAAGGGACCTGTGTTCAAGGTGCCGTGTTGAAACAGTCAGTGCCGAAAGCGCTGCGTCGGAATATCCGGCTTAGGAACTTGGTGAGTACCTGCACTTCCTTTTTTCCATTTAAAGCACATATGCTGTCACTGTGCTGTCAAGATGGCGTCCCTTTGCCAGCAGCATGCAAACATAGCGCTCTAACAATAGCAGCCCTGGTGTTTAGCCCGGGTGGTGGATTGGGAGGCATGGAGGCGGACCAAGGAGGAAGGGGCACCAATTTGAGGAAGGGACCAGCCAGCGCCGGGCGACACAGCAACGTCACTGGCATGCGGCTCCGCCCGGCGCCGGACTTAGAGACAAGGTGTCCTGGGGAGGTATAAAGAGAGGGGGCACAGGGTGCTCCTTCCTCTCTTGTGCCCTACCCGGGGCCGTCAAGCTGCAAAGGCAGTACCTTCTTTGTTTTTGCCATGCACCCACCCCTTTTAGATCGGGGGCTGAGAGGGTGCGTTGCGGTAGGTTGGAGCACATTGCATTGAATTCAGCTAGAAATGCGGGAAGGGAGATCTAGGGCTTAATTCAGGTTATGGTCCTAGGTTCAGCGAGGGACGATGAGGTGGCAGGCCAGGGGCTCATAGAGCGGTCCTTGCCAGTCCGTGCAGGGGGGAGAGGGTGTGGTCGGTTTAGGGAGTCACATATTTCCCTCAGGCCCATCTCGGAGCAGGGGCGGGTGATGGCCACTGCCACCCCCCACGCTCAAGTAAATAATGATGAAGTCAGTAATGATGTAATGATGAAGGCGTTGATGACGTAATAGTTCATAGTGTTTTGAATCTTTGTCAGTAGAGGAAAAGGACTCGTTTTTCTTGGAACTGGAATCTGGCAAAGACTGCTCTCTGGATCTCAGTTCAGGGGGGATCAAAATGCAATGCCCGATCTATCATAAAACACTGCACCTGCAGGAATCAGCGGTTCCCAGTAATCAGAGACCAACCTCCGAGTTCACAAAATCTGTAGTCTGGTTTGTATTTTGTGTGTTTAAAATGTAAACAGATTGAAGTGTGATTGGGATGGATGCAGACACAGCAATGTGTGGGTAATGGGAAGTGGCTATAATCTTTGGCATGCCCCTTTATAGGTGTAGATGTTGGATGATTAGAAATGGGAGTGGTGCATTTAGCTGAATGCTCTGTTTATCAATGACTACAGACATGCCTTCACATCATGCATTTTCTTTGCGTGTGTTTCTGAAAGTCTTGACAGTACATAAATACAAACCTGAGGAGATTATTTTAGGCTCACGTTACTTTGTATGTTGGTAGTTCTAGGCTTCCATTCTGGGTGTGGGAGGATGGGGAGGTTGGAGGGCTACTATCATACTAATTTTGCTCAATATTGCACTATAACAATTTATAAATATAGCACGTATTATGTGATTTGGTGCACCTCTCAAGCAATCTCCACGAAATGGTGAGTTATTTCATCACTGTGTTGACTCAAACAGTAGCTCCAGCCTCTCCCACCATAGGAGGTGGGTTACCAGAGTGCATTTTTTCAATTTCCAGTACCGATCATTTTTTGAACATGGAGAGGCGTAGTAACAATGCAGTAAGCACGTGCCTCAAGACCGGAAAGAGTGTTGCCAGGACACCACTGCCATGTGGATGTTGAATTAATGGCATGATAAGAGTGCAACAACACAAGCTTGCAGTCGCAGAGGCTCCCTTGCGAATGGTAGGGCAGGCTTTCCATGGCACTCCCCCCCACTCCGCCCTCCTCCAGTGGGGAGCCATGGCTCCTGGAGTGCCTACTTGGTTCCCCTTCTTCACATGTCCTCCCTGGGGGCACGTAGGAGGACAGGGGCACAGTACAGCCACATGCGTTATTGGATAGATGGGCAGTGGGAGACTAAGGCTCCGCTCTCTTTCCCATCATGTGATGCTCTAATGTGCACTATTCCAACAGCTCCCACTGGATGTTACCTCCAGGGCTTAAAGCAGCAGTGCCTGTACTGGCTAATGGGAGCCATTATTCAGAGGTCAAAGTGGGCGGGAACTAAAGGGTACGACGTTCCCTTGCTTTCCACGGCAATCCTTCATCGTTCCCATACGTCATGAGACTGGGAATACCGTTCCAGGACGGTAACTTTGAAAAGAATGTTATTTGTTTTAATGTTCGCCTCTACAGGGGACTGGAACCTGAACACTGCCGATATCAAGTAGTAATAGCCACTTATCTCTCGCACGCTCTGCGATGGGTCGGAGGGAAATATGTGACCCCCCTAAACCGACCAGACCCTCTCCCCCTTGCACGGACCGGCCAGAACCGCTCTATGACCCCCTTGCCTGACACCTCACCGTTCCTCACCGAACCTAGGACCATAACCTGAATTATGCCCTCAATCTCCCTTCCCGTGCTTCCAGTGATGCAAATGGTTGAGCCCCTAGCTCAATTCAATGCAATGTGCTCCAACCTACCGCAACGCTCCCTCTCAAACCTTGATCTAAAAGGGAGGGGTGGGCCGGAAAAAAAAGGTGCTGCCTTCTCAGCTGGTACCGGGCAGGGCAAAAGTGAGGGGGGTGCACTTTACGCCTCCTCTCTTTATACCCTGCGGGGACCACTTGACTCTACTTGATATGCCAATATCAAGCCAGTGTAACATCGCACTGAGATACCTCTTTACTCGTTTCAGTAGACTACTTGGGATGTAGTTCCCATTCCCAGGCCACCAAGAATGACTGTGCTACAGCAATCTGCGTATGAATGGCTGTAGCCTCAGCCTTGTTTGCAGGCATTGAAAGGGGTGTGTGACGAATCAACTTCTGGGGCACCGGGGGTCCAGGAATGAAGATCGGTTTCTGAACCATCAATCAGCCCCACACCTCTAGTACAGAAGGGATCTGAACAGATTGGAAACAAAAAGCAAATTATAAACCTCCTTGTCCAATTATGCTGACGTGAACGGAATGGCAGGCTTATCTCCGCAAGGTCGTGGATCATTGGTTAGTTACAACACAGCGGAAATACAATTATTACCCACTGGTAAAAGGGACTGTCTAGTCAAGGTTGTGTAAAAATATCTATTATTATTCAACAGGCAGTTCTAACACACTACAAAATACAACCCACTTTGTAAAGGAATTCAGAGGACAGACAGTTGCAACGAAGAAAAAGGGATGCACTCTGGATACTGACAGGAGGGTAGTCGGTAAAGAAATTAATCACAATAGTTCAAAGATACTTGGTTAAAGCACTAAGGGAGCAATGAGCTGTAAAATGTCACTAGGGGCTTTCGGAGAAGGACCAGGGGGACAGAACCACAATGTACCTTGTGCTTGTAGAAGCTCTTGGTGCTCGACAAGGTCGAACCGGTTTCAGGGCGCGTTGCAGCTCCTCCGACAGAGTTCACGAAAGGAGTCTGCTGTGGGTATCAAGCGGCAGGCAGTTCGGCGAGCGAGGCTGGACAGAAGGATGCTAGCTGGTAAACATGGTGGCTCAGGGTCAGAAATCGTCTCAGTGCTGGTTGGTAGGCCAGAAGCACTGGTCAATGTGTCTCAGATGATGTAAGTGACTGCGGCGTGACAACAGCTCGAGGGGCTCAACTGGCTCAAAAATATCCTTTAAGGCTGATGGCCCAAAATTGATGAGTGTTGCAGGCAACTGCCTTGTCCCTGGTTTGGTTCAGTGACTTTCTGGCACTTCCCACCTAGGAACCTCCTTGCAGAGCCTTGGAGGGCATGCTGTGTGCTGGTTGGGAACCGGTTCTGGAGCTGCTGGAGGGTTCTTTGGATTCAGTATCTCCCTCTGTTCTCTGGGATATGTTTAGGGGAGGGATCCTTCACTGGCAGAAACTCTAAGGCATTCTGTACCTTCAGACAGAGTCCAAATTAGTTCTTCTTGTTAGTCCTTGTGAAGTCTTCAGATGATCTGCCACAAGAGGGGCTTGGCCCCCTTTTAAACTCAAATGGGCCCCAGTGATTGGTGTTGGCTAAGCCTACCTTAATGACCCAATCCTGGGTCCTGTTACACTTCAGGCTTCCCCGCGGGCATCCTTGCAGAATACAACTTCTTTACAAGCTCCTCTATGGTCCAGGTACAAGCTACCATGGCGTTACCAGCTACACGCGGTTTCTTCCATTTCTTCTTCGTGTCTCCCTACACGAATCCTTATCTGAACTTCTGGTTTTGACCTTTTGCCTGACTTTTGGATTGCCTCGTCTCCTCCTATATTCCTGTCGTGCTTGTGGTTGTTGGACTCAGAACGCTACTGGATACGGCTCTCTTCTGCGGCGGTTCTTCCTGGTTGCAGCTCTGCACTTCAATTTGCGGCCTACTATCCAGATCATCTCAACAGCTACTCAACTATACTCGTGTACTCAGGTACATACCTATTGTCTTCCATGGATATTGGGCCTCATTACCCGGTAGGCGGTGAGCCATGGCGCTATTAGCGCCATGGCTCATGCCGGTAAAATACCGGCACCGCCTTGGCGGAAAGGGGATTTACCGCCCCATTCCAAGGTTGGAGGGGCGGTAAATCCCCCTTCCGCCATTGCCCTTCCCCATTCCCATTTCTGCCCCATAGGGCTCTATGGGAATGGGGAAGGCGCTAAATACGGCACCGCAATTTTGCGGTGCCGTAATTAGCTCCGAGGTCCCTTAGCGGGTTGGATTTTAACACCTGCAAAAAGCAGGCGTTAAATCCCCCAACCCGCAAAGGGACCTCGTAGTAAGGCGGTAGGGATTTACCGGTACCGGTATTTTACCGGTACCGGTAAATCCCTACCGCCATCCGTGTAATGAGGCCCATTGTCTTCTGTTGGATTCTGGGACATTGAGTGACTTTCTTGTGTGATTGCTCTTAAGTGCATATGAACGCCCTCCTGAACTGCCCCAACCCGGCACTAGTGTGTCCCTCGTGCCGTTCGGGGTTACTTACCTGTACTAACTTCCCTGTTTGTTATTTTCTCCTGTCGTTGTCTTCAGAATCCTGGACTCCTCTTACTCCATTTATCTTTATTCAGGTCAGTTGTTATAAATTCTATAGCTATAGTGGGAACCGATACTGATTTAGTTCAATTCCACTCATTTGTGTTATTCTTTGTAGATCATCCCGGGGAAACTCAACTCCACTCCAATATCTATATAGGTAGCTGTCCAATAATTTCAACTGTTCTAATCACTTGTATAATATCAACACTGTCTAATATCTCGGTATTCTTTTGCAGCATTGGTATTGGCGGTGTGTATTCTCCCCGCTCTTTTATTCAATTGACATCTCTGTCTGTTCTAACTGAAACAGCAGAGAGGTACATTGTGGAAAAGAGCCCCTCTTTGAGGAAGCCTGAGTCTTGTACTCAGGGGAGCTGGGACGGAAGGCTGAATTCGGAATCTTATACCACCAACATCTCCAAGGTCATTTTCTCTGCATCTTCGGCCTATTCGGAGTGGTGAGTAACAGGTCCCCACCAAAAATCTTCTGTATGCGTAAGGTCATAACCAGAGTCGTCATTTGCAACAGAAAAGGCAAAGGGGTGAATACTTGTAATACTAAGTCCCACCCATCTTCCTGTCTGTTGTGGATCAAAGGGTCCATCTGGTTGATTGGAGCTCTCAGTGGTTCCTGATTAAAGCGGCAGTTCTACTTTGAAGCCGTGGCAGGGCCAGACTTTTGGTCTCCACCAAACCGCATACTCGTACCTTCTGAATGGTGTTCCCATGCGGGAATGACTACTGTAAATACATAGTCCCAGACATGACAGATCACGGCCCTTGATACTGAGATGTGGGAGCTGGCTTCAGGTTGACAAAGTGCATATCAAATGTTGTTGGGGTTTTCCTGTCTTTTGTTAGTCCTGCGACCATCTTAGGCACTTTTGGGGCCCTGGGCATGGACACATTTGGGGCCCCCCTCCACCAAACCAAACGAATTAAGGGATCAGGAATAATGGTTGCACACCCCACCCCCAACTGTTGCGCCCACAACCTATAGGTTGATATGCTGTCTCGCAACCAGGGGAGTTGCTAGGTCTGGAAAAGACCCGGGACTACGCTGATGTCGGAACTGTTGGGACTGGGGGCTAGCTAGTCTTTTGGCTGTAGCGCCTGAGATTCTATCCGGGGCTACTACCAAAAGATCAGGAGCTATAGCCCCCTTAGCCCCCCCCCTAGCAATGCCCCTGCTCGCAACATAATAAGCATGTTTACTCCCTTTAAGTCCCCTTACCTTCTTCATTCTTGCTCTAATCAGAATGATAAACAAGTAGCATTTGAAGACCAGCAGTCTACGAATAGGTTTCTGCTCCAGTGCATACAGAATAATTGTTATCAGTAACATCCAGGAAGGTGTGCAGCCTGTAGTATTAATGCAGGACCATATGTAAAAGGTACATGTCACCCATAATAGACAGAGAACTCACATGAGCTGCCTCACAGAATTCAAAAGTGCTCATGCATGGATAGAGGAGACCAATTGGAAGGAAGGAGAACGCTACACATACCGTAGCATGGAAAGTGGATGCAGATTAGAAGCTACCAGAAAGGTGTCTTTATCCAGACAGATTGAGATTAGAAGTGGGATATGGTTTTCATATAGTGTCGCCATTAGATATCAAAGGAACAAATGCCTGTGGTGTGTGATATAAATATGCTCACTTTTAAAGTGGAAGCAACCCTATAGCCAGTGAATCCATGAATAACTATTTTATGAACATCATACCATGAGAAGAACATCACTCTGAAGGGCTGACAATTTTGAAAGGTTTAGGGACTGGCAATATAAGAGTAAATGAGATGCCCAGGATCACACATTGGTTAAGGGCTGAAGGGGTGGAGTTGGGATTTGTCCCAACACTGCAATTTCTGCATTTGAACACTTTCTTTTCCAGTTCTTACCATTAACTAAAACAATCTCATTTTATAAAAATGGACTTGGAATGTACACAAATCACATTACCAAACATGATCATTTTTAACAAATTATTATAGAAGGGTTCTATGCAAAATGGGAATGGTTGTAGCTTCATTCTCTCCATCATCAAGGAAAGTATAGAAGTAACAGCATACCAATTGATGTGATTTAACAAATGTAATCTGGGTTTGTCTTTTGTATTTTAAATCTTTAAATACTTCCAAAATAATGGCTTGTGACATTTTCATTTATAAACGTGCATAAAAACCTTTGACTTTTACCAAAAAGCTAACCATTTTTTTGTGTCAAAAAAGCAGACCTTGAAATATGCTTGCCTAAGGCCTGCAACATCTGGTCCGCTCTCTTCTGTCTACCACCCCTTCCACTCAAATGGTCTACATAAGAAGAAAGATCGAGTAATGGGCTAAACAATGCCAGAAGCATGTAAGAATGCAAACCTCACAGAAGACAGCAAAGTAATGTAAGATATATTAGATGATTTGACCAGGATCACTGTATCATCTGCTGGCAAAGCCAGGATACAAGCATGAATGCTTTTGTTCCATAGTCTTCAATTTGGATACTTATTCACCTCTTGGACTAACAGTTGATGCCATGATTGCAGGCGATTGCCTAGGTTTTACAACACCTCATCTGAACAAACCAATTTCTAGACCTTGACCATATGGATGACATGTCAGTTTTTATAGCATTCCCTATCTGGTACAGGTACATTGCTGATACCAGCAGATGTTGTTCTACAAAACCAAGTACATATGCATGCCGTTTTATACACTTCAGACATAGGAAAGGCTCGGCTAGCCCTGCTGGAATATGATATTCTAATTTTACATATGAACACATATCTCTGCAATGGGTGCTTCACACACTGAGCTAACTTCTGAACCATTGTCGCGCTCAATTTATCAATATGCATTTCACTGTTGCCTATTGCACATGATCAACATAATTCCCACAGGAAGGAAAGAATGCTACAGAGTTGTGCCGTAAGGAACACACAAATTATGTATACCACAGTGAACAGAGAAAGCAATACATGATGAATTGATCAAGGCAGAATGTACTTGTCAAAACAGAAAGGCGATGGGTTTAAGGACTCAGCAGCACCCCATAAAATATCCTGATGTGTGTTATTTAAGAGTGGTTAACAATGTAATCTTACTTCTTCAGATCAGGCAGCCTTTTTGGGGCTCCCCTCCAAGGTGGGGGCCCTGGGCAAGTGCCCCTTTTGCCCTCCCATAAAGACGTCTCTGGCGCCAGGCCTCCTGTGGGGCTGCTTGAATTAATTCCGATTAGTATGCAAAGCTTCCACCAGCAGCTAACAGAGGGACAGGGCAGATCCATGGAGCCTTTGTTAGTTATAAGGCTGGCCATGGCCGGAGGAAGGTTTTACCCTCCTCCTTCTGAGATGACTTGATGTACTCTTGGCTGTCATATTCCAACTAAATATGATGGGAGTGGTGGGACCTATAGGCTGTGTCCACCCAGAGTACACAGGTCTATGTGTATGTCATGCAGTAAGAATAGGAAAATGTGTGTGGATTAGCCCCAAACATTTTCCAGAGGTTGATCTACCATCATTCTTAAAAATTTTAAAAAATACCCAGGCAAGCACACACACCGAGCGGATGGTCGAATTCCTCACAGGGTGTGTGTAGCTGGGCATGTTCTTCAAAAGGTGTGAATAGTGGGTGGTGAAGGGGAGGCTGTATAAATCGCATGCTGAGTCTGACAAAGACAACAATGGTGGTCATTTAAATGCCTTTTCTTTCGTGTTTTCTTCATTCTTACTAGAGCGATTGTATAACACAATGTTGCAGGGTGGAATGGAGGAAAGGGAGGACCCCGGCATGCTGTTTGAAAGGGGAGAATGGGTGACGGTGTTTGGGGGGAGTGAGCAGAAAACGGGGCGGGACAGAGGGAACATTGTTCAAATACTTTTCTGTGTTTATACTTTGATCAAGGCCATCATTACCCGCACAGCATAAGGGGGGTTATTAATGCCTACACCGCGTCTGCTAATGAGGACATACCTAAAACGCCTGCTGAGTGTCATTATTACCTATATTACATGATTAGGCTCTACTTATATCACCTGAAGAGGTATACCACCTGTTGGGGGCCATACCAATACTGTCTAATGGGGCCTCTTTAGGGGCCCCTTTCCTCTGCTGCTCCTTTGTTCCATCCCTCTACCCTCTTCGCCCATAGCACCTTGAGGGCGCCTAAGTGTGGTGAAAGTTCTAATCACGCAAATAACGCATCATTTTGCTCCCCCTTTCCCTCTTCTCTTTCCTCTTTCAACTCCGCACATTGGCCCAGTGACAGTATGAGGTAGGTTCTCTGGAATCTTCTTCTGTCAGAGGTCCTCGAGACCCCTGTGCAAGGAACTGCGAGAAAGTGTGCTTCGAGGGCACTGGGGGTCGAGGGGGAGGGCGGGGCTAGGGGGTACGAGTGGAGATGGGTATATATGTTCGAATCTCCCTGCCCGAGTACATGAGAACGTATATATGGAAATAGGCCCTGCAGGCACCGAAAGTGTTAAAGGCAGGGCATAGCATTCGACCTACACGGAAGAAGCCCGGGTTTGGGGCAAGTTGGAGAGAAGATTTTAGAGCATTGAGAGGAAATGTTTCCTTTGATTTTCCGTCTGCATGTGAGATGTTTTTTTGCTGTTCCTCTCTGATTTTCAGAACACCTGAACAGCTGTTGAAACCAGACATCATTCTCCCAAGCAGCTCAGTGATCGCAGTATGCAGGCCCCACGCTCCTGACACCCCTTCTCCCGGCCCCCTCACACACCGGCATGCGCAAACACCGAGCACCCATTCATTCCCATTCCCGTTTTTTTGTAACCACTTGGGGTGCCGACTTCTCTACTTTAAAATTGTGTGGGCTCAGCAGGGAGCAAGTACCAGTCAAACTGGAGAAAATACACAGACACCTTCCTTTGGATTTATAAATGGCCACCTTAAATCTTTTAACAATACTAAGTAGAATCCATACATCCAATTATAAACACGACATCAAACATAACGACTGGATAATTATCACAGGTACATTTCATAACTCATGTATACAAATGTAAAGTGGTTCCTCCTTGTGACAGGCAGTCCCAGGTGGAACCTTTTTGTTTTGCCCCCTTCGCGGTTGTACATCAGTGTGGTCCCCCCTACGCTGTTGCGGACCTCCCCGCCATACCCTATGTTGAGGGGTGATCACAGGAGGCACCCTTCTCTTGTCTGATACCTTCTGCCTACTTGCCCCTCCCTTCTCTGTCCACCTTCCCAATCGGACACCCCTGCCGGGACGAAGCTTTTGCCCTCATCACTGCACCTTACCAGCCTCAAGGTCCCACCAGGAGGGGAAAATCACTGACCACATGGTCCACCCCCCGTCTGCCACAGGACCTTAGACCTACCGGTCGGGGGTAATCCCCCCTGCTCGTGCTATGCGCATCATACCCAAAAACGTTCTGAAAGAGCAAGTCTGTTACTTGGTCTGAAACATTTACTCCATCGTGGTGCATATTGTCCGTCCCCCTCATCAAACTGTTGGCCACTACTCAGAGTCTTCCATCTGCTAACCGGGCTAGCTCATTGTTTAATTTCTTTGCTGAGATGTTAAGTGGTCTTGCTGATCCCAGAACTCCCCATTTCTACCTAGGGATGATTTGTGACCATGCTATTACAACTTTTGGGCAAACGTTGCCCAGCCAACCTAACAGGGAGACCAAAGCCAGTCGAAGCTCCTCCTGCCCCATCGACACCAGGCAATTCCCCCCAATGTGCAGTATTATCAGATCCGGCTTGGGCAAGCAATATTTTTTCTTGTGTTCAGATATGATGCCGTGCACCTCGCCATGGGAGCGAGGGAAGGAGGAGGTGAAAAGGAAAGTCTTGAGGAGATTCTGGAATTTGAGGAGATACGTCCCAAGATGAAAAAGAAGAGGGAGTCTGTTCCATAGGAGGGAGCCATCTAAGGAAAGAGATCGGCCACCAACTTGCTGTTTAGCGAAGCGCTTGACACACAGAGAGTTGGTGCTGGAGGAGCGTAAAGATCTGGAGGGAGAGTATTTAGTGAGAGCAGCTGTAGATGGTGTGGTCTCCAGCCCCAGACAGCCTTAATGATGATGCAGAGGGATTTTAATTTGATGCTTGCAGCAACTGGGAGCCAGTGGAGAGATTCTAGGGCTGGAGAGATGCGGTCCCTGGGCTTGAGGCCAAGGATACATCTTGCCGTACTCTTCTGGATTAGCTGGAGGGGCGAAGAGAGGAAAAGGGTAGATTAAGGAAGAGGCTATTGCAGTAGTGAGAGCACCAGAGCTCTAGAGGCATTGAGCTTCTCGGGAAAAGTGAGGAAAGAGAGGATTCCTTTGAGGAGGTGAAGTTGAAATTGGTCCTTCTTGGCAAGTTCCTGGATGTGAGGGAGGAAGGAAAGAGAGGAGTCGAAGATGACTCCAAGGTTTTTGGCTTCAGATGAAGGAGAAGGTATTGGCATCTACATTGTGCCACATTGAGACTGAACTAGAAACACCTGTGTAACCAAACAACAATAGACAAAGAAACCCCAGAAAAATAAGATATCACACACCTTGCCAACTGTCTGGAACAAAATCAAAACTGAATGCCAACAAATTCCCCGAAGCTCACTCTGATATGAATAGAATCCCCATTCTTGTTGTCCTTGTTGTCCAACATACCAGCTCTGAGAAGTCTGTCAGCTCTCAAAGACACAGGAATGCCACTAAAGCTGGTCCCCAGGGCTACTTCAATATACGTGGTACTTGACAGCAAACTGCACTTTGAGCATCACATAAAAAGGTGACAACGGCAGACCACTTCCAAGTACACCTTCTGAGGAACACTAATAATGTAATCTCTGCACCTCACTTACGCTCCTTGGCTCACGCCAGGCTTCTTGCCAGGCAGCACTATGGAATAATCCTCCCGATTGGCCTTATGGATCCCTAGTTGCAATGGATTGCCTCTGCTTGCAGCATAATGGAATGTTCCCAGGTGTCCAGACTGGACTGTTTGTTTTGCCCTACCTTTTTTTGTTTAAAGTGTGTGCCTGTTTTATGATATGTACTTAATGCTTGTTAATGATTGTTATTGCTTGTAATGGTATAGATGTCTTTGTTGTCCTTTAGTCATAGAGAAATTTCCACAGCTCTCTGGCCGGGTGTGCAAAATCATCTATCCTAAGGGTAAGACAGGGTTCTGACCAGAAGATAGACGAAACTCTCATTATGGGTAGCGAGGGCGGAGCAGTCAGGCTTTGCTCAAGAGAGGGGTGACACTAGGGGAGAGATACATTTAGTCCCAATAGAAAGCACAAGCGACTACACTGGAGTCAGTTATGCTCAACATATATACTCTTGGTTATTGTGTGACACCTAAATAACACAAAGTATGTTCTTACGTTGGATACAGTAGAAAAGTATATATATGAAATCGGAAAAGGGGCTCTGGGCAGATTATTCCCACTGCTAAACGAAAATGTATGACCTGTACCGGGTGGTGGTCATGGGTGGGACGGGTTGAGCATAATTTGAACCAGTAGTATTTCCAGTGGGGTCGTCCAAGTAGAACCTTATGGGTTTCCCCAAGGTTTGAGGTGAGAGGTTCGACCTCACTGTAAAGACATGTGTGAAGAAATCGGGTGATGTTTTATGGGACTTGAAGAGGCAATAGCTGCTAATGCTTATTACGGAAGAGATTTGAAGGATAGTTAAGTAAGAATAAACTAGGTAGAGTTAGAGAATTAGGTTGGAATTTATTTGGCAGCGGTTGGGGGAACATGATTTATGAGTGGGAGGAAGTGTGAATTGCAGATGGAGGAGCAGTATACTTCATATGCATTCTGTAGTAGAAGGCCAAAGCACTGGAAACCCACCTGCATTTACTTAGTGCAAAAGAAGATCAAAGCATTGAGAACCCCACATACATTTACTAGGCGCAGGAGAAGGCCAAAGCATTGAGAACCCCATATGCATTTAGTATATATAGCAGAAGGCCAATGCGCTTAGAACCCCCACATGCATTTAGGAGGCACAAGAGAAGGCCAAACCACTGAGAACACCACATGCGTTTACTAGGCGTAGGAGCAGTCCAAAGCACTGAGAACCCGTGGGAACTGCACTGTGGGGGTGAGGTAAGAGGTTAGAGGTTACTAGGGGCGGGGAGGTGGTCGGGTAGGATTTATAATATTAAAGGGGATTTTGGGGAACCTCCAAAATATAACAAAAATAACATTTGAGTGGTTTAAAAAAAAATAATATAGTCCAAAGAAATGATGTTGATGTCGGGACATAGAACTGCATTTACTAGGTGTAGAAGAAGGCCAGCACACTGAGAAACCCAACTGCATTTACTAGGCACAGTAGAAGGTCAAAGCACTGACAGCCCGACATGCATTTAATAGGCGCAAGGGAAGGCCAAAACACTGGGATACCCACATGCAGTTACTAGGTGTAGCACAAGGCCAAAGAACTGAGAACCCCATGTAAATTTACTAGATGCAGTAGAAGGCCAAAGCACTAAAAACTACACATGCATTTACTAGGCGCAGGAGAAGGCCAAAGCATGGAGAACTCCACATGCATTTAGTAGGAGCAAGAGAAGGCCAAAGGGCTGAGAACCCCCAAATACATTTGCTAGGTGCAGGAGAAGGTCAAAGCACTAGGAACCCCACTTGCATGTAAAAGGCAGAGGAGAATTCCATTCCAGTGAAAACCCAATGTGCATTCAGTCTGCATAGGAGAAGGATATAGCATGTGCATGTACAAGGCAGAGGAGAAGGCCAAAGCATTGAGGACCCTGCATGCATTTAGCAGACTTAGAAGGCCAATGATATTATAACCCCATGCACATTTAGACTTCAGAGGAAAATGCCATAGCACCGAGAACCCCACATGCATTTACTAAGCCTAGGAGATGGCAAACCCCATGTGCAATTAAAAATGCAAAGGGGAATGCCATAGCACCGAGAACCCCACATGCATTTACTAAGTCTAGGAGATGGCAATCCCCATGTGCAATTAAAAATGCAAAGGGGAATGCCATAGCACCGATAACCCCACATGCATTTACTAAGTCTAGGAGATGGCAATCCCCATGTGCAATTAAAAATGCAAAGGGGAATGCCATAGCACCGACAACCCCACATGCATTTACTAAGTCTAGGAGATGGCAAACCCCATGTGCAATTAAAAATGCAAAGGGGAATGCCATAGCACCGACAACCCCACATGCATTTACTAAGTCTAGGAGATGGCAAACCCCATGTCCAATTAAAAATGCAAAGGGGAATGCCACAGTACTGACAACCCCACATGCATTTACTAAGTCTAGGAGATGGCAAACCCCATGTCCAATTAAAAATTCAAAGGGGAATGCCATAGCACTGACAACCCCACATGCATTTAGTAAGCATAGGAGAAGGCCCTAACACGTGCATTTACTAGGTGGAGAAAACGTCCAAAGCACTGAGATCCCCACATGTGTTTAGTAGGTGGGGGAGAGTGCATTAGCACTGGGAACTGCATATGCATTTCCTAGCGTTACAAGAAGGAAAAGGCACTGAGAAACCAAACATGCATTTATATGCAGAGGAAATGGCGAAAGCACTCAGAACCCATGTGCATTTTATAGGTGAAGGAGAAGGCCATTGCACTCAAAACACCACATGCATGTATTAGTAGTTGTAGGAGCAGCCCAATGCACTGAGAACCCCACATACATTTAGTAGGCAGGGGAGAAGGCCAAAGCACTAGGAACCCCACTGACATTTACTAGGTGTAGGAGATGGCAAAAGCACTGAGAAACCCACATGCATTTACTAGGTGCAGAAAAAGGCCATACAACTGAAAACACCACATTCTTTTAATAGGCGTAGGAGAAGGAAAAATAACTTAGAACCCCACATGCATTCAGTAGGTGTAGGAGGAAGCCATAGAGAGTGCATTTACTAGGTGTAGGAAAAGACAAACACACTGAGAACCCCACTTGCATGTACAACTTAGAGGAGAAGCCCATAGCACTGAAAACCCCATGTGCATTTAGTAGGCGTCGGAGAAGGCTATAGTATGTGCATTCACAAGGCACAGGAGAAGGTCAAAGCACTGAGAACCCCACAGCCATTTACTAGGTGTAAGACAAGGCCACAGCACTGCAAACCCCACTTGAATTTGCTAGGCGCAGGAGAAGGCAAAAGGACTGGGAACCCCACGTGCATGTACAAGGCAGAGGAGAAGCCCATAGCAGGGAAAACCCATAGTGCATTTAGTAAGGATTGGAGAAGGCCATATCATGTGCATTTAGTAGGCAGAGGAAAATACCGTAGCTGAGAAGACTGGATACATTTACTGGGCCCAGGAGAAGGCAAATGAACTGGGAACTCCCTGTGCATTTACTAGGCAGAGGAGAAGGCCCTATTACTTGAAACCCTGCATGCATTTACTAAGCATAGGAGACAGCTATCACATGTGCATTTACTAGGCAGAGGAAAAGGCCAAAGCACTGAGATCCTTGCATGGGCTTAGTAGGTGGAGGAGGGTGCCATGGCACTTATGGCACATGCATTTACTAGGGACAGGAGAAGGACCAGGCACGGATAAACCCACAGGCAGATGGCCAACGCATTGAGAACTCATTTGCATTTACTAGGTCTAGGCAAAGGCCCAAGCACTGAGAACTCCACGTAATTGCAGTAGGCGGGGGAGAAGGCAATATCACTGAGAACCCCACATGAATTAAAAAGGTGTAGAGGAAGGCCAAACCACTGATCACCCTATGTATATTTAGAAGGCAGAGAAGGCGGAGGCACTGAGAACCCTACATGCATTTAGTATTTGGAGGAGAAAGGCAAAGCACTGAGGACACCACGTGAATTTATGAGGCAGATAAAGCTAAATCTTGGAGAACCCTACATCAATTTAGTAGGGTGAGGAAAAGGCAAAATCCCTGATAGCCCTACATGCATTTATTGAAGAGGAGTGGTGAATTAAATGAATATGTATGCATCTGCTTCAGTACCCAATCATCTCTGCAGACAGGCAAGGGAGGAATGTATCTGTTAGACATGTATACCTGCCACAGAGTCAGATGTTTACTTTAGAGAAGCCCAGATAGTATGGTATACAGTCTTTGTATCGAAAATGTAATAAAGAATGACTTTATAATGTAAAATATATAATGAAAATGTATGTGGGGTAAAGGGTTAAATCTTGCGGGGAAAGGGCTGGGTGGGTGTTTAGCTGTGGGAAACAAGGGTTGAGGGCACCCCACAAAAAAGAAAATTTGTTATGCTTTTTTATTATATAATTTTCATTTTACAGTCATTTGTTATAAAATAATTCAATATAAAGGCATGTAACCAGACAGTATATGCATCCTGTGCAATACATAGTGGTCAATCAGTAGCAGCAGAGCTCTATCTTTTCAAAGAAAAGGGTCATATGCCTCAAACAAATTTGGTGCATTGGGAAGAAATGTAATTGCATATGCTGCACCTTTGCACGTGCATTGGGCCTCATTACGACCCAGGCGGTAAGTTACCGCCTGGGCCGTGACTTTACCACCATGGCGTAAACTACGTTTACGCCATGGTGGTTGGCGGACTTACCGCCCCATTCCGACCTAGGCGGGGCGGTAAGTCCCCAATCCCCATTTACCCTTCCCCATTCCCATTTTTGCCCCATAGGGCATAATGGGAGTGGGGAAGGCGTTAATTACGCCACCGTAAATTACGGTGGCGTAATTAACTCCATGGTCCCTTAGCGCCATGGATTTTAACACCTGCTAAGCATGGTCCCATTATGTGCTAAAAGATGGAGCTCAGGAGCAGGAGTAGGCAAATGAGCTGCCACCAACCACCAAGCACAAGAGTGTAAAGATATGACATCATCTCAGTAACAAAGAGAGAAATTCATAGATGGTGATGAAGAGGTGATTACTGACATTCCGCACCACTTAATTCCTTGGAAACAGATGAAAATGAAGAAAATGACAAAGATTATGCTCCATACTCTGATTTAAGATCACGACTTGGACACCATTTTTAACGATACCACTGAAAGTGAGGGATAATAGGTGAAAGAATAGGGTGTGGGGAATGACAAATCCATGCACTTGTGCACCAGTGTAACATCGCCTCCAAAAACAGTCTGGGAAAAACACACGCTAGTCATAGTAGAACTTTGTAGTCATTCACATCAGCAGCTCTGGTCCCTCAGTTAACAGTGTTGGGATGCATGTTCAGGTCCCATGTCCCCCCAAATGATTTACTTTACATTGATAGAAAATATAATAGTGGGTGAGCAAATGCATGTGTGCAATTGTAGGTGTGGGGCACACAATGAGGGAATAACAAATCTAGTGTTTTCCAATACTCATGGGAACGTAGGTAGGCCCCGGTATAGGGTATGAATAATATTGAAGTATAATAAGTAAAGTGTAGTGTATAACCATGCAAATGTAGGTGCTGGTTCTTGCTGCGAGATAGACTGAGGTACCGCCATATTTAAAGCGAGGCTTGGTTTGCTGCAGGCCATGGTGAAAGTAGCAGCATGACCTGGAAATAGGTTTCCAATCACTCTCCCATCCCAAAACTCAGCAGCGAGATGCACATAGAGGTTTAATGGCCAGACACATAAAATGCAATTGTCTCATGTTGTAGCCCTGCGAAACTCAAAAGAAATTTGAATGGCTGCACACGGTCAGGGCTACATCTGTCTCCCATGTACTAGCCCATGGGAGCCGGCGAAGAGCTTTCAAACTGCGAAAGGTCCGGTCTGGATTTAGGACCCTAGCACCCCCCAGATTGATGACAGTCCCTTTTGAACTGCCAGATGCCCACAAACAAGATCCCCAAATCCTTCAGAATGTGGTTGATTAGTAGGGTATCCAAGAGGCCCAGGAGTCATTCCTAGGAGGGGCAGCCAATAAGGGGGCATCGAAGAGTGAAACAGCCTGTGATTTGTACTATGAGGAGCACAAGGTGAGGCCAACAAATGTAGTCCTAAAACGGGGAAGCATGATGGGGGCACTTGTGTGTCTTGGATCAAAAGATGCTCTTATTTATTCTAAAGGGTCAATTTGACCCTGAGAGTATACGCTGAATTCATGTTAACCACCAGGTGCATGCCATGTGACTATGCTTGCGGGGAGGGTAACATATCATGTAACCCTCCAATCAAGAAGCAGGGAACTAAGGTAACAGAGTAGAAGACCACGTGTTAGAGGGCCAGAGTAGTTCTAGATGTGACCAATTGGTAAACAGATCACAGGAGACTGGTAGTATGCATATACGTGGTAGCCAATGAGGGTGGTGGTAAAACACTGTATACTGTTGTATCACGAGTGACGATTATTTGCTATTTAACTGTCTGCATTCATTGAACTAACCCAGTGAGCTTCCAGACCAGTTGCGTTTTGCGGCACCCTCTGTTACCTTTTTCCTTTCTGTATACAGAAGAAATCTTTTTTTCCTTGCAAAGAGGTGCACCAAGCTTTTTTCCATCGAGGATTGTTTTTCCTTTGTCTGGTTGTCAGGAAGCCTGCCTTAATAGTACCCACACAGCAGCCACTGGAAAGTACACCAAGCAGACCCCAAGCAAGAACAGATGTAAGGGCTAGCCACAGCCCTCCCAAAAATGAGGAATGTGGAGTTATTCTGCCTTGGAAAAGCAGCAAGCTCATCTTTATAACTGCCACATATACAGGAAAATGCTCATATAGTTCCCAGAAAAAGTTAGGAAAATTGCCGTCACTCCACCAACTCCCTTACAACCAGTTGACAACTTCAATGTCAACTCAGTGTAATTCAACTGACCATAGGCTGAAGCATTTGTGAGAACAGAGCAACACAGTGACTGATTTCTTGAATAGTCAAAACAACAACCAATGGTGTCTACTTCACACCATCACAGTGGCAAATATTGGACAATGTTTACTCTTTGTTGCAGCTATTTGAAGAGGCCAAAGTGGGGCAGGGTTTAGTCTGTATGCTACACAACTCACCAAGGTGATACCACTGGTGTACTTGTTAGAATTAAAACTTTCCAACACAATAGATTCACGTGGACTGCTTGGTGATGCCGGACCAGGGCAACTGGCTATGAATTTGTTCTCACCATTTTGACAAGACCCATGCATTTTTGATTTGGAGGGGAATAGGGGACACCTTTTGCCATCCTTTCCCGACGCACGATTTATAATCAAAGTAATAACCTTTAAACATCTTGTGTGAAATGAGGAAAATTCAGCGGGTTGTCATTCACAAGCAGCCATGCCACCCATATGTAAGAATGAACCCAAGAGATGCTTAAAGGCCCAGCTGGAACACAATGCAGGATTCCACCACTGCAAAGAATTTCATCTGACAACTCACGTCCATGCTCCACAACTCCTGACATTAGTTCAGGCCATACCAAGGTGAGATTTCAGAGAGTGAAAAAATGTAAGATGCTGTGGGACAGACTCCTCCCCCAGTCTGGCTTTCTATATGCATCCAGGTTCTCCAAGACAATTCAGCAGAGCCACTGCAGAACAAATGGTTGATACGATGTTCTGCAGATGCCAGCTAGGTAGCGATGACTATCCACTGCAATTTTGGCTTGGTAAGTGGTCAGTGTGGCCATATGCACGTGCTCATTTATCTGTGGGAGGTCTAAGGAGCCCCCTGGCTAAAGTGTACTGTGAACAGATTCTTAGCACTGCTAGGGGCTATTGTTTCAGACCACTGCAGGTGTATCAATGGCACACACACGAGAGAGCCCACTTTCATGGAATGGAATGAGCATCCTATTTTTGAAGACTAAAGTGGGAGACAACATCAGTGTTATGGCTTGAACAAAACACAACAGATTCCACAGATGATGAAGATGTGCATGCGAGCCAACTGCAGCCATGCGGGTGGAGTGGTTGTGGAGGCTGATACTCTGACAGCAGCGAGTGAGTGCATTGCAATAGTAGATTTGTAGTTTTCCCATCAATTATTTGGCCCTACTAGCAGAGTCACTCTCTGGGTTTTAGTTTCATGCTCACAAACTGGAGGTTCTGTCTCTATTTACGTGACTCTACCAACCAGAGGAGTCATTTTCCGTGTCCTAGTACCATATTAACACACTGGAGGTTCTGCCCCAATTTATTTGTCTCTACTGAGTCCTTGTAACACGCTCACAAACTCAAGGTTCTGCCGCAGTTTATTTTGCTCTACCAACCAGTTTAGCCACTAATGCCTTTTTAAGCACTCTCCATTGCACCATGTGCTCCCTTTGAGGACCCTCTCGTCCAGTCATCTAGAAGAGGGCAGGATGCTGCAGGAGCATGTGATTTTACATAGAATCCACCACTAGCTCATCATCCAGCTCACACCGACTGACAGAGGTAACGCAATGCATGCAGTATGTGCCTGCTTACCTGATCTCTCTGTCTCACCTATTGTGCCCAAATGGCACAACACCCAAAATTCTCCCACCACAAACAGGAGGTTGCACTGCTAATTTAAAGGGGCTCTGCTAATCGAAAAGGGCCACTTGGTCAGGCTGTGCTGGGCCAGATATGGGGGTCGAGGAGGCGGTTGGGTCAGAATCAGGAGGCAATGCAGGCTGCTTGCTAGAGCATGGCCGTTGGTGAGCTGACGCATTATCTGACGCTCTCTGGTGGGCACCGTTACGGCTACAGGAGGGTGCTGCACTAGCTGTGCATGTGTCACATGATGTGCACTCCTTGGAAACAACAATGTGCCTCAGCCTATGGTGCGTGCACATTGAGTAGGTGCCCAAGACACCACTACCTGGATTACCCTGATGAATTGTCTTTTAGTGCAGGTTGCATATTACATTGCCCGCCTCTCCCCTGGCAGTCACACCCTCAGCCATGATGAAATAGTCCCACACACATAACCAGAGTGGCAGTGATGATAATGGATAGGGATGTCTTCTGACCTTGCTTCATCCGCTAGAGGAAACCCCCCAAGCGTGCAGTTCCCCCATTACACCGGCAGGCAATGCTGCAGTGGCCAGAGTATCCTCCTCCTGAGACACCTGCTGCTGGGGAAGCAACTCTGGCTCCTCCGCATGGTGTTATTCCATCTCTATCAGCACCACACCCTATTCTCCCCTCTGCCCCTCACACGGTACTCATCTACCATCTCAGGTACTCCTTGAGTGGCTCTGCCTCTACCACAACCTCCTCCAGATTGGTGGCCACATCCTCATGCTAATACTCTGTCTCCCCCTTCTCGTGCTCCCCCTCCACTGCCTCATACTCCATCTCCACCACCTCAACCAACACCCCCCCCTTCTTCAACCACCATCTTCCCCTTCTCAACCATTGCTGCCTCATCTCCATCTGCCCCATCTCCTTAAACTCTGTCTTCCTTTGGGGCATACTGCCTCAACCTCTGTCATTGAGGGGGAAAAGTCAATTTCCGCCTCTCCTCCCTGCCCCAGTTCCTCCAATTAAAAGGACGTGGTACCTGAGATCTCAATACCAAAAGCCAAGTGTGTCAAAGGTGTTGAAGGTGTCAATGTGTAAAACAAAAAACAAGGGACAAAGACAAACAAAGGGACTCTCGCAAGACTCACACCATGGGAAAGGGTTCTTGAAACACACAAACAGTAGAAAGGTGACTGAGGAAAGCAGTGCAAGACTTCTCAGGTTCAAAAAGGTTTATCTACAAACACAGAAAGGAAAGGTGTAAGGAACAGTGTTTGTTTAAAAAAACTTTGGGTGGCACAAAGGAACAGGGAAAACTGCAAGAGGAATTTGTTCTTTTTCATCAAGATTGGAGGGGGAGCTTAAAGAGCCCACATAAACAGACAAAAGGGGATACAATAGATCAAGACGCACCAACAACTCCACAGACTACTTAAAAACTCCTCCAAAACACTCCAGGACTCTTCAAAAACCACCAATTTGTGAGAGTGTCCAGTCCATTCTTAACTTGACAGCCAAACAAAACCCATAAAGTAGGAAACCAGCCGGGCCTAGTAATATCCCTCAACCCTATTTCAGGAGGCATCTGGGCCTCTGAGTGGCTAGGGGAACTCCCCTATTGAGTCTTGGATCTTGCAATTGGACGGCAGGCCTCAGACCCCCAAAATGAGACTCAAGGCATGGTTAAACCTTTGGGCACTCCTGTCTAAAATGCCACAGAGTGGGTCGGACCCACCCTGGCAAGTTTGATTTTCCTGTGGTGCAGAACCCCATGATCCCTCACGATTGACTATGTTGACAAGGGCTGATAGGAGTTGTAGTCTAAAACAACTGGAGAACCAAATGTTGCAGACACCTGCGTGAGAAAAAACAGGATCCCTGGACACAAGTAACAGTCATGTTCAGAATCGACAATGCCAATAAATGAACCGTCACTGTATCCCCCACAACCTGTAGCACACAATAAAGTGTGTTATACACTGCTGGGCCTTATACTTAAGTGTATCACCGAGAGCAGGGGTGTCCAACATTTGGCTCTCCTGATGTTTTGGAATACAACTCCTATCAGTCCTAGCCAGTAGACTCAATGATTAGGGATAAAAGGAGTAGCAGTTCAAAACAACGGTAGAGCCAAAGGTAGGAGACCCACAGCATAAAGGAAGTGAGAGGGGATTTAAACAATGGCCAAAGGGCCACCAAAAGTGAGGATAAACATACATGCACCATACCCAACCTAAATACTGTCAATGCACTCCTAGAAATAGCTCGAAACAAAATAGCCAGTGTTGGTTACAGTATCTCAATACATATTCGTGGACATGAGTGCACTACAGGAAGTAGTTATAGCAAATTCTCCAGTAATCAACAGGTAAGTGCTAAAAATCGAGTCTTTGGAGAGAAACTCTAGTGACCCAAGGAGGACCCACGAAAAATGTCAAAAGTCAGCTAAGTACCCTTTTTAGTCACTTTGTAGAAACCTTCCCACAGGAATACATGAGACAAAGACCACAGCAAACCCCAGTTATGGGTCAAAGGCAGCCAAAGAAGCAATCAACCAGAGGCAACACCAGAGGAGCCCCAGTTCCAGGTTCAAGACACAGGCCAGCTGGAAAAGGCTGGGTTCCAAGCCGGATTTAGGCCAAGGAAGTCAATGGTGATTCCCAGTTGAGGGTTCTGCAAAACCCCACAACTCCTGGCCAAACCCCGATCCCTGAAGGTGTTACTGAAGAACATAAGTCACCAGATCCATTGACCCCTACTTGCAGTTCCAGTCACTGAAGATTTGCTTCCGAGATGGTGGAGAATCTGGTAAGTACAGTGCTTCCTGTACAGGGTTGGGACAAGTATGAAGTACACATTGGGCCTCATTACGACCCAGGCGGTAAGGTTACCGCCTAATTACGAGGTCTCTTTGCGGGTCCCTACCTTAATGGCTGGTTTTTACCAGCCGTTAAGGATTGGACCTGCAAAGGGACCTTGGAGGTAATTACGGTACCGCAATTTTCAGTACCGTAATTACCGCCTTCCCCATTCCCATTGAGCCCTATGGGGGCAAAAATGGGAATGGGGAAGGGCCAATGGTGAATGGGGAATTACCGCCCCACCAACCTTGGAATGGGGCGGTAATTCTGCCATCCACCATGGCGCAATCGTTAAAATACCGGTATCCACCATGGCACTAATAGTGCCATGGTTAACGCCTGGGTCGTAATGAGGCCCATAGACTTGAACCCTGGGCCAGCGATGCCCCAAATAAATGAAAAGAAGAAGAATGTGTCTTCCGAGGAGGGCGACAACTCACCAGCCAAAGCAGAAGCAGCAACAGCGAAAGCACCTGGTACATTGGCCAACAAATGTCGCACAAATGACTGCACCATTGGTGAAGTCAAAACCAATTTACAGCTGCCACCAACCTACTCCACAGCACAATTGCTAAGTTTTAGAATTACCCTGGAACCAAAATGGAGTGCTTAAAACGCATCCCTGTCCTAGGAGCCACATGACTACCATAAAACAGCACACAAAAAAGGTTAGTGAGACAGGGGGACCAAGGTAGACGTCCCTCTATTCACAATAATACAGTCAATGTTCCATGGAAACTAGTAGGAAAAAACTGAAAGTCTAGTTTGCACATAAGAATGGGACAAGAAAACCCAAAATTAAATTCTGCCCTAACCATGCATTGATGTTTACGGGGGATTATGAAGCTGCACTTGGCATTCGACAGCCAAGGCCCGCTCGCTTTGCCATGCTGGTTTATTATCAAATGCAAGGGTGGCCATCTGATCTAGGATCATCCCTATCCCGCGTTATATTTCACCTAATCTCTGTCATTTGTGCATAGATTATTGAGCACTTATATACACTTTTAAGATAAGCAAAATCCTCCTTAAGCTTAAGGCTCATAATTCCCGGTACGCCCGGGGGCACGGTCTATGAAGTTATTATGTCACCCAAAAATGGGGGGAGTGGGCTACAAAATAAAAAAAAGACAATCTGCCTGGAGTTGTTGCTGGGAATTGGCTCATTCCTAGCAACCATGTACATCAACATGATGAGGAGGGAGGGGTGGGATTCAGAAAAGAGCTAGGCCACTGCTTGGTGCAGCACACCTTGGTATTAGAGTGGCAGTGGTGGGGGTCATGGTGAAGATGCCAGGCCGCATCTGCAAGGTATCTACCGGCACATTTTTTCTACAGCGACGGCGGGGGACAGAGTCATCTGCCGTTGAAACCTCCATTAGGTAAGGGGCAGGTGTTTTTATGCCTGAGAAGTGTCTGTCAGGTGTGCCCTGGAAAAAGGCACCTCTCCTGTATGGACTTTGAGTGCGGCACTGACTCTAATCGCAGAGCGCCGTGCTGAGACCCCTAAGGGTTGATACGGTGAGAGCAGGCTCCTCAGCACAGTGCCCCATGATCAGAGGGAGCACCACGCCGCGAACCCCGCTGGCAGCGCACTCCCAAGGGGGAATGCCATAGCATCCCCCTATTGGCTAGGTTCTGGGCTATACAGGATTTCAAAGCCATACCGGCTCGTACGGCCCAGAAATTGGCCAATGGAGGAGTGCCACGTCACTCCCCCAGTATATAATTCTTGGTAAAATGCGCTACAGACTTTCCCAATGCAAAAAGATCAATAAATACTAGTGGTTCCATTTGCAAAATCACTTTAAAGAACAAATATTCCATCAGCAGGGAAAGGTCAGTTTAAAACAACTTGGACTGTTCTGTAAGACCTCGAAGCGCAGTCCTAGTCAGTTAATTTGCAGAGTTACATTTGCTTTATTGATTTCCGCATGCTGCTCACTGAAGCTGCTTAGAAGAAACCTATTCACTTCACTTTTCAGAGCACTTGTGGGAAGCAAAACTACAAGCATTAGCTGTTATTTCTGGCTCTGTTTCGCATTCAGCAATCGAATCCGGGGCAATTTGTTTTCATATTCAGCAATCGGATCAGGGGTAATGTGTTCTCCCATTCAGTAATAGGATCCTGGGTAATTTTTCCTTGCATTCAGGCATCTGATCAGCAGGGCTGGACTGGGAACCAAAAGAGGCCCTGGAAATAGTTTTCAAAGTGGCCCCATATGAGAACATTTGGAAAGAAGCCCAGGGTGCAGAGGCCTACCAGAAAATCTCCTGAGTTCGCTTGAGGCCAGTCCAACCCTGGTTCAAGTGCCCGAGCCAAGAGACTGCTTTATTTACAAAGCATTGGGATTGCGCCATTGAAAACCACTTTTGTAAATGAGGCCCTGCAGCTTATCAAAATTAGAAGTCCCTAGAAATGATTCTGCTCACACTTTTCACTACTCCAAAGAAGACTTGCTCATGATATTGCCACATATGTAATAATAACAGCGGCCAATCATATACTGGACATCACAAAGTGTCTTGGTCTGTAGCCTTACTTCTGGCAGCTTTTTTTAACATAACTTCGCATGATCACCTTGAGTATTAAAGTCTCATTCTGTGATGTCATGTTCCATGATGTCGCTGATGTGAGTTTGTATGCAAAAAGGGGGGCCCGTACATCTTTTAATTCCCATGGCCCTGTAAATCCTTGGACCGGCCCTCAGAGCCAGACCAAGGGATGTGCAGTCTGTGCTGTCGCCCCGGGCCACGCGCTCGTGAGGACCCGGAGCTGTGGACCTGCTGCTATGAGTATAGTAAGTAACAAAGGCTGGTCTGTTTCCAGCCACAGGGCTTTTCATTGTGCCTGTTTTATCGAGGCCGTGCTGTCAGCACCCAACCCCATGTGACGTGCTTCTAGAGACAAATACCTCTGGCCCACCTGTTCAGAAGCCCATCAGACCCATGGGACCTCACAGTTAGGGCTCATCAGCTCTTTCTTTAAAGTAATAGTCCATTTAAGAACTTTTAGTTTTGGACTAAGGCGTTCAAAAGGAGAATTTTATTCTGAAGGCACATACAGAAAAACTGGTTGCCACCCAAATCTGTCGTCTTTAAAGATAATTAAAATATGTTGACAAACAAGAGTTGTGCACTAGCGCAATTTTATTCATATGTCCGCATTTGGTGTGTTAACAAAAAAAAATGTAATGTCACATTTCACTCTGATTCATATAAAGCAAGCCTTTGTCAAATGGTGAAAAAGGTTACCATTTCACAATATCTTTTGTTATGATTAAGTCTTGAAAGACAGGCTAAAAGCCATTTTTTAAAATCATTTTGTGGAATTGCATTCTAGTATTTGTAGTCTTCGAGATGGGGTGATAACACATTTGTACTCTTTCTGTTTAACATATTTCTATAAGGATTCCTCTATTGTTGGAGTACTTTAATTATGATGTGTGCCCTATTGATGACATTTGAAGACCTGTGGAATTGCATACTCTGACTCCCTTAGTACCTTTCCTGTAAATAGGCTTTGTTACGATTGCACTATCCTGCATCAAAAGCAGTTTGCCCTGTCTGGCCCAGGGCCAATCTCTGCCCCTACGTCCTTGGAACGTGCAGTCACATTAGGTATGCTTGGATTACTTACCAATGATCTTCGTTACTCTTTATTCTGCTCTTCCTAGTCACAGTACTTTCTTTTGAGGTACCCAGCTCTACAAATGATTCAGCCCACTCGTTCGACTACTCCAAAATAAGCCTCAACCCTGATATTGCTACAAACATAATATTAGTAGCTAAAATTCAGATATTGATCATCAGTTTATTTGATCATCAGGGATATTAATGACACATTTTGTGACATAATTTTGTGTGATGCAAATAAAGCCGTCCCACACACATTGTGCCCCGCAGGGACCCGCAGATCCTAGGGACGGCCCTGATGGTGCATTAACAATGGCTCCCTGTGAGACTGTATAACACCCAGACCCTGCCACTCATCAGCACTCAGAAGCGTACTGGTATCCATGTCCAGAGACCCTGCCATGGCCTCACTGGTGCAAGAGCTGTTCTCAGGCTTCTCTGCCCCCCCCGTACTCCACCGGGGTGTGCCAATGCAGAGTTCAGCTAAATTATTTGAACTCCTTGTGTACAGCTCTCGAAAGATCTCTTGGGCCTTGACCATGTGCTCAAAACAGAGACATACACATTAAGGCCCTAATTCACAGAAGTGTTTTATAATAGCGAAATCCCATTGGAATACACTCTGTGAATAAGGGCCGAAATGTGTGTAACTTATATAAGATTGTAAGTGTAACTCTCGCCAATCAACCATCTATTCACGTTGACAGCTGCAAGGCATTGCAGCAGATTGAGGTACGATGTAGTAGTGCGTGTTGACTCGGGCAGATGGGCACAATAAGGTAGTGAATTGGGGTATATACTAAAGCAGTGAGTGTAAATAGATGTACAGCAAGGCAGTCGGTGCAAACAGAGCTATACAATAAGGCAGTGAGCGGAAATTGTAGTATTATACTGGTTGAGTACAGACGGTGGTGGTACAATAAGCAAGATAGTTCAATTCAGGCAAATGTACAACAAGCCAGTGAGTGCAGACTGAGGTGCAAAATTGCAGTGAGTACAGACTACGGTGACAAAGGGCAGTGAGGGCAGATTGCAGGCATGCAATTTCTTCTATAGCAGTTATAATTCCCATCTCAATATATGCTGGAAATGTGGCTGTAGTTTTTAACAACGGGGAATTGTGCATGGCTGGTTTTAAAATAAAGCATGTTCTTAGGTTCCACTGGCAGGCTCGTGTTGGGTAAAGGAAACGAGGCAGGGAGCAAAAGCGAATAGTGAAGATGTCAGGGGTATGAGTCCTGTGCTGCCCAGCCTCAATGGAGGGTGCAGGCAACGGGGGAGCAATGGATTAAACTCCTGTCAATATTGTGTCTCTTTAAGAGGCACGAACATGCTAATAAACAACGACCTTGCCACTGAGATCTGACTGGTAACATACGATACTTTACCCGTTACTGCTCCCCCCCAGGCAACCATCCTGGAAATAATAACAATTGCGGGCTCCTGCGCATGTCCTCATTAACCTCGTTGCCTAAATAACCTGCCACTAGTGCCTGTGTAGCGCAACTCTCAGCTCCAGCTGCATATTACTACAAATCTGCTCTTTGTGAGCCTGCAGTCAGGAATACGATTTGCAGTTTCAAGACTTCAAATGAAATCCTCACCGCAACCCGTGTTTGAAGTTAGTGATGTGCAAAGATTACGCCCAAGCCGCTCTAGTCCGACAGCCAGCCACACTCCTCGTGCCCTCATCATGGGCTCTGGTGCTAGTGGGTTCCATGCTAAATTACCAGTAGGGACTCAGGAAAACCATCCAAATCGGGTGAATAATGCGTCAACAGAGCGGAAAAGAAAGAGATTGGTGTATGAGTTGTCAGCAAGGGCTCACTTGCACAGTGCTCTCTGCCAGCCAGCTCATCTGCCCGGGAACTGACCCCACCTACTACACAGCAGCTCTAAGTGAAAATGTATTGGGAGCCATGGTGCCCCCATGATTAAAAACCGGAGAATAATTAAAACGGGAACGGAGCATCCAATATTAGTTCTGAGGGTCCCGCCACCATGGAAGATGCTTTACTTTGAACCACTTTGCGGGCCATTATCGAGTCCCATTTGGTATTACGGGATAATGTCGCCAGGCACTTGTTAAACAAGTGTTTGGTTTAGCAAACAAGATGAACCCGTCTTCCCTGGATAGTATTGCTGGGGCTCAAGGATGCATATGACAATGAAATGGCCCTGAAAGACAAAAGAATATTGAGGGTTGTAGAGTCTTAATGTTGCCTGACCTGGGCCCTAAAAGAACACTGCAGAGGTGTATGTCTAGTGGGCCACAAGCTATTTGGGGGCTTTGGTCTCAGTGTGGCACGTGGCTTGGTTGAAAGTGATGCTTGGCGGTTTCCAAGGTTACTTCTGCTGATATGGATACAGGTAGTTGAACCAGTGTGGTCCTGGGGAATACTAAACCATAACAGGGTATATGGAAAATATTTGGATCTGGTCTCATCCCTGTGTGGTATTTGATATTACCATTTCAACTTGAACTTCGCTTCAGCAAGGTATGGTGACCGCACGATGGTTGAAGACAGCGGGAACGGCCAGGAGCAGTGTTCCACTACTTTTATTTTTTGCCGCTAACAGTTGCACTACTTTTTGCAAACATTTTTTACATTCTGGAACTGTTCTTTGCGAAGGTAAAGCACACTTCTCCACTTCACCACCGGGCGTCAGTTACCACTACTTTTTTGGGACACACTGTTTCAGATTAACAATAATGAAGGGGGAATTTGGTCGAGCGAAGTCAATGTCATTGCGTGGTTGTTGGCGTGCATATGTGGAGCTCTGGAACTGCAATCCTACCTCCCTGCTGTCTGTGCCCAGAATGTTTGTGCTGTTGCCCACATCCTTTTATGCCCCGCTCAGTGCTGTGACATCACGCGCACGTGGGCGGGTGTGGGTAGAGAAAAGACTGGTCCCAAAACATCTCCCTTTCTGAACAAAAGAGATAAAGAAAGGATAGCGCATCCGCCCACACTATAACTCACATTCCTTAAATCGGTTGTGGGTACACACCACTGTCGCATGTGAGGTTTACGCAATAGGCATGGTAGGAAAAGGGCAGGACCAAGACGGAGCAGAGCTCTGGCAAACTTTGTCTTGCCTGAGCACTGGCCCAGGAAACTCCTTGGCCAACACTTCACGCCAGACCGAAAGTGTGCTTGTGCAGAAACAGACACAACTTCACATCCTGTTCAGAAATGGAAAAAACATTATTCTGGGAACGCCCTCCTCCTTGTAGGGATGGGGAGGCGGCACCAGGGGGCGTGGCCCCAGGCTAAGTAACAACAACCCTATCTCTTCATGGAACTCAAGCCCTTCGTTTTACATAGAAGCAAAGAGCATTATGGGAATAAAAGAATGGCCACAATGTTATATTTCAACCAAGTCTGTTATAGTTATTCAGCAAAAAACCCTTAGAGTGAGTAATAGAAGTTGAGCTCTCTTTTTATTGATCGCAATCCTCACTCTAACAAAACAAAGTCTGTAAATGCAAGACATACCAATTTGGACAGCTTCTGAGCAGGATGTTCTGTCACCTCCAGGGAGCAGTGTTCTGGGTACCCTTGTCCCAGTTGCAGTAGGCCTTGTCCAGCCAGCTGGACATCTCAAATAGGCCCTTGCGATGGTTAGGTAAAAGAGCCTTCCTCTTCTTGGAGCACTGTGTCTTCACCTCAATGATAGAATGCATTGAGTGGACTATATACCCAACAGAGTTCCAGGTGATTCCTTCCTGTTTCAGAGCTCAAACATGAATCAACTAAGGGGAGGACTCCCCTGCCCTCCACTTTTAGGGAACATTCTACTGCAGATTGGTCCAGAGCAAACCTATTGTGAAGGGTCCAATCCAGGGTGCTCTCTACAAACCTTCCTGATTGGGAAGGGCTTACCTTGCCCCTCAAACCCTGGACTGGGTCTCCCAGCAACCACAGAACCAAGGAAGTGAAACCTGGCCCATTCTGCATCTCTGAACCACCTCAGTGTGGTTTGGGCACCTTCAAAGCTGTCCAAGATGCTGCAAGAGTACCACCGGAGTAATCTTTTGCCTTAGACAATCAGTAACCCCCACATCTCTGAGGTGCACTTGATGTCGATGCTGAAGCTCTGCCCTTTTAGCTTCTCCAACTTGACATGGCATGCTTTTTCGAGCTCCAAGCCATCGCTGCTGCAATCCATCGATGCCGCATTGAGCCACTTGACCCTGATCGCTGCTGAAGCCCAGTCTCTGCAACTGAGGCTGCCAAGTCTTCCAGCGCTGCCAACCTGAAACCACCTCCATCCCCAGTGTATCCAACCCTCAAGCCATCGCCACTGCTCACGCTGGTCTGCCTCAAAGGACTTTAGTAACTTTTAAGACCCACTTCTCAACCTTTTGAATGACTTATTCATAAACGTTGCCATTTTGCTGCTGAACAATTTGCCTGATCCCCCTGTCTACAAACCCAGAGTGGCCCTGTACTTTAAAGCCTTCTTTCTCTGTGTTTTCCCTTGCATGGGTGAGCAAGTTGTGTTTTTATTAGTTGTGCGTATTTTTGTTACTTTAATGAAGTCCTATTTTTATAGAACCATGGTTGGATATTCTTTTATTTTGGTTACCGCCATGATATTGTCATTTGGATTGCTTCTGGGCCACCTCACGCACGCTGCTCCGGAGGGAGTAAAGCCTGTCCTTGGCTTGTGCTACCCTAAACGGCAATGGAGGTATTCCTGTCGGGCTGTGCCTGTTTGACGTTTATGATTGGCATCACTGCTGAGAGGCTGAGTAGGCGCTTTAGCCACTATTCATCCCTGTAGTCCTGCAGTGCGATAGTCATTTTGTCCCGATCCCGGCCTAAGGCAGGTACTTGTTTTAAACAAAACAACTACAGTGGCGGTGTCGCAAATATATCGACCCCTGCCCAGACTCTCCTCCCGGCAATTTCATTTCAGAATGAGTTCTCCCTAGGTGACTTTATTGTCAAATAGAATCTCCGGCGGGAGACATACTTTCACGCCCCCTGTGAAATGAATTCATAAATTCTACCGAGAGACTTTATTTCAGAATAATGAGATCCTGGGGAGACTTTGTTACGAGGAGGGTTTATTTAGTGACACCGGCCAGAAAAACGTGTCCATAACGTTCAACTTGCATGATGACCTTGCACGTGGCTCTAGACTAGAGGAAGCAGCTAAACGCTGCATTTAAAAGACACCTTCTTAAAAGAGGTTCAGCGCACAGTCACACTCCTCACGTGTCCTGCATGCGCTCTTCACATGAATAGGGTCCATCTGCCTTGGGACCTTTGACCCGGTGGCTAATCTTGTACGTGCACGAACATAGAGAAATCACGAGATATCCTGAAAGGTTGGGGCCATGAAAGGCCTTGACCTTCTGAGATGCAGTCAGTCACTGCACGCACCCTACCACATTTAAAATGGTGTCCGCTACGGTTTGCTGGAAATGGCACTCTGGCTAAGAAGCCTTTACGAGACCTTAGGGTCTCGCGGGTAAATCGTCATTCCCTGCTTCCTGATTGGACGGGGCTCATAAAGAGGGTTCTGGTGGTTAATAATGCAGCTCCTATTCATTTTCTCGGGTGCATTTCATTACGTTTCCACTCATGTATATGCCAGTGGTCTAAGTGTGTTTAATGGCGTAGGTTTGTGGGATCTCCCTTGGCGTTTTCACTCATTTCGCTTCTCTGTATTATTTTTCCCTGCCTTCCTCTGGATAGGCAAATGACTGTGCCCTGAAAGCTGAGCGTGCATGTTGGATGAGCTCCCCGTGATTTTGTGGGCATGAGGGCATGCTTGTTCCCAAACTGTCATGAGAGCATCATTTCAAAGTGTGATCTTGGGAGCACAACTATGCGCTGAAAGTGGAACGCAGTCAGTTCACCCGACCAGATCCCTGACCGTCCCCGAACCCCAGGACCCGTGCTTTAGAGAACCCTTATCGTGCTTATATACACGGCTGACCTTAGCTCCTGCAGAGGCTGGGGCGAGCAAAACACATTTCCCCCCTCCACCCGAGGTGAAAGTGGAGGAGGGGTACCCTAGCAGCGGCGCTCTGTTTAAGTGCTTAACTCCCTGTTCCCGTGCTGGAGCGGTGAGTTAATCACTTGAATAGGGCACCGGTGCTGGTTTAGCATCAGCGGCCTATTGTAAGGAAATGTGCCCTGCTCTCGTGCTCGTGTTAGCGCTGCTTAGAGCAGGACGCATTTCCCCCCTCCACCCGGGGTCAAGGAGGAGGAAGGGGCGCCTAGCAGTGGTGCTCTATTTAAGTGCTTAACTCCCTGCTCCTCTGATGAGTTAATCACTTCAATAGGGCACCGGTGCTGGTTTAGCATCAGCGGCCTACTGTAAGGAAATGTGCCCTGCTCTCGTGCTCGTGTTAGCGCTGCTTAGAGCAGGACGCATTTCCCCCCTCCACCCGGGTCAAGGAGGAGGAGGGGCGCCTAGCAGTGGTGCTCCATTTAAGTGTTTAAATCCCTGCTCCTGTGCTGGACTGGTGAGTTAATCACTTCAATAGGGCACTGGTGCTGGTTTAGCATCAGCGTCCTATTGAAAGGAAATGCGCCCTGGTCGCGTGCTCGTGATAGTGCGGCCGAGAGCCAGACTCATTTCCATTCAATAGGATGCCTCTATCCACCGCGCCAGCTTAGTTTGCCCGGCCCTGTTTATATATTGGTGCTGCTCGAATTGTGAGTAGCACCCTACAGCGTCAAGCTCTGCAAGGGCCCTTCTGCAAACTGACCCCAGGAGATTGCTGACCATTTTCAGTTTGTTCTCGAGGTTTGGCTCGGACAAGTCTGCTAAACTTTCTACATCTCCGTAAACAGGCTAGTTAGGCATGCCTTCTATTATTTTTCTGTCCAATCCTCCTTGAAACCTTTGCATATGAACTTTGATATGTTTTAAATGCGTTTACCTTTAAGTATTACTGAGAGACAGTGAACCCACTGGACCCTGCCTATCCTTCCGAGTGAAGGGAGTAGGGTGCGAGACTGTGCTTTTCCAGTCCTCCGGTCCCTAGTATATCTGCCTTAGCGAGTCCAACTCCAGCGTTAGCTGGAACCAGAGGTCGAAGTGGACAGGAACTAAAGGGTACAACGTTCCTCTACTTTTTGGCAACATCATCCTGGGCTGCAGGGGAAGGGTACATTTGTTTTTTTTTCTATCCCCTGATGGGGATTTGAACCTCATCAGTCCCGGAGCTGCTGTAATGTCACAGCCCGCCGAGCTATCTTGCAGCCACTGCTTAGCTGCTGTTTACTTCAGTAGACTGCTTGGGACATAAAACCCATGCCCGAGCACCCCCAAAGCCCTGTTCCTGCAGTGTTCAGAGGATAGCTTCAGAATGTAAACAACTGATAAGTGTGACAGAGCTCCACGCACAGATGTGTGTAGTAGGTAATGGGTGGGTAGGAGGGATGGCTCTTAAGAGGTGCGACTGGTGGGTGATAGAAAGGGGGGAGTGTATGAAAGTGTATGCTGTGGGGTACAATGACTATATATATACAGTCGTGGGTGGTGAAGTATGGTTTGTATTGCAGGGGGGAGGCTGTGGGCATTAGGAGCGCGGGAAAGGGTGGTGGGCCAGCTGGCAACATAGTTCACTACTTTTTTCGACCCCTGCCTGGAAGAGAAAAAACACTGTTTCCCCTTCATTGGCTGTGACAGCCACCTTGCCAAGGTCCAGGGGCAGATCCAAGGCTTTCATGTTGCAACATGCAAGAGCAGGCCCAAAGAGCTCTAACCTCCCCGAGGACACAACACACGGTGTTAAAGGGCACCCAACAAGGGCGCCCAGCAAAGCTTGCCTGTTTTCAGAAACACCCTAGAGGGAAGTAGTGGGGTTTATCGCAACAGATACATTTTGAAACATCCCAATTGATTGCTACTCCATCATAAACATGGCGGTACTACCGGGAAGTGCTGATAAGGTTCCATTGAAAGCATTGCCACTCTGTTAGGAAGTGGAGGGCTCTGTCGGCTCAGTTTGCAAACCCGGGACGAGTAGGTTGCACTCAGATCCCAGCAGTGGGTGCATTAACCTATCAATCTACTACTCCTGGGTTGGAACTTTTGACTGAGGTTTTGGCAGCAGGCGCAATAATTCATCGAGTTATATTTTGGAACAGGGCAGAGCTAGACATGACGCGCGGCTGCTTCTGCTGCAGCGCTTCAGCACCAGGAGGAACGGACAGAAACAGACATTGCAACATTTCCCAGCAGACTGGCCCCTTTAAAGATTAGTAAGAGCTTCGGAAGTGTCAGTCACTGGCCAGGCGTGGAAGAGGAAGGCTTCACGAAATATCTATGGAACAATATAATAAAAGACCAGATGTGTGTTTGTCCCTGTATGTATGCAGTAGCTTTGCTTGTTGTCATCACTAGAGGGAGCTGTTGCCTTATGATACATAGAGACAATGCCAATTCGCATAGCTTCGCCTGTTACAGTGGTCCAATGCGCATAGCTTCCTTCGCCTGTTGTCACTGCTAGAAGGAGTTGTTGGCGTAAGATTTATAGTGGCCCTACTGTGTCAGTGAAAACCTGCACTTTGGCCTGTGTACATTGGTCTGGGTGTCAGGTAATAATATCCCTATATATATACGGTCACCGTATATAATGTTCCGGGAAAAGGTTGTGGCGACATTATATAGGTTATCATATATATATATATAGGGACAGGGGGAGCCTAGGGTGCGGGGGTGTCCCTCCCTCCCCTTGCAAAAAAGAAAAGGTTTTGGGGGGTGCAAGGGTATCCCCTGAATGCTCCCTGTATTAATGTCCCCTCAATAAACTGCTATTTTTCAGTGATTTTTTTGCATGGCAATATTTTTGAGGGGACATTATTACATGGATTCCGGGCCTGTACACTAGCACTAGATAAAGAGCAGTACGGGGATGCTGGGCTCTGTCTCCATTCAGTCCTTTGAACTTCTGCTTAGACTGCCTGCAAGTTTCAGCACTGGGCCATTAAAAATACACCTGCCTATCTGAAAGGCGGTAATATTACTAAGAAGCTCCAGTTTGGGCACATGCAATAACATGGCTACTTTTTTGATTTCTGAACGATACCTGGCCATTAAAAGGATATCAGCCCTCTGACAAGTGCAAGTGCCGACGCACTTTAAAAAGTGTCTATGAGATAGGAAATACTGGAACGGCCCACTTCAGCAATCTAGCACCCCTTCTGGCACGCAATGGTACTGTGCCACTACATTCAAAAGAGTCCTTCAGAGCGATGAAGGTACTATCGCATTAAAGAGTATGAAAAGCATGTTAGGGAAGGCCAGCACTGCTCTGGCAAACATACAGCAAGCCTGTTGAGTAACAATGGCACTGTTCAATTCAATGCTGATATGGGCTCGTCCGACACATTAAACGTATGGCCACCCTGCTGGCGAGTAATGGGAAGTGCAGTCCCACTCACATAATAAGAGTACTGTCCCATTAAAAGAATAGCATTCTTATGCTGAAGTTCTTGTAGCTTTTAACACTGCCTACAGGTGCGGTAAAACTTCCTCAGGATCACAAAACTGGTCTTCAGACAGAATCAGACTCCATGCCTTGTCTATGCGTGTCCTCTGCCGAGACTTCAACACATGTCAGTTCCAGCTTTGCACATGCAAACGTATCCCTTTCAAAGACATGCATTCAGGCGACCTGGTAGTTTGAATGATCCTAAGGGGTTTCCCTGGAGGTGCATGGGGAGCATCCACTATTCTGCCTCCCACCCCCTAATTAGGGACTGTATATGTGCTCTACAGCAGCATAGGTCCGCTCCTATAGGAACTACATGCATATACATGCCGGGAATTTTTTTTAGCTAAGAGACGGTTACGGTGAATATGATCTGTGCAACAAAAACCTTGAAATCTGATTAAAAACCTTTAGTTGAATATTAAGGTGCCGGTTTGACACAACAAAACCCCTGACATTTGGAAGGTGAGGAAAGCTGTGCCACCTTAACTATGTGTGACAAATCAACGTCCGGGGCACCAGTGGTCCAGGGATGAATTTCGGCTACTTAACCATCAATCAACCCCACACCTCTAGTACACGAGAAGGGATCTGAACAAATTGGAATACAAGTAAATTATAAGACCTCCTTGTCTAATTTTGGTAACGTGGACGGAACGGTAGGCTTATTTCCGCAAGGTCGTCGATCGTTGGTTAGTTGCAACACAGCCAAAATACAATTATTACTCAATGATAAAAGGGACTGTCCAGTAAAGAGTGTATACAAATATCTACTTTATTATTACTACAACAGCCAGTTCTAGCACACTACAATCACAACGCCAACTGTAAAGGAACACAGAGGACAGACAGTTTCACAAAGGAAAGGGATGCACTCTGGATACTGACAGAGGGTAGTTGGTAAAGCAATCAGTCTTACTGTTCAAGGTTATTTGGTTTCAACACCAAAGGGGCAAAGGGTCGTAACTGTCTCTCGGGTGGGGGGGGGGCAGAACCACAATGTACCTGGTGCTGAAAGAAGTTCTTGGTGCTCGACAGTGTCAAGGCGGTTCCAGGGCGCTTTGCAGCTTGTGAGACAGAGTTAGTAGCGGGAGACAGCTGCAGGTACCATGCGACAGGCAGTTCGGCAAGCGAGGCTGGACAGACATCGGCAGGCTGTCCGGTGCAGTGGCTCGGGGCCAAGAATCTTTGTCTCTGTGCTGGTTGGTGGATCTGGAATGCTGGTCGAGGTGTCTCGGGCGGCAGCTCTGGTCACTGCAGCGTAACAACAGTCAGCAGTGCAGCCAGATGTGGTTCGAGGACTCGACAGTCTTGAAACTGTCCTTAAAAAGATGGATGCTGGATGATGCTGTTAGCTTCTTCGTAGGGCTCGAGTCCTTTCAAGGCAGATGTCCCAAAGCTCAGGAGGGTGTTAGCAGGCAACAGCCTTGTTCTTTGTCCAGAGACTCTCTGGCACTTCCCAATTACAAAGCTTGCTGTCAGAACCTAGCAGGGCACGCTCTGTGCTGGATGGGTACCAGTTCTGGAGCTGCTGGATGGGTCCTCTGAGTCCAGTATCTCCTTCTGTTCCCTGGCAGATGTTTAGGGGAGGAATCTTGCTCCCCTCTTGGAACTCCTGGCCTTCCTTCACTGGCGGATGATGTAAGGTAGACTGTACTTTCAGCTCAGGCCCAAATTATTCCTTCTTCTTCCTCCTCCCATGTTCCTTTCTGCTATACATCAAAGTCACTCCCTAATTCACTGAACCCTATGCGGCGCTTGATCACAACATGGTCACCCTTTGAAGTAGGGGGTTGCAGGCAGACCTTTGTCTCCTACAATTCACATACTTCCCTGCTCTGAAAGGAGTGGTTCCAGACAGGAAATTATCTGCCCTTTCATACCAAGAAAGGGGTGTTAGTACTAAGTTGACTCATTGCATTACAAAGAGGTGTGGGTCTCTGGTCTCCATTGTCACTTCCTGCACCCAGGCCTTCCCTGAGACCTGCTAATTAACATTCTTCAGTATTTGCCACCACCAGCAAGGTTTAACAATGAAAATGCAAATCCATGGTGCTTTAAAATGCTAATCAGGCTGCCCATGGCCAGAGGCTTTTTATGTACCGACGGCAATCAGGTGTAGCACATGACAGGGGAGGGCAGCACTGGTAAGCTGTGTCCTCCCAGAGTACATGACTATTTTTCTGCTGTGCAGTGAGCATGGAAAATATGTGCAGGAAAGGCCCCACATATTTTCCGGAGGTTGATCTCCCATCATTCATTCTTTTAAATTAACAAAAATCAAAAGCCCAGGCAAGCACACTCTCCCTGTGCGGATCATCAAATTCCTCACACTATAACACCCCATTCTGCAGCCCATGACAAAACTGATGACGTTACAAATTATATACATGGTTATTTTTGTCATTATTATTGTATTTTTCGAGAAGCAACCGAGAGCTTTACAGCAGTATACAGCGATACAGATGCATAACCGAACAGATATACTGAGGGGGCAGGATACAGAGGGGCACAGAGGAGGGATGACATCACATATGCATCACTTATGAAATCATCAATCACATCACTGAAAATTAGATAACCATGATGGCATCGCATGTGACATCACTTTTGACATCACCAATGACATCATTGGTACTGCAGATCTCACCTGAAAGCAGAGATGCAACATGTATTGATGCATCTAAAATAGAGTGCATGAATGCAAGTGCAAAGCTGATGTGCAGTTCACATTTTAAATGACTGTCAATTGACAACCACAGTGTTCTTACACATCTGAGTTAGACATGACTACATGAGTAGTTTACATGAAGAAATCCTTTAGTGCCGATTGCACTCTGTCTTTGAATCAAACCCCTTTGCAAAGTGGCCATTGTGAGTAGTATAACATATCTGAGAAGGAGCAGTTTCCCAAATTGTTCCTATTGCAGCAAGTTGTCAGTATAATCAAGTAAAAGGTAGGCCGTAACCACACCAAATTGTAAAGGATACCGCAGGTGTCCTGTAAAGGTCAACCAGCACAACATTGAGTCACATGGTTTGAGGACACAGTGTTATAAGCTCAAGATTAAGTCATGCACAGCACTGCCAAAAGTTGCAATCTTTCTAGTGCATGCGTCTGCAATTTGCAGTAAACCAGATGTTGGGCCATGACTTCCAGGATCCCTCACCATTGACTATGCTGGCTGGGGCTGATGGAAGTTGTTCCCGAAAAACATCTGGAGATCCATATCTTGCAGTTCTCTGCTCCAGTGTATATGAAATTACAGATTCTCAAAAGCATGAGCTACTTTCTAAAGTTATTCTACCCTCCCTTATTTACAACACTGGGAAAATAGTTTTTGATATTCAATTAAGTATGCATGAAAAAAATGACAGGGTACATTGCAACTTTGTTTGTGTGCCCGATATTTTTTAAAATAAAGCATGATAGTTTTTCATCATGACAGGTGAAGTCATCAAGGAGGCTATATGTAATGTAACTTATGTCATATGTGATGTCATATGTTATGTTTGTTTGTTTGTTTTATTATATGTAATGCGCGGTCATACCCTGGGGGAACAGTGCGCAGCATTTACAAGAGATTGCGAAACTTGGTTACAACAAAGAACAAAATATACAACGTCAGGATTATATACATATATACAAGTTATGGTATCTGATTTTCATCAGTGTGCTCTAGTTTAATTGACGATGTCACAGGTGATGCCTGGAGTGATTTCATACACAGTGTCATAGAGCTGTAATTTGTGATGTCATCAATGTGCTTATGGGTTGTGCCACGGTAGGTTCCTAGTTAAGGTGGTATATATTCTAACACATGATGAATTTTGAGGTCTTGTGACCTTAAACCGGCACCTTAACATCCCTTCCTCTAAAGTTGTTTTCACTGCATTTTAATGGTTTTGTTGCACTAAACATATTCACTTTAACTGTCTGAACTAAAATGTTTCCACTGAATATACAGGGTTGATTATGGTATATCTCTCACCACCTGTAATCCTACTGTTTGTGCTTCTGATGTTGTAATCCATGTGATATGCACTGTTATTAATGCGTATTGTTAAACTATGCAACATGTGTTTTATTCCCTCCGTTGTGGGTCCTGTCAATGTTTATTTTTCTCAGGTGTAGTAGCCTGATTTGCTACTGAAGAGGAAAATTAAGAGGGACTGGAATGAGGAAGAGAGACTGGAACCAGGAAGAGGAACCGTTATGAGGAATAGGCACTGGGATGGTCAAGACACATTGCGATGAGGATGAGGGACTGGGACGAGGAAGAGGAACTGTAATGAGGAATAGGCACTGGGATGGTCAAGAGACACTGCGATGAGGATGAGTGACTGGGACGAGGAAGAGGAACTGTAATGAGGAATAGGCACTGGGATGGTCAAGAGACACTGCAATGAGGATGAGGGACTGGGGTGAGGAAGAGGCACTGCTATGTGGAAGAGGGACTGGAACCAGGAAGAGGAACTGTAATGAGGAATAGGCACTGGGATGGTCAAGAGACACTGTGATGGGGATGAGGAACTGGGACGAGGAAGAGGAACTGTAATGAGGAATAGGCACTGGGATGGTCAAGAGACACTGCAATGAGGATGAGGGACTGAGACGAGGAAGAGGAACTTTGACGAAGAAGAGGTAGAGGGTCTGCGATAAGAAAGAGGGACTGGAACACGAAAGAGGGAATGGGATCGAAAAATTATCAATTATGTAATAAATGTATTTTTTAAAAACGCACATTGAAAATATCCTCATCAATATTTAAAATTATAACTATATGAACCCAAAAGAAATCTTAAACCCATCCCTCTCTTTCATCGTCCATACATGTTCACTTCAAATTGCTGTTTTGTACATTAACTTTTATATATGGGTTTCCGTTTTCTATCTGCACTTTCATATATGGATTACATATATAAATATCGAGATTTTCAGTGCAGATATCGGAATCTTCGGGTGCCATTTTGGCCACAGTGATGGGAATCGAGGGGGTCGCAATTAAGGTACTGGGCATGTTTCAGAGATCCCATTGTGCATAGATTGTGTCTGCTACGCCATAACACTTAACGTTTCCCAAGTATTTATTTGGATCTTTTGCCGCTCAGTCAGGATTGTGGTCTTAAATCTAAATCTCGGAGAAACGCTTGAAATCAATCTGCACTATCCCCAGACCCCAAACCTTCCCAAATTCCTATCATGACAGGATATGTTATTTATAACGCGCTTAATACGCAGAGGTTTCCAAGCGCGGACCCGGGGATCGAACCTGTGTTGCTACGTCTCGTCTTGCTTCCAAGACGAGCACATTGCCGCTGAGCTACCCGGTATCCAATGTTTATAACGAAAACAAATAACAACAAACCTTTTAAATGACACCTAAATAACGACAAAAAGTCGAATTTTAAAATAAAAGTATATGTTGGGGTTGGTTAAGGGATTAAAAAGAGTGGGGGTAGAAAGGGAGGGTAAACATGAAGTACAAAAGTGGGGCTTGGGGGAGCCCCCAAATAAAAACAAATGTAAATACATTTCTTCGTAATTCAGGTGTCGTTTTTAAAGTATGTCGTTATTTTGGGTGTCATTGTAAAGACATGGAACGCCTGCCAGCATGCTCCCCTGCATTCCACCTACCTTACTCCCCTCCCATATATAATGTGAAAGTCATTTTTCCAAGAATGTTCATCCTTTTAATCTCGCTGTTCATGATTTTCATTATGGTGGCTTCTCAAAAACAGGAAAAAGCCTAGGCTCCAAGAATGTGTAAAGGGGATATATAAAGGCGTTCGGTGCTGGAGCACCTAGGTCTCTTCTAAATGTTTAAACAACGACCAAATAGATTTACTCCAAATCAACAAAGGATTTCCTTTGTGCGCGTGTGCCACTTTTAAAACAAATTTGCTGAAAATAGGTCCAGCGGTTTGCACTGTGCACTTGAGCAACAATTGCACATTTTCCACAGGGGAAAACCAAATGCAAAAACTAAGACACACGCCCTTTTTATCATCGGAATATTAGCATCAGCCGATGAGATAGCTCTGCAGGTTCGGCGCTCCTTGCTGCAATTTTTGTGTGATCTGCAGGTGGCAGGTTCAAATCTTAGCACTGTCAGCTCATCCTTTTGAGGTCGATAAATGATTGCCAATTACAGTTGGGTGAGATTTTATGGTAAATATGTTCTAGGTAAAGCTGCGCTAAATAAATAATACATTGTTAACAATTTGTTAATTGTATAGGATTTTTGTCAAAGCACTGTACATACATCATTTATATATACAATTATTGTCACCCAACCCAAGTTAGCACTCATTTTATCGACTTTGGCAGGATGAAATGCTGAGTTGGCTCTGCAGGGATTCAGACCTGCAACCTGTAGATCACAAGCAGATCTCAGCATCGAGCGCTCGCCCTGCTGAGCTATTTTACCAGCAGCGAAATGGGTTTTATGCTTATCTCTCTTCTGTGTCCACATTTGTTAGACATAAAATTGTCACATTTTCACATTTCCAAGATATCGTAGGTTCCATATATATTTGTATACATACCCACCCCGATATCCAAGCACACACACACACAAACACCCGCCACCCTCTCCCCAGGGCCATTCAAAGGTTCAAAGGACCATACCAGAAACCTATTGGGCTCTGTGTATACACACAGTGCTGGTCATTGGGCCGGCTCTCGGCGGATCCGAGATCAGACACCAGATGTGTAGCCCGATCTCGGGATCCGGCCAGAGTCAGCCGCCCAAGCCAATGAACCGCGCTGTGATAAAGAAAAAAAAAACGCCCGCGAAGGCAGCATTGCCGTTTACCGCCGGCTTTGGCACTGATGTGTAATGCACAATGCTCACTACATGTACAACTCAAAGGAATCAGTTGTACATGTAGCGAGCATTGTGCATTACACCAAAGCCGGCGGTAAAAGGCAATGCTGCCGTCGCGGGCGTTTTTTTTTTTCTTTTTCTTTTTTTGGCACTACAAAATGAGCCAGGGCTCATCAAAGGGGCGTGGCCTAACTGTAGGGGTCCTGCTGGCCCGTTAGGCCACGCTCCCCTGATGAGCCTCTGCTCAATGGGCCACTGGCACCCCTGCCAGGCATCCTTTTCTAGTGATCAACACCTCTGCATTTATTTTCTATAGGCTTGCCTGGCAGGGGACAGGGCCTCGCCTATTCAGCCTTAATGGTGGTGCTGCCCCTTGCCAGCTGGGTAGGGGCAACGTCACCATTAAGGCTGAAAGGGTGAGGCCGCTGGAAGCTGAGGCCGTTTTCCTGAAGACTGAAACTCCCGCGAGTTTCAGTCTTCAGGAAAACGGCCTCAGCTTCCAGCGGCCTCACGTTTTCTCCATAATGGTGGCGCTGGTCCACGGGTATCTCCTGCTTAAAGGGATGCCTCGCAGGTGCGGCGCCACCATTATGGCTGAAATGCATTTTTTTCTAGAGTCTGAAGCTTTCACACACGAGCGAGAGCTTCAGGCTTCAGAAAAAAATCCTTTTCGTGTAGCGGCCGGGGCTGGCAGGGGAGATTAGGGGGCCCCGCAGGGCCCTGCCTCAAAACGAAATTTCGGAGCCTGCCAGGGGCTGAGCCCCAGCAGGCCCCAGCCCACTTAAAGCCCTGGTCGGTGGTAAAAAGCAATGTTGCTGTTGTGGGCGCTTATTTTTCTTTCTTTTTTAAAGTTTTTGTCTGATCGGATGGCCACTACCAACTCCGCCCCCTCTAGACCACACCCCTCTGCCCCCAACTCCTCCCCCACCCCGGCACTTGTGGGATCCCCCACTACATTTTTCCATTTCCACCACTGTATACACATGCAACAAGGTTTACACTATATAAAAGTCAGACCTATTGGCTTTTTCAGTGCTTGTCTAAGCTTGCATTGCAGAAAACAAATAGCCTCCCAGCCTTCTTGATGTTATGGACTCAGGCACTAATGAAAAAGTGTCCCCCACAAAATGTGCTCCTTTCGTGATAGACAGTTTGAGCAGTCGTTTTTTGGTTGTAAAATGCCTTACAAAGTATACCTTTCAAAGACTGTCCATTAACTCTGGTCAGTGAATAAATTCAAACTAGCCCACTTTGGCAATACAACTGGCACCCTTTGACACCAAAAACTGTCCCACACTAACATCTTGGAACTGAGATTCTGGGTGATCTGAGTATTCCTGCTCTGCAGTAAACAAAGGAGGCAACATATACCCCGCCCCTTATGGATGGGTACCTATCAGGCAAGGGTGCGATATGAAAGATTCTGATCTGCAGGTCTGTTTTCACCCCATGCTTAGTGTGGATAAGTAAAACTGTCTAATGCGTCGCAGTTTCATGGAACGCAAGAAAGCATTGCCAGTGGCGTGTTCAGGGAGAGGCCTGGGATGGCACGTGCTAGCCCTGGAATCTGATTGGCCGCCCCAACTGCCATCCCATTATCCTAATCTATGATCATTAAAATGTAAACGCAGGAATGTAAGGCACTTGTGTTAGTAATTAAAGTATATATGGATAGTGGAGACTAATAGTCAATGAATGCTATCCAAAAGCGCAGGTGTGTGCGCGCTCGTACTTCATGCCATCCCTGTGTAAACAGTGCCCCCACTTGGGCCACCACAGTCAAAAGAGTCTGGAAACGCCACTGACACTGCATGAGTAGTGGGGCGGTGGAGATCAGGCAGAGGTCAAAGACAGGCTAAACGTCAAGATAACACAAAACAGAGCGCCCCGTGGGCTACGCAGGCGCCCCTCTATCCTGACCCTGCCACGTGATGTTTGGAGGACCAAGCTAGGCCTCAGGATGTCCTTCCACTTATCTGCACCTGACATCGGGCGCCCAACCCGGGCATCGTCGGCAAAGGGGCAGCAACGCCGAGGGCCCTCCCTTGCCTGACTCCTGTGTGGGCCTGTAGGACCCTGCTCAAAAGTGAACCCGATAGCCAAGCATGGAATGCCTCCTGTCTCACACAATGAGCCCCACCCTATCTGCTTCTCACAACAGCAACTAGACCTGTCGCCCCCAACATCCCTGCTGAGCTCAAACAACCCACGGGCAATACCGAGACCCCTCCCCTCCACCTGACACTCTAAATGCACTTTGGCCATGCTGCAGACCGCACAGATAATGCCCCCAACCACAAGCTTGCTGTCCATCACACAGACCTGGATACCCCTTAGCTATAGTTGATGTTGTTGTTAGTCCATACCCATGCAATAGGTACTCGCTGCATTTCCAGTGCTGGAAATGGAAAAAATGTACTGAGAGAACCCTCTCATCCTTGCGGGGAGAAGGGGGCGGGGCTGAGGGCTGTGGCCCCAGGCTAGGCCATGTAGAGTTTGCTTTTAGGTTATCGGAGATGGCGTGCAAGAGGGCGTCTTGGAAGCCCGTGACTGGCCCTGGTGGCCGATACACTATGTGCAGGGTGGTAGTGCAGCTAGGGGATGGGTTGACTTTGCGGAGCTAGTAGTCACTGTTGAAACCAAGATCTCCTTGCACCGTTCTGATTGGCATGATTTCTTTCGCTACGAGGGTTACACCTCCTCCCTTCTGGAGGGGGCGATCCTGCCTGAAGATGGTGTAGCCTTGAGGGAGGGCTAGTGAAAGGGCTGGTCCTGAAGCTTCGTGAAGCCAAGTTTCGCTAATGATTAGTAAATCAAAGTTATGGCTGGTGATGAAATCGTGAATGTCCAGGGCATGGGCTGGGAGCGACCAGGCGTTGATAAGGGCACAGCTGAGAGGGAGCGAAAGGGAGTTGTGGGGGATAGGGAGGGGGGAAGACGGGGGTCTGGCATTAGCAATTGTAGGAGTAGAGTGGTCATGCTAATAGGTATTGGCAACCGTGGTTAACACGGGTGCAACAAGACTGGCAGCATCACTTAGCAAAATTAGAGGCACAATGGTGGGGGCCACTGGCATGGGTGCAACAGGACTGTCAGTAGCACATTGGGAATTTACAGACACACTGATAGGGGCCACTGGCACGGGTGCAACAAGACTGGCAGTGGCACATTGAGAAATGACAGGCACATTGATGGGGGCCACTGGCATGGGTGCAACAACACTGTCAGAGTAACTTGGCAAAATTACGGGCACACTGATAGGGGCCACTGGCATGGGTTCAACAAGACTGCCAGCATCATTTAACAAGATTGCAGGCACATTGGTAGGTGCCTCTGGCATGGGTATAACAAGACTGGCAGCATCATTTAACAAGATTGCAGGCACATTGGTAGGTGCCTCTGGCATGGGTATAACAAGACTGGCAGCATCATTTAACAAGATTGCAGGCACATTGGTAGGTGCCTCTGGCATGGGTATAACAAGACTGGCAGCATCATTTAACAAGATTGCAGGCACATTGGTGGGTGCCTCTGGCATGGGTATAACAAGACTGGCAGCATCATTTAACAAGATTACAGGCACATTGGTGGGGGTCACTGGCATGGGTGCAACAAGACTGGCAATGCCACTTTGCAGAATTACAGGAGTAGTAGTGGGGCTAGTACCTCGTGCAGTGCAGGGTGGGGCATCTGACGGTGTGACCAGAGCTTTAGAGCGCTGTGGTTTTTCAGAGGTCCTGTGAGGACTTTTTTGAGCCATGGCATGTGGAAGATGTGACTCACGACGCCTCCAGCTCTGCAATGGTGCGGCTTTCTTCTCGAGGTGTTTCCCTGCAGATAACGGGGCCAAGGGGAAAGTCACGTGGTCGGCCGTAGGGGTTGAACCTCTGTTATAATAGGGGACGCAACGCGGCAAGGCAAGGAGGGTAATAAAGCCTGCAACCTAATTGCAAGTTCCTAGTTGAGGAGGACATGGCCGAAGAGGCGAATGGTGCCATATGCGTGCGCGCTCTGAGGCGCGTGGCCCTAGCGGCTAGGATTGTTTGCATGGGATGAGGTGCTGTCAGTGCTGGCCATTGGGCCGGATCTCGGCGGATCCGAGATCTGGCACCAGATGTGTTGCTGGATCTCTGGATCCGGCCAGAGTCAGCCGTCCGCCCATGAACCGCTGGAAAACGTAAAAAAACAACAACAAAAAAACGCCCGCGACGGGACGGCAGCATTGCCTTTTACGTGGCTCTGGCACTGGGGTGTAAAGCACAATGGTCGCTTCATGTACAACTGATTCCTTTTCGTTGTACATGTAGCGAGCATTGTGCATACACACCAGTGCCAGAGCCGCGTAAAAGGCAATGCTGCTGTCGCTGGCCCTTAATTTAGTATAGCCAATTGCTGGATGTCCACGACATGCCCCGCACCCTCTAGACTACGCCCGTCCCGGCTCCGCCCCCTACCCCAACTCCTCCCCCACCCCGGCCCTTGTGTTGTGGGATCCTCCACCACATTTTTTCCATTTCCACCACTGTGCATACCTTACGGTTTGCCTAGTTTTCAGGCCATATTTTTTAAACATTTCGGGTTTATAAAAGATGGCTTTGAAAGTACACAATTCAAGCCATCTTTTATAAAGCTTTGACTACGGACAAAATTGTCCGTCAGCAAAGCTTTATAAAAGATGGCTTGAATTGTGTACTTTTCAAGCCATCTTTCATAAACCTCGAAAAATGTCGAGGATTCCCCAGGTTCGCCGAGGGTTAAAGAAGCCTCGGCGACCTGGGGAAACAAAGGGACAGTAACTGCCTCTGGTGACCTCTCGCGCGAGGGGTCTCCAGAGGCAGTTACTATGACTGACAGAAGTGGCAGCCAGGCACAGCATCGCTGTGGTTGGCTGCCACTTCTGTCAGCTTGCCTGACTTCATTGCAGGCGCATCTCCAGTCACGCCTGCGGCCGCGACGGGATAATGCATCCTGCCAATGTTGCGTGCGGTGGGACTGGGGCCCAGGCAGGGCCCCGGCTCAGCCCCACTTTTTGGAGACTGCCGGGGCCCCGGCCCACTCAAAGCACTGCTTATAGTGATTCATTAAGAAACCCTTTGGAGCAAACAATGGAAGTTGGGCGCGGCGGTTTTGATTGGCCACACTACTCACCCTAGGAAAAACATTTCTGTACATTACAGGGCATATCTACCAGTTCGGACAGCTGCCACACATTTATGAGGATTTGGCTGTGTCTGTATTCAGTTTCCCCTGCTGAGTCTATTGGAAGTGCATGATAAAACGTGGTTTGCTCGTGCATGTGATAACTTGGCGAAGGTGAGTTATCACACACACAAGAAACCTGCGAGCAAGTCACCTGCCGGTTGAAGAGCACGTTGCATGTCGGTGCAATAACACGACTTCAAAGCAGATGTGATGTGGGAAAACTCCTGGGTCTGGGGGTGGAGCGGTGCTCAGGCCCATTTCCTGCGCTCTGTATGTCACACAAACATGCGACCAAGCAGGATGGATGCCCAGCACTCAACTGTCACGTTGGTGCAGAGCACAACCACCTTTAACTTCTCCCACGAGATATTTGGCATCAGCAATTCCCCAAATGCTTAATTTATACAAGTAAATATTGAATATAATATCCTTCACAACAATAGCACCTTACCCAAGGAATGACACCTCACAGAGGATACTGCCGCCAAATCCACGACACAGGCATTCGTAGGTCTCCAGGCGACCCTCGCCATCCACAACACAAAACCTACACTCTTCATCACAATCGCTTTCCACGGCGCCCAGCAGAAAGCAACCACAGAGGGCAGCCAAAACTCACCTGTTCCTCCACAAGATCATTCCAAATCTGTACCGCAGAATGACTTCAGCAAGCCCTGGTGACGCTCCTTCAGTTGGCGGCACAGGATTCCAATCCCACGGTAAACCATCTCAACAATACACTTGCCACACTAACCAAGCCTTGAACGCATTGGTACTCACAGCAGCGAAAGATTTGCAGCATGAAAAATACAATGTTTTAAACACGATAATGAGAATCCAAAGCTGACTTCTTACTCATGCCCCAGAACTTCTTACACAACCACGAGAAACACAGCATCACAAAAAACGATAACCACCTTGATACATCAACCAGCCCACCTTTGAAAGCACTGGCCTGCTCAAAGCAGTGAGGGAATGCATCAATCCACCGATACTCCCCCAAATCCCTACCTCTGTCAAAAAATCTACACTATTAAGAAAACTGTACATCCAAAAGATAAACACTGTTGCTGACAACTTAGATACCCCCAATGTCTCAGCCTAGAACTTTACAAACCCTCCCAGGCACAGCTCCAAATGACTGGTTTTCCGACCCCTGAGGAGTGAAGAGATGGGCAACATCATTCAACAGGTCCAGGCTGCTTCCTATGAGCACTTCTTCCCATGCAAAATTATATAATGAATCTGCAAAGAAGCACTAATGCTGATCTTACATACCGGTTAATATCCCCTTAGTAACCGGCTCCTACCCCCTTCTCAGTAAAGACACAAACCATCTAACCACAGCCAAAGACCAGCTGGATGTGGAAAACAACGGCATATCTTGGCTGAGGTGCATCCTCTCTCCTGAGAGCCCCCACTGATGCCCACCTCCCCCTGTACTCCTGCTAGCCTAGCTTCCACCATAGAGTGAGCATGGGGAAAGCACTCATGTTGCGCACGATCCGCCGCACGGTCATGGACAATGACAGCCCCTGCCTCCTTGTGCTCCTAATTATCTCTCTGGGTTCTGATGCGGCCCGCCACACTAGTATGCTGCACGTCTTGTCCGGCAGTGGCTCGCATCCTTCCTCTCGGGCCAATGAAAATATGTTCACATGGAATTCTCAGGATCTTCCTCCCGTCCCCTGGATCTTCTGCCAACCCTTCATAGTCAGGCGTGGTGGGCGCCTGGGGCTCAATTCTCCCCTCAATGATCTTGAGACTCTACATGGAAGCCCTAGGTGTTGCTTAGCAGTCAGTGCATATCCAGCCACAACGATGCCGACGCCATCTCCTAGTATCAGAAACAGCCAGCAGAAGACAACCTTTGCCTGAGATGTGGTCAGACGTAGATTTCAGCAGAGCATCTCAAGCTCAGCACCACCAATGGGTACTTCATGCTTCCCTTGAATGGGGAACCTACCCCCCAGATTAAACCTGTCTGGTCGCCATCGCTATGAAAGATTTGCTCGTGGTCCTCTTATCATATGTCACATCTGTAAGGTCCTATATTTATGTAAAGGATCAGTATAAAAAACAGACTGCCTAGTACTAGACAGGCCTTCTACAATAATAACCCAACGACAGTGCGACATGACCTCTGCGCACCTAGGCGGAGGTAAAGTTCTCCGTGCAGGTCTGCCCGGCACTATGCATGGCCAATTAAAGGCACCCTTCCACAATGGCGCCAATCTGAACAGGGCAGATGAACATGGGATCAGGTCAGTTTTATGCATGACCTCAAGGCTGCCACCAGCCAAAAGTATGATAATGGCAATGTCTGCAGGAGCCCGCATCACAAGGGCGAGGGCTAGACTTGAACTGAGGAATGGCGCAAGAGATGACCCCTGGTCAGGCATTCTCTGACCATTGCCCCCAACTATAGGACATTCCTGCTGAATCCTCGACAAGGAGATGAAAACTACAGAGTTGCTCCCCTGGGTTGCATGAGTTTCCTGCAATAGGTTTTCTCGTGGCTGTCTTGGCTGCAAACCATTTCCATCGCTTTGTTTAACTCAATGTGGCTTTAAACCCAGCGCTGTCCGAAGAGGTGTCTTGGCTCGTAGGGGCCCATTTCAATATGCGGTTACCCCCCTGCCCTTGCTTAGAGGACCGACGGTGAAGCCCTGGAGAGCTCCGGCAAATGCAGCTTGTAATGTGTGTGCTGCAAAGCACAGATTTTAAGGCCTAAATGAAAGGCGTTTATTGCTGTGTCATAAGAAAGGTGACTGCCAACATGGGGAGAGTTGGTGGGGCCCCCTGAAGCTTGACGGTCCCTTTCAACTGAAAATGTTGAAAGTCCCTCATGCCGCCCCTGCCTAGACCCCATTTGCATGTTGCTTTGAAGGGGACCATCTCCCTTTGTGACCCTCCCTTTTCCCACACTCCTGCTTGTGTCAGCCCTCCTCCATCTTTTTGTAGTCCCTCTTTTGTCTTTATCACTGCTACCGCTATGTAGTCCTACGTTTGTGTCGGTAACCATATTGAAATTATAGTCGTACTTCTATGTCGGTGGCCTGCCCTGGGTTTTTATTTTGAAAATCTGGTCACCCAGTGGTCCTCTTCCACTCTTCTTGCTCATTTGGGAGGAGCAATCCCCCTACACTCACTGCTCTTATCTACGACTTCAGCCTTTCCCCCCTGCAGAACCTCCTCTCTTCTCCCAAGCCACCAACTCCCCGAGACTCTGCCGCCACACCGCATTGCTGCCCCCTTCCTGTCAGCACTGTAAACACAGCCACTGAAAATGCAGCGGCATGAAGATCTGCAATGACATTACTTTGCACTAAAGGCAAGCGCTGTTTCATTTTTGCCTTTCTCTTTGAATCTCAAATTCATGTAATAGCTGCATTTTTAAATAACAACTTGGTGTATGCATAGGGTGAACAGGCATTCAGGTTTTGCCGGGACTGTCCTGGTATTTAGCCCTCCGTCCCAGTGTCCCGAAATTTTATTTAGTTTAAAAAACTCATCCCGGGATTTTGGGGTCCGGTGCATTCAGCCCGGAAAGAAATAGAGAAAATACCTACATCGGTATGGACGCTGTGCTCAACGCTCAATTTTAACCCCCTCCCCATACCCTTACCCTTCCTCCAGGTCCTCTCTCCTCCGATCAACGTTCTGCGACTCTAACATCGTCTAGGCATCTAGGCATTGCCTTCATCTCCAAATCTAATTTGGGCTTGATAGCCACAGAGCACATACCTCTACTCTCTGCTGAACTCCTCTCAGTTTAATTACCCCTATCAGCCTCACGTACCATTAACATGCACCATGTTTATAGATCTCCTAGCCCTATCGGAAATTTGAAGAAGACATAACGGCCCTCCTTAATATGAATACTAAACCTGGGTCTCAAACCATAATACTCTGGTGCTTCAACTTAGGCTTGAACGATCCAAACAATGCCAATGCCATTATCTTAGCAAACACAATCGCAAAGCAGGCTTTACCCTTAGGAATAATGCACCAATGCACACAAAAGGCCGGATCTTGGATTGGATTACAGATATGAACTGTAAAACCTCTCTAACCACAACTGAACCCTGCACTTGGACAGATCACTACTTGATTTCCTTTCACCATACAAGACATCCCACAAACCAATTCAGCCAAGACCATGGCCCCACCAGCACTAACAAGAAATAAACAGAATATAACAGTTGATAGCCTCTTGCCTCTCATCCAACCTATCAGCAACCTAGCTAACCTCACCTCCGACCCTACGGCACTTGTTGACTTGTACAACAATACTATCAATCTAGCTATCGACTCAATTGCCCCGCTTAAACTTAGCAAAGAGAAACGTAGAGCTCATTTGAACTCATGGTTTACTCCTAGCCTGAAAGCCTTACGTAATGAGAAAAGACACGCTGAAGCTAGTTGGAAAAATAACCCATCTGAACAAAGTAAGAAGAATCTCACCTCTCTTGCAGACAGATATAAAAGGGAAATCATTCAAACAAAAAAGATACATTTAACGAAAGAATTAAAAAAGCTAACTTGAGTACAAGCAAACTCTTCTCTATCCTAAGAGAATTAGAATCCCTTACCACTCCTAAAGACACGTATATCACAAATAAAACCTGGTGTACGAACATCCAAAATGCCCTTTGCATCAAAATATCCATGCTCCAAGAGAAAATTGCAGCCAAAAAAAACCACGCTACATAACAATGCATTGGTGGCACAAGAAACCATATTACAACAAGCCGCCTCTAAACAAACTAAACCTAGAAATCAGTTTAAATTCAAATCTATCTCAATACCAGAGGTGGAAAATTCATTACATCACTTAAACCCTCCAGATGCCTTGTGGACACCTACCCAACACCCATTATTAAAGAAGAAGCTAGGGACCTAGCTCCTTTCATTACCACCTTCATTAACTCCTCCTTCAAAGCCCGTTCAGTTCTACCCCTCTTTAAAAAGCCAAATTTAGACCCAAGCGTCCCCACCAACTATAGGCCAATTACAACGGTACTGTTCCTGCTACAAATCCTTGATAAGGCGGCCTACCTCCAGATTCAATCTTGTCTGGAGACCAACAACCTACTAGGTATCCGTCAATTGGGATTTAGACCAAGACATGGGACAGAGACTGCCCTTATCGACCTAAAGAACCAAATGGACGAACGAAAAGACAAAAGAGAAGCTGCCATTCTTCTCCTCCTGCACTTATCTGCCACGTTCGACTTGGTTGACCACAAAGTTCTTTGTAACCATCTCAAATCAGCTGCACATTACTCGAAGGAAGCCACCACAAGGATCAATTCATTCTTAGATAACAGATCCATGAGAGTGTTTTCACCCACCTCTGCAGCAGACCCAGTACCAATTACATATGGAGTACCACAGGGATCTTGTGTCTCTCCAACCATGTATAATATATTCACCAAGTCCCTCTTCGATATATTTGATAGTCTGGGTGTCTCACGACAGCCATATTCTCATCCCTATCCAAGGGGACTACGACTCAGAAGTAGCCTTGATCAACAAAATATACCTAATCATGAAAACCTGGATGGCCACCCATGGCCTATGCTTCAATGATAAGATGACTGAGATCTTATTGGGTTAACTAACAAACTGAACAAACTCTTTCCCCAATATAATTCCTTCATCATTGATGGAATAAACATCAAAGTCTCCAAGGAGGTAAAAAGCTTAAGTTTTTATCTGGACTCGCCACTAAACCTCAATAAACAAGTAAACACCACAGCCTCTGCCACCAGCTACACATGCAAACTGATCCGTGCATGAAAACCATTCCTTTCCCCAGAAAGCTGCATGACGATTGCACGTGCCGTCATCTTGTCAAAGCTGGACTATTGCAACGTCCTCAATCTGAGTACCAGTAAACATAACATCAGCAAATAGCAATTACTCCAAAATAATGCCTTGAGAACTGCCTTAGGCACCCAGAAAACTCATCATATCTCCAACATCAGGCCTTTCACCAACTGGCCTGCTATAATAGACAGAATTAAGTTCAAATCACTAAACCTCACTTTCAAATGTATTGCCAACAAGGCTCCTCAATACCTTGTGAACAGATTCACTAGACTTACCTCAGAACATCCCATCAGAAAGGCGCAAACTAACAGTCTCAGATTCCCTAAATTTAAAATACAAAAGCAAGAGGGCGGGACCAGTTTTCCAGTCATGGTTGCCCAATTATGGAACTCTATCCCTGACTCCTTTAAGAGCTATACCATCCTTTCATACCTTCAAGAATAGTGCTAAACTATGGCTGCACTCCCTGGACTACTGAAACAAGACATGCTCACCAGATTACTCTACCTAGTCGTACAGCATTGTACCTACTTATAACTTCCACACTATATAGTACCATCTCCTTGATGTTATTTTCTATCTTGCTTAACTGTCATTGGGCCTCATTACGACCCAGGCGGATTTCGCGGTGCTAAATGCACCGCGAAGCATGGCGGAAAGCCGCCGATAGCGCCATGGGGGTTGGCGGATTTACCGCCCCATTCCGACCTCGGCGGAGCGGTAAATCCCCAATCCCCATTCTGCCCTTCCCCATTCCCATTTTTGCCCCATAGGGTATAATGGGAGTGGGGAAGGAGTTAATTACGCCACCGTAAAATACGGTGGCGTAATTAACAACGAGGTCCCGTAGCGCCATGGTTTTCTCCGGCTGGTAAAACCAGGCGGAGAAAACCTCCATGGCGCTACGGGAACTCGTAGTATGGCGGAGAGGTACGCCATGCACTACGCTGGCGTAATACCCTCTCCGCCAGGGTCCTAATGAGGCCCATTCTCTTTTCTATCTGTTCACTGTATACCACACCTGTACACTGTAACTGTCATATTCTGTCTGTATCCTTACACTCAGAAACTGAGAAACTGTAAATAATGTATACTAAGATACTGTATATAATGTATAAATGATGTAAAATGACTTTGTCTAAATGCCTGTAACTTGTGTAACCTGTACTGCGCCCAGAAACCTAAGGGTTTGGAGCACCATATAAATGAATAAACAATACACCAACACAGTACAACATGCGCCATATAGGCCACGAACATAGAAGTAGGACAACAGTTTCATTCCTATCCAATTTGTATTTTAGTCCTTCTTTGGTGTTTATTGTTGCTGAAACTGCAGTCCTACTTCTATGTCAGTGGCCTGTCCCGGTTTTATATTTTGAAAATCTGGGCACCCTATACATTCACTCTCTTAATGTGAAGTTTGGACTCAGGTGCTCAAAAAATGCCCTGCATTGTAGCTTGCGTGTGTACTCATGGCTTCCCGGCAGTTGCTGTTCATGTGCATGTGATGGAAGAGGAAGTACAGTCTTGTGAGCAGGCACTTCTGAAATAACATCAATAAAGTGCTCTATTGCTTCCCTGAGCTGGGTCCTGGGACACAAATATCTTAAAATGCAGATAGATGCATGCAGCTGACCAGGGGTGGACTGGCCTACACTCTGGGGATTTCCCGTTAGGCCTCTGCACCCTGGACCTCTCTTATGTGATAACCTATTTTATTTCCCTATTTTCGAAAAAGGGTTAGGCTTGCTGAAAATGTGTAATATGGGGTCATTTTGAGCAGTATTTCCAGGGACTCTTTTTGGTTCCCAGTCCATCCATGCAGCTGACTATCTCCACACCATGGGCCTTGCAGAGACAGCGCCATTCCCTTGCAGGCCAGTCTGATCCTGCAATAATCGTTTGGCTTACAAGTCTAAAGTAGACAACCATTGCCCCACTGTCCGGTCTCATTGGACCACATGTCAGAAAGGAATCATGTAACCCTGCATGGTAATGATACAGGGTGAGCCTTGTTTAGGAGGTTCTCCTGAATACAAGTGTGAGGATTCACCTGGGCTTTTTTAAAAAATGTTTCATTAAATGGAAGGATGGTAAACAAACCTCAAGAAAATATGTGGGGCTAACCCACACTCATTTTCTTATGCTCACACCACAACAAAGCATAGACTTGTCTACTCCGGCTTGGACAACGCCTACAGGCACAGTCCATCACTGCCATATTTAGTTGGAATATGACAGCTGAGGAGTGCACAAAGTCATCCTCAGGAAGGGGGACCAGCCTTCCCCCTGCCATGGCGAGCCTGATTGACTGGCAAAGGCCCCATGGAACCACCCTGCTCTTTTGTTAGGCCCTGCCGCTGGTGGCAGTGATTATTATAACAACATAGGATAATTCAAACAGGCCCACACGGGACCTGGTTGCAGAGGATGACAAAGGAGGCAGGAAAACCAACAGCCTTTCATATGTAACTGTGTCAACCTGAAGTAAGCCTCCCCCGCCCCTCTCTCAGTATCAATGGCAGTGAACTGTCATGTCTGGGTCTTTTGTTGCAGAGGGCCACCCCCAATAGGCGGACCCCATTCATAAGGTATGAGAATGTGGTTTGCAGGAGCCAGAGACTCTGGTCTCTCAGCATCTTCTAAGGAAGACCTGCTGCTTTAACAGGAACCACACAGGGAGGACCATTAACCAGAGAGGCTCTTTGATCACCACAGAACAGAAGATGGGTGGAACTTTAAAACAGGTCCAAGTGCACCAGTGTCACAATTTAGCTTATGAACCAATGAATGTCTTTCACAAAATATCACTATATGCTTGTAAAACAACACTCGTTTCTTCTTGTCCATTCCCTCTGCGCTCAGTTCATGGTGTGCTGCTGATTAACTTGCCCATGAAGGTGATGGCTATAACATCATGCCCACTGAACTTCCTACAGAAAGCGCTCAGAAGGAGGTTCTCTGTGTGTGGCTGAATAGAACCTCCCCTCCCCCCCCACTCAAATTGCAGCCCATTGAACCCGCCATAGAGTGAAAGGATGTAGTTTGGCTGAGTTCAGCACAGTTAAGCCTGTGCAGATAAAGGGTTACACACAGTTCACCTCTCCTCCTTGCCACACAAATGCTCTTTAGACCAACAGCATCTCACTTTCAGCTTCCCTTCCTTTTCCATTTGGAGGGAACCATACAACTGAATTCTATCAGCAAGGTCTCCTGCCAGTTGACGGCGCAAAGGAGATCCGCAAGATGACGAGTGAGTTAATGGGTGGCATGTTTTTGGGCACCACCCTCTGCACCAGTAGATTCATCCTGCCACGAGGCCCGTCAGTGGATTCTTTGGGTAGCATGTACACATGTCCAGGACGTGACCCCACTTCTCAGAGAGAGTCCTGGGAGTGCTAGTCCGTACTTGCAGCTAAAGGTAAAGGCACAGAAGGATCCACGTGGAGACTGCATGCCATGGTTCAGGCTGTCTTCACTGATGCAGCTGGGAGCCACGCTGCAACCTCAGACAACCAATCAACCATGTCGCAGGAGGGCCCAGGGGAGGGCCCGTACTTACAAGAGAGTGACTGACATGTGTCTTGGGCTCTTTCTTTGCCTGATTGCCCTTCTACAAGCCAGTAAAGTTGCGGCATGACGCCTGAGTCTTTCTGAGCCAAGGGTCCCTTAAGCATGCACGTTAATAACAAGCGCTGTCCAGGAGACTTCAAGGAGAAACTCTTGTGCAAGTTGTATGTTTAAGAACAACCTAGCTGGCGAAATAGGTCCCGTTTGACGGAGTTCATCCTTCTTGAAGCTGGGTTAAGGCAGTGCATTTGTCTCCAGCTGGGACTTTTCAAACTAAATTCAGCATGTAATGCTGTGTTGGCACAGTGGAATACGAAGAAACGCACAGTAAGGAGAAATGTGTGCAAAGCAAGTGCGTGTGGACATTGCCTTCCATCACGCGGAAGAAGAAGGCAGCCTCTTAGCTAATCTGAGGACTCTTCCTCGCAGCCTGCACACCTTCGGCCGCCTGCGCCACGTTGCTCCACAGTTCAACGCGCTCAAGCAGAAGACTCCAAAGGGGATCTTCTTCGAGGATAATCCTCTTAATTTCTAGTGGGCAAAGGTATTGTTTAGGTGGCATCAACCCATGAGACCCTCAATGGTAAATGCCCTACAGAAAGTCATGGTTCACCTCTGGGATTGATATGCTGAGCCCCGTTTCAAGCAGAGTTTTTGGTAAATCACCCACTTCCACCCATAAAACAAAAGCTGGGTATTTAGGAAGTCAGATCAGCATGGGCCACTACTGCCTGAAGCTCTTGATTCCTAATTACTGAAATTGTGAGATACTCAACCATCTCCACCATGGGTTTGCGCTCACCTGGGCTTTTTTGAACTTTTATATGAAATTGAATGATGGTAGATCAATCTCGGGAAAACGTGTGGAGCTAATCCATACACATTTCTCAATGCTCACCACATGACATACACATCGACCTGTACTCTGGGTGGACACAGCCTACAGGCACAGTCCCCCCTGTCATATTTAGTTGGGATATGACAGTCAGAAGTACACCATGTCATCTCAGAAAGGGGAGGGCCAAACCTTTCCTCTGCCATAGCCAGCCTAATAAACGAACAAAAGCTCCATGCATCCAAATTGGCATTTGGATGAGCCCTGTAGCTGGTGGCAGCATTCACATACTAATCAGAGTTTAATTCAAATAGGGCCACATGGGGCCTGGCTGCAGAGGCTAACAAAGGAGACAGAAAACCCCAACACCCTTTCATATGCACTGTGACAGCCTGAAGCCAGCTCCCGCCCTTACTATTGACAGTGAAATGTCATGTTTGGGACTGCATGTTTACAGTAGTCATCCCCACAGGGGGACCTCATGCAGAATGTACGAGCATGTGGTTGGGGGAGCCAGAAAGTGTGGTCTCGCTGCACCTTCAAGAGAGACCTGTCGCTTTAATCAGGAGCCACAGAGAGCTCCATTAACCAGAGAGACCGTTTGATCCACAACAGACAGGAAGATGGGTGTGACTTAGTATTACATGTTTTCACCCCTTTACCCTTTCTGTTGCAAAACACTCTGGTTATGACCTCACGCATACGGGAGATTGTTGGTGGGGACCCAGGATTGTTTCATTGAGGTAGGCTTGGCCTGCACCAATCACACGGTCCAATTGTCTTCAAAAGAGGTCTGAGCACCTCTTTTGGCAGGTCATCTGAAGAATTGGAAAGGAGTAACAAGAAGAACTCAGCATTGGCCCCTGGCTGAAAGTACAGTCTGCCTTACAGCTTCCACCAGTGAAGGAAGGCCAGGATTTCCAAAGATGGAAGCAATATCGCTTCCCTAAACAACTCCCAGGGAGCAGAGGGAGATACTGAATTCAGAAAACCTTCCAGCAGCTCCAGAACTGGTACCCAGCCAGCACACAGCGAGCCCTGCTTGGCTTTGCAGCAAGCTTCCTAGCTGGGAAGTGTCAGAGAGTCTCTGAACCAAACCAAGGACAATGCTGCTGCCTGCAACACTCTCCTTGACCAGTGCTTCAGAACCGCTGACCAGCACTGAGACCACGATTCCTGACCCCAAGCCGCCATGCAGGCCAGTCTACAGCCTTCCATCCGGCCTTGCTTATTGAACTAGCTGGCGCCTGATACCAGAGCTGTCTCCTGTCTTGAAGTCTGTTGCAGAAGCTGCAAAGTGCCCTGAAACTGTCTCAACCCTGTCGAGCACCAATAACATCTATAGCACAAGGCACATTGTGGTTCTGTTCCCCTGGTTCTTCTCTGAAAGCCCCTAGTGACATTGTACGACCCATTGCTCCCTTTGTGCGGAAACCAATTTTCCTTGAACTATTGTGATTATTTACTATATCGACTACCCACCTGTCAGTATCCAGAGGGCACCCCTTTTCCTTCATTGAAACTGTCTGTCCTCTGCATTCTTTAACAGGGTGGGTTGTATTTTGTAATGTGCTACAACTGTCTTTTGTGATAATAATAAACTAGATATTTGTATACAACCTTGACTGGACCGTTCCTTTTATCATTGGGTAATAATTGTATTTTAGCTGTGTTTCAACTACCAAAATTGGACAAGGAGGTTTATAATTGACTTGTGTTTCCAATCTGTTTGGATCCCTTCTGGTGTACTAGAGGTGTGGGGCTGATTGATGGTTTAGAATCCAATATTTATCCCTGGACCACTGGTGCCCCGGAAGTTGATTAGTCAAAGAAATATTAATTTGCACATACAGTAAAGACAGAACTTATAATATTGAACTTCGTTGGGGTTCCTGCCAATTTGGACTTCCTTAGGTTGGTCCCATAGCCTGGTGGGGTGAAACAATGGCCAGTCTGCTATGGGTCAAGGCATGCTCAATGCAAGCCTGTCCATCACCAGATAGGCCAGCCCTGAGGATGCTGTCCTGCCCCACAAGATCGGATGAGTTTGAGGCTCAATCAGGGCTCTGAGTCTTTAAACAAAAGGGGGGGGGAACTCTGATGTACACAATAGAAAGTGACTTCACATGAAATACACATACCTTGAAGTGAAATGTGGATATTGAATTCAACTTGTTTTTTAACAATTGAAGAAAGTGACACCGGACAAATAAGCAGTTAGCAAGACAACAGGTTGTTCTGTTCTAAAAACTGTAACAGAACGTTATGTGTGGTAGATTGTCAATGTGGGCCATACTAGTGTTGCGCAGTGAGAAATTACGTACTCTTGGGGCTAAGCGTCTCACCTTCCATGCGAACCAACCGGGTTCGAGCCCTGACCTGCAGAACTTTTCACTTAAATTTACAGCAGCAAATGACATACTTGCCAACATTCTGTGGCCAAAAAGATGTAGGATTTTTCAAGTTTCAAAAATAATAATATGCATAACAATTACATCACACGAAAATACAAAACATACACTGTTGGCACCACTGGAGCAGTCTAAAATACACAACCCATCAAACAGCACAACATGGAGAAATGTTCAAATGTTTAACATGTATAATTCTGAATGGTAAGTTAACGCTGCATTCAATTACCTAACTTTACAGAAGGTAAACATACAGAGCTGGTAGACAACGTTTGCCACTGATCTGTAGCAGCAGCATGGGCAATACATTTGCATTCCTGCAATGCAAGATGAATAACTGGACAACACGGAGACTGATACCCTCCTCAGTCTTATGGGCAGATGCTGTGTGATGGTGGTACGCTCTGCCACTGGCCTTCACTGGTGCTTCACCTAAGGCCTGTCCAGGCCAGAGTGCAGGGCAGAGACATGTAGCTGTCAGGTCACTGGATTGGTCTGAGCCCATCCCTCAAAGTAATCACTTGCCCACCCACCGCATAGACAGACTAACTAATGTGTTACATGCTTTGTCCTGGGCCGGTCTCAAGCAGCCAGCCATAGAGTCTCACATGCATTACCTGCCCCTGTAAAAAGCAGTAGGTTCTGTCACTCAAATCTGTAGGCGGTAGGGCTGCTTAAAAAGCAGTAGCCTACTGCCTAAATCAGGAGGGTTGGCACTTTTATAAATACCCAGGGCAGTGGCAACGGCATGCACCCTCTCAAAAAAGTGAACGCACTACATCCGCCCGCGTGTTCCCTCGACGCAAGCCCAGTTTATAATCTGAGCTGCACCTACTTCATTGTAACACATGGAGCAAACTCAAGGTCACATAGGCGTTTCTAAAGACGAGACGGCCACTGTGGAAAAAACCGATGCGATACATATCGATATGTACCCGGTGTCCGGCCGCAGTCAGGTGTCGGCCTATCAGCAAGATCGATACACAGTGTTCCACAGAGCTTGCCCAATAGGACTTATCTGATGCTTCCGCAGTCCTATCTCTAGGTTTGTGCGCATGGCTATCTGATCAGAAGGCTGGCCCGCGGGGCGTGGAATGGAGGAAGTGCGAGGTTGCCATGGAAGCCGCCGCATAAGCGGTTGAGTGGAAGATTTGGGCTGGTCCCTGTTAGCTGGGTATCAGCGTCCCAGCCGCTGTGGCTTCTAAAGTTATGCACACGATGTGGAAATATTTTGGCGAACGCATCGTTTCCTTCCTATTTGCTAGTTTCAGTTTAAAAGTGTATTCGGACGGCTCCATTAACAATACACACGTAATAAAAAGAATCCATATTAAAGGCAATTATTTTACCAGCCACATTAATTAACAACTCGTTTAAAATAAGACACTTAAACCAAAGTACAATTTAAAAACCCTATAAACAAATGTTCCTGCAAGTTTCTCTCACAAGTGACAGACGATTTATGGGACATTAGACGTTAGACTCTTTGCCACAATTTCTATTTGAAGCAGTTTTATATTTGAGGCCGTAACCAGGAACTTTTAATCACATCAAAAAGAAACCGGGGCTCAACACAATTAAAGATTAAAACATGACATCCTATTTGCTAGTTCCACTTTAAAGGGGATACCTGCACCCGCGATCTCAATGTCACCTGGCCTAGTTAGATCGTTGCCTCTGTGTTCCTCCTGTTCCCCCCTCCCTGCCTCGTCGCGCCTTGAAACACTTGCGTCTAGGCGCGTTATAAATGCCATATCATATCATATCACATAATGGGTCTCCCTGATGTAAAAGCAGTTGCTGCTACAAGTCAGGATTGTGGTACACTGCTATGCCCCCACACAGTAAACAACGTCGCGACAAACATCAGGCTGGATCCGTGCCCTGTGCACTCCAGGAAGACCCTCTCTGAGAATGGTACTCTCTTCCCTCGCCCTTCCCCTCTTAGCATCTACTGTGTACCCGCACTCTCAGTGTAAAGCGCTCCACTGCTTGCTAGCCGGTTCTATGTGTTTTTTTCGATTTTTGTAGGTCAAACACAAAGACCGATTTTTTTTTTACTGCTTTAGGTGGCCTACAAAAAATGAAAAAAACACCGACTTTTTTCAGTTTAGTGTGGTATGTACAGACTATAGTATATGAATTGTTTGGGGTATGTGTTTTTGGTTGCTGCCAGTGTGCGGTGGAGCCATGCGTAGGATTCATGCCATGTTGGGGTTTTAGGATGTGGGGCATTCGTCCCTATGTACGTTGTGTTGTTTGCATTTTGGACTGCGCATATTGTGTTATGTGTGCTGTGATGTTGTACATTTTTGTGAGATAACTACGCTGTATGTTAGGAGCAGTGTGTGCTTGCCATGATCTGCAAGCTCGTGCAGCATGTGTGGTGCTGTGGCGTGCACCGTTTAGAGTGGCAGGCAGAGGCAGAGTGGGACAACACATACTCCAGGGTTCGATACAAAATGCGGCCCAAATCCACGCATCTTAATCTGTGACTTTTTATGAAAAACGGTTAAAATATTAATTACTAAGGGGCACTCTTTTGGGCAAGCTTGAGCTACATTATGCATTTTAAAGCACTTTGGCTAGTAAAATGAGTCAGAACTTCTAGCTGGACAAGATACTAAGGGCCCGTGGGCCTAAAAAAAGCCCAATGGAGCACTAACTTAGTGCTTTTTTGTGAATTATTCCCATTTAGCGCAGTGCAAAGAGAACTTTTGCAGTGAAAAGTGACTTGGCACCGCAAAAATAAACTTTGCACCGCTCTGTGAATTAGGCCCGGTTGAACGTGTTTAAAGTCACTTTTTATGTGGTTTTGTTGTTCTTTATTGTTTCATAATATTTTAAAGAATCGGAGTTTGAATATTTCGTCTTAATATTGAGAGAGTGATTCTTTACTGTTGTGTGGTATTGGATACTTTTTGTTTTCCTTTTATTGTTTGCTGTACTCATTTATTCTTTGATTTCAATGATTGATTGTACTATGTTTATGAAAATTATAAATAAAGTATTTTTTAAAAAAAAAGTCACTTTACACTGCGCTAAATGTTCCATGAATTAGGCCCCAAGTTAGGAAACTGGCCCATATTGTCCCACAAGAAAGGCCCACATTGTCCTGTGAGGACGCCACATCAGGTACTGGCCTCTTGCCCTATAATAGACCAGTCTCAACCTGTCGGTGTGCGCACAGCTGTAGTATGTGCATCGTGTGGTGGAGTGTGGCTGTGATTATGCTGAGTATATTGTGTGGCATGAGAGTTTGTTTTGTGTTGCTCTATGTACACATGTGTACTGTGAGGGGTGACTGTTGAGGTGCAGTGAGATGTGTGCATATTGTTATGTGTTGTGCTGAGCAGTGGCATGCACATTGTGTCTTGGGTGCAGTCTGCTCTTGAAACAGTGTGTGTTTGGTGCAGTGTGCTTTGGGTGCAATTTGTGCGTTATCATACGTGTTGCTGTGCAATGTGCATGGGGCTGTGTACTGGGCATGATGTGGTAGATGTATGTATATGTGTCGTTTTGGCTTTAGTTGGAGTCAGGTGTTGGTCATCCAGAGGTCCGCCTCCTGGAGGCGGCCTATGAGTTATGGGGGGAATCATCTGTTGTCAAGTCGGAAGATGATCCGGGTGCCATCGGCCGTGACAGAGCTGTGTGGGGGCCTCGGTGCAGGATAATAGGTTTTGCCGATTACATTTTCTAATAATGTTCCCAACTCTTGCTCTGCCTCTTCCCGCTATGGCCTACTAACCCACCCCTCACTCTTTCCTTTCAGATCCGCCAGAGCGCCAAGGGGACCGTTGCCGTGGTGATAGTGCACTAAATGATCTTTAACATTAACATATGCAGGTGTGGGCTGGCCTATATGGAACTCTGTAGGCCTCTATACCCTGGGCCTCTTTTGTGTGGTTACCTATTTGAATTCCACATGTTCTCATGGGAAATGGGTTGGGCTTGCTGAAAAGGTGTAATATGGGGCCACTTTGAACATTTCCAGAGACTCTAGGTTCCTAGTCCATCCCTATTCATAGAGACTGTGGATACTTTTTAGATGAAATATTTTTTTAATGTTGCCAATCTATTTTATAATGCAACTCTGCCAGACATATCTTAGTAAGGGCCTCATTACACGGTAGGCGGGAAGGGTTTACCGGTACCGGTATTTTATCGGTACCAGTAAATCGTTACCGCCTTACTACGAGGTCTCTTTGCGGGTTGGGGAATTTAACGCCTGCTTTTTGCAGGCGTTAAAAACCAACCTGCAAAGGGACCAGTGGAGCTAATTACGGTACCGCAATTTGCGGTACCGTAATTAGCGCCTTCCCCATTCCCATAGAGCCCTATGGGGCAAAAATGGGAATGGGGAAGGGCAATGGTGGAAGGGGGAATTACCGCCAACCTTGGAATAGGGTGGTAATTCCCCTTTCCACCAAGGCGGTGCAGTATTTTACCGGCATGAACCATGGCGCTAATAGCACCATGGTTTACTGCCTACCGTGTAATGAGGCCCTAGTGTATTTACGGTGATTGTGTTTGAGTCATTGAGCCTCATTACGAGTCTGGAGGTAACTGAGCCGGAAAAACCGGCAGGTTACTGCCGGACTCGTATTACCATTCCGCCTCCGTGATTCCCGGAATTACTGGGGCATTAAGACCCCGGTGACCCAGGAATTCCGGAGGCGGAATCGTGTAAGTCCCCATTCCCATGGAGCCCCATAGGACTCCATGGCGATGGGGACAATGGAAACACCAGTTCCGTCTATGAGAGAGCTGGTGTTTCCATGTCCGCCTGCAGACGGGTGGTGTTAAACCCGCCAAGTCAGACCTGGCGGGAGTGACACCTCCTGCCTGCAGGACTCTTAATCTGCCGGTCTGGAAAGAACGGTGGCAGCGACTTTACCAGCACTGTTCTTTCCGGACCGGCAGGGTCGTAATGAAGCCCATTGAGTCTACACATGCAGTATCATTCAAATGTTGAATTGATGTTTTAAAGGTTTGAGGTGTATTGCCAGAGCTGTGTATGTAGAATAGCAGATGCCACAGTATATACTGTGGTGCATTGGGAGGTCTGTGTCTGGATCTCATTACTGTAACATCAGTGAAACCTACAAGGGAGGGCCTGCTGTGCACCAAAATTCTGCAATTTAGTTTTTTGTAGGACCAACAGATTTTCGACTCAGTAAGTGGAAGGTATGTCTAAAATTAGAGGTGTCTTTTTTTGTTTTAGTGGCAGGGAACTGTGAGCTAGATGGCAAAAATGAGTTGCAGCGTTGAGTCTTGACTTTGTAGGTTCATGATGTGTAGTGGGATATGCAGTGGCGTCTCCAGGAATCAAATTTAGGGGGGCACAGAAGGGCAACAGGCAAACGTTGGGGGGCCGCCGATAAAAGGGCTATTAGTATGCTTTCCCAAACTGACGTGGGCACCACACCTGACATCCTCCGCTCACCACCCAGAACCCATCTCCTATACCTAGCATCCTTTCTCCCTACTACCAGAACCCAGGCCCAATACCTGCCATTCTGTCTCCCCACCACCAGAACCCAAGCAGCATACTTGGCATCCTGCTTCCCTACCACCAGAGCTCAGGCACCTTACCTGGCATCCTTCTACCCCACCATGCAGAGTTCAGGCCCCATACCTGGCATCCTGCCTCCCCAATGTCCAGGCCCCACACCAGGCATTCTGCCTCCCCACCACCAGAACCTAGGCCCCATACCTGGTATATGCCTCCCCACCAAAAGAGCCCAGGGCCCATACCTGGTCTATTTGCTACTCCGCACATTACCCAGGGTTCAGGACCCACACCTGTCATTTTACCTCCCCACCACCATAGCCAAGGCCTCATAGCTAGCATCCTGCCTCCTCAACAGCCAGAGACCAGAATGCAAGCCCGATATATGGCATCCTTCCTCCCCACCACTAGAGCTCAAGTCCCATACCTGGTATCCTTCCGCCCAACACCTAGAACCCAAGCACCATATGAGGCATCCTACCACCCCACCACCAGAGCCCAAGCCCCATATCTGGCATCCTGCCTCCTAAACAGCCAGAGGCCAGAACGCAAGCTGCATACCTGGCATCCTGCCTCCCCTCCACCATAGTCCAGGCCCGTACATGGCATCCTGCCTCTCCACCAGCCTAACACAGGCCCCATATCTGCCATTCTGCTGCTCCATCACCAGGACCCAAGCCCCATACATTGAATACTGCCCCCTCAGCAGCCAGAGGCCAGAACACAAGCCCCAAACCTGTCATCCTTTCCCCCTCCACACCAGAGCCTAAGCCCCATAATAATGTTTTCCATTGATGTAAGCAACTAAATGACAAACCGTGATTTTTCCAAAGTGAAAAAGGTTGCTCCCATTTCTTATCAGGTGGTCTGTTGAGGAATGTATGGTAACAGTAACTACCTGAAAATCTTTCTACACCCCCCTAACAAACAACCCATCTTCACATACAACTCCTCACTAAATCAATATGAATTACACAATACAATGCATAGCACCCAAAGAAATTCCCTAAATAGCACACTAACATATCACAGATACTCCAATACAGCTCCCCACACTCCTTAAACACCACAGGGCAGACACAATAATCACATAAACAATTTAAGTTAGCAACCTGGAGCGCACATTAACAACTGCTCCAGAAAACTCCCAAAATATATAAAACTTGCACAACACAGAAAATCCGACCTTTCCAGATCATGCACAAATATACATTGCAACAAAGCAACCTTCCCCTGTTTCTGCATTAGTCTCCTATCCCACCTCTTGAAGATCCTGAGCAGCCAAGGAACCGTGAAAATGGTGGCCTGTGTACTATACAAAACTCAATAACATAGCATAACAAGACATACCAACATGTTTCACTCATTCTCCTGTGGGGCCATACTATGGACGGCCCATGCCATTTTGGTGACTCGCAGCAATAAAGGAGGAAATAATTGTTGGCTCTGCTGAGGGCAGTCCACTATACATTTATTTAATTTTTTACATTTCTTAAGCACACAAAACCCTTAGGCATCAAGGCGATGCTACAATCAGTCACACTCAAATAATGAAGGAAAGGCAGAGCATACATGGACAAAGTCAGGTGGCTTAGGTGAACAGCCATGTTTTTAGTGCCTTTCTGAAGGTCCAGTAAAATTATTCCGCTCTTAAATGTGGAGGGAGAGTCTTACAATGGTTAGATGCCACTGAAGGGGAGCTAGCACCTCTGCTTTTAGCCCGTTTGTATACAGGTTGAACAAGTCTGTGGGTGTAGGCCAGTCCCACAGGTCTGGAGGCTTGAGCCTTTGAGAATCTTTGCAACAGGTATGGTGGGGCAGAGATGGAAATGCATTTGTGAGTGATGGATCGTGTTTTTCAGATAATCCTTTCCATGATTGGCAGCCAGTGGGTGTTTCTTCTTGCATCTCTGTTGTGTTCTCTTTTTGGGATTTTGAGTGCTGCTCGGAAGGCATTGTTCTGGATCACTTGCAACATATGGATATGATATGCCAAGGCGCCTGCAAAGAGAGCATTGCAGTACTCTAGCTTAGCCCCTATGATGGCTCTTAGAATGGTGAGATGGTTATTTGGGGCTAGGAATGGTCTGGCGGCATTGATAAACTTGGTCATGTAGGCAGCTGAAGCTAAAATGACGTTGACCTGTCGAGTCATCGAGAGGGTAGAGACAACGTGCATGCCTAGGATCTTCACCAAGGCACAGACTGGAATCAGTAGCCCGTCAATACTGAGGTTGGCATATTGTGGGCTGAGGTTCTTTATTTCAGAGGGTGTCCCAACCATCAGGATCTCTGTCTTTTTATCATTTAGAGGTCATTTGCAGCCATCCATGCTTGGAGGGACAGGTAGATGGTGTTTAAGGCAAGCAAGTCTTTAAGGTAGTTGCCGCTGAAGGGTAGCAGAACTTGTGTGTCGTCGGCATAGTTGGTGAACGAGTTGCTGATGGAGTCCAGAAGTTCAAAGAGAGGTTTTGTGAATATGTTGTATAGGGTGGGGGAAACACAGGACCCTTGGGGCCCTCCACATGAGATGAGGCAGGGAGGGGAACAGGCAACATCCGAGAAGACTCTGATTGTTCTTGAAGAGATTACATTATTTGCCTAAGATCACACACTTGGGTTAAACCGTAAAACTGGGATTTTAACCCAATCTACAGTTTAGGCATTTGAAGACATATCTTTCAAGCTCAACTTGCTACAAACATGTACATTTTGGATTTCAAAACCTCCAATAATATTGCCTGATAGACAGAGTGCTCAGGTTTTCGGTGGCCATGCGTTAGAAGGCGACCCAGTCCTGTTTATGCTTGTAAATGTGAGATGTGCAGTTTTCCTAAATTTTGAAACACCCATTCCATTTATAACAGTGCCCACTCATGTATTGCATATCACAATGTTTATTTCTCTCTTGGCTTACTTACCTCTTGTAATACAACTTTCCATGATCTCCTTAAAGACTTATATCACCCTCTGTATTGTCATTTTCTGTGCTGTCACTGATGTCAATACATATGCACATTAGGGGCTCGCGCACACCTATTGCTTCACATGGACGCTCACATATTACAACGGGCCCCGACCCTATGTTATGTGTGCCACCTTAAACGCGTCCAAGCGTTTCATCCAACAGCACTTTACACAGCCCGATTCGTAGGCGTGCCCTTCTAGTGGGGAGACAACAAAACTACATTTCCCAGAATTAAAAGTGCTGTTGGATGAAAAGTTCCAACTGGCTGCAGGTGTGACCCACCCATGTTATGGTTGCCCTTGACATCTATATCATTTCACAGTTAATGCAGTTGAATTGTATTTTTGCATTCCACCCAATAACAGATTTTTAGAGAGAAACACTGGTAAATGTTCCAATCAATTATTCTACTTATATGAGGGATGACCAGATGTCTCGGTTTTTCCTGGACCGTCCCCCTATGCCCCCCGTTTCCCTCTGTCCCTTTAATTTAAAAACCCTGTCTGGTTTTAGGAAAGGGCTAGCGACCACTGCAGAGATGCAATACATCAAGGTGACATTCATTGATAATAAACAGTTTTCTTGCTTTCAGTTATCACATTTGTCATGCATGTGATGTTTCCAGAGGCACCAGAAAATACTTCTACAAGTCCTCACAGGACGCCCATCCCTGAGACGTTCTGGAATTCGCTGACCCTTGTAGTGCACTTCAACCTCCCAATGGTCATCGGAAGGTTCACCATCGCCCAGCAAGGAGTCTTTAGAGTCATGTCCACTCCCTTAATTTCTGGGTCTCGTCCACAGTTGATCTTCTCCACTCAGACATCTCTTGAAATTAGATATGCTCCGAGTGATTGTTCTTTGGGCTCCATCTCCTGCTGTAATCATCGTTCCATTCTGATTGGTTATTGTTGGAAGTACAGGTCTGAATGTTGGATCTTGTTTTGGGGTTGTCACACTAGCACCTGATCACCAACTTTTATGTCTGTTACCTTGGATCCCCTTAGGGCATCAGCCAGCCTTTTCATTTTGTGCTTCGCCTCCTGGTCCTTCTCTTTGGACTTCTGCTCTGCCTCACTCCTAATTGTTTTCTCCAGAACTTGGGCTAGCCATGCAATGATGTTCCAGCCAAACATGAGTTCTGCTGTGCACACTCCTGTGGTTCTGTGTCGTATGTTCCTATAGTCTCAAAGCAACAGATATACTACTTGTTCGAAAGTGCTGCTGGAAATGTTGTCAATCTGTAGTGCCCTCTTGATGTTGGCCATAAATCGCACCACATTGTCATTGGCTTGTGGCCTCATTGGCGTGATCATCTTGTGTTTGAAACCCATATATTGGTTGAAATTCACAAAGTCTTGGCTGGTGAAGGGTGGGCCATTGTCTGACTTAATCACTTTCGGTATTCCATATGCAGTGAGTATACTGTCTAGAGCAGGGATAATGCATGTGGCAGCTGTGGATGGCACAATCGTATCACCGGAAATTGGGAATGGTTCTCAATCACCACTAGTCCATAGGTCCCCTCCCATATGGGCCAAAGAAATCAATGGACAGTTCTCCCCATATCCCTTCAGACATTACTGACATTTGAGGGGGGCTGGGAGGAGACGGTGGAGCTACTACACTGCACGTGGTGCATTTCCGTATAGTTTCTTCCACTCGGGTGTCAAGTTTCAGGAACCATATTTTCTGTATCAATAATCTTTTAGTCAAAACCACTCCTCAATGGCCCTCATAGACTAGATCAATAACGTGTTGCCATAGTGTTTTGGGTGAGATGATTTTGCAGCCTTTTATGATGATGTGGTCATCTGTAATGGTGAGAGAATCACAGACCAGTAGTAGGCTCTGAATGTCTTCCTGGACAGTTCCGTCCTTTTCCTTTGCCATTTCTTTTGCATGTCTCATCTTCCCACTGGCTTCACATCTGGCTATTTTAACTAATGCTGGATCTTGTTCCGATTAAAGTGGCCCAGTAAATCCAGAAAGGTTTCATCTGGTGGATGATGTAGTTTATGTACGTGTCTGCAATCAATGGTTCCACTCTCACTGAGCCGGTGGGATGACACGACAAATAGTCTACTAGATTTTCTTGTTTGTCTGGTCTATGTCTGATCTTGAATTTATATGTTGTAGACACATGCCCCATCTCGCGATCCTGGGTGGCATTCTGGCTTTCCGATTTCCATATATGGTGAGACGCGCTTGATGATCCAGGACAACGGTTAACTCTTTACCATATAGGAAGAGATGGAAATGCTTACAGGCCCATACGACCGCCAGACTTTCTTTTACCGCCTGGGAGTATGCTTGTTCTGGAGTAGAAAAGCTCCAGCTGGTGTATGCTAATACAACTCATGTGTCACGTTTCTTAGGATCATGTTGGGTCACAATGGCTCAGAATCCCACTGGGTTGGCATCAACGGCAACCTCAGTTTCCTTATTGGCATTGACGTAAGGCATATCATCCGCTAATGCAATGTTTTGGCAAATTTTCTCAAACGTGTCTTGACAGTCTGGTGTCCAATGGTACTCCTGTTTGTTCTTGGTGAGTCCTCATAGCGGTGCGCTTACTGTGGCATCATCTTTTAGCTATCTCGAGCAGTAGATAGCAAGTCCTAAAAATGATTGCAGGTCAGAGACGTTTTTCAGTCTTGGGGCTGTGTTTAATGCCTTCACCTTATCAGGGTCTGGCTGCATACCCTGTTTGGAAAAGACATGCCTAAGGAATTAGAGCGTCTTCTTGCAGAATTTGCACTTGTCTTTGTTAAGTGTCAAACGAGTCGCGTCCAGAGCTAGGCAGATTCAGTGTAGGGTGATGTCATGCTCTCCCATGGATTTGCCAAAGACTAGGATACTGTCACTGTAATTAAGACAGTTTGGGACATGTCTTATGACTTTGTGGATGAAAACTCAGAAACATAGTCTTTTATATCTATACAATATAGATGAGTTATGAAACTGGTTATATATCTGGATTCTGGGGGCAGCTCCACTGATGGTATCCTTTGATAATGTCCAGTTTGGATTATATGGTTGCCCCTTGTAGTAAGGGAATCATGTCACTTATTCAGTGAGCCTGATGCCTCTCTCCCAGTATGGCTTCATTGGCCGGCTGCATGTCTACGCAAATCCTTATGGATTTGTCTGCTGTCTTTTTTGGGACTGGTACTATTGGGGATACCCATGGAGTGGGTCCTGATGCTGGCTCTATGATAAGTTCTCTAGTAATTTCCAGATATCATCCTCTACCTGTTTCTGTATGTTGAACAGTATTCCACGGTAGTGCTGGGCCACAGGTTTGATGGATGAGTCTATGTGCCGCTTCATTTTGCAATTTTGTAGTTTGCCTAACCCTTCAAATTGTTTCAGAAAAGTCTTCTTGATGTCTCTGTCTCTCACCATGTATTTATGGGCCATGAAGTGCTATAGCACATGTACCAAGCCCATATCAACTGATGTTCTGAAGCTTAGGATGCAGCCACTGCCCATTTCCGTCTTCTGTACATGAAGTTGTGTCTGGACTGAGTGGGAATTATGAGAGCAGAATGCAGAGAACGTACCTCTGTACAGTAAGGGAATGTTGGACCCATATGGGTAGATGTCTAACATTGATAGTATAAGTTTCGGTGGTTGTGGAAGGTTGTTATAGACTTCTTCACTTATGACATGGACTGTCGCTCCTGTGTCTATGAGAAATTCTGCCAGTGTGTTGTTCTATTGCATCAGTAGTGCTGGTCTGTGTTCTTTAGCTGTTTCATTTCCTAGTGCCCAGACATAGGCCCTCATTAGGACCCTCGCGTTAAGGGGTTAACAGCGCCGTAAAAGGTGTCGGCGCCGTTAAACCCTTAACGCCTTACTACGAGGTCCCTTTGCGGGACCCGACCTTGACGGCTGGTCTAGACCAGCGTTAAAGTAGGGGCCCGCATAGGGACTCTCGTTGTAAGTACGGTACTGCAATTTGCGGTACCGTACTTACCACCTTCCCCATTCCCATTATGCCCTATGGGGCAAAAATGGGAATGGGGAAGGGCCATGGTGGCATGGGGAATTACCACCCCGCCAATCTTGGAATGGGGTGGTAATTCCCCATTCCGCCATGGCGGACTCCGGCATCCACCATGGTGCTAATAGCACCATGTTTTTCCGCTGGAGTCCTAATGAGGACCATATCCTTTCTTTCTTAGATCTTCTGCAGAGGATGCAGAGTCACTCCCTTGTAGAGGGGCAGGTGGACAAGGCATCCCTAGCTCCCTCCCCTCACCTGCATCATACTGGAACAGCAGGAGAAGAGCCCTATGTGGAACACCAGGTATCATCCCAATACCAAATTGAGTGTATGAGAGATTATATGCACTCAGAAAACCGTACCGATTGCATCCTTGCACTGAAAGGGTGGATGGATGTTGGCACACACCGTTGGACATCATAGAGATATAAGTAAACTCTGAAGAGGATAGAGGGATGTCATGAAGGGCAGATATGAAGAGGCACTGAAACGATATACAAACACTTAAGAATATAGATGTAACTGAAGCAACAAGAGAAACATGTAACCAATACGAAGGAATTATATGTGCAAAGAAGATAAAGTAACCTGCTTATAAATAAGAGTATATATGCAGAAATGCAAGGTAGATGAAGCATATAGAAGCTTGCTGCAGAGGAAAACATAACATGGCTGGAGCAGCCATAATGGAAAGATGGCCGTCGGAATCGTATTGAAACCAATCAAGCTACCTCAGATACAGACCAGGGCTGCAGAGTCGGGTGACTGTGGCAAAACAGCTTTCTATGAGCAATAAAGAGGAGTCCATTCACCTGGGATCAAGGATGCTACTTCAAGGAATAATTGCAAGGGAGTCAAAGGGATAAGCCATGCACATAAGACATAGTTCATATTTAAGCCAAGAAGAAAACATCTGCAAGAGCCAAGTATTGAACAATTAAAGATGCAAAGAGCCTATGCAAGGTGGAGGGAGAAAGTCTCTAGAGGCAGAGAGGAGTAATGACACCCAGCATAATTGAATCAAATATCAGTAAATAGAAGGTCGAAATATACATATTTGTGGTCTCCTCACATGTGATTCAAAAGTCAAAAACAAGGGCTAATTATTAAGCTTCAGACAAAGATAACAGTGTGCCTCCACTCCCTTAAAAATCCCAGAATAAATAACAGACTGCAAGGTCAACACCTTGGCTTAGGGCTGGACCAATGAGAGATGATGGACTAATTGGGAAAGTGGGGAGTAGTCTGACATTACTAGCAGCACCTGGGGTCCATTTTGCTTACTTGCTGCTAACGAGATGAAAGTCCAATGTTGAGAAAGCCTGCCAACCAACCAGAGTGTCTATGTAGCAACATGCTACACAATGTTGCAAAGACCAGCCCTCTGCCATTTCTCTGTTATAATCAGTACTACATATTTAGAGGTGGTTCAAAATGTGCCCATTAGATAAGGGGCAGACAATTAAGTTATTAACACTTTTAAATACTATAGGTACATATTTTCCCTTAACCAATCCCTCCCTTCAATAGGTTTTACAGTTTGCCATGTAGGATGATGTCATAGTTGACGCATATTGAGGTATAAAACCTTTGTATAATAGCATTTGGGTGTGAGTGTTTGGACTACAGCCCGTTGTTCGCCAGATTGCCCTACTTTGCTCCATGTTAATAATAAAGTAGTACTTTGCCATATTCTTTGAGTCTGTCTGGTTATTGGATCTGAAATCATTATTGGTAATTCCATCTAGCACATGAGATGCTTCTAGGTGCTAGAGCACACCCTGATTGAGATCAGTCTTCGATGTAACTGACATTTCTCCTCAGACACCGGTGGCCACGTCTCTCTCGGTGGTGGCGTTCTCTCCTGGTGTGATGTCCACTGCCTTTCCCTCCCGATTGATGATGTTTCTTCTGTTCACCACCTGTCCTGACTCCATTGCTTCTCTGTTAAATGGATTGCCGTCCACCTCACGGTGACGTTTTGTCGTCAATTTTCATGGGTGTGTTTTTACAAACCGGGTAAAAATGGGCTTCTCCTCCACAAGCCACGTATTTCTGTCCCGCCGCTGGGCAGAGACCCTCATGTGGGAACTCACAGTCGCACTTCAAACAGGTACATTCTTTGCATCAGTGACAGCACTGTGTGCAGGTGTACATTCTTTGCATCAGTGACAGCACTGTGTGCAGGTGTTAGTCTGTTGACGCGTTCAGGTTCTTTTTGCTGGGGCTGTATTTTTACCTAGTTCATGGTTTCCATTTGTCAGTCTATTTGCGAACTTTGTGCGAGCCCTTTCTATAATTTCTTCTAGCGACCTCTGTTTCTGCAGGAGTTTCTTTCTGAAAGTCGGGGACTCACATCCTGCTATCACTTGGGATCGAGCGCTTCCTCATTAGAGTATATGTGGAAGTCACAGTGTTTAATCCAGGTGCATAGTCTCATTACAAAATGATCTAGTGTTTCGTATTTCGCCTGCGTTGTCGTGTGGAAAATGTGTCTTTCATAGTCTACATTTGTATGAGGTGCAAAGTAGGTAGAGATTGCGTCTCGTAGGTCATCAAAAGATGGTGTCTCATTATCCAGTAGTTTAAATAATAAGTCTCGTACTGCTGGTCCTGCCGCAAGTTTCAGTATATACTTCTTTCTCTCGTCATCTATTGGCTCCACCGCACCAATGAACACCTTAAAATCACGGATTCAGTGAGCCCACAGTGCCCATGACCACTGTGGTCCTTGGTTGCTCATGTTTTTTAAATTAAATGCCGGGAGTAGGTGTAGCGACAGTGTATCACTGTGAGTTGGCGGGAATATCCCCAAGGAGCATGCAGAAACCGTTGCCAGTATATCTTCATCTTTCATATGGTTGTGAAATACTCTTCCTGCCACTTGTGCGTGTCTTGACCACAGTGTGTGCCCTGGCTAGGTGTAGGAGTTACCCAGTTTGTCGGCTTAGGGGCAGTGTGACACCCTTCCCCCATTACAGGCACTTTGTCTGGCCTGTGTGTGCACAGCGCTATGCCGATGGCCCAGTGTGCCTCTTGTTGGGTGGACCACCGCCAATTCACGCCTTTTGTTTAGGCCGGGGCAGCCACATCACGGGATCTCCTTAATCAGGATGTGCACCATAGTCTATGCAGAGTCCTTTGTGCGCCACTGCTTTTACTGCCTTCAGTATGCTGGTCGGGCAGCTTTCATGTCACTTGAACACAACGCAGTCCATGCAGCGTCTCCTCCCCTTCACAGCGCATGGTCCGGTGGCGCAACAAAGGGCTGTCGCCCGGGAACTTCACGTACCGCTGGTCCACCTCCCATCAGCACTACTGATGTTTGGGAAATACCTCTAGAAGTGGTCTTCACTTGCCTAAACACAGGACAAACATAGGACAAGGGATTGGTTTTTATCAAACTTTATTTCAGACTGCCTCCCCGCTCCTTGTTCCCCTAATTTCCTGTCTCTGCCACCATGCCCGATCCCGCTTCATATAACAAGGCCGAAAAGGCAGGATATTACAACGCACATCTCTTTCACCGCAGGGTAGGCTCGAACCCTCAACCTTTGTATTCACTGCCGCCTGCATTTACTGATTGCAACACTGGAGCAGATGAGAAACACTAATTGCATTGCGGGGTGATCCCCCACTGTGCCCACCCTACATTGTAAGCAAACCTGAACCTTCAAACTCGAATTGAAAACGAATACCTCAACTTAACCCCACTCCAGGTGCACTAAAGAAAGAGGGAGGGTGTGAATTCATGCAGGGGCTGCGGTAAAGTGAAAGAGCCAGCACACACCCTGCCTTATGAGCGCTCCCTGGGCCCGAGACCGGATTTGTCGGACCTGGGGACGCCCCTTCCTCCTCCGAGGGGGGAGGAGGAGGCGAGGTGTTGGATGTCCCTGGGAGGGGTGGCCAGAGGGGCAGACCGCTATGTAGACTGTCCCTCTAGCACCCCCTCTGGGGGCTGGCCAGCCTCTAAGCATGTAATAAGCGAAGCAAAAGCTCTTTTGTTTTTAACATTCGTAGTGCCTCAGCCGAATCTGAAGTTTATATGGAAGTAGAGAAGTGCTGGAAATGGAATTTATTTTAATGTGCGTTCTTACCCAGTTGGGGGTGCGTTAAGGGGGACATAATTGGTGAATGGAGGGACTGGCAAAGTGGGGAGTTGAATGGGATGGTAGTGATCGTCCTACTTTTATGTTTGTGGCCTGTCCCGTCTTTTTATTTTCAAAATCTGGTGCCCTTATTATGTGAAAGTGCTCACGGCAGGGGCGGAGCCGCAGGGAAAAAAAATCGAGAACAGAATCTACTGGAATCATGGGCGTAATTTCAGGGGGGGACAGGGGAGTTTCATGGGACACCATTTTGTCCCCATTCATTTGGTTGGGGCACCTTTTCTTCAGATATCATGTCCCCCCCCAACATTTTCAGCAAAGTTACTCCACTGGCTGGAACGAGCGCAAGAGACACATGTAGGAGGAAACGAAGAGCAACCAGGCAGCGGCGTAGCAGCTTTTTGGAAATATGTAAAATGTGCAAACTATGCCTTTTTTATCATCACAAATTCACAACCAATATATTCTCAGAATTATCTAAACGCTGCAAAACCAGAAAGGCAGTAAGACGTGCGACGTTTGAGCGTAAGAAGTTGCATCTATTTTGGGGTTTTAACCATGAAAACGAAAATGCAGAAACCCTTCACCCATTAAAAGTAGAAAAACATGTTTCAAAAAATGTAATAAAAGGTTCAAAACCCGTACAACGAGGTCGGCATGAACAGCGGTCGCCGTACAAACAAGACTGAGACTTTTAAGGCGTGACCTTTTAAAAACTGACAGTGCTAATTGATCCTTTTGCCAGTGTTGTCCCACCAGTGTTCAGAGAAGGAGCCCTCCTTTACCCCCTATTGTTCTCACTATTATGTAGGAAGTCCACTGAGGCAAAACAGGAAGTGATCTCATCCCTTCCTAAACGCCGATAGCACTGATTAAAAAATGACATGGTCTGCTTTAAGTGCCGTAGTTTGGAGAGTAGTGAGATTGAGAGGCTGATGATGGTCATGTCATGTTATGTTATTTGGCATTTATATAGCACTCTATAAATCATTGACATGACCTCAAAGTGCTTGTGGGTTGAACGCCCTCAGTGACTGCAGTCCAGGTCAGTCGAGAGAGTAGTGTATCATAGGTGCTTGGGGGCGCTCAATATGCGAGCAGCTGATGCGAATGCTTGATGGTAGCTGCATCCTGACCTTAGGTGTGGTGGTATTGAGAGATCAGTTGAATGTGTGCAGTCTGGTGGTTGGTCTCTGAGACTGTAATTCTGGCAGCATTAGGCCTGTGTAGGACGCTTATGTGTGCAGCTTTGCAGATTGTTTTCGTGGGGTGTAGTTGCGTTCTAGCAGGATGTTGAGGTGTTCATGGAGTAGTGTTCCTATGTGAGCAGGCAGGCCGAAATTGATAGAGGGGTGTAGCTACACTCTATTGTGTGCTGGTGTAGAGAGCGAGCATAGTGATAGGAGAGGTGAGAGGCTGTAATGGATGTTTTATTCTTACAAGCCCACTGTGCTGGATTACATGAATCTGCTTCGCAATAGCTGCACTCAGTGGGAGATGGCACAGGGGGTAGTTAGGCATGTGTAGGGGACTCACAAAGCCGCTAGTCAGTGGTCTTATATCTAGTGCCTGCAGGACACTATGGTTGTCTTCTATGGTATTTTCGGATTCTGTCTTGTTGACTTTTAGTGGTGTCATTGCTCAGTATCTTCTCAAACAGTTGTCTGCAGGTTGTATTTACATTCCAATGTAATGTTATTGAAGTCGTGGTCCATGGTGTTGAAGGGTTTTGCCATCGATCATGTGATCGAGGCGTTTGGCATCTGTGCCCGGTGAGAGGGGTAGCGAGGTGGGGCATGGTTTACCTCTTTAATGGGTCCACTAAGCTAACAACTATGCATGTCTGAGACCTGCATACTGCTAAATCACATTTTTAGAGCAAAGGCTCATGCTCTTTATAAATGACATTATAGCGCATAATGACTGGAACTTGTCCAACTCATAGTAGCCAGCTCAACGAAGCCGTTTTGCCACATGTTTTCACTGTAATTTTAGGGGGGTACGGGTTAGAGTATATATTTTTTTATGGAAGATTTGAGGAGGTGGTGGGGCTGTGGAGGGGAGTACGGCGCCTTGCCCCCATAAAAATGTTGTGAAAAATGCAACAAACAAAAGGCTGCATTGAGTTGGCATACTCTGAGTTGTGCCAGGCCCTAATGACCATCTACCAAAGATGGGTCAGGGCCTTTCAACCCCATCAGTTCCAATGTGCCCGAGTATCTGGGGGGACCACAGAGCAGCAGCCCCTATGTTCACAGTCTCACTGTACAAGATCACATTTAATTATTTAATGACATTAAATGTGTGCTTTGATGTGCGGTGTGATTCACCTCGTAGCCTTTAATTCCAGTTTCGTCAGCATTACATCCCCACTGACAAAGAGCAGTTACTAGCATTTTAGTTCTCCACAGGCTTCCTACCCCGTGATAATTTGCATGGATTGACACCAGTGCTTTAAGTGGGCCAGGGCCAGCTGGGGCCAGTCCCCAGCAGTTTTCAAAAAGTGGGATTGAGCCAGGGCCCTGCCAGGCCCCCTCGGTTCCACCACATCACAGCAGGACACATTATCCCACCACGGCTGCAGCCACGATGGGAGATGTGCCTGCTTTTGAGTCAGGCAAGCTGACAGACGTGCTGGCACTTCTGTCCATCACTGTAACTTCCTGTGGGGACCCCTCATGTGTGGGGTCACCAGAGGAAGTTACTGTCTTTATGTTTCCCCAACCCCTCCCCAGGTCACAGAGGTGTCATTAACCCTCAGCGAACCTGGGGACTGCATGACATATTTCAAGGTTTATAAAAGATGACTTGAAAAGTACACAGTTCAAGCCATATTTTATAAAGCTTTGCCGACGGATAAAGACGCCTCGTGCTTGCAGTGAGACGTCTTCCCCTTTCCCATCATTGGCTGATCGGTGAATACAGGCTGGTCACTGTGGATCTGCCTGCTCGCCTGGGTGGGGGCGGAGGGGGCTGGTGGATTATGCAAAACCTGATTACTGTACTCCTTCCACCTCCTCATCAGAAATCGAAGGGGCAGAGCAGGAGTAGGCAGGACCCTCCCTTCTCTTTCTGCTGACAGAACCTGGAAGGTTGTTAAGGAGGTCTAGAGACTGTCTAAATAGAGCACATCTTGCAGAAAGACAGATTCCCCTTTATCTTCATCTTATTGTGCACCTGATTGGCTGTAATCAGTGGTTGCCCACAGTGATGACGCAAGAGGCAAGCCTTGAGTAGGACCGAAGGTCTATTCTCTATTCTTCATGATCAGGTCCTTAGGTAACATGCAGTAGAAGGTAAGCAGCTTACATGATTCACCAATCATCCATACTTCCTCTCCAGGTCTAACTGGCAGTCATGGAGCAGGCACTCAGTTGCCACACCCAAGGCTCCATGCATCCATCATTTCATCTCATGCTCACATCACTCACTCAAGCCTCACGCATTCCTAGCAAGCCCCGGCGGAATGCTGTGGCGGTTTTGCTGGCTGGAGGTGTGCCGTCAGGGTGCAGATTTGTGGCTCCAGGTGGTGTGATGTCATCTGGAGCTGTAGCCTGGCATATTGCCTGCGGTCTGGGGACTGACAGGACTTGGGGCTTTAAAAGAGGGAACAAGTTCTGCTCCCTCAGCTTTGTTACCGGTGTGTCCGAGGGATCCCTATCGCTTCAACGTTGGATTGTTTTTCCACCCCGTTGATAGGGTGCTTTGTGGAGTGCTAGTAATGGGGTGATGGCCACAGAGAATGGGATACATGGAAAAAATACACTAGGCTGGACTCAAACTGAGAATGTCTAGCTAACATCTTTTATACCCATATTTGTGGACCTGGGGATTTGGCCCATCTGGTTAGCTGGCCAGATAGGTGGTCAGAGGAAGGTCCTGACATGATAAGGTCCACAGGGGCAAGAGCAGTGGGATCGGGAGATGCTTGCTTCAGGAGAATTTCTCTTGTCTCCGTGGATCACTTCCGGGGGCCTGAGGATGTGCTTGGCAGCGGGCAGTGAGGTCGTTTTTCTTAGCAACCTTAAGCTCCACAACTTCAGTATTTCTCTGTCCAGGAGTAACCAACTCTACATCAAGAAAATCCAACTCCCCTTCACTTATAACTTTACCAAAATGCTACCCAGCTACCAAAATGTGATGGGTGGTAGTTTTTGAACTAATGCAAACCACTGGCACTGCTCGGAGCAGCCTTTCACACCACTGTTTTTTAGCTCGGCTGCACGATTGCAGAAGCGGACCGGCCATACGCATGTTGGTATTGAAACTGTCACCAATGGGAGCAGATCAGCCCGAACTACTAGGCCACATCTCCTCTGCACATAGACACAAGCAACCCTAGGCATGTTTCGACCTCATTGGAACTCATCAGTTAGTTGAAGCTTGGTGTCTTGAGGTGCAGTGAGCAAGCGACCCATGTCTGGACATACCCTCTCACACTTATGGAGACAAACTATTACCAAGAAATGTGATGGTTAGGAGATTTGGAACTAACTTAATCACAGGAACGTGCTGGGAAACCTTCCACATCACTGTTTTTGTTACCCATCTGTACCATTGCAGAAGGGGACCAGACATTTGCAAATCCGTCTGATACTGCCACCAATGGGCACAGGCCAACCCGAAATGCTCTTTTGCATACCCCATGTTTTTGCCTCGTTGGACCACATCAGTGAGTTTGAACTTGGTCTCCTAAGGTGCAGCCAAAAAAGGACACACCTGTGGGACTACTGGGCCACGTTCTACATGGCCGCTCCCTATGACCCTTTACCCCACTCAGTATAGCACTCATCTTTGCCTCACGGACCCTCTACAACCTTCCCCGCTCTTCTCCCACTTCCAAACACCACCTTCATGCGGCATGGCTTTCCATAAAACAACGCTCCCTCCTTAAAATACTGCTTGCTTTCAAATCCCTGTATGAGCTTGCGCTCCCGACTTACACTATCTCCCACCACCCTCCCTCCCACGCTATCACTCTAGTGCACTCCCCAACCCCTTCATTCCTTGGCCATCCCGCACTTCATCTCGCTTCTACTCCTTCTCTCTCCTCGCCGTGCCACTGGAACTCTCTCCCTCTTCATGTTAAAAAAAATACTACTCACCACCCCTTCAAATCTCCACTAAAGCGCATGAACCACGGGGGGGGGCACCTCACATTTGCTCCCACACTTCTGCCCCTACCACTCTGCTGCTAAGTCCACTGTACATACACGCCTGTGCATTGCTGTGATTTGTGTTTGATCTGCAGGTTCAAATCCCAGCAAGGTCAAGTCAGCCTCTTATCCTTCAGAGGTCGGTCGAGCGAGGATCAGTTTGGATTGGGCAATGTAATATGTTCTCTGAAAAGCGCTTTGGGAAAAAGCACTATATAAATAGCATGTCATTAGCAGATGGGTGAGGGCTAGCATTGGCTCGGCAACTAAATTCTTGACTACGACTTCACCACAGTGAATTCGCTGCCGATTCACAAAAAGGGATGGTGGTGGCATCTATAATGCAGGCTCGGGGTGCCCCTCTATGGTGATTTACAGGGCGGCCACTTGATTGCATTCCCTTCCATTCATCCAACATTATCATTTACAGCTCGATGGACCTTCCAGGGACGTCATTTGGGGTCACCAGGGGTCACAGTTGCGACCCCTGAGGTCCCCCCTGCTACACCTATGGTCTCCCTTGCTAATCCTTTTTTTAAACTTTTTTTTTAATGTAAGCTCCTGGGCTGGGGCCAGTGTCATATGGCTCTTTATTTTTAGAGTGCCTGACTTTCTTGTTCTTGTTTCTTAAAAAAAAAAAATACGGGGTTCCCCAAGTGTATCACTTTGAGCAGTGACCCTAAATAAGAAAGAATAGGAATAACACATCATTTGTCTTTCTGGAATTCTATACAATAACTGCTAGGCTCATAAAGGTTTATTTCAGGCACACTTCAGGGGGTGAGTCACTGAATTAGCCTGTTCATAAACACCTCAACTCAGTCTTTCATCCTTCTGAGGTCGATAAATGAGTACCAAAACAGGTTTGGTGATATTGTATGTATATTTGATCTATATAAAGCGCTTAAGCGTAAGTGCTATATAAAAACATATCATTTGGCCTTGGAGGTCTGCTTGCATTCACAGTAATTTGGTAATATGGTCCTATACACAGTGATATTAACGATACATATGGTGATCCATTCTTGTATGAAATGTATATAACATTATAGTGATATCGCAACCATATTTTTTGTAGTGTACTTAGGAACAATATGTGATGTCCCTTCCTGTTCTGTCAAGGGGTGAAAGATCGTGTTCCATCGCATTCTGTGATGTCACTTAGAGGTTGGAGGTGGAAATGGGGTGCGGGGGGCGTAAAATGACATAACTTCCTGTGATGTGTTCAGAGGTCAAGGGTTGTGTGATGTCACTTCCGCTACCCGTGGCATTTTGGTGAAATGACGTCCCTGGGCCCTTCCATTCAGAATTTTGACTCAGCAGTGCTCCAGTCAGTGTGCCATTAATGAATGAATTCATGTTTAGTATTTATGAAGCTCAGTGTTCGGCAGCAGGATGGTTGGTGCGCATGAGGATCCAAAATGGCAGAGAGCGAGACAGTTAGTTTTAATGGGTGAGGCAGATTTTCAGGGCTCAGTGGAAGGAGAGACGGTCGTACGTACAGACATTGGTAAATTGTGCCAGAGTCTAGAAACAAGAGCAATGAAGGCTCTTCTGGAAAGTTCTTGAATGGTTGAATGGTGGGGGGCGAGGGGCCGGGTGAATAGCGACATGCACGAAGAGCTAAGGTTTCTGGCTACCACGTATTGTCTACATTTTGAGAGGAGGAGAGGCGGGTCCAATCTGCCTGAAGGCATGATCAGTGACGCAGCTGATGCCAATGAAGGTGGGGTGATGTGCTCATCTGTTCTGAGCAGAAATGGGAGGTGTCTGGCCATGTTCTCTAAGAATTTGAGTGGGGTCCCACATGTTTTGCTCTTTTAGTGGGGGGAGGGGTTGCCTTGCATGTTTCACAGCTGCAGTGTACACATTAACCACTTGAGCTATTTACTGGGGCTGGAAATGCTGACATGCAAGGAACAAGCATATGCATTGGGTACTTTAACACCCTAAGCTATTTTACAGGGAATGCAACCTGCAATGACCTATTTTAATTTGAATATTATTATTTTAGCATCTTTATGAATTTTTTTGGGGGGTGTGTTCATAGTTCAATTTATGAACCGTTGCCCTGCTTTATTTACATACAAAAGAAGCACATTATATATATCATATTTAAAGCACTTTTGTATGAATTTTTTTTTTCAATTTAATTGCAAGTATATTTTATAATTGATGATCTCTTTGGTCACTCCTTTAGTTAAAGAGGGTACATATCCTTTAGAGTTTCTTTAGTTATGCACGCTTCTTAGGCCACACAAGATATTTTTCAGGTGCTGTCCCTGGGACCTAATGTCACCAAAATGCCAGGGGTATCGTAAGTGGCATCACATGACCCTTGACCTCTGATGACATTGCAGGAAGTGTTGTCATTTGACATCACCCCAAAGTGAAAGCACAGCAAGCGATGGAACACAACCTTTCTCCCCTTTACAAAACAGGAAGTGGCATCACATAGCATTGTTCCTAAGTACACTACGAAAGATATGGTTACAATATCACTATAATGTGATTTACATTTCATACAAGAATGGATCGCCATATGTATCGTTAATATTAGTGTGTAAAGGCCCATATTACCAAATTACTGTGAATGCAAGCAGACGTGCAAGGACAAATGGTAATGATGTATTATTATATAGTACTTACGCTTAAGCGCTTTATATAGAAAAAATATATATATAATATACTCATTTATCAACCTCAGAAGGAAGAAAGGCTGAGTTGGTTTTTCCGGGATTCGAACCTGCAAATCGCACACACATTGCAGTAGCTAGCGCTCAAACCAATGAGCTATTTTACCGGCTATAGCTATCTCACTGGCTATAGTAAAATGAGCTATTACATGTCTGTATGTTCTCAAAGTCAGAAAGCAAATAACACTCTGTAGTGGATACCATTAAACTGGTAAGTGAGATGTAACAGCAGGCCAGTGCATCTGCAGGTACCAGGTACCAGCAGGACAGTGCATCTGCAGGTAACAGCAGGCCAGTGCATCTGCAGGTGTGGGGCAAAATTGGTCACATGTCAAGCCAGCGTGGATCTACTTTTCAGGCTTCGGAGGTTGGCAAAATACATACCATTGGGAGGGTTCATAACTGTGTATTAAAGAATCTAGAGTACCGCAGGGAAAGCAGCACACTCACACAGCATCCCGTTCTCTGGGCACTCATTATCTCATACATTCGAACAAACCTCCTGAACTGCATGCCATGGAGATAGGAACGATAGACACATTGCAAAAAAGCATTACTTGTTACACAATGAAATCAAGGGCCACTTTATGTGCTATGGTCAACCATGTCTACACTGTACACAAGTTTTGAGGCACAAGGATTTTGTCAAGTGACCGAGGACACATGTCTTGTGATGATCGCAACAGAGACAACGGCAGAAAAAAACATGTTATAACTGAAACTTGTGAAAAGCAAAATACATTATCCTAAATTGGATGCTTATTGTACTCTAAATGCTTCTTGGAAGTTTTTGTCTGCATTGTGAATTTGAGGTGTTTAAGAACAGACTAAATCAGTGACTCACCCCCTGGAGTGTGCCTGAAATAAACCTTTAATGAGTCTAGCAATTATTGTATAGAATTCCAGAAAGACAAATCTCTGCTTGGCGGGGCCTGGCGCACACACGCACTCATCTCTGTCTCCGGCAGGAGATGTCTTTGTTCTTCTTGGCCGCAGATGCCTTACGGGCTGCGGCAGACTCTCTCCCTGACTGCACAAGCACCCTACTCCGAGGGCCACGGCCAGGGAGGATTCATGGCCAGTGCGCAAGGCATGACATCCCGCCACTCTATTCACGGCAGTGGATGTCGCTCCCTCCTTTCTCCCTCCACGCGGCTTTGGATGCCGTCTTCTTTCCCAGCAGGGATTTGGAACCCTGTGCGGTTCTTCGACCTCCTCACTCACGTGGCAATGGCTGCCACCCCCCGCATTCTCTCCTGCAGCGGGGGACAGTTCCCTCCCTCCGCCATCCTTCAGAAAAAGGAGAAGAGGAAGAAAAATAAATTCCTAACAGCAGGGATGGGGTGCTCGGCAGGGGTTCTTCCTCGTCGCCATTGTTGCCTAGGAATCTGCTATGGACATCCAGCAGGCCCCAGGGTGCTATGGGGCATCGGCACCTTAGAGGCCCGGTGCCTCTAGGGTTTGGGGCCTGCTATGGGCATCCACAAGGCCCCAGGGTGCTATGGGGCATCAGCAATGTAGAGGGGTGCCGTGGAGACCCGGTCTTTAGCGGGGGCAGAGCGAGCTATACCCATGACTATGTGGACCTCTGCCCCATTGCTGGCACGACGGTCCCACAGCGTAATGGCCTGAAGGCCGATGCTCACACGGTGTGAGCCTTCAGGCCTTAAAGAGAGACAGATCAGTCATTCCTCTTTGGGAGTCTGCAGCCGTTCTGGTGCACGTGCCTGCAGGGTCTCCTTTTATTAGCTTGGGCCATGACACAGTCATGGCCTAAATTAAAGGGCAATACACATAGGAGGGACACATTCCCTTAAAAGGGCAACACACTTGGGAGGGTCGCACACCACAAGTGTGGCACCACAGAATGTGCTTTCAAAGTACCACAGACTTCTCCCTCCGAGCGAAACTTTATGTGCAGAATGCCTTGGGTAGATTCTTTTTACTGTACCGTTAAAGTTTGGCGAGTATGACCCACCATTCCGAAACGTGGTAGGCCCGACTGAAGTTACACGTTTCGTACGTGCCCAATTACTTTTTTTTTTTAAACTAGTAACAAAAATGTCTGGCACTAGAAACAGCAAAGGACAGTAGGGTCGGTAAGGGGTGGTCAGCATGAGCCCAGATAGTCCGCATCTGGCCATTACTGGCCTAGTCCACAGGCGCAGAGGGTATTAATGAAATAAGCAGCCCGGGGATTTCATTCTGGGGTGCAAATCGTTTTTTTACAAAAAGGAAATGAGAACTTGCACTTCACACATGCCCTACATCCTTTAAAAAGAAAACTCAAACAAATATGTCCAGCAGAGGAAACAGTAAACTAAGTCCCTCAATAGCGGCGTGACAAGGAGGAAGAGGCCATGGGGTTGAGTGTTGACAGGTAAATGAGGTGCAGGGGTGGAAGCGGAAGGCTGGGGAGTGCTGACTTGGTCGGTCAGAAGCGAGGGGGGCAGGGCTTGGGTAGAGGCAGAATGAAAGAAAATGGCAGACTCGGGGAGATGCTGCGGTGGCTAGGATGGAATCGCGGTTTGACTGGCAGATACAGGACGGGTTCCAAGTCACCTGATTGACTGCTGCCTCTCCCATGGGTGCACATAGTGGAGGAAGGACTGGCACCTGTACTGGAGCCAATAATAGTGTCAGGAAGGGCCAGTCGAGGCAAAGGCCACGACTAAATGTCTGGGGTAAGGTAAAGAAATGTTTATCGAAAGCAGTGTTTATCCTTGGAAGAAGCTTAAGCTAAGAAGCATCTTTGATGCCTAACAAAACAGCAAACAAGCATTGGCAATACCAACAGTTTGGGATTTTGTGTAGGCATGGCAAAGGCACTTGCCAGGCACTGCCAGTGTGGTATTAACTGGCTATTGATGGTAGCAGGTTCAAAATGGTACGTGGGCATCTATTAGCAGTTCCCGGCAAATGTCTAATGCATATACACAAGCCAACTCTGTTGACTTTGCCAATGCTTATTTTTAACAGGACTTCAGTGGAAGACATGAAAAGTGCTTATAAATCGAGTGACTGAAGTCATACCTGGTTAATTCATTTTTATTACACCACTAGCACATTTACAACTTCAATTGAGTCATTAGCTTTCAGAATACTGCTTTGAGAAAACACTGGCAGACACTTCAGTGCAAGGTTTGATGGTAAGGCTTGATTAAAGTAGCTCAAAGAGTTTTCATTAGGAGGCGTTTTGGGGTGGAAGGTACTGGGTGGGAATAGCCATAGGGATGACATGGCCATGGACAGTCAATGTGCGGTTAAATAACCATACAACACCTGCAAGCTTTGTATCCCTCTTCATATGACACTTCTACCTATGTGCACTCTAACGCAATAGTTAAGGCTTATAGGTGGTGCAAGCGCCACCTAATAGCCAAACTTAAAATGTTTATTGTGAGGCAAATGGAAGTGCCAACAAAGTGCTAATTAAAAGACGAAATGGAGGGGGTGGGTCGAGAAGGGGGTGTACTTAAAGCAACAATACATTCATTGTATCTTGTGCCTGGAGATTCAGTCTCCAGGGTTGTGTTCACCTCTGATCGGAGCAGAATCAATGAAGCAGAACTAAAGCACTGAGTCCGTGTTCCACAAGCCTGGAGTGTGGCACAGTAGGTAACAAGAAGGCCCATTGGATGAGCCGAGACGAGTGTAGTAAGTTGGTGAGGACTGGTGAAGCGTCAAAGAGCACCCGCCTGCAGAGAAGGTGTAGTTCATGAGAACAGCCAGACAGGAAAATTTCTCTACAGCCAGCCCTGGTCATTGGGCCGGATTTGCTTGGATCTGGCAAAAAATGTCCCCCCCGGATCCAGGAAACCCATTTGTACCCTTCAGATGTTCCAGTGTTTTCAATCTGCAAGCCAGGATTTTAACCCACTAGATCACTTGAACGTCTGTGCAGGATTTGTTTAAGCGGTGAGTACCTTTTATACTTTGCTTGCCATATTTTAGGAAACACTCCTCCTCTCTTTGGTAATTTTCCAGGTGTTAATAATTAATTAATTGCTCTCCTGAAATTGACATTTTTATTTTTAGGGAGGCAGAGAACACTCTCCTGAGTTCTGCCCAGCCACCCACTCCCCTCCCCCACCACTCCTGGCAAGATCTCACAGTTAATCATTTCCATTTGCAGCACTGTTACAGCTCCAGCCTGCGCCTCGCTATGGAAGATTAGAACAGCCCTTCACACTTACATTTACATTTACATTTATTTATTATTCTGCGCGCCAACGGAACGGAGGCATAGGGGCGCAACTCTAGGATAGATGGTCAGACACAGAAACAACCAGACAGACGGACACCGCCCATTGTGGAACGCATGTGTTTATCTAAACATGAACGTTTTGAGTTTTTGTTATCATGTCCAGAGATTTTGTTTCTCTGAAGTCAGAGGGGATGTTATTCCATGCTCTGGGTGCCGCAGAAAAGACTTTATTCAGCAAATGGCCACCTCTGTCTATGGAAGGTCGGAACATCTCTCCAAATCCTGGCCCTCTCTATAGAACATAGGAACATTTATCCCCAGCCCACCCTTCTCTGTGGAGGGTAGGAACATTTATCCCCAGCCCACCCTTCTCTGTGGAGGGTAGGAACAGGATCGCCAGCCTGCCCTGCTCTGTGGAAGATAGGGACATGTGTCCCTGGCCTGCCACTCTCAATGTAAGATAGGAATATATCTCCTCACTCACTGTTTCCCCTCTCTATGGAAGATAGGAATATCTGATCCTATTCAGCCCTTCTCTTTGGAAGATGGGAACATCTACCCACAGCCCGCCAATCGCTATGGAAGATAGGAAAATCTATCCCCAGCCTGCCCATCTCTATGGAAGATAGGAAAATCTATCCCAAGCCCACCCCTCTCCTTGGAAGATAGGAACATTTATCCCCTGCCCACCCTTCTCTATGGAAGATAGGAACATCTCTCCTCACCCACTGTTTGCCCTCTCTATGGAAGGTAGAAACATGATGCCCAGCCCGCAGTGGTCTATAAAAGATATCAGTATCCCTCCCCAGTCTTTGTTTGCCCCTTCTGTGGAAGATAGGAACATCTATCTCTAGCCGGCCCCTCTCTGTGGAAGATAGGAACATAGGTCCCTAGCCCGCCCCACTCAATGTAAGTGTAAAGGAGGTCCCAGACATGACCTGCACCCCTGCCCCTCAGTTAGAGCTGACAAAAGGGTACTCACCAAGGTACGTGTCGTATGAGGAATAAATGAACCGACAGAGAGCCGCACTGGTACTTTGCCCCGTGTACATAAGAAGATCCGTACCTGGTGAAGCAACCATAACTCAACAACCCTGGGCAGCGCGGTACCCTATCAGACAGCCATACCAGCCGCTGATACGGAACGAAGAGTACCTACACACGGTCCACAAAGAGACTCCAAAAGCCTTAATGGAAGGCCAGTGGAAATGACTTAAGGGCCTGAACAGACTCATGAATGAACAAAAGCTGCTATTGAAGACAAGCACGCCAGTACGAGTAACTACGAAATAAATGTAATGCACACAGAGAAGAGACAACGTTAAAACGTATGGAAACGGTGCTACGGGACAAGATGGAAGCAAATTACCTGTTAAACGTGTGTAAATAGGCTTGAAACGCAAGATGCTAAGAAATCGATACTGCTTGCAATGCTTAGTAGAAGATAGAGCGGCAAGCGCCAACCATATATCTACCTCAATAAGGCACATTATACAAGTGCGACTCCATTTTGTAAAAGCAGAAATGTACCCAGGCGGCCAGAGGCCTGACAGGCCAAGTTTCGAAACCCAGCCAAAGGCAAGAGAAGGAGCGGAATCGAAACTCAACAATGAGCGGCTCATGCCTAGGAAATCGAGGTCAACAAGAGAAGGGGAGGAGAGCATCAGCTAACAAGACTCAAACTTCAAAGTATACCAGCCTGCCTCATGAAGGTCAAGATAAGAGAGGCCCATGCAGGTGGCTAGGCTAACACAGAATTAAATGCACAAAAGGCTAGAAACTGAAGCAGATTCACGGTGAACCAACACGTGACCAGCCAGGCGCGAAGAGGTACCACCGCCTGATGTCATACAGAACCCGAGGATGCCATAACTTTTCTTGATAAGAGGCTACAGTTCCGAGGCCATACCCAGCCAACTAATTGACACATAGCCCTAAAACATTGATGGATGGAAAGGAGGAAGGGTGAATTTTGGGGCACTAGGCACCTGGGTGTCTATTCTGCATGCTGCTAATTAAAATGGAGATTTGTGTCTAGGGGTGTAACTTGCCCAATCACAATGGACCATGTAATCTAGGGTCCTATGGACACTGTAACCAATGAGACGTCGTACTTGTAGTGACGCCAATCACGTGTGTTGTAGAGGGATGGGCGCAGACGCCCACCCGATAAGAGTTATCCAATCCACATGCTTTATTTCTATATACAGATATAACACCTATACTTAAGTTACCGTTCCTAACCAATTATATTGCATGATGAGTTTTTATAGAAATTAGACGTCAGTGATGACGATTTGTGCCTATAAGAATTGCTGTTCTACGAAAGTTCGTGGAAGTCAGAGCGAGACCGGTGATCACACTACAGCTGATTCCCATTTGTTTCCCTGTTTGATGTATGTATCATTAAACAGACTTCCCTTTGCCAAACTACTGAGTCCTCGTTATTGAGTCGTGTCGGAGTAAGAGAATCCTGCACCCCCTGTCCTCACATGGTGCAGCTATCTTGTCTTACAAGTTCTAGAGGGTGAGCGCTGACCTATGGGCCCGTCAGTGATTTCCTCTCCTCGTGAACAGACGATATGAACATCTCTCCTCACCCACTGCCTGCCCGCTCTATGGAAGTAAAGGACATCTCTCGAAGGCCTGTTATTTTCTATGCAAGATTTAAACATCTCTCCCAAGCTCATCGCTCTCCACACAGGTACTTAATGTTATTAGAATGGTACCTTGATAAGCACATCTCTGTCCAACTCCTGTCAGCCACTATCATACAGATTGCCATTTTTGATAAGATACATCCTGTGTGGTGACCTTGCACACTCCCCATAAAACCCCCACTTTTCACCTCGACAACCAGGATGTGCTTTACTACCACCCCAACCACGCTATCTAGTAACATTGCAAAATCTTTGCATAGCACTGTGTACCCACAAGGAGGGTGGTTTGTTTACCTTTTGTCGTATCATATTAACGTAAGGTGAGTTATCGTATGGCCTAAAAATTGTGGCTACTGTATACAGTGTAGAGTCACGCCTTTTCCGCCATTTTGAACTCGACAAGTGCACACTTGTATGTGTTTACGCACACACGCGCAACCGTTCTAAATTGATGTTCGTTTGCAGTATCCGGTCTTCACTGAAACTCAATAAATCATATGATTCCTGCAGTGTCCCTTCTGAATAGTAATTTACTTTGGAAGTTGCCATTATGGTGCTTTTTGGGCAACCCTGTGCCTTTAAGGCCCGGGGGATCACCAGGCAGAAAGCGGGATTAAAGGGAGGAGTCAGGGTTTTGAGAAAGGAACGTCAGTTCCTATATTGTATGCACGGAGGCAAGAAGCAATAAAGAAGATTCCCGCTCCAGCCGGTGTCACGTCCCGTTATTTGCATTCCAACTCCTAACAACTGGTGACGAGGAGTACTCACAGGAGAAGGATTTTCATAGATGAGGTCCCAGATTTTAACCTTTAAGTGGTTGGAAGATAAGAGACGTTGACACGATCATGTTAAATTGCTGAGCTTGCAGATATTAAGACCAAGCTTCTACTAGTTATTCATTAGCTTATTTTGATTCATACATGTTGGTAAGCACATGTAGAGTAGCCACAAACATGCTCTGAGTTTGAAGGGAGAGTGTGGGTTTCTCGGATGGATTAATCTATGCCAATACTTGGGCCGCGTACCAACCCATCCCACTTATGTCATACAGTCATAGGCGGCCCACCTCACAACAAGCCGTGCCATTTGTTCTTTAATGCTGTTGTTTTGATTTCGAAGAAGGCTCTGTTTATAGTCAACTTGGGCTGCAAAAGTGTTACAAGTTGTCTTTGCGGCTTGAACAAATCTGCCTTTTTTGCTTCTCTTTACATGGTTAACTTTACTGCCCTTTCTCATGGCATTCGTGATATTAAAACATGCATATGGATATAAGTAACATCTGGGGCTCATTTGAGGAATGAAGCATAATTTGATATCAAAATATGATATCTTCATAATTATCCACAGACATAAATTCAGATTGATATTTAAATGGACATTTCTCCATTGGTATTACATGCAGTGTCCCCCCTGAGTGGGTACCATCCCATTGTATACGTTCTTTGGGCTTGTTCATGCGCAGTAGAGAGAGTCTTTAACATTTTTGGCAAATGTTGGAACATTTGGGGTTTCACCATAGGTTAGTGAAGGTCGTACAGGCATGGACCACTTGCTGCCTGTGCCTAGCGAGATGTTGCACCTCAGTTGAAGCCCATTGATGCTGTTCAACAAGGCAGAAACATGCATATATTTATACACGCACGCACATACACACACCCATTCACCATCAATGTGCAGTAGACTAGGCCACTTGAGCTAGCAAGACACACTTACAGTCTCTAAACTGAAGGTGAATGACCAGGAATGGCTTACTGAGCTAGCAAGCCTCACTTAGTGGCTCTAAGATCGAGGCAGCATTGACTTGCATGACCGATTCGGCTGATATTTTGCAAACAAAATGTTTGTCCCGGGCCACCCCAGACTGGACATCTTGGGAAAGATTCATTGAAAACATGAAAACGTTATTATGAAAGCAAACAAAATGCCGTTTTCGGCCTACTCCTATTCATTTTCCTGTAGTGAAAAAGTCAAAATGATGCGCAGCGCAGGACAAAAACCGCTGGATGGAATTGAACCAAATAAGAAAAAACTTTGGCACAAAGCATTGACTTAATTTCCAGGAGGGGCCTAGGGTTATTTCCATCCAGTAATTTTTAAAATACTTGACGGGGAAGGCAGGGCCCCTTCTGCCAAAATTATAGCTATATCTCACATGGTGCATTGCAGGAGAGAGACATTTCATAAATGAAAATCCACCATTTTTTTTGTGCTCGATGCGAGAGATAGCTGCGGTTGTAGCAGGGTTAGCCAAAACCAAAACGCATTGGAAATGCTATTTGGAGCGGGAAAAAGGATTTTAAAAAGCACTAAACTAGAAGTGGGGGGAGGGAGAGAGAACACCATGTGAAGTTGGAAAGTTGGGGAGGGTAGAGGCTGGGGAACCAAGTTACAGAATAAATATGTATAGCTTATCGAGGGAATACCACAGTCATCTTGTGAGCTGACCACATTTACAACGGAAGACGCACTTGGAAAAGAAAATGCGCCACACGAAACAAAGACAGAAAGGGAGTAAAGGGAAAAGGCTAGGGCACCAAAAAATGGCTAGCGGAGGTGGGGGAACCTTGGGAATGGGAAGAAGGCCTGGGGATGGGGAGCGCCTGTGAGGACGCAGAAGACATTTGCATTTTTTAATTTAATCACCGTTATTGCAGCATGATAACCACAGAATAATCACGGGAATGCAAAACGAGTTTTAAAAAAGGAAGACTTGTTCAAAGAGATGTAGTGTTTTAAAAGATATAGTGGGGACAGCCAATGGCGGTGCTCACTGGCCAGGTCCAAAGGCCCTGGCTAGTTAGCCAGAAGGAAACCTATAATTTGAACATGAGCAGTGACCATGACCGAAGGCCATGGCTAGTGGGATCGAAAGAAAGCTGTATTGGTGGAACATGTACAGTGGCCGTAGGCCATGGCCACTGGGACCCAAAGAAACACATTGCTGGAACATGTAAAATGGCCACATCCGAATGGCATGGCTAGTGGAGCTAAAAAAAGTTATTGGTGAAACATGTACCGTGGCCACGACCAAAGGCTGTGGCAAAAGGTTATGCTCGAAGGCCATGGTTAGTGAGTGGGGGGAAAAGGTAGTGTTTTAAAAGATACAGAGAGCACGGCCAAAGGCGGTGCTCACTGGCCAGGGCCAAAGGCCCTGACTAGTGGGCCCAAAGGAAATCTGTAGGTGGACATGTACAGTTTCCACGGCCATGGCTGAAGGCCTTGGCTAGTGCCTCGTAAAAAAACGATGGGTTAACAAAACCCTTGAAGTTCACTGAAAAAACACTAGTTAAGGTGCAGTTAAATTAAAAAGTTAAGGTGATCAAATTTAATGTAAGAAAAATCCTTGAAATTTAGCCGATGGTGGAAGTCAGAACCATCTTAACTCGGCGTGCCCCCTTTGCAAAGCCAATGAGCACATGCATATTATAAGAGAAGGGATTCAAAATGACATGTAAAAAGGCATTATTGGTGACATCAACGGGAGCGTGCAGAGTAAAGATGGTCATGACTTCCCACATCCACTGAATTTGAAGGGTTTTTCTGTGTTAAATCTAATTGTCTTAACTGCACCCTAACTAATGTTTTCTTCAGTATATACATATATATAAATATCAATGAAATTATTAGTAATTTGGAGGTACTTAATAGACTGGCAGAAGGTTTTTCCTGTGTTTTAAAATTAACATCTGTTATTAAGTACTGTATAGCAAATTTTGCACAATGAGCATTGTTTACATGTGTGGGTTTTTTGCACAAGTTATTAGAGGAAACATTTTCTCGCATTATGCAAGTCTTGATGCCTTCTGATATAAGTACTAGTTACTGCATTTTTCTGCACTATTAAGCATCATTTGCACTTGCAATGTTTTGCACTTGCTTTCTTTGCACATTTACGGGAATGCCTCTTGAGTACATTTGTGCCTTCGTACCTCATATCCTTCTTACTTAATTGTAGTGCTTTTGACATCATATTCATGCATCATCCTTTAAAATAATATATGTAATCTATTAGCATTCTTTAAGATGGTGTTTGTCATAATCCCTTAGCTATAGTCACCCATCGGACATTAAATTATTTGCGGCTAGGTTTAATTCTACATCAGCCGCACCATAATTTTCTAAGACTATATTAGAGATTTATTGGAGTAGCATATTGCTATCAATGGGAGTCACTAAAGTTTTGTACACTAGTACATGCATTTTCTGTACATTAGACTACTTTATAATAGAGTAGTTCAGCAATATGCATGTCAGTTCGATGAATAGACATGCTGTTTTTTGGCTTTCTATATGAATAGAATGTGACTGACTAAGGCACGAGCCAATGTATATTTGTCTCATGTTTCTGATTGATTACATTGAAACTTCAAGTAACCGTAGACCACCACTGCATTAGCCTCCTAGTAAATATTCGCTTGCATAGATTTGACGGCTGAAATCTGGAACTGATAGATGTTGATTCAGTTTCCCAGCGGTTGCTTTAATATTTATGCATTTACACTTTTTTGCTTCAAAGAACTGATACTTTGCTGAAGCCTCACTGTATGTTTAATTTAAAGCCACTGTAATATTAGAGAATTAATTAATTTGACATTGTTTTAAATAGCCAGGTTCGCTATGGTAATGGACACTAGTTCAAGATGGCGGTCCTACCTGACAAGTATTGCTTGAGATATGTGTTGTATCACATGACAGCATTTTTGACAGGAAGTGATTATGTAATCTGCCATGAGTTTAACCTTTAGACCTAAGAAGATTGTTTTTGGTCTGGATTTTATTATCAATTAAATAAGTTGATAGTATTGGCTGCACTTTTCTTAACTTAGCCCCAAGAGTGCTCTGGTCATTTTTAAGCTTTTTGCGACTGCTGCGACTTTTTATTTTTAGTCCAGCAGCATAACGTTATCTCTGCAACATGTATGGGTGACAAAATCAACATCACTTTTAGGAAATCTACATCCTTGAAAGATATTTTGGTATCCAGCTTTATGAATCCCATTGTTGAAACACATGGTGAATGTTGGCTAAACAAAAACACTTTAGGTTTTTTCAAATGTATGAAATGCAAGGCATGCCAACATGCCACCAAGACCATTAGTTATCGTCACCCTGTTTTGGCTTTAGACATTAAGGATCACATGTAATACCACACATCTGGTGTATGTACTTACCTGCCCATGTGACAAATGGTACGTGGGCAGCACCATTGGTAAACTCAAACTAAGGGTGCTGCAACATATGAGGCCTATTAGAAATCTGGATCCCTCTTATCCAATGGCAGTACACTTTAAAACAAAACATGCCAGTAAATTAGATGGTTTCGGCTACTTTGGTATCTGCTCAGTCCAAGAATTACTCAGAGGTGGCAATCGCGAACTAATGCTGAGGCAATTGGAGACTAACTATATTTTAGACCTGGAGACAAAAAGTCCTGAAGGACACAATCTGGATGAGGAACTTTATACCTTCCTAGGCACTTAATACCATTCTGAGTAGCCATTTTCCTCTACATGTCTCTGTCCTGTTTTTCTTACTTGTTGGTGCTAGATATGAGGATGATCATCATTTCTTTCATTGGTGATATGTTTATTGTCGTTTTATAAAAACTATTTTTATCATTGTTGATTACGTTTTATTAGGCCTGTTCCCTTGGAGGGTCTTTTTCAGCACAGCTTATATATTAGTCTCAATAACGCACTGTACTGTTTAGCTCTTGGCCTAACCTTTAGATCTATCTCAGGTTTTGCAATGGTAGGATATCATTATTTTAGTCACACAGGACCTGTTTCAAACCAGGGTTTATCTGGCCCCTTTTTTATGCATGCTATTATTAGATAACATGTCAATGTGCCCTTTTTGTTTTGTTGTGCAATTCTTATTGCATTTTATATTGATTGTTTTAGCATTTTATATGCTATAGGTTTGGACTTTAGATATGCGGTGGTTGTGAATTGAGGTTCATTTCATGCATTTTTTTAAAAATTGTAATTTTTGCACTGGTCACTTTATTCTCATGCACTTGCCACTTTATGGTTTATGGTTGCTTTTTGCACAAATGCAATATATGCAGCATTTCGCTGAACATTGCAATATTTTGCACTTTATTGCATATTTTGCACTTATCTGTTATATTGGTGTTTTGAACCTTAATTAGTGTTCAACGAATGATGAGAGAAAAACAACTGCATACTAAACCTACATTGAATCCACATCTGCTTGCCATAGCACTAGATATTTTATATCTTAGCATATTTGCACATATTTGTCTATGTTTCTTTGATTCTAGTGTTGCATTAGAGTTATCATGTAGCCCACTGGGGCTCACTCATGAGTATTGTTTCTTCGTTCCATTTGACCTCATTGGGTCTTTATATTTGTAAAGAGGGCAGCCAGTGTTATGGAGAAACATTACGAGCGATTTTTAATTTGTGAACATTGGGTTGGATACTTTCCTTTTTTGCCCCCACGGATATTTTCACCTCAGATGCATGTCATTAGACATTTCTAAAGTTAATGCATCAATTAGCCCCACGTGCTGCTTACGTTTTCTGCCTATCAGGAGTCTATGTTTTGGCTACCAGAAAGCTTTTAAATGGTATAAATTTGGGAACATTTTTATTTTTCCGCTATTTACATTTTATGCGATGTGCAAATATTTTATAAGTAAATTATTTACATATACAAAAATGTATATTTAGTGTTTCTCTGAGGGGCTGCACACGTGTATATATATCTCCCGTGGCTACGCCATGTTTCTTCATCGCTGGGTCTCTCCGATATCATTGTTTTTGTACATTTGTATTTATTCAATGCTTAGGCTAGCTTGCCGTCACTCTTGCAGTGCAATCATAGAGATAAAGATACATTTATTATTCCTTCTTCTGTGTTGAGACCCTTCAATGTGAACAAGCGGTTTGTTACCGTGAAACGCGTCATTGCCTGCTATATTCGCTTTCCCCAGCACACAAAATAAAGGAAACTTTGTTGTTGTCGATACTTTGGCTGTTTTTCTGGCAGTTTGGATACTCGTCTGCATTGCTGCTCCCGGAGTGCTGTCCACCCCTGTACATTTGTACGAGCTTTTCCAAATATATATATATATGGAAAAAACTCGTACAAAAAAATCACAAGGACGGACACAACTCCAGGAACAGCAGTGCGTTGTAAATTTCCACACTGCAAGAAGAAAATAAACCAAAATCTCCACAGCAACACAATATCCTTTATTCTTGTGCAGTGGAAAATGATAGAAGCAGGCAACGACGCGTTTCGCGGTAAAAAAACGCTTTTTCACATTAGAGGGTCATGAAACAAATGAGGGACTAATCAGTGTTACTCGTCTCTGTGGTTGCACATTATGATAGTCAACAGCCTTGTAAACATAAAGCTGATTATTAGTGTTTCCAAGTGCTGACATATTGTAATAACACACCAAAGGGAAAATAAAGTCATAGTGCTAATAGTCTCATTCTGATTAAAAAATCAGAAAGAGGCATTGCATGGAGAGGCACACCACTTGCTAAGTGGAATTACAAATTCACAAGATTAAGCCGCAACTGCCACAGGAAATTACAATGTTGAGCCATGCATATTGCAAAGGCATGGAAGGTCATCCTTTTCTTTAGTTATGGATATAAAGCTCTATGTATGTCGTGAAACGCTAATTGCTCATAAGCAGTAAGCTCGTATTGCACTAGTTGCAAGCTGGCTCTATCGCGGCAATGAATCTGAGTCTGTATGCATTATGGCTATAATGAGGCCAGTTGGTGAATATCCAGCATGGATATAACATATTAATAAAGCATATGAGATGCCTTTCCATGCAACTGTATAACCCCACATCAGGTGTGAGAACACAGTCAGTGCCAAAGAGACATAAGGGAAGTGTTCCACTGTGAGCCAAATGGACAGAACAGTGGCTATTCTTCAATGCAAATGTCTAAATGTAAGGAAAATGTGTGCAAATACACAATTGTATAAAGTGTCTAATGCTATTGCATCCAATCATGCATTGATTGTCAATTTAGAACAATATACATCTGTACATGAATAGTTATACTGAAAGTTCAGTTGCAATGTTAAGTTCGATACAGCAATATATCAGCGATGTGCAAATAAGCAATAAAGTGCAAAATTTGAAGATCTCAGTAAAGTGCTGGGTATATTGCATATGTGCAAAAAACAACAATAAAGTGCTAAGTGCTAGAAATAAAGCGACTGGTGCCAAAATTACAATATTAAAATGCTCGAACCATAGCTAACGACAGCCAGATATTAAAAGTGCCAACATATAGCATAAATGTACTAGAATACAATATGTAACAGAATGGAAAACAAGCGATCAATATTGTGCATAGACCTATTGACCAATGGTCACATTACAAATAGATAGAAGGCCAATATGAAGGTAATTGACAACACTTCCCAAATAACAAGACTAGTTCTTGTGTCTTACAAAAGCTTAAATTGATACATGAGCTATGACTAAAATCAGACAATGCAATACCACATAGAGGCACATGTACATATTGTGCAACTAAAGAATCCTCTTTGGGAACAGACCAAATAAAACAGAATTAAACTATTAAAATATATGTAATTAACAATAATATACATACTGAGAATCCTTTCTATATTAACCAGATATCAAAATTTGAAAAATCTGGCAAGAAGTTCAGTGGAAAGATGTCTATTACCAGACGTCCAGGCATTTAATCAATATTTATATCATGCTAGGCAAACAACTCAAATATATGTAAAAAAAATAGAAATAGAGTTAATTCAAAACCCAAATACTACATAAATAATGCATGTATTGTTGTGGACGAACCACAGAGTGGGCACATAGAGAGAATTGAAAAAATATAAAAATATGTGAAGAAAACATGAAGAACGTGAAATATATAGAAAAAACATGAGGAGAGCATGGCGAGGACAAAGAGGCTGTGATAAAATCAGATTAAGTGCCTAAAAAGGTATAGAGTTCATCATCCAAATTGGACTTTTTGTCTCCAAATCCAGAATGTGTTTTGTCTCCAATTGTCTAATATATATGCATTTGGGCGAATTTGCATACCCAAAATGCCTTGCGAGGTGGTTCGTTACGGGGGCGGGACTTCCGGTGATAGCTACTAGGTGGCTTTGTGGAATGTGTGACTTGGCTCAAATGGACTATTATACTTTCACATTTCAGGTGAAAGGTCTTTTTTCCAAGCCTTTGTAAAACAGTGTTTTGAAAACATGGCCTAATGTTCCAATCACAAGACTGTTGGGTTTATACATCCTTAACAAGGTTGGAACTAGGCATTTGGTTGACAGCCTTGCAAAATGTCTGTTTTGGGATGATTACGCTATGTATGAAGTAGCACTGCCCTCTAAGACAAAGACAATATCCCGTAGAAAAGGGTTTGCATTTGGGCTAATTTGCATGGTTCTATGTCATTACCGTGAAGTAAATTACTTTGTGGCAATTTTCTTACTTTGTTTTTTTTTTTATTTACGGGGTAGGGTTCCCCCATGCCTCCCCATTCCCTTTACTACAACCCAAACCCCAAACCATTGTTTTACACCTTATCTCTCAAATACATGTACCAAATTCAAAGTCATTTGAAGTGTTTGCAACAAATTACCACAAAGTAATTTATTTTGTTGAAACAAAGGGAGACCGATTTTCATACCCACAAAGCCATGCTGATGTACTTTGGAAACTGAACGGCGAACGTTCTGCAATGGCTACTAGGTGGTGTTGTGGAATGTGAGACAACTAGGATATTGATGTAACCTGCCTCATAATAAAAGTTACTGTTATGGTTGGTGCAAAGTTGGCATAGGAGCGGTGGCATTAAAGCGTGTGCCATAAGAGCACTTGGCATAAGAGTATGTGGAGTAAGAACATGTGGCATAAGAGGGTGTGGGGCATGTGTGTGGGTAGTAAGAGTGTGCTATGTGTCATAAGAGTGTGTGTCGTAAGAGCCTGTGGCATTAAAGCATGTGCCATAAAGGCAAGTGATGCAATATGTGTCATAAGTATGTTTGTTGTGATTGTCATAAGAGTGTGTTTTATAAGGGTGTGTAGCATAAGAGCTATTTGTCATAAGAACGTGTGACAAAAGAACATGTGGTGTAAGACCATGTGTTTAGTTTAGTTTAGTTTATTATTGGATAATGCGCTCCAAACCCAGGGGTAGCCGGGCGCAGCAGTTACAAGAATACTTAAGCTTAGGTCACATACAGAGGATGCATACAGAAGAAACATTACAAGTGTTATTAACGTTTTTTAACATACAAATATAAAGGGCAACAAGATGTGTGTACCTCACATCACAAAGGGCAATGAGATAGTCTGCCGTCTGGTTAAGGCTCCTCTCTTCGTAGGGTTCGGACTTCCTCCTAGTTAGGTGTATTTCTGATGTCGAACTGGGTCTAATGACTACTTGCACTGCTGTTTTCCTCCCCATCTAGGTGGTCTATATATATTACGTGCTCCTAACTCCTTAAAGACCTCAATGAGCACACAAAGCAAGGACACTTACAAATTACTCCAGACAGGTGTTATATTAAAAATATAGACACATTTATTACAAGGCCTTTGTAACATCGATCATAGCAAAGAATCACAATAATACTAAAGTAAACCAACACATCACAATCAATACAATATATATACAAGACCGAGGGGTCTAAGGAGTTAGGAGCACGTAATATGTAGATCACCTAGATGGGGAGGAAAACAGGCAGTGCAAGTAATCATTAGACCCAGTTCGACATCAGAAATACACCTAACTAGGAGGAAGTCCGAGCCCTACGAAGAGAGTAGCCTTATGCTCAAAGGTACCTGCACGCGCTGGTGCCAATGGACAAAATAGGGCCTCTTCAAGGATATCAGGCAGTTCAGGAAGGTGAATGAAGCGATGCAGAACAAGTCCCCACTACTCAAGCAAGGCCTCCATTTGTGGGCAGAGGCAGGGTGAGAGTGTGGGATAGAGCCGCTATCTCGCAACAGCGGTAGAAAAGAAACGGGCTCCTGCGCGCGGGGCCACCGGTTGGGGCATGGACTACTCACCGGTCCCTGATTCAGGCAGACCCAGACTTTTCCAGTTCAGTTAATTTTGCTGGCAGGTTCAGCTGCGATGATCAGGACGTCTCGACACCGTGTAGCTTCTGCGTAGCAGGATGCACGGTAGAGGGTGTCCCAAATGCAGCGGACGTGCACAGGTTGTTACCACAGTAGGGCAACACGGCAACCGCATTTACTCTGGTCCGGGCGCACTCATCTCACTTCAGACCTGGGAATGCCAAGGGTACGAAATTCGGTGTGAGGGTGCCGTGGACGCAGAGCAAGCAGTAGACCAAGTTTCGAGGGCTTCCCCAAAACGGTGGCGGTGACAGAGCAAAGCGTCCTGCGTAAGCTGGTCAGTCTGCTGGTTGGCCCAGGGACACTTCCAAAGAGGCTTACTTGCAGGGTTTGATGAAGGTGCCGGGAATAGTTGATCCCACTATTCCAATGGGTCGAAGCGCCTTCGCAGACCTTCTAGGACGATCAGATGCAGAGGGGTCTCGTAGGACGACAGCAGTTTAGGTTGCCAATCCTTCAGCGGGTCACCAGCGGTTCCTCGACTCAGCTTCTTGTTGCAGGATACTTGGCTCCTTATCCCTTGTTCGGTGTGTGCGGCAGAAGAGTATGTGTCAGAAGATCATGTGGATTAAGAGCGTGCAGTGCAAGAGCACGTGTGAGAGTGTGTCATAATTGTGTTGTCGCATTTGTCGGTGGTAATTGTTTTTGTCATAAGAACATTGCTGAGGATTGTGTGGCCTAAGAGCATGTGTCATAAGAGCATGCGTTGTAAGAGCAATGGGTGTAAGAACATGTGGCATAAGAGCATGTGTTTCAGTGTTTGTTGTAAGAGTGTGTCATAAGTGTGAGTGCCATACTTGTGTGTTGCAAGTGTGAGTCCCAAATGTGTATCATAATTATGTGTCATAGGAGTATGTGCCATAAAAGCATGAGGCATAAGAGTATGTGGCCTAAGAGCGTGTGGCATAACAGCACATGTCCTAAGAGCATGTGTAAGAATGTGTGTCATAGGATTGTGTCATAAGAGTGTGTCATAAGTGTGTGTCATTTGTGTGTGTGTTTGTGTGTGTGTGTGTGTGTGTGGTAAGTGTTTGTGATAAGTGTGTGTCATAAGAACATGTGTCTTTAGAGCATGTGTTGTAAGAACATGTGCCATAAGTGTTGTGTCATAAAATTGTGTGTCATTTGTGTCTATCACAGGTGTGTGTCATAAGAGCGTGTGTCATAAGAGCATGTATTGTAATAGTGGGCCATATAAGAGTGTGTGTCGTACGTGTGTGTGTGGAGTCAAGCATACGAGTGGTGTGTAAGTGTCTAGCATGTGAGTGCATGGTGCATAAGTAGTGTATGGAAGTGAAACACAGGACCTATACACCTCCTATACATATAAAAACTGACATTAAAGTGAAGCTTGACTTTGATGTGAGTTTTCATACGTATAGGAGCTAAATAGGTTTTGTATTTTGTACATGTATGCATTTTATATCTCCTATACGTCTTATATACATTTGCATGTATACATATTTCTACAGTGAAAAAATCCCTTTAGTTAAGTAACAATTAAGTTGAACCAATTAATTGCACCAAAAGCCTTCAAATGTGGCAAGTGTTGGAAACCATGCAACCCTTTACTCTGGGTCCCCTGTTGTGCAGCACATGAGCACACTTATGACATCACTTTTGACATCCCTAATTACATCTTTGATGATATCATTGGAAACTAGTGCACACTGTTTTTTTTTACTCTGGCTGGTAGTTTCCTGTGCTATCCTACATGATGTCAACTGCAATGTCATAAGTATACTCACTCAGACATGCCCCGTGAACTACCTTGGCACCTAAAGGAGCGACATGGACTGGTCTGCGCTACACATAGCATATCTTCATCATAAGTCTTGCAATAGACCAAGAGAATTGTTTTATGCATACACATCATCTCCCATAAAATCCTATGTGACACCAACAGTTATTGCAGCTGTGATGTCATAAGTGTGCACTGATTTCTAGTGACGTCGTTGATGATGTGATTGTTGATGCCATATTTGCTGTTATCAGTGTGCTAATGGGTTGCACAAAAGGGGGGGGAAGCTCAGAGTTAAGGGGGTGTAGCTTCCAAAATGTTCAGAATGTTAAGGGTTTTGTTGCAATAAACCAGTTTCTGTTACTGACATTCAAGAGTTTTGCTTTGCTGAAATATTTCAACTTAACTCTCTCTTAATTCAAGTTTTTTCACTGAATTTCAAGGGTTTTATGTTATATCTCTCCCATCTGTAGTACTAACCTTTATAATGTTCATGTATTTTCCTATGTTTTTAAGCTGCGGACCATGGGATTTATCCCCATTACAAGAGAGTTGCGCTTGAGATGATTATTAACTGGATCAAAAATCTGCCCGCTAAGGGCTACGTTTTTGCAGAACTTTGCAGGTCTTTTTCTGTTCCCACAAGATATTCTTGCAAAATTATCCTGCAAAAAAAATCCTGCAAGTACATACCCGTTTTTTTCTGCTTTTTGTGAGAATACCTCTCGCAGGAAATCACTGTTGGCAGTGTTGCACCGCTGTGCACAAGCTTCTTGCAAATGTGTCATACATTCTTGTGAGAAGATGAAAACACACTTAAACTAAAGTATTTTTTAAAGCCGCATCAAACTTTCAATTTACCCATTTCCTATAATATCTAACCTCATCCACCCACAAGTCAAAGGACCCATCATTGTAGCCACGTTGTTATTCTGCTGAGGCACTTCCAATATTTATTTGAGTTCCCATGGGAACATCACTGTTCTCACACACAGATTGCGAGAGCAGACATTTTCTGAGGAAAAGACGAACATGAATGGACGGAAATAGTCTTCCCTAGACCTCCCCAAACTCTCAAACTAGCCAATTGCTGCTGGTTCACCCTCCTCACAAAGTAAGCTTTGTCTGCTGTCCCTCCTAATATAATTTAAAGTGAGTTTTGTTGAATGAAACCAGTTTCTTTACTGACTTTTAACTGTTTTGTTGCATTGAAATGTTTCAGCTTAAATGTTTCTTAAAAGTTTTTTCACTGAATTTTAAGGGTTTTGTTATGCTATATTTGCACCATCTGAAGTATTAACCTTTTCAAATATTTTCAAGCTACCGAACCTGGGTGGGATTTTCCCCATTACAGGACAGTAGCCCTCGGCCATGGCCAGTGGTCCATGGTCAATGGCACTTGAGATAATTATAACGTGATCAAACCTGCATGCGCTATTGGTTACGTTTTTGCAGACTTTTTCAAAAGTGTCCTTTTTTGTCTTTGCACGATTTTCCTGCAAAAAAATCTTGCGAGAACATAATCATTTTTACCTCTCGCAGGAAATCACCAATGGCAGTCTGGCACCTCTGTGCACAAGCTTCTGGCAAATGTGTCACATATTCTCGCGAGAATATGAAAACACATCAAACTTTCAATGTGACCATTTCCCATTTTCGTGTGTCCCCATATGGACCCAGAAGCCAAAGAACCACCTCTTAACATCATTTTAACCACGTTATTCCGGTATGGCACTTCTGATATTAATTTAATTTCCATTGGAACATCACTGTTCTTGCACACAGATTTTCTCCTGCGAAAATATGAAAACAAATGGACAGAAATAGTCTTTCCCAGACCTCCCCAAATTCTCGTACTAGCCAATTGCCCCTGCTTCACCATCCCCACAACCCCGCTGTAGGCTACATTTCGCTTCTCCACCTCCTAATATAATTTTAAGTGAGTTCAGTTTTCCATTCTCATGGAAATTCTTCCAATAACGGCTTGTATTAGTGAAATAAATTGCGAATTTTCATTTCTGAAAAGCCTCATTTTGGGCAATGCACCGCAGGAGACATAAAAGATGTTGGTACCTGCAGCACACTGTTATCTTCCAGATTTAAAAAAAACCTATGGGATTGATTTGCACCAAAATACCAAAAGGCACATCTGCATCGCTTTGTGCCCAACTTGTTTCAAATTTGAAGCAAGTACATGCAACAGTTTAGACTGTATGGAAGAAAATGCTAAAAGTAAAAACTATCCCTTTAATGCAACGCTTTTTTATCGTGACTTGTTTTCAAAAGTAAAACCTTAAACAGATATATTATTAAAAACCAGTACAATTATGTAATTGAACTTTCTTACAATAAATTCATATACAAAGTCATTTACAAAATCATATGGCAAAGGGGAGAACATCGCAATGTATCATAGTGCCCCAGAATTTGATACAGTATTGTAAAAATATATTGCCCATAGTCTATTAATTTAATAACGTCATTTGTTTTTAGAATTACAATCCTCTAATATCACATACAAATAAAATTATACAAATAAAATTTCAATTACTATGCATTCCCATGAGATAAGCTTAGGAACAGACATTGACAGGCCTAAAGTGATTTTCCACATAACTCCTTCTAATATATTCAGGATTAACCTCAAATCCATCAAATAGACACCCAGTCCGTATTATAACATTTTAATTGAATACAATTTTATAAGGAGAATTAACGTAACTTTACATAGCCTATTGTTAAACTTCTTAAACTGGGCCTGAAGGGGCTTCAGTGTGACTCTTAGATACTGTTTAGTCATGGCTTTAGAAAGAAAGTTGGAAATGTTAAACCCCAGATATGTGAGAGAGTGAACATGTTCCAGCTCAATTTCAACCACCCTTTAATACATCAATTTGGGCGTCTTTTGTTAGTATAGATCATGACCTTTGATTTATTTCCATTCACCAGTACATTATGATCTACAGCATAGCTGATAAAAGCTTCTCATTTCCTTTGTAGGCCCACGGGGATCCTATCAAAGATCAACAAATCGTCGGCAATGGCAAGCCAGTGAATAGCTGTGTTACCGAGTTTTTCAGCAAAACAGTTCAGTTTAGTCCATAAATCCCCAGTATCTGCTATGTAAAGATTAAACAGTAATGTAGCCAAGGTGCAGCCCCGCCTCAGCCCCACAAACGTGTCAATGGCTCTTGTTAGTAGGCCTTCTTTTTCAGTCTAACTTTTTTGCTGTATTCGTATGTAGAAGCATAATCAAGTTGAGAATATTGTCTGGAATTCCATATTGATAAAGTTTACACCATAGTTTATCTCTGTTTACCCTATCAAAAGCATTTGACAGTATTTCTGCCCTAAGATATGTATTTGATTTAATTTTTATGGGGGCCAATTAATCACAGCCCTGGAGCTCTGGACGGCTTAGATTTCATTATGACTTCATATATGTCCTCCTTATTGGAGGTCAACTCACTTCTTAAAAGCTTGTTTCTCGAAATAGCAGAACTCCGTTTCCAGTCTTTAATCGGTTCACAGCGTGATTTAAAGTGAGTCAGTCTGGACATTTCATTGATAAGGCAGATCTAAGATTCTTGATATAATATATTACAGGGGTCTGACGTGTTAATTGTCTCCCAGAAGGCTGAAACATCCTTACCCCAGATGTTATCTAAAGTTTTTTAACTATCGACCAAGTTTAGCTCATATTTTATCATCTTGCAGAAGTTGCGATACTTCTGGTATATCTTTCTTTTATTAAAGATGTATCCCGCCTCATCATTTCTGAATAGTTCTTCAACGCTTTATATAATTTAAACTGTTGCGTGAAATGTCACCACATTTTGTAGTTTTGGGTAGCCTTGGCCATAAAACATCTTTGCAAAATATTGTACAGTTTTTTCAAACAAGTCAAACTTTATTAACAATAGAACTTTCGGATAGACAGTGGGTCTTAGCTTGGGCACAACGTGTTGAAAATGTGCCTTTTGGTGGTTTGGTGTAAATCCATCTAGTCATTTTTCAAAAATGTGATGGTGACCAGGTTGCCCTCTTACCCAACAACCCTTTATATATCTCCTATGGTGCATTGCACAAATGGGACTTTTCAGAATGGAATAGCTTCCATGTGTTGCCTGATGAGAGTTCTTTTTCTCAGAATTTGTCAGGAACAGAAAAAAGACAACACACACATATTAGTACTTGGAGGAGAGAAAGGGTATGCTTCAATACGGGGAGGCTGTGGGGAAAGTGAAATCACTCCAATTGGTGAGTTTTAGAATTTGGTGACTAGAATAGGACTATTTCAGACAAATAATGTTTGTATTCAAGCAGTAATAGCGAGGGTTGACTGCTGGAGCTTTTCTACATCTTTGTGGGAATTTGAAGTGCGTCACTTGAAGCTATGTGACAAAAATGACATTACGCGAGGGACTGAGGGCACTTTGCCTTCAGGGGGAATGTGGGAAGACTAATAAGCGTGCATAATTGAACTTGGGTAAGGGAGACATGGGTGGAGTTTTAATTTTAGGGCTTTTACATCTTTTCATGAGAACCAAAACATGTTGCAGTCTCACGAGAATAATTCACAAAGCGATGGAATTCCACAACAGGTTTACCGCGGAGTAAGTATCACAGTTAAATCTCATGGGAATGAAAGAGGTGGAAACAAACAACAATGAATACTGCTCATTGGGCCAAAGTGGCAAACTTTTATATAGAGTGGGGCAACTTAATGGCAGTTTTCACAGCAAGTGATGCTTTTCAGAAGGAAAAACAAGTGCATTTTTTGCAACTATGTGAGCCGTTCTCGTGAGAATTCTTGCAAGGATGCTTTTTGAAGTGTGTCACTGGAATAAGCTGTTCTTGCATGCTGTTTGTGGATCACACACATTTACATTCCGGTTACACATGGGGCCAGATTCATGGAATTATCTGCGTGGAAAATATGGTACTTGCATGCGCAAATGCACACAAATCCGCCTTTGTCGATTCATGGAATCGAATGAGCTGTATTTTTCCAAGACTTGCGTGGAGTTTGCGCTGGCTCGGCACTGTGCGAGCCGATGAGGGCTTTGCGCGAGACTCCAAGCAGAGTGTGGCCATGGCTTGCGCAGAGGGCTGGGCAGGGGCGGAACACCACGAAAGGGGAAGAACTTGCGAAAAAGTAGGCAGTTCTGAGGGAATCGATTGCGCAACGTCTCGGCTTGGAAATGCCCACGCAAGTCCTTCAGTCCTTCATAGTCATTCATAGGATCCGGCACCCAAAATATACGGTGAGTGATCATGTTAATTTTGGTGGGGGAGTAATGGAGCAGAGCCAGGTTTTGACTTTGAAGCGGAATGCTGGGAAGGAGCATTCGTGGTCCCCCGTAACTGTATCCGTCACCCGAAGACTGGTGTAAGTACACTTGCGCGTAGGATTTCCAGCGCGCAGGTGGGATTGCATGTCGGATTTCAGGGTGCATGTACTGAATCGGGGTTGCGATGTAATGTAGAGGTGGGCGTAAGCTGTGTAGAGGGGTGCAGGAATGTTTTACGCGGGTTTGCACACACATTTCCTGAGTTATTGCAGAGATACAAATTTTCATACGCATGCTGTCAGGATGCCGGATACAGTTAAGGGGGACCACGAACGCTCATTCCCAGCATTCCGCTTCAAAGTTAAAAACCTGGCTCTTCTCCATTACTCCCCCACCGAAATTAACATGATCACCGACTGTATATTTTGTAATTAGAGCTGTATATTCTGTAATAATGTGCTATTCAGACCCTCAACGCTGACGTCAACTTGTAAATTCTGTACACCTTGTAATTTATTCTTATTTCTGTTAACCTCCTTTCCTATGTACACTGTACTCTACTATACTCTTGCCCATTTTCCCACTTCATGTTACCATTTGTATTTATACCATGTATGTAACAATTTCTTCAAGTCAAGCGCCTAGCTAGCCTTGGGTTCAGCATGCTATACAAGCAAATAAAACCAAACCACACGCAGGCTGCCCGAGTCCCCCACGAAGCGCGCAAAGGTAGCTGATCTGGTGGTTTACTGCTTTGCGTGTGGGCGTGTCAGGGGTGTTCCCGGCATGACTTGCTAATACGGTTACTTCACGCAGTAAATTCCAAAAATACACGGGGCACGTATTTTATTTCCACGCGCAGCCTGCATAGAGTCCTTCTAGGCACGTGGCCCTTGCATGATTTCTGCACACATTTCCATGAATCGGGCCCATAATCTGAAAGTGGCCAGCGGGCGACTGACCTCTAATGGGAAAAAATCCCACGGTACATACTTTAGAAACAAGGCAAGATAACCCTTGAAATTCAAAAGTGATGTGAAGATGAAGGTTTAACGCAACAAAACCCTTGAAATTAGACAAATGTTGGAAGCTACACCACCTTTACTATGCACCCCCTTTGCGTAGCCCATGCCACACCGATGACATCATTGAAGAAATGACAGATTACATCACTTATTACATCATTGATGACATCACTGGAAACAAAAGTACAGTGATGACGGCCATGGTCTGTTGAATTCTGAAGTTTACATGTGAAAATCTTGGGCGAAAATGTGAGCCAGTTCTCAGGAACTAAAATGCCATGAAAGCACAGCCAGGGCTGGCACTACAGGTTGTTCAGCCGTTAAATGCATAGGTCGAGCGATGCCAGTGCTGAGCCGAGGGTCTGGATTGACTCTTAGAGTATACCACAAGCCCAGCCGTCAATGGACCAATGGCATATGGTGTCCTGCAACTCCAGCCTCCACAACATGAAACCCAAACCCCATGCCACACAAGAACCGGCCCAAAAATAGAACAATTGCCTAGCATCCTGCCTCCTCACAGGTCCCAACACAAAACGAATACCTGGTGCCATGCCTCCCATTCCTGAACACAAAAGCAGTGACTTACTTCCTGCCTCCTTACCTGCCACAACACAAAGCCAATACCTGGTGTCCTGCCTCTCTACCCGCATCATAGCACAATTTATACGGGATCCATGTAAACATGGGGGGGATTTAAAGGTAAGGGTCAGGGCAGTGTGATGTTCGGTGGGACTGGACAGAGGTGGCAAACAGAGTGATCTGTAACACGGAGTTTGGGGAAGGCCTAGGAGGTGGAGGGTGTAGGAGTTGGAAGGAGGAAATAGTCCAGATACACTGATGGAGAGGGCAAGGTGGACTCAGATGCAGGACTGGGGTCGAGGAGGGGTAGAAGATCGAGCTGATATGGCAAATGGGGAGGGGGTTAGTGGTGTTAAAGATGGGAACATGCTGGCCGTAAAGTGGCAGGTTGAGACTGGGAGAAGGGTAGTGCAACAGGCAGGAGAACAGGTGGGATCTGCTTTTTTGAACGGGCAGACGATGGTAAAGCCCACCTGCCCTGGTACTGTTTTGAAAGGTAGGGGTAAAGGGGGGACACTGGTAAGTCACTGTGGGAATATTCATTCTAGTCTGATCAGTGGGCTCCCTGAGTTGCATGAAAGGCGGTTCAGGAAGCCAGAAAGGCAGACACTCTTTGCCTGCTGCCAGGAATATTGGGTGATACGAACTGTATAGGGTGAATTTCCATCTGAAAGACTTCACAAACCTCCAATTAGTAATTCATATGTATGCCCTCTTAGCCAATTAAACTGGATCCCAAAAACATCCAATTAACCTATCTCCTACATTTACCTGATGCATCAGCATAAACACATTTGTATTATTGTTTTATTGGGGCACTGCAGAGGTACTTCTAAACACACAAACCCATACATACATGCGTGTCTGCGATGCCTGTGTCAAAAAATGACTAACCACAGGTGATTTTATAGCACTCTTTCTTTTGTTGTGTATCCTTCAGTTTTGAAAGTATATTTGGACCATTCTGAAGTCATTTATTTAACCTCAAATTACTTTGCATTCTGGTTCTTGTAGGCTTCCATTCAAGATGGGGGAAAAACACAGTCCTATATGGGGCTCATTACAGCTTTGCCTGTTTGGAAAAAATGCCGGAAAAATTGCCAGTAATGCCGGCACCTGCATTTATTCCAGACCGGCAAAGCACAAGTAAGTCTGCCAGTAGGGGTACTGATCTGCCGGCAGTTCAGTTCAGGACCCTACCGGCAGAAAAAATCCAGAATCACTAGCACCGGTAGTGCAGGTGCCAGTGATTCCGGCAGTCCTATTCCATGGAGTCCTATGGTGCTCCACCGGAATGGAAACTTACCGTCACTCCACAGCCTGTAATATCCCGGTAATACCAGGCTAACGGTCGGCGGAGACGGTAAGGCCGGTTTGCTGATAACCCACTAACCCCGTAAGGTGGTCCATAGTCTTTTTTTTCTTAACTTATTTCTAGAATAATGTATGTATCTGTCAGGTTGGTTTGTCATGGGATCTCAAGGCACTGCAATAAAACAATATGCTTAAGAGTCAAACATTAAGACATATTTCTACCAAAAAGATTTGAAAAGATATGGAGGCAAACGTATGAATTACAGCCTTTGCACCAGAGGCGTTGCTGGGGATGTCTTAGGGGGCTATAGCCCCTGATCTTTTGGTTGTAGCCCCGGATAGAATCTCAGTAGCTTCAACCAAAAGGCTAGCTAGCCCCCAGTCCTGACAGTCCTGACATTAGCATAGCCCTCGGTCTTTTCCAGACCTAGCAACACCCCTGCTTTGCACACATGCCAGCTTTACAGCTTAAATGAATTGTGTGATACTTGGAAAATCATGACACCTCACTGTCTCTTACCTGCCAAAATTGGAAGTCTGTCAGAAGGGACTCAGTACACAGTGTTTGTGGTTAGTAGAAACGCCTCACTGATGATTTACAAGAAGCCTGTACATTATTAATAAAAAGAATTGTGACCATTCACATACCGCAGACCAGAAAGTTATTTCTTCGTTTACCCCTAGGAACGTCTTGAAATGTAATGATGCCTTTGGTTTGCCATCATGTCACTTCCGGTTATGTCACATTTCCGGTGATGCCAGTACATATGCAAATTAGCGGGTCATTTTCCACACAGGGTTCACAAATGCCAGAATTGCCCTTGACCAAAGAACAGAAGGCTAGGGGACAGGCTAGCTACTATTGTCCTCGAAATGGCATCTCTGTAATTTTTTCGATCCAGCCGCTGCTTTTGATCTCACAGTGCAATGTATGACTGTTGCCGCTCCCAGAGTCTGAGGAAAAAAGCAACCTGGACGCAAAGCGAGTGCATGCGGGTGGATAAGGTTCGTTTGCAGAGATGCACGGCACGTTCCATTTAAAGGTCAGTGTGCTTCAAATGCGCTGCCCTTGATTTAATCTCTGCAGTTCAGGGCTGCTCTTAGCATCATATTATGTGGCTTTCACGTCTCGGTAGGGGTGCCAGACATCGCCATAATGGTCCACCAGCCAGAGCCATGGTATGCCCGAGGGAAGCAAGGGCCACAGCGAGGGCTGTGGGCCGCTACCGGCCATGTCCGCTGCTCTCCCGGGGCATGAAAGACATTCTCACCCCGGGATGCGAATGGCTTTCTTTTTATCCCCTCAGAGATTTGTGCTGCTTGAGCAGCCAATCTCCTGAAGAGGGATACAAAAAAAAGATGGCTGCCGTCATAGGGAAATTGACAAGGGGGTCCTGGGAGTCTCTCTGCCAGACATTAGTCCTGGTTGCGAGAGACTTACCCAGAGTCTTTAGCTCACTATCTTTCACAGAGAAGAAATATCCCAAACATATCAGTCTTTGTCCTGCCCTGGGGCAGTCCAGCACCTAAATGCTAGGCAATTCTCCTCTGAACAAGAGTACCAACAGCATCCCCAGACACGTCTTTCGGTCTGGTTGGACCTCATCAGTAGGGAGGAGCTGTGCCTCTCTAAGAATAGTGAGCAAGGGGTCCACGTCTGGATTCCCCTAGTAACTTAGGGTGAGACCCAAAGTTACTTAAATATGCAAATTGACAAGGGGGGTCCTAGGGAAACTATAGCGGTAGCCGGTGCAGCAGGTGCGGCAGACCATAGCTTAAAGCTCTGGTCCCTCAGGTAAGTGTGGAGGGAGGGAGTGGGGGAGAGGTTTTGTTTGGTTAGGTTGGCGGGTGGGGAAGCAACAGGGAGTGGCACAGCACATTACACAAAATAATAAAAATAATGGGGCCACCTGTGGAAGAGCCTCGGGTGGCTGGCACAGCGAACGGAGAATGCATATTCTCGCCTGCTGCGCCATCCACCTGCTTGGTCAATGGCCCTTCCCAGGAGCGAATATGTATTATTTAAAAACAAACTGCAGCAGTGAGATAGTAAGACTAGACAACAACTTTCTCAACAGCTGACAACAATAAACCACTGCAGCATCTCTCCACAGCACCAGCCTGCCCCTCTCTATAGAAGATAGTAACATCTCTCCCCAGCACCTGCCTGCCCCTCTCTATAAAAGAAAGCAACAAATCCCCAGCACCTGCCTGCCCCTCTCTATAGAAGAAAGCAACATCTCCCCCAGCACCTGCCTGCCCCTCTCTATAGAAGATAGTAGGATATCTCCCCAGCACCTGCCTCCCCTTCTCTGTAGAAGATAGTAACATATCTCCCCAGCACCTGCCTAATTCTCTCTGTGGAAGATAGTAACATCTATCCCCTGTACTTGCCTGCCCCTCCATGGAAGATATCAACATCTCCCAGAGCACTTGCCTGTTCCTCTCTATAGAACACAGTAACATCTCTCCCCAGCACCAGCCTGCCCCTCCATATAGAAGATAGCAACATCTCCCCAGCACCAGCCTGCTCCTCTCTATAGAAGATAGTAACATCCCCCCAGCTCCCGCCTGCCCCTCTCTATAGAAGAAAGCAACATCTCCCCCAGCACCTGCCTAATTCTCTCTGTAGAAGACAGTAACATCTATCCCCTGCATGTACCTGCCCCTCTCTATGGAAGATAGTAATATCTCTCCCCAGCACCTGCTGCCCTTGTGTATATAAGAAAGCAACATTTCCCCCCCTGGGACAAGCCTGCCTGCTCTATAGAAGATAGTAACACCTCCCCCAGCACCTGCCTAATTCTCTCTGAAGAAGATAGTAACATCTATCCCCTGCACTTGCCTGCCCCTCTCTATGGAAGATATCAACATCTCCCCCAGAACTTGCCTGTCCCTCTCTATTGAAGATAGTAACATCTCCCCCAGCACCTACCTGCCCCTCTCTATAAAAGATAGTAACATCTCCCCCAACACCTGCCCGCACCTCTCTGTAGAAAATAGTAACATCTCTCCCCAGCACCAGCCTACCCCTCACTATAGAAGATAGTAACATCTCTCCCAGCCCCCACCTGCCCCTCTCTGCAGAAGATAATAACATCTCTCCCGAGCCAGCACCTGCCTGCCCCTCTCTATAGAAGATAGTAACATATCCCCCCAGGCACAAGCCTGCCCCGCTTTATAGAAGATAGTAACATCTCTCCCCAGCACCTGCCTAATTCCTTCTTTAGAAGATAGTGACATCTCCCCCAGCACCTGCCTGCCCCTCCCAACATCTCCTACAACACCTGCCTGCCCCTCTCTATAGAAGATAGTAACATCTTCCCCAGCACCTGCCGGCACCTCTCTATAACAGATGATAACATCTCTCCAGCACCAGCCTGCCCCTCTCTATAGAAGATAGCACCATCTCTCCCAGCACCCGTCTGTCCCTCCCTATAGAGGATATTAACATCTCCCCAAGCACCAGCCTGCCCCTCTCTATAGAAGATAGTAACATCTCTCCACGGCACCTGCCCGCCCCTCTCTGTAGAAGATAGCAACATCTTTCCCCAGGCACAAGCCTTCCCAGCTTTATAGAGGATAGTAACATCTGTCCCCAGCACCTGCCTAAACCTCTCTGTAGAAGATAGTGGCATCTCTCCCCAGCACCTGCCTTCCCCTCTCTGTAGAAGGTAGTAACATCTCCCCCATCACCTACTCTCCCATTTCTGTAAAAAGATAATAACATATCCACCACCAGCAGCTGCCTGCACCAATCTAAAAAAAGGTAGCAACATCTCGCCCCAGCACCTGTTTGCCCCTTGCCGTAGAAGATAGTAAAATCTCTCCCTAGCACCTGTCTGCAGAAGATAGGAATATCTCTCTGAAAACCTTGCATGCCTCCTTCTATAGCAGATCAGAGCATCACGGCCCAGCCCTTGCCTCACCACTCCCCTGCTAAAGAAGACATAAATCTCCCTGAAGCATCTGCATATGCCTCTCTATAGGAGATAGAAAGTCTCTCCCCGGGACCAGCCTGCAGGCGATAGGAGCATCCTTCCGCAGCCCCTACCTGCCCTTCTTTGTAGATGATATCTCCCCAGCCCTTGTCTGCACCCCTCTAAGCAGGTAAGAACAGCTCTCCCCAGCCCCTACCTGCCCTTCTCTGTATGTGATAAATATCTCCCCAGTCCCTGTCTGCACCTCTCTTAGCAGGTAAGAAAATCTCACCAGAGCCCCTACCTGCCCTTCTCTGTAGAGGATAAATATCTCCCCAGCCCCTGCCTGCACCTCTCTTAGCAGGTAAGAACATCTCTCCCCAGCTTCTGACTGCCCATCTCTGGAGATGATAAATATCTCCCCAGCCCCTACCTGCCCATCTCTGTAGATGATAAATATCTCCCCCGCCCCTGCCTGCATCCCTCTTAGCAGGTAACATCTCTTTGCAGCCCCTACGTGCCCATCTCTGAAGATTATAAATATCTCCCCAGTCCCTGTCTGCATCCCTCTTAGCAGGTAAGAGCATCTCTCTGCAGCCCCTAACTGCCCTTCTCTGTAGATGGTAAATATCTCCCCAGCCCCTGCCTGCACCCCTCTTAGCAGGTAAAAACATCTCTCCCCAGCCCCAACCTGTCCTTTTCTGTAGATGATAAATATCTCCCCAGTCCCTGCCTGTACCTCTCTTAGCAGGTAAGAACATCTCTCTGCAGCCCCTACCTGCCCTTCTCTGTAGATGTTATGTTATGTTATATCACTTTGCATTTATATTGCCCCTTATGTACCATTGGTATGATCTCAAGGCACTGGTAGGTTGAACGCCCTCGGGAACCATAGTTCAAGTCGGTAGAGAGAGAGAGTCATAAGGTGCGTTTGTGCACCAGATATGTGTGTAGCAGGTGTGGCAGTCGTATGATAGCTGCTTCTTAACGGTAGGTGTGGTGGTTGGGAGATCAGGAGTATGTGTTTGTTCTGCCAGGGTGATACCACACTGATTCTGGCTGCGCTAAGCTGAGGAAAACACATAGGCTGGCGGGTGTGCAGCCAGGTTTGTTTAGTTAGGATGATGGGGAGTATGTGGCAGGTGTTGGTATGAGAACAGCTATACCAAATATGTCATAGTATCGCTGTGTTCTAGTTGAGTGGTGGTGTATAGAACAGAGTGAGGGTGGTGATGTGATATGGTGGTTTTCAGTAGGTGCTTGAGATCGAGCGCCTTCATGCTCCATGCATTCCATGCACTCCAGCCGTTGCATGCACTCCAACCGTTGCATGCAGTCCAACCTTTCCATCCACTCCAACCATTCCATCCACTCCAACCATTCCATGCACTCCAACCGTTCCATGAACTCCAACCATTCTTGCACAATGTCCATTCCATGCCCCCTATCTGTTCCGTCGGTCTCATGTACTCCCTCAGTTATATGCACTCCATCTGTTCAATCAGTTTCATGCATTCCTTCTGATCCATGCACTTCTTCCGATCAATACATTCCATCCGCTCTACACTCTTCCTCCGCTACACACTCTTCGTCCGCTCCACAATCTTCATCCGCTCCACACTCTTCATCCACTGATAAATATCTCCCCAGTCCCTGCCTGCACCCCTCTTAGCAGGTAAGAACATCTCTCCACAGCCCCTACCTGCCCATCTCTGTAGATGATAAATATCTCCCCAGTCCCTGCCTGCACCACTCTTGGCAGGTAAGAACATCTCTCCCCAGCCCCCACCTGCCCTTTTCTGTAGATGACAAATATCTCCCCAGTCCCTGCCAGCGCCTCTGTTAGCAGGTAAGAACATCTCTCCCCAGTCCTTACCTGCCCTTCTCTGTAGAAGATAAATATCTCCCCCACCCCTGCCTGCACCCCTCTTAGCAGGTAAGAACATCTCTGCACAGCCCCTACATGCCCTTCTCTGTAGATGATAAATATCTCCCCAGCGCCTGCCTGCACCCCTATTAGCAGGTAAGGACATCTCTCCGAAGCCCCTACCTGCCCTTTTCTGTAGATGATAAATATCTCCCCAGTCCCTGCCAGCGCCTCTCTTAGCAGGTAAGAACATCTCTCCCCAGCCCCTACCTGCCCTACTCTGTAGAGGATAAATATACTTGAGTCCTTGCCTGCACCCCTCTTAGCGGGTAAGAACATTTCTCTGCAGCCCTTACCTGCCCTTCTCTGTAGATGATAAATATCTCCTCAGCACCTGCCTGCACCCGTATTAGCAGGTAAAACCATCTCTCCACAGCCCCTACCTGCCCTTTTCTGTATATGATAAATATCTCCCCAGTCCCTGCCAGAGCCTCTCTTAGCAGGTACAAACATATCTCCCCAGCCCCTACCTGCCCATTTCTGTAGATGATAAATATCTCCCCAGCCCCTGCCTGCACCTCTCTTAGCAGGTAAGCACATCTCTACGCAGCCCCTACCTGCCCATCTCTGTAGATGATAAATATCTCCCCAGTCACTGCCTGCACCTCTCTTAGCAGGTAAGAACATCTCTCCCCATCCCCTACCTGCCCTACTCTGTAGAGGATAAATATCTCCCCAGTCCCTGCCATCGTCTCTCTTAGCAGGTAAGAACATATCTCCCCAGCCCCTACCTGCCCTACTCTGTAGAGGATAAATATACTCGAGTCCTTGCCTGCACCCCTCTTAGCGGGTAAGAACATCTCTCCGCAGCCCTTACCTGCCCTTCTTTGTAGATGATAAATATCTCCTCAGCACCTGCCTGCACCCGTATTAGCAGGTAAAACCATCTCTCCACAGCCCCTACCTGCCCTTTTCTGTAGATGATAAATATCTCCCCAGTCCCTGCCAGAGCCTCTCTTAGCAGGTACAAACATATCTCCCCAGCCCCTTCCTGCCCATTTCTGTAGATGATAAATATCTCCCCAGTCCCTTCCTGCACCTCTCTTAGCAGATAAGAACATCTCTCCCCAGCCCCTACCTGCCCTACTCTGTAGATGATAAATATCTCCCAGCCCCTGCCTGCACCTCTCTTAGCAGGTAAGAACATCTCTCTGCAGCCCCTACCTGCCCTTCTCTGTAGATGATAAATATCTCCACAGTCCCTACCAGCGCCTCTCTTAGCAGGTAAGAACATATCTCCCCAGCCCCTACCTGCCCTTCCCTGTAGAGGATAAATATCTCCCCAGCCCTTGCCTGCACCCCTCTTAGCGGGTAAGAACATCTGTATGCAGCCCCTACCTGCCCATCTCTGTAGATGATACATTTCTCCCCAGTCACTGCCTGCACCTCTCTTAGTAGGTAATAACATCTCTCTCCAGCCCCTACCTGCCCTACTCTGTAGAGGATAAATATCTCCCCATTCCCTGCCAGCGCCTCTCTTAGCAGGTAAGAACATATCTCCCCAGCCCCTACCTGCCCTACTCTGTAGATGATAAATATCTCCCCAGCCCCTGCCTGCACCTCTCTTAGCAGGTAAGAACATCTCTCTGCAGCCCCTACCTGCCATTCTCTCTAGATGATAAATATCTCCCCAGTCCCTGCCAGCGCCTCTCTTAGCAGGTAAGGACATCTCTCCCCAGCCCCTACCTGCCCTACTCTGTAGATGATAAATATCTCCCCAGCCCCTGCCTGCACCTCTCTTAGCAGGTAAGAACATCTCTACGCAGCCCCTACCTGCCCATCTCTGTAGATGATAAATATCTCCCCAGTCACTGCCTGCACCTCTCTTAGCAGGTAAGAACATCTCTCCCCAGCCCCTACCTGCCCTACTCTGTAGAGGATAAATATCTCCCCAGTCCCTACCAGCGCCTCTCTTAGCAGGTAAGAACATATCTCCCCAGCCCCTACCTGCCCTTCCCTGTAGAGGATAAATATCTCCCCAGCCCTTGCCTGCACCCCTCTTAGCGGGAAAGAACATCTCTCCACAGCCCCTACCTGCCCTTTTCTGTAGATGATAAATATCTCCCCAGTCCCTGCCAGAGCCTCTCTTAGCAGGTAAGAACATATCTCCCCAGCCCCTACCTGCCCATTTCTGTAGATGATAAATATCTCCCCAGTCCCTGCCTGCACCTCTCTTAGCAGGTAAGAACATCTCTCCCCAGCCCCTACCTGCCCTACTCTGTAGATGATAAATATCTCACCTGCTAAGAGAGGTGCAGGCAGGGGCTGGGGAGATATTTATCATCTACAGAGTAGGGCAAGTAGGGGCTGCAGAGAGATGTTCTTACCTGCTAAGAGAGGTGCAGGCAGGGGCTGGGAAGAACATCTGTCTGCAGCCCCTACCTTCCCTACTCTGTAGATGATAAATATCTCCCCAGCCCCTGCCTGCACCTCTCTTAGCAGGTAAGCACATCTCTACGCAGCCCCTACCTGCCCATCTCTATAGATGATAAATATCTCCCCAGACACTGCCTGCACCTCTCTTAGCAGGTAAGAACATCTCTCCCCATCCCCTACCTGCCCTACTCTGTAGAGGATAAATATCTCCCCAGTCCCTGCCAGCGTCTCTCTTAGCAGGTAAGAACATATCTCCCCAGCCCCTACCTGCACTTCCCTGTAGAGGATACATATCTCCCCAGCCCTTGCCTGCACCTCTCTTAGCGGGTAAGAACATCCCTCCGCATCCCTTACCTGCCCTTCCCTGTAGATGATAAATATCTCCTCAGCACCTGCCTGCACCCCTATTAGCAGGTAAGAACATCTCTCCACAGCCCCTACCTGCCCTTTTCTGTAGATGATAAATATCTCCCAGTCCCTGCCAGAGCCTCTCTTAGCAGGTAAGAACATATCTCCCCAGCCCCTACCTGCCCATTTCTGTAGATGATAAATATCTCCCCAGTCCCTGCCTGCACCTCTCTTAGCATGTAAGAACATCTCTCCCCAGCCCCTACCTGCCCTACTCTGTAGAGGATAAATATCTCCCCAGTCCCTACCAGCGCCTCTCTTAGCAGGTAAGAACATATCTCCCCAGCCCCTACCTGCCCTTCCCTGTAGAGGATAAATATCTCCCCAGCCCTTGCCTGCACCCCTCTTAGCGGGAAAGAACATCTCTCCACAGCCCCTACCTGCCCTTTTCTGTAGATGATAAATATCTCCCCAGTCCCTGCCAGAGCCTCTCTTAGCAGGTAAGAACATATCTCCCCAGCCCCTACCTGCCCATTTCTGTAGATGATAAATATCTCCCCAGTCCCTGCCTGCACCTCTCTTAGCAGGTAAGAACATCTCTCCCCAGCCCCTACCTGCCCTACTCTGTAGATGATAAATATCTCACCTGCTAAGAGAGGTGCAGGCAGGGGCTGGGGAGATATTTATCATCTACAGAGTAGGGCAAGTAGGGGCTGCAGAGAGATGTTCTTACCTGCTAAGAGAGGTGCAGGCAGGGGCTGGGAAGAACATCTGTCTGCAGCCCCTACCTTCCCTACTCTGTAGATGATAAATATCTCCCCAGCCCCTGCCTGCACCTCTCTTAGCAGGTAAGCACATCTCTACGCAGCCCCTACCTGCCCATCTCTATAGATGATAAATATCTCCCCAGACACTGCCTGCACCTCTCTTAGCAGGTAAGAACATCTCTCCCCATCCCCTACCTGCCCTACTCTGTAGAGGATAAATATCTCCCCAGTCCCTGCCAGCGTCTCTCTTAGCAGGTAAGAACATATCTCCCCAGCCCCTACCTGCACTTCCCTGTAGAGGATACATATCTCCCCAGCCCTTGCCTGCACCTCTCTTAGCGGGTAAGAACATCTCTCCACAGCCCCTACCTGCCCTTTTCTGTAGATGATAAATATCTCCCAGTCCCTGCCAGAGCCTCTCTTAGCAGGTAGGAACATATCTCCCCTGCCCCTACCTGCCCATTTCTGTAGATGATAAATATCTCCCCAGTCCCTGCCTGCACCTCTCTTAGCAGATAAGAACATCTCTCCCCAGCCCCTACCTGCCCTACTCTGTAGATGATAAATATCTCCCAGCCCCTGCCTGCACCTCTCTTAGCAGGTAAGAACATCTCTCCCCAGCCCCTACCTGCCCTACTCTGTAGATGATAAATATCTCACCTGCTAAGCGAGGTGCAGGCAGGGGCTGGGGAAATATTTATCATCTACAGAGTAGGGCAGGTAGGGGCTGCAGAGAGATGTTCTTACCTGCTAAGAGAGGTGCAGGCAGGGGCTGGGAAGAACATCTCTCTGCAGCCCCTACCTGCCCTACTCTGTAGATGATAAATATCTCCCCAGCCCCTGCCTGCACCTCTCTTAGCAGGTAAGAACATCTCTCCCCAGCCCCTACCTGCCCTACTCTGTAGAGGATAAATATCTCCCCAGTCCCTGCCAGACCCTCTCTTAGCAGGTAAGAACATATCTCCCCAGCCCCTACCTGCCCATTTCTGTAGATGATAAATATCTCCCCAGTCCCTGCCTGCACCTCTCTTAGCAGGTAAGAACATCTCTCCCCAGCCCCTATCTGCCCATCTCTGTAGATGATAAATATCTCACCTGCTAAGAGAGGTGCAGGCAGGGGCTGGGGAGATATTTATCATCTACAGAGATGGGCAGGTAGGGGTTGCGTAGAGATGTTCTTACCTGCTAAGAGAGACGCTGGCAGGGACTGGGGAGATATTTATCCTCTACAGAGTAGGGCAGGTAGGGGTTGCGTAGAGATGTTCTTACCTGCTAAGAGAGGTGCAGGCAGGGGCTGGGAAGAACATCTCTCTGCAGCCCCTACCTGCCCTACTCTGTAGATGATAAATATCTCCCCAGCCCCTGCCTGCACCTCTCTTAGCAGGTAAGAACATCTCTACGCAACCCCTACCTGCCCATCTCTGTAGATGATAAATATCTCCCCAGTCACTGCCTGCACCACTCTTAGCAGGTAAGAACATCTCTCCTCAACCCCTACCTGCCCTACTCTGTAGAGGATAAATATCTCCCCAGTCCCTGCCAGCGTCTCTCTTAGCAGGTAAGAACATCTCTCCTCAACCCCTACCTGTCCTACTCTGTAGATGATAAATATACTCGAGTCCTTGCCTGCACCCCTCTTAGCAGGTAAGAACATCTCTCCGCAGCCCCTACCTGCCCATCTCTGTAGATGATAAATACCTCCCCAGTCACTGCCAGCGCCTCTCTTAGCAGGTAAGAACATCGCCCCCACCCCCTGTCTGCCCATCTGTGGAGCGCATACACCCCCCCCCCACCGCCCTCCTCCCCGTGTTCCTCCCCATAGACATAGTTTATGCTACTTGATGAAATATTTGTAAAGCGCATCGTCTGACCTTTGAACCGCCTCTAAGCGCTGCGGTGGTCTACGTTGGGTCTGGTGCGCACAATCACATGTTTTCACGGATTACCATGTGGCAGAATTGGGTTTTGCTTGCGATTAAGTCCGGTTCAAGGGGAAAGGAGTAGGTTTCAAGGTCGGCAACCTTTGCCCACCATAAATGAGCACATTTACCCGATAAGTGGGCGTCCACACAAAGACTCGGACGGGGCCCTGGAAACAGCACTCCGCAGCCGCCCATGGAACACTCTTGCACTCACTCAAATTGCACACCTCATTTCTATAGGTGTAGCCAGTCCGGCTGCTAGTGAACTTACACGACGCCAGGCAGATCAAAAGAGTGCTTTGGATATTCATTGTACACACCTTTTAATGGGCTGATTAACACGTGTTAATGTTTGTTTGCGGAGCCATGTGTGAGTTGCGTACAGGTTTTTGCAAACAGCACATAAACTGAGTTGAACTTTACGATAAGAGAACGTGTCCGTGATGGGAGCATTTGCGCACAGCCCCAGCCTGGGCGTGACTGGTATCACAAGAACCGTCCTCGAATATAATATCTCTCCACCCCCCCCCCCCCCCCCCCGAGCCGTGTCCCTCCATGTGAAAAATAGGAGCATCTCCCCACAGCCTCGGCCTGTCCCCGCCCCTGAGGAATAATGGGGACACGGTGTACGCTTTGTTACAGGAGCAGTCGCCCGATAAGAACATCCCTCCACAGCTCCAGTGAGTTACTACTCATTAATGAATGTCTTTTATTTAAAAAAAACAAAAACATTCCTCTGAAAAGATCATCTCCTCACAGCCCTGCCAGCCTCTCTCTCTCTATAGAACGAATGCAAGGAATCCGAGCTGTCCCGGGGCAAGAACATGTCCCCACTGCCGCGGCCAGACCCCTAAATATATAAATAACGTCAAGAACTATGTCCTGACAAGGATACCCCTCCCCCATCCCAGGCAAATCCCTAATTACATCAATAAAGCTAAGAACTATGTTCTGTCAAGAAGACACCCCATACCCCAGACACATCCCTATCTATATACATAGTGTTCAAACTATGCCCTGACAAGAACATCGCACCACATCCCCAGCCTGCCTCCCAGCTATATAAATAATGCGATACCTGTCCTCTGTCAACAACACATCCCCAAGGCCCAGGCCTGCACCTGTGTATAGAAATAATGTCCAGGAACAGTGCTCTGGCAATGACATCTCTCCCAGCCCCAGCCTGAGCCTATGTATAGAAATAATGTCCAGGAACAGCGCTCTGGCAATGACATCTCTCCCAGCCCCAGCCTGAGCCTATGTATAGAAATAATGTCCAGGAACAGCGCTCTGGCAATGACATCTCTCCCAGCCCCAGCCTGAGCCTATGTATAGAAATAATGTCCAGGAACAGCGCTCTGGCAATGACATCTCTCCCAGCCCCTGACTGCGCCTATGTATAGAAATAATGTCCAGGAACAGCGCTCTGGCAATGACATCTCTCCCAGCCCCTGACTGCGCCTATGTATAGAAATAACGTCTAAGAACAACCCTCTGGCAATAACATCTCCCCCAACATGCACCTATGTGTAGAAATAATGTCTAAGAACAGTACTCAGGCAGAAACATCTCCCTGCAGCCCCAGCCTGTGCCTATGTATATAAAGAATGTCTAAGAACAGCCCTCAGGCAATAACATCTCCTTGCAGCGCCAACATGTTGCTATTTATAGAAATAATGTCTAGTAACAGCCCTCAGCCAAAACATCTCCCTGTAGTCCCAGCCTGCACCACATTATAGAAATAATATCTAAGAACAGCTGTCTGGAAATAAAATCCCACCAGCCTGCACCCATGTATAGAAATAATGTCTAAGGACATCCCTCTGGCAATGACACCTCCCTGCAGCACCAGCCTCTGCCAATGTATATAAATAATATCTAAGAAAAGCCTTCTGGTAAAAACATCTCCCCTGCCCTATAAATAATGTCTAAGAACAGCAATGTGGCATTAACATCTTCCCCAGCAGGCGCCTATGTGTAGAAATAATGTCTAAAAACAGCACTCAAGCAATAACATCTCCCTGCAGCCCCAGCCTGCGCCCATTTATAGAAATAATTTCTACGAAAAGCCCTATGGCAATAACATCTCCCCCAGCCTGCACCTATGTATAGAAATAATGTCTAAGAACAGCCCGCTGGGAATGACATCTCCCTGCATCACCAGCCTGTGCCTATCTATATAAATAATGTCGAAGAATAGCGCTCTGGCAATAACATCTCCCCCAGCCCCAGCCTGCACCTATGTATAGAAATAATGCATAAGAACAGCTCTCTTGCAATGACACCTCCTTGCAAAACCAGCCTGTGCCTATGTACATAAATAATATCTAAGAACAGCCTTCTGACAATAACATCTCCCCCAGACCCAGACTGCGCCTACATGTAGAAATCATGTCTAAGACCAGCACTCGGGCAATAACATCTCCCTGCAGCCCCAGCCTGCACCTACGCATAGAATGAATGTCTAAGAACAGCCCTCTGGCAATAACATCTCCCTACAGCCCCAGCCTGTGCCTACGTGTAGAAATCATGTCTAAGAACAGCCCTCTGGCAATAACATCTCCCTGCAGCCCTAGCCTGTGCCTACGTGTAGAAATCATGTCTAAGAACAGCCCTCTGGCAATAACTTCTCCATGCAGCACTAGCCTGTGCCTACGTATAGAAATCATGTCTAAGAACAGCCCTCTGGCAATAACATCTCCCTGCAGCACTAGCCTGTGCCTATATGTAGAAATCATGTCTAAGAACAGCCCTCTGGCAATAACATCTCCCTGCAGCATCAACCTGTGCTTGAGTATATAAATAACGTCTAAGAACAGCCCTATGGCAATAACTTCTCCCCAGCCCCAGCTTGCACCTGTGCATGGAAATAAGGTCTAAGGACAGCCCTCTGGCAATAACACCCCCCCAGCCCCAGCCTGCACCTATGTATAGAAATAAAGTCTAAGAGCAGTTCTCTTGCAATGACACCTCCTTGCAACACCAGCCTGTGCCTATGCACACAAATAATGTCTAAGAACAGCCTTCTGGCAATAACATCTCCCCCAGCCTGTGCCTATGTATAGATACAATGTCTAAAAACAGTCCTCTGACAATAATATCTCCCCTAGCCCCAGCCTGCGCCTCCATGTAGAAATGATGGGGGTCATTACGAGTTTGGAGGCAGCCATGGCGCTATTAGCGCCATGGCTGCCTCCAAACCTGGGGCCGGGTCCGGTGTCACAGAATGGGGACTTACCGGGACATTCTGACCTATACGGACCCGGTAAGTCGCCATTCAGTAAACCATTCCCCATTCCCATTTGAGCTGCCATAGGGCTCAATGGGAATGGGGAAGGTGCTAATAATGGGCCCGCAAATTGCGGGCCTGTTATTAACTTCAAGGTCCCTTAATGGGTCCCGCAAAGAACGGCTGGTCAGACCAGCCGTTCCTGCTGGGACCCGCTAAGGGACCTTGGAATATGGCAGTAGGGGCTTAACGGCACCGCCATCCTTAACGGTGCCGTTAAGCCCCTACCGCCATACTCTTAATGACCCCCCATGTCTCAGACCAGCAATCAGGCAATAATATCTCTCTGCAGCCCCAGCTTGCACCTACATGTAGAAATCAAGTCTAAGAACAGCTCTATGGCAATAACATCTCCCCAGCCCCAGCTTGCACCTATGTATAGAAATTATGTCTAAGAACAGCTCTCTTGCAATGACACCTCCTTGCAACACCAGCCTATGCCTATGTACACAAATAATGTCTAAGAACAACCATCTGGCAATAATATATCCCCAGCATATGCCTATGTGTGGAAATAATGTTTAAGAACAGTACTCTGGAAATAACATGTCCCTGCAGCCCCAGACTGCACTTATGTATAGAAATAATGTCTAAGAACAGCCCTCTGGCAATAACATCTCCTTGCAGCACCAACATGTTGCTATTCATACAAATAATGTCTAGTAACAGCCCTCAGCCAGAATCATCTCCCTGTAGTCCCAGCCTGCACCAAATTATAGTAATAATGTCTAGGAACAGCCCTCTGGAAATAAAATCTCCCCCAGCCCCAGCCTGCACCCATGTATAGAAATAATGTCTAAGAACAACCCTCTGGAAATAAAATCTCCCCCAGCCTGCACCCATGTATAGAAATAATGTCTAAGGACATCCCTCTGGCAATGACATCTCCCTGCAGCCCCAGCCTGTGCCTATGTATAGCAATAATATCTAAGAAGAGTCCTCTGGCAATAACAACTCCCGAGCCTGTGCCAATGTATATAAAGAATGTCCAAGAACAGCCCTCTGGCAATAAAATCTCCCTGCAACACCAACATGTTCCTATGTATACAAATAATGTCTAGGAACAGCCCTCAGGCAAAAACATCTCCCTGCAGTCCCAGCCTGCACCAAATTATAGAAATAATATCTAAGAACAGCTCTCTGGAAATAAAATCCCACCAGCCTGCACCCATTATAGAAATAATGTCTACGGACATCCCTCTGGCAATGACATCTCCCTGCAGCACCAGCCTCTGCCTATGTATATAAATAATATCTAAGAAACGCCTTCTGGCAAAAACATCTCCCCCAGCCCTAGAAATAATGTCTAAGAACAGCCCTATGGCAATAACATCTTCCCCAGAATGCGCCTATGTGTAAAACTAATGTCTAAGAAGAACACTCAAGCAATAACATCTCCCTGCAGCCCCAGCCTGCGCCCATGTATAGACATTATTTCTACGAAAAACCCTCTGGCAATAACATCTCCCCCAGCCTGCAACTATCTATAGAAATAATGTCTAAGAACAGCTCTCTTGCAACGACACCTCCTTGCAACTCCAGCCTGTGCCTATGTACATAAATAATGTCTAAGAACAGCCTTCTGGCAATAACATCTCCCCCAGCCAGCGCCTACATATAGAAATCATGTATAAGTCCAGCACTCAGGCAATAACATCTCCCTGCATCCCCAGACTGCACCTACACATAGAATTAATGTTTAAGAAGCCCCCTGGCAATAACATCTCCCTGCAGCCCCAGCCTGTGCCCATGTAAAATAACAATGACTAAGATCGGCCCACTGCCAATAACATCTCCCTGCAGTATCAATCTGCGCTTGAGTATATAAATAATGTCTAAGAACAGCCCCCTGGCAATAACATCTGCAACAGCCCTAGCCTGCACCTATGCATAGACATAATGTCTAAGAACAGCCCTCTTGCAATGACACCTCCCTGCAATACTAGCCTGTGCCTATGTACATAAATAATGTCTAAGAACATCCAACTGGCAATAACATCTCCCCCAGCCTGTGCCTATGTATAGATACAATGTCTAAAAACAGTCCTCTGGCAATAACATCTCCCTTCAGCCCCAGCATGCGCCTACATGTAGAAATCAAGTCTAAGAACAGCCCTCTGGCAATAACATCTCCCTTCAGCCCCAGCCTGTGCCTACATGTAGAAATCATGTCTAAGACCAGCCCTCGGACAATAATATCTCTCTGCAGCCCCAGCCTGCACCTACATATAGAACTCATGTCTAAGAACAGCCCTCTGGCAATAACATCTCCCTTCAGCCCCAGCCTGCGCCTATATGTAGAAATCAAGTCTAAGAACAGCCCTCTGGCAATGACATTTCCCAGCAGCACCAGCCTGTGCCTATGTATATAAATAATGATTAAGATCGGCCCTCTGGCAATAACATATCCCTGCAGCATCAACCTGTGCTTAATTATATAAATAATGTCTAAGAACAGCTCTTTGGCAATAACATCTCCCCAGCCCCAGCTTGCACCTATGTATGGAAATAATGTCTCAGAACAGCCCAGTGGCAATGACATCTCCCTGAAGTCCCAGCCTGTGCCTATCTATATGAATAATGTCTAAGAATATTTCTCTGGCAATAACATCTCCCCCAGCCCTAGACTGCACCAATGTATAGAAATAATGTCTAAGAGCAGTTCTCTTGCATTGACACCTTGCAACACCAGCCTGTGCCTATGTACACAAATAATGTCTATGAACAGCTTTCTGGCAATAACATCTCCCCCAGCCCCAGCCTGCACCTATGCATAGAAATAATGTCTAAGAACAGCCCTCTTGCAATGACACCTCCCTTCAACACTACTCTGTGCCTATGTACATAAATAATGTCTAAGAACATCCTACTTGTAATAACATCTCCCCCAGCCTGTGCCTATGTATAGATACAATGTCTAAAAACAGTCCTCTGGCAATAACATCTCCCTGAAGCCCAAGCCTGCGCCTACATGTAGAAATCATGTCTAAGACCAGCCCTCTGGCAATCACATCTCCCTGAAGCACCAGCCTGCACCTACATATAGAACTAATGCCTAAGAACAGCACTCTGGCAAAAACATCTCCCTTTAGCTCCAGACTGCACCTATATGTAGAAAGCAAGTCTAAGAACAGCCCTCTGGCAATGACATTTCCCTGCAGCACCGGTCTGTGCCTATGTATATAAATAATGATTAAGATCGGCCCTCTGGCAATAACATCTCCCTGCAACATCAACCTGTGCTTAAGTATATAAATAATGTCCAAGAACAGCTCTTTGGTAATAACATCTCCCCAGCCCCAGCTTGCACCTATGTGTGGAAATAATGTCTAAGAACAGCCCAGTGGCAATGACATCTCCCTGAAGTCCCAGCCTGTGCCTATCTATATGAATAATGTCTAAGAACATTCATCTGGCAATAACATCTCCCCAGCCCCAGCTTGCGCCTTTGTGTGGAAATAATGTCTAAGAACAACCCTCTGGCAATAATATCTCCCCAGCATATGCCTATATGTAGAAATAATGTTTAAGAACAGTACTCTGGAAATAACATGTCCCTGCAGCCCCAGACTGCACTTATGTATAGAAATAATGTCTAAGAATAGCTCTCTGGCAATAACTTCTCGCTGAGCCCAAGTCTGCACCTATGTGCAGAACTAATGTCTAAGAACAGCCCTCTGGCAATAACATCTCCCCTAGCATGCACCTATGCATAGAAATAATGTCTAAGAACAGCACTCAGGCAGTAACATCTCCCTGCAGCCCCAGACTGTGCCTATTTATAGAAATAATGTCTACGAAAAGCCCTGGCAATAACATCTTTCCCAGCCTGCAACTATGTATGGAAATAATGTCTAAGAACAACCCTTTTGCAATGACATCTCCCTGAAGCCCCAGCCTGTGCCTATCTATGTGAATAATGTCTAAAACCAGCCCCCTGGAAACAACATCTCCCCAGCAGCAGCCAGCATCTATGTATGGAAATAATGTCTAAGAACAGCCCAGTGGCAATGACATCTCCCTGAAGTCCCAGCCTGTGCCTATCTATATGAATAATGTCTAAGAATATTTCTCTGGTAATAACATCTCCCCCAGCCCTAGACTGCACCAATGTATAGAAATAATGTCTAAGAGCAGTTCTCTTGCAATGACACCTTGCAACACCAGCCTGTGCTATGTACACAAATAACGTCTATGAACAGCTTTCTGGCAATAACATCTACCCCAGCCCCAGCCTGCACCTATGCATAGAAATAATGTCCAAGAACAGCCCTCTTGCAATGACACCTCCCTGCAACACTACCCTGTGCCTATGTACATAAATAATGTCTAATAACATCCTACTGGTAATAACATCTCCACCAGCCTGTGCCTATGTATAGATACAATGTCTAAAAACAGTCCTCTGGCAATAACATCTCCCTGAAGCCTCAGCCTGCGCCTACATGTAGAAATCATGTCTAAGACCAGCCCTCAGGCAATAATATCTCCCTTCAGCCCCAGCCTGCGCCTATATGTAGAAATCAAGTCTAAGAACAGCCCTCTGGCAATCACATCTCCCTGAAGCCCCAGCCTGCACCTACATATAGAACTAATGCCTAAGAACAGCCCTCTGGCAATAACATCTCCCTTTAGGTCCAGACTGCACCTATATGTAGAAATCAAGTCTAAAAACAGCCCTCTGGCAATGACATTTCCCTGCAGCACCGGCCTGTGCCTATGTATATAAATAATAATTAAGATCGGCCCTCTGGCAATAACATCTCCCTGCAGCATCAACCTGTGCTTAAATATATAAATAATGTCTAAGAACAGCTCTTTGGTAATAACATCTCCCCAGCCCCAGCTTGCGCCTTTGTGTGGAAATAATGTCTAAGAACAACCCTCTGGCAATAATATCTCCCCAGCATATGCCTATATGTAGAAATAATGTTTAAGAACAGTACTCTGGAAATAACATGTCCCTGCAGCCCCAGACTGCACTTATGTGTAGAACTAATGTCTAAGAACAGCCTTCTGGCAATAACATCTCCCCCAGCATCCACCTATGCATAGAAATAATGTCTAAGAACAGGCAGTAACATCTCCCTGCAGCCCCAGCCTGTGCCTATTTATAGAAATAATGTCTACGAAAAGCCCTGGCAATAACATCTTTCCCAGCCCCAGCCTGCAACTATGTATGGAAATAATCTAAGAACAACCCTTTTGCAATGACATCTCCCTGAAGCCCCAGCCTGTGCCTATCTATTTGAATAATGTCTAAAAACAGCCCCCTGGAAACAACATCTCCCCAGCACCAGCCAGCATCTATGTATGTAAATAATATGTAAGAACAACCATATGGCAATAACATCTCCCCAGCCCCAGACTGCACTTATGTATAGAAAAAATGTCTAAGAAAAGACCTCTGGCAATGGCATCTCTGTGCATCACCAACCTGCCCCTATGAATAGAAATAATATAGAAGAACTGTCCAATTACAAAACTATATCTTCAAAGCCCCTGCCTGCCCATATCTATAGAAATAATGTTTAAGATCTGTTCTCTGACAACGGCATCTGCCCGCAGCCCCAGCCTGCGCCAGCGGTATAAATAATGTTAATGTTCTCTTAGCAGAATACCTCCTTCTGCCATAGCCTGCCCCGGTGTATAGAACAATCCAAAGAGATAGGATCCTTTGGAATGTTCATCTACCTCACCTCCCGGCCTGACGCTACCTATAGAAATGATGTAGGGAATAAAACTGCCCTCTAACAACAGCACCCTCACGTACTCCACCCTTCCCCATCTATAATAATAATGTGCAAGAACCCTGCCCAAAAATATACTCCACGAGAATATCTCCCCACAGCTCCATACTGCCCGAACCTATGGAAATAATGTATATTAACTGTTCTCTCATAAGAATATCTCCCCACAGCTCCAGACTGCACCAACCTATAGAAATAATTTTAAAAGACCGTCCTCTCACAAGAATATCTACACAGCTTCAGACTGCCGCAACCTATAGAAATAATAAATAACTGTATTTCCTCTCACAAGAATATCTCCCCACAGCTCCATACTGCCCGAACCTATAGAAATAATGTAAAAAGACTGTCCTCTCAAAAGAATATCTCCCCACGGCTGCAGACTGCTCCAACCTATAGAAATAATTTAAAATAGACTGTCCTCTCACAAGAATATCTCCCCACAGCTGCAGACTGCTCCAAAATATAGAAATAATTTAAAATAGACTGTCCTCTCACAAGAACATCTCCCCACAGCCCCAGCCTTCCCCTGTCCATAGAAAGAAAGCAGAGGAATCTCTTACAGCATTTCTCCAGACCGCCAGACTGGTCCTAGGTATAGAAATAATGCATGTTTCAGGAACTGTCCTATGTTAGGAACACTCCCTACCCCAGCCTGCCTCTATGTCACCCCCACAGACCCAGCCCGTCCTCGCAGCTTTAGGGATGCGCCCCCCTGGCACCTGCGCCCCCTCTGTAACAACCCTCCTGGTAACAATGCCCCTGGCCCCGGTGCAGGGGTTGTCCTGCCTCAGGCAGTGGAGTAACTTTCCTGAAAACGTTGGGGGGACATGACATCTGATGAAAAGGTGCCCCAGCCAAATGAAAGGGGACAAAATGGTGTGCCATGAAAGTTGGGGGGACAAACACCCCTGCCCCCCTAAAATTACGCCCATGGTCTCAGGCAATGCCTGTATTGTCTCTCACGGGACCCACTCCCCTCCAAACACCGGCTTTCTATGGCCGCCCACTAGCGGGTCCCTTCGGTGGCCACTGTTTGATAGACCCTCGGCGAATAAAGCGATGCAGATACGCTGGACCAATCTCATGAGTGTAAGAACGGCAAAGCGCCTCGATTATCGCATGTGAGCGCTAGCGCGGTATCCTGCAGAAGTTACTAAACACATTGGGATTTCTTTCTATCATGTGTGCCGAGCGTATTTACAAGAGGTCCCGGTTAGTCAGCACCGTCAGTTGCCAACTTACCTGGTTCTCTGATTCCAGAGGAATGCCCCCTTCTCCCGTCATGGCAGGGAAATTCCGAGCTTCGTGTTTGCTCCACGGGGGCCAGCAGCTCGCCTCTACGGTCCGCAGGTCACCCCCGGGCTGTCGGCAGGGTTTACTGATTGGCGAGTGGTCAGTGCCGATGCTTCGGCGCCGGCCGGCCACGCCGTGCTCACGCACGCAGACGAGTGGGAGCGCTGCCTCCTGGCGTCCACGGCAGGTCAGGGACGGGCAACCTGTCTGTCAGCGCCAGCCATGTCCTCTGGCTGCAAGGAACGCATCCTGCGCGGATCACCCAAAACAGACCGTGGGGAGGCACTCTCTTGGGGAGGAGCTGTGAGTGGGGAGGTGCCCTTTGCTCCCACAGCGGCACACTCACAGCCTTCCCCTATGCACGCACACACGCACACGCACTTTCTTTGACATTTACATGCTGCTTGGGGAGGGGGCGAGATATTCCCGGGGCTATTCTACTCTCCCAGGGGAGCAGGGGTGCCCCAGGCTAAAATGTCAGGGGCGGGGGGCTCACCCATCAAATGTTGGAAGAAGTGCTAACCTCAGAGACTTTGGGGGAGGGCAGAACTTACTTGCGGTGTGGCATCTGGCTTCTTTAGACATTCTAGTAAGACTATTCTAGTGCAGTGTCAATGTTGCGAGCAGTTAAGGCTCTCCTTCTAGCCGGAAAGCACACACGTGAGAACTGCTCTGAGATGTCAATGTCACCTGTCCCCTCACACGCTTCCAATCACCCCCCTGACATGCAAGTGCTACCCCCATCACAATTTCAATTGCCTAAACATGTGTGCACCAATGCAGCGCTTTACGTTAGTAATTGCTGGGCCTTTGTTAATTGTGCAGTTGCGGCACCATTCTGGTCAAGTCCACATAGTCAAACATTTTGGGGGGGGGGGCTAAAGCCCAATCTGCCCAATGGTTGTTTTGCCAGTGCTGGGGTGAGCTATGAGGATAAACTCAAATCTTAGCCAGGGCTCAAGTGAGGGTACATGCGGGTGGACGCAGTCTACCCACTTTTTTGAGAGGGTGGCCTCAGTCCCCCCTCAGCTAAATTGAGAAACATTCAATGCTCTCTTTGAATTTATGAATTAAAGCCGACCTCAGGACCGAACCACAGTAGTCAGTTTTGAAGCCGGACACTTCACCACTGCATTATATAACATGATGAAAAATAACAACCAACCACAGGTGAAATGTCCCATTTCGGTACTGCAAGTTCCAGGGAAAACATTTGTATTTGTTCTTGGGGTTTAAAAACTGAACACCTTTTAACCTTTTTTAAAAACACTATTGGAAGAAAATCTCCTCTCTTGGTTTTGTGTGTTTCTTGATTTTATGAAAGGCAAATGCCATTCGTCCTGTGCAATTTGGCTGGTTATGCAAAGCCAATTTGATGAAATGTGCATATTTCACCTTGATATGCAAAATTCTGGCGATATTACATAGCATTGCGTTTGTGGAGTGCCCCACTTTTATTTTTTGGACTTGACCCCTGAATTCTTTGCTTGCAAAAGGCCAGTGCCTGCCCTCTTGATTCCAAGTGCAGCGCCGTCCGTACATTGCTATGCTCACGTTACCATAGAGTAAATATATAACTTTTCCATTCCATAGATTACCCATTGCTAGTAATTAGTGTCAGGTGCTGAATTGTATTTTGTATAATTCCCCGGAGAGCCTAACTGGAATGCACCCTGCCCCTAAGCATGCATGGTTTGAAAGTGTAGGGTGCACTCAGACAGGCGACATCAGAACAGTCGTGCTTCTTCAGACGACTACAGGCCCTTTGTCAAATAAGATTGGTAGGTATGGCCGGTGCAGGCGTAAAGGGCCGGAAAGGGCCGGATTCACAAAGATTTGGTCCCCGAGTAACAGAGGAGATGCCTGTGATCCTCTCAGATTGGCACCTGCTACCTTATACCGTATTCACAAAGTCTAACACTGGAGAAAATCTCCAAATGCCAGGTGCACCACTGAGATGCCCGTCAATAACTCTTTGAAATTGACCATTGCTCCTGGCATTTCCAGATTGGCGCCAGTTTTCAGCTTTGTGAATCTGGTAATAGTTATCAGCTGCAAACCTAAGATGCTTACGGCCATTTCCTCAACAAGGACAGTCATTGAGAAGGCATGAATACCCCCAGTTTATCAATGATCATAAGTGGAAGGGGACAAACAGAGCCAGGCTGTCTCCATCTTTCAGGCCAATGTCAGCTTTCTGGATCACCATATTCTGGCAACAGTTGGCCTGGGGGGCAAGTTTACTTTTCTGGCACAGCGTGCAGCGGCCCCAACTTGCAGAACAAATAATCTCAATAGCAACTTCTCCCTCTCCCACACATTCTCAAGTACATATACTAGATATTGTTGACATTAATTTCATTTTATGCAACATATTTTTCGGTTGTGTTTGTGGTTTCTTAGAGACCCAGACCCCTGGAAATTCGCACACTTACCAAACATAGTAACACGATTTGACCAGGATAATAACATAATGGTGGAATTAGAAAGCTGGGCTTTGAGTACTGTTTCAATGTGTGACAATTTGTTATTTGACAGCAGGCTACATGTCCTCCTATCCCATCTCATCTTTAATTTTAGAATAATGTAGAGAGTTGGCAATGCTAGAGAAATCATTAGTAGGGCAGAGCCATCGCTGAATTAGGGTGCCTGGGTTTGCTCTCAGAGTAAACATTAACAGGCATGGCAAAAGACCCATACATGAGTGATGTTAAGCAGAATCCTGTGCAGTTCCCTTGGGGACCACTGTAAGAAGATTAAGACTACAGGAGTAAGCAGTAAACCCAATTGGTAGCAGTCTGCACCACCCAGATTTACCTGGTAGCTGTGGCTGAGCAGTCAGACTTCTCTCAAGAAGAGTAGGGCAGTATACAGAGGATACACAATAGGGCTAAAACCACAGTAGAGCAAGCAAACACTGACCAGAGCTTGGTATCAAAAGTATATAATTATTTATTTAACACACAACACTTAAGGAAATACACTAGCACGATAAATCAAAGCAAGTTCAAACACAGTCACAAAAGTATACACACCTCCCTTAAGAATTATTAGGCAAGTCTAAGTCAACACACCACTATTTGTCAAAACAGATGCGAGCGTGTAACTTAGATGGCACTCCAATAATTAAATAAAAGGGAGAGAAAAAGGCAGGTCATAAAAATAAAACAGTTCCCAACACTTTCTATGACCAAAACAAGTTAGTGAAGGCAGAGTCTACTGTAGAGCCAAAGTTCATAGGCCAGGCCCACTTTAAATGGAGCAAGGTGAAATGTGCCCAAGATCACACAGTTGGAAATGCATTCAAGTCTTTGTAAAAATGTTCAAAAGAGGTTGGGTTGATTCTGAAGGTAAGGTTAGAAGGTCTGGGGGCCAAACCAGTTGGAAAGCCAAGGATTTAAGGGTCACCTTTAGCAAACCGTAGAAAGGGAGGCCAGGTGGAACACAGTACCTTTTAAGTTGAGGAAGCTCCAGCGGTGGCAGTTGTTCCTGGCAGCGGGTGCAGTTCATGGTTTCAACCAGGGGAAGAGAAGATCTCGTCAAGGAGTAAACATGGAGTTGTTGCACTGCCCAGGGAAGAGACCAGCCGCAGAGTTCGTCGGTTAAAAGGTGCGTTCCTTTTATTCGCGGTCACACTGGTGAAGCTTGGCTATCCGGCCGCCGAGTGCTTGGCACGGGCGATTCGACCAAGAGACGTCCTGGAAGGTGAAAATGGCGAACTGGTTGATCCCACCAGCTCAGAGGAAGAAGACTCTTTCAGCAGAAGATCTTCTCTTGTCATCGGGAAAGTGGTGAGGTTGTTGCAGCAGGGCTCCAGCGGTGGTGTCGTCGTTGCAGATGGCTCAGCTTCTCCGCTCTTCGGATTTCTTAGGTCCTGTGGTGACTTCTGGAGTTCCAGTCCCAAAAGCCCTGCTTTTATGCAGAAAACCCCCCATTCAACAGCCTAGCTGTCACTCATACATGCTAAGTGGTGAGCCGGGCGGCTCATCACTGGGCCAACCAGAACAGAGTGCGACTTGAGTTGCTAAGGCAACGCAGTCCAGGGTGCCCATTCCCCCACCCACACATCCTGTGGAACCCAGAAAGAGTGGCACCAGTTGGAGGGCTTCTGTGGAGAAGCCCGCCAAAACGTGGAACAAACGCCCAACCTTGGTTGGAGTTACAGAGACAGACACGAATGCCATTTTAGAAAAGAATTCTGGCAAAAAGACCCAACCGGTGATTTTATATTAAATAAATAAACCGGCGGTATCTTTAACATTGCACCAAAAAGTGGTGCGTTTAAAATTAATGGGAAAATCCCATAGGAAATATTCCGGTGGAATATTTTGCGTGGTAACCACTGCCACCAGCCAGAAACTCGACAAGGGGGGACTGGACAGTGCCCCCTTGGAAACAGACCCAGGGGTAATCGAATGAACCCCTTCCAGTACTTCCACAATATGATGGTTTGTACTGGTTCTGTTCACAATTTTGGACTAGTAAAGTCAATGGTGACTTTACATGCCCAGGAAGACAGTAGTCAGTCCCAGGGTATGGAGTCTATGTTTGGGGGTCACTATGACACCCCTGTGTTACTGCACTGAGGGTGCTGTGTAACACATACACTAAAACAGGTGATACCCTATGGAGTAAAAGACCCCATAGCCCATAAGCACACAATACGTCAAAGACATACCTCAAATCATGCCTAAGAGTGGGAGGAAAAGAGTCTCACTCTTAGCAAGAGAAAAAAACAAACCCCAAAAAATCCAGCAAAGCTGCTGGGGGACTCACTAGGTTTGGGAAATTGGCCTTATAAGAGAATTCTCCCTAACACCCCCCCCCCCCAGACTAAGGGACAGGAGGATTGAATCCACTCCTGGATGAATCTCATACCTCTAGTCGGTTACAAACATCCTAGAGAGACCATCAGCATTTTGGTGGTTACACCTTGACCTGTGTTCATGGGAAAAATCAAAGGTTTTCCTTTGTAAGCTATATGACCTACCAACCCTTTGAGGAACATCTTCCTTTCTAAATTCATCGGGGATCTGGTTGACCAGTCCCTCAGAAGTTGGCACAACGTCTGAACCTGTGATAGGCTTTTGCAAGGGGTCCTTATAAAGGATTCCCTTAGATCTAGAGGGGCCTCCAAGGTTCCTCACCATCTCTCTGTTGGGAGCAGGTTGGATCTCAGGCCTCTTGGTTGGAGGGGTTGGGGTTATGCAATGTACCTGCTTCCCATTCCTCTTAGATCTATCCTTACCTACTTTAGGAGTTTCACTCCCAATACTAGGATTTGAGTTGGAGTCTTCAGTAGAAGGTCCAACAGTCTGAAGGTTTTTGGCCTCAGACATTTCTTTTCTGGTTTTCCACCAGCACTGAGAATTACCAATTCCCTTAGGCCTAGATAGGGGTCCAGTTGGTCTATCCACCTCTTCCTCAGAAGCAGGGGGAGTCAGAGACTCTAAAACTGGGGGAACAATGATGGAGCTTGGTTCGGGCTCCCATTTCCCTAACATACTTGCCTGACATTTGCCTGGGTTAGAGGTCAACTTACTAACACCAGGGCATGTAGTGGGGTTCTCAGTAGAGGTTTTCACAGGCTTAGAGGGGTCCCTTAAGGTGGCCTCTCCAGCCAATTTGGTTAGGTTCTGCTGTTCCATACTGGGAGGCCTGGGGGTACTGGACACTACTCCTAAAGTTCTTAGGTCATTCCCAAACAGGACTCTCCCAGGCACCTCAGTCTGAACACTGACAGGAATCTTCACTGTCATGTTATTACACTGAAGGAGGGCTGATAGAATAGGAACCATCTGGACAGGGCCTCCAGAATTTCTAGTGGGACCTTTGGGTGCCTTAGCAACATCCTCAGGTTTGAAAAAGCTTTCATCCACTACTGTTCTGCTGGCCCCCGTGTCTCTCCTGGCAGGAGTATCCTGGCCATTGACAAAAACACTGTCCATGTAATACATTTTAGAGTTTGCTGGTAGGGAGTCATAGAACTCCCTATTCTGTTTGCTAACCAGACCCATGGACTCTAAGGATACACTTGCTTGAAGACTCAAAGGGTCTTCAGCAAAGACTTCAAAGTGAGCACTAGCCACTTGTACTTCCTCCTCAGGAGTGAAGGCTAAGGAGACTGTGCTGATCCCTGCAGGTTTACCCTTACATCTGGGATCTCCTTTGATGTGGTCAGTTGTCCCACAGAGATAGCATGTTCCAAATGCTCTCTGGAAGGGGGGCTTCTGCTGACCTCTTTCTGGTTGAACACCAGAGGACTCACTAGCCCTATTTGGTTTCTCTTGGGGCTTACCCTGGTTATTTTGTGGTTTGGGGCCTTCTTTGGTATGGGAGGTATTAGAAGTCTCTTGGTTCCCTTTTTGTGGCTGCTTTCCCTCATCCATTTTCTGAGTGACCCCAGAATCCTTGTGAGTAGCCCTGTTGGCAACCCACAAGTCAGCAGCCTTAGCTAGCTTCTTGGAATCTATTTCCTTTGAATCAGCCAAGTGCTGTCTGAGCTCAGGAGAGCAGGCATGATAAATAGTCGGAGTTCGGGCAGAGTTCCAGTCTGCTCCAGTGAATGCTCCTGTGAGCACGTACTTTGCTGCTCTCCTGCTCTGTTCCACGGACTGCTGCTGTTACCTGCACCTTTAAGGAAAAAACAACCTACACCACCTTTCAAAACTCTCCCTGCGCGCGGAGCGCGCGCGGAGCTCGGGCAGAGTTCCAGTCTGCTCCAGTGAATGCTCCTGTGAGGACGTGCTTTGCTGCTCTCCTGCTCTGTTCCACGGACTGCTGCTGTTACCTGCACCTTTAAGGAAAAAACAACCTGCACCACCTTTAAAAACTCGTCCTGCGCGCGGAGCGCGCGCGGAGCTCGGGCAGAGTTCCAGTCTGCTCCAGTGAATGCTCCTGTGAGGACGTGCTTTGCTGCTCTCCTGCTCTGTTCCACGGACTGCTGCTGTTACCTGCACCTTTAAGGAAAAAACAACCTGCACCACCTTTAAAAACTCGTCCTGCGCGCGGAGCGCGCGCGGAGTTCGGGCAGAGTTCCAGTCTGCTCCAGTCCGCTTCTGGCCAGTGAAGTGGAGGTGAAGTGGAGGTGTTTCTCTGACCGAACGGGAGGTAGGCTGCACTCTTATCTACCCCCGTTTTGTGTTTGTGCATGGACGCTTCGCAGTGTGACCTATTTACGGTCTGTTTGTTCTGTGACATTCTCCGCTGATTCAACCAGCGTTTGAAACCAACGTTTGCCGGCGGCGGCGGAAAGGCGGCCCGCGCTCTCGATTTCCTTCCCTCCGTACCTCGGTCTTTTCCATCCTTTTCCCCCCTACCACCCCCCCTGCTCCCCCCTCCTCCCCCACCCCCCCTTTTTCCTCTCCTCCATTAGATTATTGTCTGTGTCTTTGTTTTTCTTTTCCCATCTGTCTGTCTCTCCCCTTTTCTTTCCCTCCCTTCTTCCTCACCCTCCTCACCCTCCTCATCCTTGTACTCTCTCTTTCCCTCTTTTCCCGTGGTCTTTCCTTCCCCTTCTCCCCCTTCTCCCCCCTTTTCCCGTCCTCCCCGTCTCCATTAATTCCCTGTTTTCGTTTTCCTCTGTCCTTCCCTTCCCGCTGTCCCCCCCCCTTCCCTTCCCGTTTCCACACCCTCTGGTACTTACCCATCTCCTCGGCTTTTCCCGGGCTATGGATGAAGACTCGGAGCATCGCCTTTTGAGAAGTCGTGTCAAAAAAAATCTGCTATTAATGCAGAACAGTTCATCAATGACTTCCACTACAGACTTGCCGGTCGCTTCTTCGACCGTGCCCTTGTCGGCAGGCCAAGTCCCGGGCCATACGTCCACCAGTCCTCTTAGGCGGCAAGATCCGCCCGATGAAATGAAAGCTCCAAAGGCTGTGCCGCTTTCTGGTTTGGCACTGGCGACATTGAAATCTGCGGCACCCAATTGTGTCTTTAATGGTCCTCTACCGCAGACCCTAGCGACAGATCTTAAAGACCATCCACTCTTTTCTAACGGTGCCTCCAACTACGATGTGGAACCGCACATGATCCCGCTAGCCAGTACCGCCCACCCCGACACCGCTTTGGCGAGCGGCCCTCCTTCCGTGAGGGTCGGAGGATCCACGGGGGAGGACCTGGGGGGGTGTTACTGGCGGGCAGGTTGGCTCAGGTGGGCATGCACCCGGTGCCTACAGCTGCATTGCTTGATCTGCCCGAGCTCCTGGAGCCGTCCCCTCCCTCACAAACAACCATGGCTATGATGCACTCTCCGCTGGTGGTCTTAGCCACAGAAATCAATGAGCCAGGGAAAACTGCTCCCCCGATGTCTCCTAGGCCTTCAGCAACATTGACTTCGGCTGACACGGAACCAGAATCTTCTTCAATATTGGATATACCCACCGGACCAGCATCATCAACGAATGAGGTGCGGGCCATGGCGGCCCAGTCTGCCTCGAAAAGGGCTAGAGGCCCCCCCGAACTCATTTCGGAATCAGACTCTGATTCAGTTTCGGATCAGTCTTCTACATCGCTGGCGAGTCCTGAGCCATCTCAACAGCCAAACATAAAAAGACCTTTTTATAAAAAAAAAGGAAAGACGACCATGAGAAACATCCAGTGCCAAGGCCCCATTGTTAAGAGTTTTCCATTCAATAAAACACAGCAAAACCAAGTGGAGCTCAAAGGAAAGAACAGCAAACAGATGAAACAATTGGGGCCATCTGCAGGTAACAAAAAAAAACCTCAGGGGAAAAGTCTCCTCTCAACTCCCATGCGTTCAAATGCCCTTTTCAATTTCTTCAAGACGCAGGGGAAAAGAAAAGCAGTGATTGACTTCGAATTTCGGACGCTGAGATCCTGGAAGCTCTGGAGCAAACCCCTCCGGCCTCTAAATGTAGGAAAACAGCTGGGGTGTCAGTCCTCCATTTACTGATAACTGAGCCAGATGCAGGGCAGGCGCTGGATGTCCGGCAAACCCCCATGATGGCTCCATGCACGGCGTCAGCGCAATCACAAACATCATCGACTATTACCCCCGCTCATTTAATATCTCCTCAAGCGGGGCTAACGTCACTTAATCTTACTATCCCGCCGTGTAAACCCCTGCAGTCCCCTGCTATTGAGGCTAGGCCACCCCCTAACGGAGTTTCAGAGATTCTGGAGCTGCTGCAGCCTAAAGCTTATCCTACTCAAAGAGAGATGTCTGCTCAACCATGGACAACAGCCCACTTGAATACAACGAAAGCAGTTTCTTCACCACAGGAACTTAGCCCTAGACGTAGTCACTCAGTTGTCAATGCAACTTCCATAGATCCAAAGTCCACACCTGCCAGGAATGGAAGATTAAATGACAACGAATCACTGAGGCATAAAGAATCACCAACCATAAGGAAAGACATGACTACAATCATGTCTGCCATAACCATAGCAATGGCACCTTTCTGCAAAATTTATGAATCCCTGGGCGATACATCAAAAGACAATACGGCGTCTCTTGCCATTATCCAATCAAAGTTAACCTTTTTGGAGGGTTACATCTCGGCAATAGACTTAAAATACAACATTCAATCCAAAAAAAGGGACCTCCCGGAGCGAGTCATGCCCAATCCATCATCATGTACATGCACCAAACGAGGTCTGGCAGAAGTGGCGGTTCATAAATCGACACAGACCCAGCCATTTACATACAACGAGGAACTGGCTCCATTGTTCCGCAACAAGTCCTCTGCCACAACCCCATCAAATAGGCCTTCTGCTAGTGGGGCTTTGACAGGGGGTCCTGGCCTCAGCCAGTTGCAACTCCTGACTAAGGGCAAAAAAACACTGAAACTAAGTAGGAAAGAAGAGGTGGAACGGCCGATTGTCCAGCCCATACATCAGGATTCGGAACCTAGCGGGTTATTCTCGCGGTCTCATTCAGAGGTGGGCATATCAGCTGTAAGGGGCAGCCTGGCAGCCTCCGTAACTGACCTAACCCAGTCGCCTAAATCAGTGGAGGATTTCCTGGACTCAAGCCTCTTATTGAACGTCTGTGTATCGCTTGACGAAGTCCAACTGCCAGAAAACCATAAGCTGAAGGAAGTGTTGAAGCCTCCTACTGTTTCAAGCAGTCCTCCCCGGAAACTACAATCTACGAAGAGCTTAACCCTCCAAGGCTCAGCCAGGGAGGACGCTGCGGCTCGGCCGCTGGTCCCGAGGGACAGTCCCGCCGGAGATCTCGTCAAAATGGATCTGTATCAACCAGTCATCATAATTCTGACAACCACTCAGAATCCCAAGAGGCAGACGTGAATAGGGGAAACCAGATCCGTCTGTTTAAAATTGAACAAGCTTCCATCAAAGACAGCTTTATGATTCTGAATCGTAGAACAGTACTGAAAATCACATCCTCGACAGTCAGCCTAAAGAAACTGAAATCCGAGGATTTTAGATGGATTCAGCCTTACCATAGCGACAAGCAGGCCAAGGCATACCTGTATATATATGCCACCGCAATACAAGATCTCTCCCGCAAAACAGGAGATAAACTAAAATCACTGGGATTTCTTCTATCAGAAATAAAATCCCCAGGAAACAGCAACTATGTGACGAAGGATAAGGCCTCGACCACCACTCGCAAACCACGAAGCCCAGCCCCCCACTACTCTGCACGGAGAGAAGCTCTGAAAGCACATTTCTTTGATTTATCAGATAAGAACAATACCTCTAGGAATCAAAACCAGCAAAGAGCTCGCTCTCCAGAAACAATCCGCCGGACAATCAACCGTCCATGAACACCTGTGGCAATCCGGCGAAGAGACCATCATGCTCGAACCTACGCGGAAGTCACATCAGACTTCTCTAATAGGAGAGGCCGAAACGAAAATAATAGAGACAGCTCGCCAGAACGACGCATGGATAAGCGTCGCACCTATCCAACAAGACAAATCACCAGAGATTATTCTCCGTACACAAGAAAGGACACTCAAAGAAACCATTGACAAGGCTCGGCAAGCAGGAACTCAGAAGATCGTTGTGAATTTCCCAAAAAAACATCTCCCTTAGGTGGTCCATGGAATTGGATCAAAGGAGTGCTGAGTTCTAAACGACCTACATAGCAACCATCTTCCGAAGCCAGCGAAGTGCGTGCCCGTAAGACTCTGACGCTGGCCTCATGGAACACGAGAGGACACGCCCACTTAGCTGAACCCAGCACTATTGACTTAGCCTTGTTTGACATCTTCTGTCTCCAAGAGACGTGGCTCCAAGACAAGCCGTCCATGGACGGATTCGAAATTGAGATTTCGCCAGTCACAAAGGGTTTGCTAGGCCGTCCATCGGCCGGCCTCCTCGTGGCTGTACGCTCTGGGTCCAACTTGAGAATCATCAAGACCACAAAGAGGGCTTATGGGGTCTTAGCTGTCCTTATTGAGTGGAACTATGCTGCGGAAATTCTTCATCCTTGTTCTAAGCTTTATGTAAAGCACCCCTTAGCGGTGATAACCACGTATTGGAACCCGCAAAGAACGCCATCCGCAGACTTTTGCCACACCATGACAGAAACTATAGATGCAATAATGCTGGAATGGAACACCCCTTTCGCAATAATATGCGGAGATTTGAACGCCAACTGTATCCACCCTACCCAACAAGTTGTTGCTCCAACTACGCAAGCGGAACACAGAGGACAAGCCTGGATGGACCTAATGGCAGCGAGAGGGCTACATAATGCGGAATGGATTTTGGGCGGAGACCATCATATTCCGACCTGGGAAAGAGGCCAGTCATCGGCAACCCTGGACTACATCTTTGTCTCGCAGGCACTAACCACAGCAATTCAAGATTATCAGGTGGTGAAAACCGAGGCAAGCGATCACAACATGCTCACCTTGGAATGGTCAGCCAATGTCCAGGCGTGTAACTATTTTTCTCCTTCCATTGAGACGAATCCCCAACAATCTCGACTTCGTCTAACAGCGGCTAATGTGCGGTCCTTAACTCAGCAGCATGCTGCAGTGGCCAAAGCGTCACACACCTGTGAACAGGCAATGCGGCCAAACTATCTGCCGATGTTGATAGAACATAGAAAAAAGGTGGGGTCGGGGATGGGTACTTTTCCAGCTTTTACCCACAATTACGAAAAACTCATAGCAGAGAAAAAGAAGGAGCTAAGGAAACAAAAACGCAGAGCGAAGATTGAAAACACACGGGATGCCTGGGACGTGTGGAATACTTAAACCAAAATCTATAAGTCATGGATCAGGTCAAGAAGAGCAGTCATTTATCAAAATGACGGAGAAATAATGCTGAGAGCCCTTATCACGAAGAAAACTGCGGACTTTTGGAATCTGATAAATCACTCTGAGTGTAACACGCAGAACAACTTGGTCAACGCAGTGTCAGAAGCAGCCTGGGTCCAATTCTTCACAGTCCTTTTTACGAGCCCAAGATCCACCATAAATCTATGGATAGAGCTGCCGCAGACATCTTGGGTTGATTTGTCGGATCCTATGGACATATCATTGGCTATTCAAAAATTGAAATCGTCCAGAGCCCCGGGTCCCGATGGTCTCTCTAACCTGGATCTAAAAACCTACATCAAGGAATGGGTCCCCTTCGTAAGTTTACTCTTCAAACATTGTGCCGACAGTAGGAAAATTCCTCTATCATGGACCAAAGCCATCGTGATCCCCATTTTTAAAAAGGGAAATCGTGAAGAACCAGGCAATTACCAGCCTATAGCATTGTTGGATATCCTGGGGAAACAATTTGCATCGCTCCTATTGGACCGTTTCCGGCGTTGGGCGCTCTTGGCTCCTTGCAGAGATACCTTCCAGGTTGGCTTCAAGAAGAACGGACGCACCAGCGTGAACATCTTCATAATGAACATCTTGAAGACTAAAATCAAACAAGGGGCACCGACAGTCTATGCTGCATTCATCGACCTCTCACAGGCATTTGATAAAGTAGACAGAGTGCTGCTGTGGAAAAAGCTAAAAAACTGGAATTGTCCAGATGCCATCCTTAACCCAATAATTGCACTCCACACTAATACCAAGCTAAGTGTTCGTCTGAATAAACAAGGGTCCCTATCTAAGGAAATTTCAGCCAATAGAGGGGTAAAGCAAGGCTGTCCGCTGGCACCGGCACTCTTTGTTGCCTTTCTAGGAGATTTCAAAGAGTCTGAATGCCTGATACGATCATTTCCTCTGAATTTTGGTGGTTCCAAGATGTCCCGCATGTTATACGCGGATGACATGATTCTGCTTGACCAAACGCCCATTGGCCTTCAACGCCAGCTGGAGAATCTAGCATGCTATATTGAAATTAATAATCTGTCCATAAATAAGCTGAAAACCAAGATCATGATATTCTCTAAAGGTCAACTGCCGACGAAAAACATCAGGTCCTGGTCTGTAGACAAAACTAATATCGAAGTGGTCTCGCAATTCACATATCTCGGAGTGATTCTTGACGATAGCAGGCAAGACATAAAAATGCAACAACAGCTGTGGGCAAAAGCTAAACATTTAACTTCACAACTGAGAATGGTGGAGCGCAAATATGGCAAATTTTCTTTGGTCCCGGCCATTAACCTTTACAAAGGCAAAATGGTTCCTGCCCTGACTTATGGTATGGATGCATCGCTTACCATACCGACCTGTTTTTGGCAGAAACTAGAGGGCTTCATTTGGAAATCAGCTCTTGGCCTTCCTAACTCTGTTCCTATTGTAGCCCTGCGAAGAGAATTAGGCCTGCTATCACTGGGTGCCACTGTGAGTGTGTCCACACTGGCCCTATTCAGAAAGACTCTTATAAAAGATGGGCTCCCTATCTTTAATGTCATAGCTCAAGAGATGACTTCATCAAAATGCAAGACTCTTCTGAAATGGATTGACCTCCAAAAAATGAAATTACAGGAGCTTGAGTGTACCACGGACGATCTCATCTTCAATCCCCAAAGAGTCACCAAAAAACTGAAAATCCAGGACTGGATAACCACCAATGATCAAGCGTCGGCATGTAAGCTCCTGACTCACCTTCCTCTGACTTTCAATAGGCTAAACTCTCCATTAGCTTATTGCCTGAAATTTCCGGACAGGAAACTAAGGTCCACCTTTTTAAGAACCCGCTTGAACTTACTTCATACAAGAGAAATTTTGGGAATAAGACACCAATCATCAATAAAAATCTGTAGACTATGCAACGCCCCTGATTCCATTGAGACAGTTCGCCATCTTCTTTTGAACTGCCCTTCTTTAATGCAAGAACGCTCTGCTTTTCTTTTCCCTGTTGGATCGATTCCCGTTTGATCGAAGAAGACACTTGGTGGTGTCGTCTCATTTTAGGAGAAAAAACCTGCTGGACAATAGCGACTTCTAAACTGATGGAAGCGGCGTTCAGTAAAATCAACGCCCTTGGGCTTGGCTTAACCTTGCCTATCTCCTTGCCCTAAATTGCCTCAGGGTGCCACGGGGCGTGGTATAGAATTTCTTCACGTACGTGACACATGATGTCTATGTAACAGTAGACGGGAACTTTCTCAAACAAGATCGGCATTCAAGATTTTCTAGGAAGATCTCAGCCTTGTAAAAATCATGTATTTTGATTATGCACAAGTAAATAAAATAAAAACAATAGTCTCCAACATAACAAGATGTATCATTCCCTCATAAGTGTTCACTCTGTAACCCTTAATCCACCCCTCTAAGTTCTTCAAACTTTCACTCACCCAGGTAGCCCAAGGGGTACCATCTTGCTTTTTGAGGGTCCTAAACCACTTAAGGTACTGGGAAGGGGTCTTCCCAAATCTAGATATTAAAGCTATCTTCACACATTCATAGTCCATCCTATCCACCTCCCCCAACTCCATTACCACATCAGATGCAACAGGGGGGGGGCTAGAGAACAACCAAGGAAGCAACTGATTCCCTGTAATGTCCTGGAGCCCATGATTATACTCAAACATAGCCAACCAATCCAACACATTCAACTTAGGTTCATACATACCCACAATCTCTTTAGGCATCCGGGGTCTTTTGGGACTGGAACTCTAAGAGGATGCGGGGAGAGATGCATTTTCCACAGACAATTTCTTCATCTCTAGCTCATGTTGGAGCACCATTTCTCTGAGCCTTAGTTCTTGGTGCTTCTGTTCAGATTGGGCACTAATTCTTTTGAACTCTAATTCAAGTCTCATTTTTTCTAGTTCAATGAATGCAGGACTTAATGTGGGACCTGACAAAGGTCCAGTAGATACAGCTTGAGGTGGCAGGGCAGGCAGAGGGCCAGTGAGGGCAGTTACATTGTGATGACAAGTGATTTGCTCAGGATCGCATAATATATGGAGTGTGGAGGATGGGGATTTGAGATCTGTCTTCCTGGTTCCACAGTTTCCAATTCAGAAAGCAGGGGTGACTTCATCTTCTCTTATTTCATCTTCAATATTCAATATTAGAAACAAAAAAATAAAATGCTTTCTGCAAAGTGGTTATTCAAGGGCCAAATGAGTATACTGTTCACTAAATCTAGTAGCCAAAGCAACAATATATCTACAAGGGGGAAGCCTATTGATCATCCTTATCCCGAGGCAAACACATCTGAAAAACAAGTTTATAATTCTAATGTAAACTTACTATAGTTATAATCTTAGTCTGTACCATGTGTGTACTTTCAAAGCACCAAGTCACATAATAAAGCAACCTGAAAACATGTAAGTGAAGTAGGAATTGAAACATATCTTCATAAAGCAAGTGTGCATCACTCAGAAAAAAGAAAGGGGATCAAGCCAGTCCCACGATTGGGTGCAGTTGCATGCAGGTCAGACATAGATCTCAGTGACTGCCAACCTGCTCACCTACCATTCCAGATGTGTACCTTAATCTAATTTACCTTATTTTCCTTACCCATCATCCTCTGGTGTCCTTCCCTTGCACCACATTCTCAATGCCGCCTTGTTTCTTATGATTAACGTTCAAACCTCCGGTCCCCTTTTTGCTCCATCCTTTAACATTAATTCAATCCCATTCCCCTAACTTGCATTCACCTCCTTCCCTTGCCCTCATTTATCAGTCACCAATGCCTTGCCACCCACACCCTTTAAATGCCCACCACACCAAGCCCATTCCTTGCCCTTCACCACCTTCAATTGCCCTTGCTTACAGTTCGACAGTAGACCACCTTGATTTGCCAGTCAGCCTCTGCCAGCCACGACAAGAAGTGATGGTCGGGGTTTTGCTGGTAATTGGGGCTACAGGGTTTGCACTTCAATAATGCACAGTGAACGACGGCGAGGGCATGTGGCTTTTCTGTGCTCACAAGTTGCACTTTCTTGGAAAATCGGCTGTATATTTCACCTCATGCAAGCCGAGAGAACTGTAAGGGGAATACGCCTTGGACCTGGCGATGAAGGGGGAGTAAGAGCAAACTATTACATTTATGTGTGTTTTCACAGAAGGTGAAGTGTGTGCATGATTTTTGTGTTTGATTGTATTTGTGATAGTTTAAAGTATAGGTGGGAGGATGTATTTGTGTTCATGTGACTTTGTGTCTATATATCTGAATCTGGTGTTTCTTTGCATGTGTGTCTTTTGTTGGTTAAATAAGAGAAGTGTGTTCTCGACAAGACAATGAAAAACGATCACAGACTTAGGGGGTCCTTCAGAGTTGTGTGGTAACAGTAAAATATTCAGTATTTGGAAAATACCATTGACTTAACCGTCCATGGGACTACCACAGTGGTATTTTAGGCAGGCTTTTAACAGAACATCCACCTATTTTTACCTCCATTTTGAAGGTGGATAAAAAATCAAAACTGGGCCGACTTTTAAAAAAAATCTTTCTTTTTACTGCACAGAATGGAAGCACAGGTGCTTCTCTTCAACAGAGTAAAACATGCTTTTACAAAAAGCTATGTGGAGGAGGTAAAAAGGTGAGCATCCCTGATTGCCTCCCCTCACCACCTGACCCATACAATGCATAACAGTGCTAGAATTGATCCTTTGTGCATAAAGAAAATTAACAACATTCATATGTACCACTAATATTCCTAATCCATTTCTCCCTTCACATTGATACTGAAAATGGCTGAAAAAAAAAAGTTAAATAAACCTTGTACATTACCGCCATCAGCAGTGTTATTTCTGAAATAGCACTGGAGGTATTCTAGAAATACCAGCTTAGCTGGTGGTAAACTTTGAGTTTTGCGGATTTCTAGAAATACCCCAGTCGTAGCTGGTAACTTTCTTGAGCAGTATTGAAAAATCCACTGACATCTGAATGACCCCGTAGTTTGTAGTCTTCTAACAATTAATACCTGAATATTATCGCATCTTTCTATGTGTGCTTTTCAACTGTGTCCAAAAGTAAGTGCCACAGGCCAACCGCCATTTCTATAACCATTATATAAGTAACAGTAATGGGTGTTATTCAGGGTGCTTTAAAATCTTTTTGTATTAACATATTGTTGATCAATAAAATCACCAGAACATAGGGGAAGCATTCGTACAGAATCAAATCAAGGGCAAACTCTAATAGGAAATGGACCCTTACTTCCAGGTGTGTTGCTAGGTCTGGAAAAGATCAGGGGCTACGGTAATGTCTGGACTTTCAGGATTCAAGGTTAGCTATAGCCTTTTGGTTGTAGTCCCTGAACTTCTATCTGGGGCTACAACCAAAAGACCGGGGCTATAGCCCTCTATGCCCCCCCTCCCAGCAACACCTCTGGCAAATAGGAGTCGTGATAATCTGCTGTGGATTGTAACAGACTAATTGTGTATGGGAAGCAGTGGTGCTAACATTACCGTAGGATCACAGAATCTGTTATTTAAATGGATTTATTGCCACTGGGCGGTATGAACATGCTCCTGCAGCCTAGACCCCTCTCACAGTCTCGGGAGGATAGCTCAGCGGCAACGTGCTCACCTTGGAAGCAAGACGACATGAAGAGCAACACAGGTTCGATCCCCGGGTCCACGCTTAGAAACCTCTGGGTATTACGCGTGTTATAAATAACCTATCATATCACTCACTGTGAAAGCCCATGTGTGGGGGCCATCCAGGCACATCTACAACATTGCTGACATCAAGACGAATGCCTTGCCCAATTTACCAATATCTGAACAGGCTTTGCAGCACCCAGTTCCTTTTTGGCTGGCTAGATTTAGGATTCTGTCTTTTTCGATTACTTCCTTACATTTTTTTTAGCTCTGGCCCATGGGGCATAAGCTGAGCCAGCCTGGGGGGCAATTGCACCTTTGCCCCCCTTTCTAGTCCGCCCCTGGCACTACAGCGATGCAAGGGATCCTGGACCCAGAACATATCCTGGTGGTGAGCAACACACCTGATGCACATTAAGACATATATACAGTGAGGTACAAAAGTGGAAAAACACAAACTAAAACACACACATATGAAGTTACAATGCACCGGATGAAGAAATGTACACAAGAGTGTTCCAGCGCACTGTGTGCCTTTCACATATACTGTAAAAAAAGCAAAGGGCGTTATCATCATGAGTGATGCCCGCTGGAAGCGAACCATTCACTACTCTTTAACACACAAATGCTCTCTATATCAAGGAAAACATGACTATGCTGCCCTGCTATTCAAAGTACGCAGGGGTGCCAACCAGCCAATCATTACATGGGAGCCATGAACCTTGTGTACAAAACCTATAATAAGAAAACCTAGATGCAGCACATATGCACTTTGAAAAAGGTCCTACATAGGAACCAACCTTAATCTATAGTTAATGGAGAATGCCTATGCAAAATACATGAACATTCCAGATTCTGGTGAACAAATACGTACATCTACATGAAATTAATAATTGATTATTACATTGGATTCCAATGTTTGTTCTTTGAGACGTTGAAGGCACATGATTCATTGTGTGCTTATTTTACTAGTTATCAAAGTGTAAGTGCTTTTTTTTTCTCAGACTAAATGATTTTAATCTCATCCTGTTTCACTGGGTACACATTTATCATAGTTTAATTATCTTGTATTTTCCTCTAATTTTGCTTCAACTCCATCAACAAATTCAAGGCATGCTCTATCTTCCCCTTCAATGCAAGTGCACCATTATTCATTTTCGTTTAGAGAAGTGTCTACCTTATACAGCCACCTCAGACAATATTGCTACAAGACGATAGAGGCTAACTGTCACAGCTATTTATTCAGCATGCCTTCTGTGCTTTTGGCGGGAAAGCCAACAAAACCCCTATAATATCTAATGATGGAAACAGGTCACACCTACATTTCAGAAAGATCCTCTGTGAACTTGGAAACAGGATCTTGCTCAAGCATATTTGAACCGTTCTTTCCTTAGTTGAAATGTTCACACATTCAATATTTGATCTGCATTTTTGAACTGTAGGTCTGACTTCCTGTCATTTTCTGCTAACCTCATGCACAGTGGCTGTTTGAACACTGAGGCCATTATCTCTTGTTTTTCTTGCCATGGATGCGCTAACTGGTTGCCCCTGTCGTTGTGGCTCGCCTTGTTACTGTTTTCCATCTGCTGTGGATTGAGAACTTTGCAAATGTGTAAGTGGTTTATGTCCTGTATCTGTTTGCTGGCCAGTCAGTTCATCTGTGCGCCGGTGTAGTTGATGACAGGGCAAACACATGCATGCACATCAATACGAAAGTCTATGGCAAAGTTATTTCCTGATGCGATTCATATAGCTGGGAGTTCTTGTATTTGCAGATTTGGGTTGTTCGGCACACTGTGTGTATGTATGGTATGGGGATTTGACCGTAGACCTTTATTTCATTGGTGAATAAGACAGGATATTTATAGATGTGCATACATGCACGCAGTGCTCTAGGTTTGAGTAAGAATTGAGGAGGGCAATAGCTAGGGGGCATGGCCTAAGTACAGGGGGCAGGAGATGTGGGTGGGGGGCTGGTGTGGGAATGGGCCATTAATCACCTTAACTCAAAAAAGGCCCACCACATAAAAAAGTACATGTACATAAGCAAGTTCATTATACAAAGCTCGGGGGAGAGGTTAGATGGTTTTGCAAGACCAAACTACCCAAGTCTCAATAATACAACATCAGTTGGCATTATATATACATTTTGCAACAATTTAAAACACTTCCAGATACTTTATTACAACCCATCCCCCAAATAGGATTGGACAAAACCTCTTCAAAGAATAAAAAAAATCCCATCTTTTCCCACTTTTTCCATTTTCATTGGCCAGTCTTATCTTGAGTACCATCTTCAGATCATATTCAAAACACACTCTTGGGATTTGTCCGTTTTAGGTCATGACGTCAGTACATGGTTAAACGTTGGTATTGAAAACATAATTCATGCTAGCAACAACTGGCCTAAAACCTCTAACTTTAAGTGTGATTTTACATGGTCCGCTTACGTATTTTAGTAAATAGAGGAAGGTCTGCATAAACAGGATTTTCTTTGAACTACTGATTGCAATCTCAATTCCCCAGACTCAGGCTCCTCTAAAAGACGTTCTGATTTATGCAGCCACGTACAGCCTCTGATGATCTGGAAAAACAATTAACTGCTGCACCCTGACCTTGGGCCTCATGTTTATTACCACGACACAAATGACTAACCCCCTCTAAATATTTTAATACAAAGGGCGAGATAACATCTGTTCCATTGCGGGACTGTAAACCTTGTCCTGTTCATATGCTGACCTTCTTACTAAGTAGCTAATTCTTCTTTCCGTCAAGAATGTCCCTGCTATTTAGAATTCATATGCAACAGTTAACCGTGGAGCAAAGCACCCCATTGTGTGGATTGAGTTTGTGTTGCATTTGCAGTTTTAATATTGCATCTTTCTACGTGCATGAATATCTAATGAGTATACATTCTAAACAATTGTGACGCTAAAATTAACATATAATTACCTCCATTTGATACATATGGGTTTGCAACACTGCCCCAGTTTGCTGTTATCCACCCATCGTCAATATGGTGTGCGCAACATGAATCCCTTGTAATAATGGGGCCCCTCCTTGACCACCCTGACATTCCCCTGCTTTAGTTAATACTTTAACTAACAAATCATAATCATCTTCTTGGGGAACATCTCTACAATCATCTCTCACCCCGGTTTCAATATGGGCATATGCCTCTGCTGAATCATCCCAACTCGTACCCCCATCATTTCCACAATCTACCCACCACTCCACACAAGCATGTCAATTTGATGGAGGAAACAAAACAGCTTCAGTTTGAGTACCCATATGGGATAAAGTGCTGGTGGCCCTAGCCTTGGACAGGCTTAGGGCCATCATGGCAGCAACCGCTGGTACACCAGAGCACCAACGTAGGATTAATTGGCAGGAACAAAAAAAGAATAAATAAAAAGACAAAAATAATCATCAGAATCTTCACATCAAGACTCAACCAGGGAAGTACCCATGAAAATAAAGAGTCAATCCATTGGTGATCCCAGCCTCAGTTTCCATGATCACTTTCAGTACATGCAGGGCAGCAATAGTTCTGTTAAGCATGCCATTTTCGGTATCAGTGGGTGGCACAAATGTGCAGCAGGTCCTCCAGATTTTACAGCATACTCCACCCTCTGTTGTTGTTAAGAGGTTGAGTATGTACTGGTTTTGGAACGTTTTGAGACTCAGTGCCCATAAGTCTTCCTTAATGGCACTAAACGCTGACTCAGTGTTCACAAAGAGCAAGAGTTCATACCTCGTCATCTGGAGCCATTTGGCATTTTCTGCTGCTTGGATGCCAGGTGCCAGGAGAGAGGTGAAAAAAGTCTTAGTGTGGCTAAACAGCCAATATTGTTCAGGAATGTCTGCTAAGGCCTGTGATGATGCTGCTGAGAGGTAGTTGGACCTTTTCCTTCATTGTAATTGTCTGTGATTTTCACCATCAAACATAGGGGGTCATTATGAGTACGGCGGTAGGGGGTTAACGGCACCGGTAAGGATGTTGGTGCCGTTAACCCCCTACAGCCGCATTCCAAGGTCCCTTAGAGGGTCCCACTAAGGCCTGCTGGTTTTACCAGTTCCCCTTACCGGGAGCCACTGAGGGACCAGGGAGCTAATAACGTGCCTGATATTTTTGGGCCTGTTATTAGCTCCTTCCCCATTCCCATTGAGCCCTACAGGGGCGCGAATGGGAATTGGGAATGGTTTTCAGAATGGGGACTTACTGGTTCCTCCAAGGGTGGAATGACCCGGTAAGTCCCAATTCCGAGAACCCGGACACAAGTTTGGAGGGAGCCATGGCGCTAATAGCGCCATGGCTACCTCAAAAACTCGTAATGATCCCCATAGTCTCTGATTTGTCTATATACTGTGGTAAAGGGGACCCATGATGCTCAGGTGATGAAGGAGGCCGGAAGTAATTTCAGGCATTTCATTAGCCAAAATTAGGATGGCACATGAAGGGTAGAGAGAATGCACACACCACACCAGGCTGCAGATAACTACCTGTATGAACTCTGTCCATATATTCAAAAGTTGTTGAGAAGGGCAACCGTACATCCAGCAAAATCTGCAATTTGTACAGTGTTACTTCAGTTCCCAATTGTGCCAACAGGCACCCTGCCATCACCCTTAAAACAAAGAGGAAAATTGGTAAGTGTCTTTATGTTAACAGGTTTTTCTGGCTCTTTGAGCCACGTCATATACTACAAATGATTTCTCCATACTGTCCCACACTCTTTGTTTATGTGTGCCTCTCCTTCTTCTGAGAATTCCCTAATTCCCCCAACTTTGCAACTCTTCACCCCTTACTCCCATCAATTTTTAGAAAACATCACTCCTTCCAGAATCAATTGGACTCTTTGAGTACACCTAATAATTTTGTGCTATGTCTGTTTGGTCATTGAACAATTATCTTCACTTGGTATGATTGATGCTGTAATTGACTGCCCTTTAAACTGCCCTTGAAACCTGCACAGGGCAAAGTGCACTAGACATAGCACATCTGCTACCTCTATCTCACTCAGGATAAACACCCTAGGAATGCCAGAATCATGGGGGATGAGAGAGCAGATGTTGCAATATCCTATGGATCTCTATCTACCCACCTTCCTCATATGGCCATACCATACATTGTCAGCTACAAAATCATGTGCATTCATTATGGATTTAACTTATCATTATCATTATATATATAAAAAAAACCATCAACATTTCTTCCTCCTCTTAACATTTGCTCCTCAGACTTCATAAGATTAGACGAGTTAATTCCATTCGTACTGTTTGTCATCTTCAAACATGATGACAGAAGGACCAAGAAACCACACAAACATTAATTGCTACACAATTTACAATCTTAAACATAACTTTTCTTATGCAAAAATGATTTAAACTCCAGATCTCCATTCCAACCCCCTTTGTACTGAAATGAGCAGTGAATCCATAGGGCGTGCTTAACTTGTATGCCTGCTCCTGTGCAGGTGGAGGGCTGTCGGTATCCCTTTGAGTGTCTTTCAGGTGGATTCAACTCTTATCGCCCTCCATCTTCACGGCAGTCAAAGTCGCATAGACTACCATATTTGACCCATGGAAATGCTGCTCTTTCCAGCGACACACAGACGTGCTGATATAGACTCTGTCCCTGGGGAGAAGCTGTATTTTGTGCTGATCGTCAGTAGTCTCGCTGCTTTCTCCTGTTGTCTGTTGGTGAGAAGACACAACCTATGATGATATAATCTTAGCACTTGTCGTTATTGCTGTGAGATACTCCCTAAACTCCTCTCCTAAAACCGCTGTGGTCTTGTGTGCATCCGATGTCATATGTGTAGGTGGGAGAGGTGTATGTAGCCTACGTTCAGTCATGATTCAGTGAGGGCTGAAATGGTGGTCCTTTTCTGGCTGATTTTGTGTGTAAAATAAAGCTAGTGGAAAGCAAATGAAGCATAATTTGTTTAACTCTGTGCACAATTTGGCTAACTGGGCCTTGAGGACCCCATTAAGCCTCTCTACTATCTTCTAGGCCTGCGGGTGAGACACCGAGCACAACCAATGCTTTATTCATAGCAGCAAAGTGATATCTGCGAACAAGGCATTAAAGAAGGGGGCTCTGTTGTCAGATTTTAGAATTTCACAAATTCCCCACTGTGAAAATAGCTCTCTCACCAGAAATCCTGCCGTCAATTTAGTATCAGGGTGTATGCAGGGACCAACCTTAAGCCACCGGGAGAATGGACAAGTCACCACAATAAGTTATCTGAAATTACTGCACCTCGTTATCGTGTCCACAAAATCGATGTGGAGCTCCTTGAATGGACCAGAGGGCATGGGCAAGACCCCCCTCACCGACCTCATGGTATTTCCGTGTCATGTGAAAGGTACAAGGTACTCCTTGCACATTACACAATTCCTTACAAATAAACTTACCTGTTCTTGTAAGTTAGGGATAGCCCAGTCTCCCTGGAGCTCTGCTGCAATTTGTCATCAAGAAGCCATGTAATGTAGTTGCTCTAGCAACAAAAGCAGCAGCTCTATAGGCATTATTACCTTCCACATCACTTCCTGTCTCAAAAGCAAATCTGTGGGTGAGAGAACACACCCTCTCTTTTTTCAGAGCTCCTGTTCTTCTCTAGGTGCTTTCCTTTGTGTTTCTATTATCTGGAGCACTGAGACTGTGGTGTATGGGTCTGGTAATTCTACCAGTTGGGACACAGTTTTCTTTTTCTGGGAATCTGTGAAAGGAACATATGCTGCTTCCTTTGCTGCCTTATTTGCAGCATCATTTCCAAGAGCCATTGAATTAGTGCGGTTAGAATGGGCAGCACACTCCACTAGACCTATCTCTGCTGGCAAGGTTAACGCTTCAATCCGCTGGGATAGAAGTGCAGCATGCTGGACAGGCGACCGTCAGACTTCCTGAATCCTCTTCTCTGCTATCTTGATAACCCAGAATATACAGTGGAAGTGACGTACCTGGAGTGAGAATAAACAGTGACTGCCTTCCCATTACACATTTCGAGTGCCTCTATAAGTGCCACCAGTTCCGCTGCTTGTGCAGAGTAATGAGAAGACAGCCATCTCTTCGGTCTGACCTGGTGGTCCCCATCCACAAGAGCCATGACAGCTCGCCCATATGCCTCTCATCCGTCTCTTGGTTGATGGTCGCATCCTCTTTCACATTTACCCTCTCTTCCTCTTCTCCCTCATACATGGTACAATCGTGAACAATATCCTTAGACTGCAACAGCACTGATACAAATCTTGCAGGATTTACTAGGTGACATTGCATCGGAATGAATTGATGAATTTGATAAGATGACCTCATACCCTGACACTCTCTGAGACATCAATGTGGATTTAGATTTTTTTAGAATCGCAAAGACCACATGCTTTATGTACAATGTCACAGGTTGAAGACTTTTGAATTGCAAAAGCTGCTGCTGCCACAGCTTATTCACAAGGGAACTGTTCCAGCATCACTGGGTCTTCGAGTATACTGTAATAGAGTAAAGGTGTGTGGCCTAGCGATGTTTGCTGGGTCAGGACCGCTTTCATCACATGCCCGTTTGAATGGGAAAACAGAAAGAAGGCTTCTTGTAATTTGGGGTCACAAGGACCGGAGCATTGCTGACGGCAGCCTTGAGTTCCCCAAATCAAGTCCCCATTTTCTAAGACCACTCTATCAGACTTTTTGCCTTCTGGGCTTCCTTTAGACCCTGCATAACAGACTCACATAACTAGGGTAATCACAAATACATTAGCTACAATACTTAAAAAGCCACAAAAACTGCTGCATTTGTTTCACTTTGACTCACAGGGGTGTATTTTGACCTGCAGTGGCTCTCTCTGGCATTTCCTTCTTTCCTGCGGGGATGTTACTTGTCCCAAGTAAATTATCTCTGTCTGACAGTATTGCAATTTCTCTTTGTCCACTGTGCCTTTTTCTGTGAGCAGGGTGAGGAGCATTATTGAATCTCCTCGTCACTGCTCCTCTGAAGTGCTGCATACTGATACATTTTCCACGTACAGAATTACGATTCTGGACACATGTAAGTTCCCCAGATCCAGCTGAACCACCCTGCGAAAAATACTCTGAGATTCGCTGTACCCCTGGGGCAACCTTGTGTGAATCTCTGGCCACGATATGTAAACGCTGTGAGGTACTGAGGATCGGGGTGTAAGGGAAAAGAGAAAACATATCTTTTTAAATCAATTACCGTGAAGTGGGTCGACCCAGTAGCGATGTTACAGAGAATGGTGGCAGGATTCGGTACCACTGGAAATTCCGTCTCAACAATATAATTGAGGTCGTGCAAATCCTGGACTATCCTCCAACTGGACCCCTTTGCCTTCTTCACAGGATAGATAACCGTATTTCATGGGGACACAGAGGGTTGTATCATGCCTTGCTTTAACAATGCCATAATGGTCTCATAAATCCCTTTGTCTGCTTCCTTGAATATGGGGTACTGCTTAATCTGTGGTAAAATCGCCCGGGTTTAAATTTTATCCCCACTGCTCCAACACCTTTTAGCAGCCCCACATCATGAGGTTTGCTGGTCAACAAAAGGTCTTTTACTTTTCCCAAATCCTCCTTCCAAAATGACAATGTATTCTTAACGATGAGCATGGTCTGTGATTTTTCCCTTTGCTCTAACGCTATCTGACATGGCACCCCAATTTCAAAGACCATCTCTCCTGTGCCTTCCGTGTCTTCGAACAATTGCTCGTCAGACACGTCCATTAGTGGTAAGGTTGGATCGATACACAGAACTGTGCACCACTCTCTGCCTTCCTCATCTGTGCCTGAGAGCACCACCCCGTTCTTCTTAATCACTACAGCCTCTAAGAGAATAAAGCTGAAATGGCATTTTTCCATGCCTGATTTCTGATCCCCGGGGCCCAACATAACAAAGCCATCACCCCATAGAGAAACAATGCTGTATTCAGGGAAACCCCACCTAATCGCACTGTTATTACAATAGGCCTGAAAACACGCTGCTTCCCTTAACGGATACAACCCTGGGGTCGAGCATAAAATACCTTCCTCCATGAAGACAATCAACATCTGCAACTTGCACAGGATGTCATTTCCAAAAGATTTGCTGGGGTATCCATACAATACAAAAAGGGGCTGATACATTTTGATTACTCACCTTGATACAAAGATCTTCAGTATAAGGAACCAGTAGGACAGCCCAGAGAATCACTGTGTGTCCATCATTTTGCTTGACAAGGGGAACTCACCTTCCTTAATTCAAGACGTGGCAGCTCCTGGTGAATGAAAATGTTTGGTCACCTACCTGCACACCCATCTGGGATTCCTCTTCTGGATTGGTGGTGGTGGACAGGACTGGACACATCAGAGATCCCTGTGGGATGTCCTACTCCTGGTACATATTAGTACCTTGGACATATTAGTACCTGGGAGTGGTACAGGATATTCCCTGAAAACACTTGCTCCAGTGTAGGGCACAACTGTTCCTTGGGGTAAGGATTCTTGTCCCATATGTGCACTGATACTTGTGCTGGCATGGTCAGTGGGATCTTGAAGGTCTGTGCAACCCTAGTCGCTGGGTTCTGTTCAACCTATGCCTGCTGCAATTGCCTGGGGCATATGGCAGGGTCAGGGCCTGCATCTGTTGAGCTCCCTCGCAATAATGGGGACCCTCCTTGACCACTCCGACGGGCCTAAATACAAGGGGTGGGAGATGTGGGGGGTGCTGGCAATTGCTTGGCTCACAGGTAGTGGGGGTCAAGCAGGAGAAAGAGAGACGGGGTGCATTGCGAACATTTCTTATGGCACACCCTGCTTCTCCTGGTTCAAAGGATGCCTGAGGGCTCTGCGCCTCTGATTATGAAACATAAGGAGAGGTGGGGGCACTGCCATCATACTTTTTGGTGCCTCGGCCTCTCTTTTTTTGTATCAGAAGTGCCAAAGGGGGTTTGGCGCTTCTGCAGGTAGTCAGGGGGAGCTCCGGCACAGGCACGGCTCGTGAGCACTTTTTGGAGACTGGCAGGGCTTTGCCCCAGCTAACCCCAGCCCACTTAAAACCATGAATGCACGTACATATGGATTACTGTCCCAAACATATGCCACAATCGTGTTAATGTTGATTTGTTTCGAGAATTCCAATGCAGACCTATGGCGCATATCTGCAATATGAAGGCCATGTACAACTATTTCTGGCACATTAGAAAATTGGCACCAAAGTTTGGGAGTCACAGACACCCCAAGATGAAGGGGTTTTGAGATAATATGGCTAACGCTATGAACACATTAATGGGAGAGGCAAGACAAACCAAGTACGAGCTGAAGCTAAGCTTTCTGCCCTGTTCTATATCTTGATATGTCCCTGGGCATTGAAAAGAGGAGCCAACTCACTTGCACATTCTTCAAAAGCAACTAGTCAGGTGGGATGCGTGTGCTCAAAACCTGTGCTGCTCCCATTTGTATCCTGTTAAGGAATGTAAGTGAACTCTACTGTTATTCACTCTCTAGGCCTGGACCGCACTACCATTGACTTAGGGGCAGACACGTTTTTACAAAATCGATATGGTGATTTTGTTTTGATTCTTGGTGGTTTAATGTTCCCACCCAAAGATTTTCGGACCTCCACATTGGAGGAGGAAATTGGCTTTAAGATTGCTTTAGGAATGCCTCCCCATCCACAGAAATTGAAACAATTGAACTCGTGTTACAAAAGCTGCTATGGAAAGCAAATGTGCCCCCATGGTGGAGGGGAAAATCAATCATGAGAAAGTCTGTTCTAATATGTTTCTAGCACAGAAAATGAGGGCAGGAGGCATGGGCAAGCTTGGAATGGCGGCTTCCCTTTGTAATGTGCACACGCTGGGCACTGGTCAAGCAGAGATGGACCCGCTGTGTCACAGGAAGTCTGGCTGAGGTTGGCCTCGGCCCCTGCACAAGCTCTAATAGCATTAGATCCCTTATCACAGGGTTCTTTTCTAAAGTGGTGGTCACAAACCACGTAGCAGAGCCCTCTGGTGTGGACTTTGATGCTTCAGTGGAATGTGACTGAATCATAATAGTGCCACTGTGTCCAGTGTCAGGAGTGAGTGTGGAAAGCAAGGAGAGGTATACAAGGTAGTGGGTGGAATTGATTGTTTGGATGTGGGGGAAGTATTTGCTGAGTACTTTGAACCCATTGTTGACACAGGTGGCCGAGTATAGTCAGAAGCAGTTGTGCACGTGGCAAACAAATACACATGGTTTGCAAGTGTCAATTGATAGTAACATGGAGGGGTTGGGTACTAATGGAATCATCTATGTATGTATTGGATGCAAATTCAATTCAGAGGCCCAAGAAAAAGTAAACCAAGAAACACAGACCCTTGTCATGTGAGAAGTGATCTTCACATCGTAACTCAGAATAACAAGCAGATGCACAGAAAAAAGTTCCACTTGGCAAAATATGGAGGAAAAAACAGGAAGCAATTACTGCAGGTTTCCGGAATAATGATAACAAATGTCATGAAGTCTGCACTATAAGAGGAGACTAAAGGAAGATGAGACATAGAATCTCTGGAAAATGGAAGTACTGCTAGGAGTAACACAGGCCAAGGTGGCAAAAGAAAGAAATACAAAAGTCAGTGGATAGATCATGTGCTCAAGTAGGTATGGAGGTACTCAATGAAAAACAAGCCAGGCTAAAACTTAGGGGTCTTGGGTATTGTGGGCAACATCACCTCCATCCTACTGTCAGACCCTCTCTTGGTTACCATGACAAAATTTACCAAAAAGGAAGTTACTAGTGCTCAGCAGGGTCAAGTCAGCTTCAGGGCGCTTTGTGGGCTTCTGTGACAGAGTTCAAGACAGAAGTCAGCTGCGGGTATCAGGAGGCAAGACAGTTCGGCCAGTGAAGCTGAACAAACAACTGCAGGCTGGGCTTCATGGCTGGTTGGGGTCAAGAATCGTCTCAGTGCTGAACGGCGGTCCCGAAGCACTGGTCGAGGCATCTCAGATGTATTTAAGTGACTGCGGCTTGACAACGGTCAGCATTGCACTCGGTTGCAGCTCAAGGAACTCGACTGGCTACAAAATGTTCTTTAAGACAGACGTCGGTAGATGCTCATTGAGGCACTTCTCCCAGCTTCTTCAATGGGCTTGTGCTGTCCTTTAAGGCGGATGACACACAGCTGTAGAGTGTGTTTCAGGCAGATGCTTTGTCCTTGGTTGTAGGTTCAGAGACCTTCTGGCACTTCCTATTCAGGAAACCTGCTGCAGAGCCTAGCAGGGCATGCTGTGTGCTGGCAGGGTACCAGTGCTGGTGCGGATTGAGGGTCCTCTGAGTTCTTTAGAACAAAGAATATCTTTGTTAGCCTTTGATAAAGAAGTAATTCCTTGGCGACTGCTTTTTCTCTTAGTAGAAAAAATAGGTTTTAGTAGTATGTTGGGTTATCAGCATGAGAATTTCCCAATACTGTGTGGCTGCTGCACAGATGTAACATTGAAAAAAGAAAAGAGATTTGGGAAAATAGACTCAAATGCGCTAGCCCCTTATATAAATGTATACAGGCGAGTCTTTACAGTCTTTTAAATTTTATTAGTGTTTTTTCACACTAATAATTTTTATCTTTCATAAAAGGTTTCAAAAAAAACATTCCAAATAAAGAAACATTTCTGTTAGATGTCACTTATTTCATTTAATTTTTGCTTCACACCAATATATTCTAATTCAAATGTTTCTCTCTCTCGACACGTGTTTCCCCATTGTCACTCTCAATGGTTCTTCAGGAGAGGAAGTGTTTGTACTAAAAAGAAAAAACCAAATTCTCATTTTCAGTAATGCCATAAAATGTTTCCAAAAAAAATAAATATAATATTTGCTACAATGACTCACCCTTCTGATTTTCTTATTGTTAGCATGTATCCTGCTTATTTTTCCAAATTTTATATACTCAAGTCTCGCTAATATTCATCAGGATATTTATCCTAATTTAATTTTTGGGAAAGGTTCCAGGTTAAAGCTATAAGGGGGAGAATAAAGGAAAAAGACAAGATAATACAATAAAAAAGGAAAACATGGTCATAGTTTAAATACAAGTTCTAGTAAAACTTGATTAAGTACAGGCTTCTCATTCGCTTACCTTGTTTTCTTTTATTTTTTTGATCCTGTGCCGTGATAAGCATCCAAGTGTAAGGATGTCTAACTTAGGCTGATTCCAGCTATTTATGCCGCGATCGTGCCGTGATGACGTCATCACGCCGCGCCCACGTGATTTTACGTGACGCGATGACGTCATCACGCACGTATTTACGACCCGGCGGCCATTTTGGGATGAGTTAAACTAAGTCCAACAACTCCATTCTAACTTTATAATAAGGAATTTTAAATCAAATAACAGAGAAAAGTTTCTTAAATAAGAGCGCCTATTGTTGTAATTTCTTAGCAACACGCTAATCTTTTTTTAAATGTGTGCAGAGACATCATTGCATATTTATTTCCGAAGACCATTTATGAGGGCCATTTTTTAGGATGTACTGTCGTGCTTGTGCCGTGACGACGTCTTCTCGCCGCACCCTCATGATTTTGCATGACGCTATGACGTCATCACGCACATGTTAAACGAACCAAAATTAAAAGTACAGCATAAACAATATAGTTGATCTAAAGCCAATTATACATTTCCGTGTCACAGTTCAGACCTGTAATACATGTGTCCATTTTACAAATCCATCTGCATTCCTTTTTTCTTAGTAGGTCTTCCTTATTTCCGCCTCTTGGAGATAACATTACTTTCTCTAGACCAAAAATTCTCAATTTGGAGATATCAAAGTCAAGATGGTTCATAATAACATGTACTGAGATGGGAGATCTCAAGTCTTTATTTCTGATAGCTCTAATATGTTCAAATATCCTTATTTTCAATTTTCTGACAGTACTCCCAATATATAACTACTTGCAAATACATTCCATTCCATAAATAACAAAAGTTGAGTTGCAATTAATCATTTGATTAATATGGTTTATTTCACCATTTGGTAGTGTGATTACTTTAGTCCCTTGTTTTATGAACGGGCATAATTTACAGTGCCCACATTTGAAGGTACCATTGTTTGCCATATGAAAAAAGATTTTCCTTTCATCGGATAATGGACCCATGAAGCTTGGGCTAATCATATTCTTGATTGTTGGTGCTTTCCTAAAGCAAATGTTAGGATGATTATCCAGATGTTTTTGTAGACTTGAATCTGTCAAAAGAATGTTCCAATGCTTTCTGAGTATTTGTTTGATCCTGCAAGTTTTTGTGCTGAATGTGGTGACGAATGGAGTTTTTGGGCTTGTCTTTACTGATTTTGGCTTGTCTTCCAATAGAGAATCTCTTGATACCAATTCCGCTTTAGTGATTGCTTTTTTGATAGTTTTCATTCCATACCCTCTCTGTAAAATTTTTTGATTAATTCGATGAAGATTGTCTTGAAAGGTAGAAATAGTGCTACAATTTCTTTTTATTCTTAGTATTTCTCCATATGGAATACTGTGAATAGTATGTTTAGGATGATAGGATGTTGCATGAAGAAGACTGTTTCCGGCTGTAGGTTTTGTGAATAATTTAGTTTGTATTTGTGAATTTTCAACAAAAAGTTCAAGATCCAAATATTCTATATTTGTGGCACTGGCTGATTTGGTAAATGACAGGTTGAAAGAATTGTTATTACGATGATTAACATATATGTCCAGATCTTGTAGGTTACCTTCCCAGATTATTAAAATATCATCTATGAATCGTCCCCGAAATCTGATATTTTGTTCAAAGAATGGATGTTTCCAAGCATGCTGTAGTTCAAAAAGACCCATAAAAAGATTTGCATGGGAAGGGGCAAATTTTGACCCCATAGCGGTTCCTTGAAGTTGTTTATAGATGTTGTTATTGAAGATGAATATATTATTGTGCAAGCAAAAATGTAACATTTCAATTATCATTTTGTTTTGTTCAAGAAATGAAACAGATCGAGTTTTGAGAAAAAACATTGTGCTTTCCAAACCTTTTTGATGTTGTATACTTGTGTATAATTGAACTACATCCAATGTAACAAAGTAATAGTTTGATTCCCATGGTATTGAGTTTAGTTGCTGAATGATATGTTTTGAATCTTTAACATATGAGGCTAAATTTGCTACCAATGGTTGTAGGTGGGAATCGATGAATTGTGAGGTTCTTTCTGTTATTGAGCCAATGCCATTTATGATAGGTCGAAGTGGTGGAAAGTCTTTATAGCTTTTTTGGATTTTTTGGCAGAAAATATATTGTTGCCATAATGGAATTTTTGTTGATTAAGCTTTGAGATTCCTTATCACCTAGAAGGCTAAGTTCATGCCAGGCTTTTATCTTTGCATTCCACAAGATTTCCAAATTGGGGATAGGGTTGTTGTTCATCTTCTCATAGCATTCTTTCACATTCAGTTGTTTTAATCCTTCTCTTATGTAGTCAATTCTATTAAAGAGGACAATTTTGCCTCCTTTATCTGCAGCTTTAATTATTATTGATTTGTCTTTAGATAATTCTTTTATTGCCTGTTTTTCTTATTTTGTTAGATTATAACTTGTCTTAATGTGTTTTTTGTTTAAATAGTCTTTCCGTAAACTGTTTCTGACTGTTTTATGAAATACATCAATGACATTTTCTGAAGATAGAGTTGGCATAAATGTTGATTTTGGTTTTAAACTGGTTTCTTCCATTAAATCTGTTTGAATACCTTGTTCCTCCAGAAAAATTTCTTGGGTATAGTATTCTTCTTCTTCAATGTTCAGTAAATCCACTGTATCTTCGACCATTTTAACTGTGAGTTTAGATGGCATACTGTTTTGATGAATAGATTTTTTAAAAGTTGTTTCTTCAAAGTGTTTTTTCAACTTTAATTTTCTGCAAAATTTGTACAAATCAAGTTGTTGCTGGAAATAATCTCCTTTGTATGTCGGACTAAACGAAAGTCCTCTGAGTTCTTTATCTCCCTCTTCTGATTCCTGGGAGATGTTTGGGGGAGTGATCTTGCTTCCCTCTTTGGATATCCTGACAATCCTCCACTGGTAGAAGATGTAAGCCTGACTGTACCTTCAGCCAGGGTCCAAGATTGAGTTCTTTGTTGTTTCTTCTGGTGAAGTCTTCAGATGATCTGTCAAAAGAGGGTCTTGGCCCTCTTTTAAAGCCAAGCGGGCTACAGTGATTGTGTAGGCTAAGCCTACCTTAATGTACCAATCCTGGCATCCCTACCAACAATCACCTGTAAGCGTGAGGTCATAACCAACAGGTAAATGGGTGAAAGCAGGAACAGGGTGTGCCCCAGAGCTAAAATGGAGGAATTCTTCTCGCAAAAGAAAGAGCTCTGGCCACACTCCCTTAGGATACTAAGTCCCACCCATCTTCCGGTCTGTTGTTGATCAACAAGTCTCTCTGGTTAATGGTCCTCTCTGTGGTTCCCGATTACAGCTGCATTTCTCCCTTGAAGCTTCAGAGAGACCAGACCCTCTGGCTCTTGAAAACTTGAAAACCACAGTCGTGTACCTTATGAATGGAGTCCCCCTAGAGGGGTGTCCTACTGTAAACAGCAGTCCCAGACATGATAGTTAACTGCTATCAATACTGAGAGGCGGGAGCTGGCTTCAGGTTGACACAGTTGCATATGAAAGATTGTTGGGTTTCCTGCCTCCTTTGTTATCCAGTGCAGTCATGCCTTGCTTGGGCCTGTTTGAAATACACCCTGTTGGTATAGTTGCTGCCACCAGCTATAGGGCCTAGTAAAAGATCAGGGCGGATCCATGGAGCCTTTGCCAGTTAATCAGGCTGACCATAGCAGTGGGACGGTTGGTCCTCCCCCTTCCTGGGGATGACTTTGTGTATTCCTTGGTTGCCACATTCCAACTAAATACGACAGGGGCAGATAGTGCCTGTAGGTGTTGTCCAGTCTGGACTACACAGGTCTTTGCTTGGTCATGGTGTGAGCATAGAAAACGGTGTGTGGATCATCCCCATACATTTTAGTGAGGTTGGTCTACCATCATTCTATTTAATTAAAAACTTCAAAAAAGCCCAGGCGAGAACACATCGACTGTGCGAATAGTTGAATTCCTCACACTCTACAACCATATTTAGCCCACTGCCCACTTCACATAGGAGAAATATCCATTTGCATATGAGTCTAGTCCTACCCTCAAGGCCACTCCACCACCGAAATGTTAGGCAGTTCGCCTCTGAACAAGAGTACCACCAGCAACCCCAAACACGTGTTTAGGCCTTTTTGGGCCTCATCAGTGAAGTGAAGGACAGTGAAGGTGCTCAGACACCTTTTCTAATTTTGTCGTAAAAAAAACTGAACTTTTATGGGCTTGGGGTTGATTGTCAAGGGAAAAGGGTAGTCATCGGTGCTGACTGAAAACTTGAATGTTGGAATGACATTTAGAAATGGAAAGTAAAGTGTTTGAGTAATGGGTTAGGTCCGCCAGAATCCGCAGAAAGGATCCTAGACAAACCAACTCTACCTTGCCTAAAGGTAGAGATTAGTATTGGCCTCCTTGTATTTTGCATCCAAATCTGCTGCAGCAATAAGGAGGAGGGCTTGTTAGATACATCACGGAATGTAGAAAAATACTAGTGATTTTTTACATTATTAACTGCCATATTACATTTTCTTTCCAAGAAGTGTGTCTCTCAGAGGAGGTGTTTCTAGATGGATTCCATCTAGCCCTGGACCCTGTGGTACAGACTTCCAAGTCGCAACGGACAGGAGTGTTAGTCATCAGAGCAAGAGACAATATGGACATGGTGTTGCTTGATCGGGCATTTGATAATTTGCTCCCTACCCATATTACCTCTGCACCAGAAAATGGGAGGAAAGAAGGAATATTTTTGGTTAATGGGGTAAACATTCTGATGGTTTTTGGCAAACTGTGGACCATCTGAAGGAGTTCTGGTCAAATAATCCTAACTCAGATATTATCATGATTTTAGTGTCTGATGCCAGACCTGTAACCAAGACATGACGATGTAAGGATCTTTAATAACTTAAGGGGTACCGAAGGGCAGGGCTTCCATGATTTAGACAGGAATGAGGAAGGCAAGATTTGGCTGGACACACTAGATAAGTGGAACCTGAGAATGTTGAATGACAGAAAAAATAGTAATATTCCCTGTAGATTTACTTGAATCTCAAAGACCTCACATTCTTCAAAAGAGTATATGTTATTTCTCAGGAATGCACATTAAGAATATTGCATCAATCACAGATGATGGACAGATCATCAAGTTGATCAGGGGCTAAAGCAATCACGAAGCCACACTGGGCGAGCTGTGACATGGCTTAACAAGGCAAGAAAAGGTATACAAAGTACCACATGGCCTACTCACCAAACACCACCCCCGGCCTATGCAGCCAGCGCACATGGTCACATTCTGATATTGGCTTTGCAAGCACTCTGACTGGCTTCCTCACTTGCTCACTTGTCCCCTCTGCATCTCTTTTTCACATACATTTGTTTAATCTGTTATTATATTGGTGTTGTGTAGAGCACATACATACAAACAAGTTGGTACAAAGTGCATACCAGTGAAGGGGAAGAGGGTCTTGATTTAAAAACCTACAGGGGGAAGTTAAAAGGAGAGTGCACAATGGTTGATGACTATCAAGGCTGTAATTTACTGGTAAATCAGAATGTATTAGACATGGCAGGAGTAGGGGCTCAAACAAGCATTAGCCATTTTAAACAGTATCATTGGTAAGTCATCTGTTCAAATAAAGCATAACATGTTTATCATTTTAATCCAGAACAGGACTGCATGACTTATCCTTGGCCTCAAGCCCAGGGACTGTATCTCTCCAGTGCTGAAATCTCTCCATTGGCTCCCGGTGGCTGTAAGGATCAAGTTCAAGACTCGTTGCATTGTCCACGAGGCTTTCTGGGGCTGGGGCCCGCACTGCATCCAATGCTCTCTTCCAAAATGCCTAGCTATAACTTGCTGAGGGTTAGACGCTTCTCCAGGCAAAGAGTGGGGGGGGGTAGATCTCTCTACTCTGCAGGTGCCTCTCTGTGGAAGGGCCTCCCTGCCCCTCTCAAACTTGAGCCAGACCACCTGAAGTTTCGGAAGCAGCTCAAAATGTTCCTCTTCTCCTCTGCTTTCTCTCTCTCCCTACCCTGCTGACCTACCTGACCTACCTGTCTGTTGTACCAACTGGTTGCTTGGCTACCCTCAGAGTCTCACTGGGTACCAGGCTCTTTCTTGATCAGTCACCCTTAAACTGCCTCTGGCCCCACCACGCACGTAGGGGCTGTAAATGTAACCCTGCAGTCCCTTGTTCTCCTTGCACTACTCAGAGTCACTCTGCCCTGGCTGCACTTACCTAGAGCATTGCTGCCCTGTTTTCCCTTCCTGTCTCCCTTGCACTTCCCCCCTCCCTTTCCCCATTCACTTCTCGTTCTTGCAATTGCACGGTCTGAATGACACAAGGCCTAGTAAGATTGTTTGTCTTGTCCTCCCTCGGTCTTCCCTCCCTTATCTTGTCACACCTAGGAACACTTGTGTACAGGCACATTATAAATTACTTATCATATCTTGTAAACAAGTGCATAAGGTGTGATGACCTATCCAATGGAGGGTGAAGTGCTAGTTCACCACAGATGAGTTCCCCCTCAGAGTCAAGAAGTGATTTCATATTGTCACCCAATTGGTGGGCCTAGAGACCCAAGCTACTTCTTACTGATGAGGCCCAACAAGGCCGAAACATGTTTGGGGATGCTTGTGGTCTCGGGCAGATGGAATGTGACCAATCAGTTTGGGCTGGACTGCCCTGTTTGGGGTGGGACCAAGCCTGATTTGCATATGGTCTTTCTCCTTTTGTGATGGCTTGGCAGGAGAAGAACGATGGTCTGGAGGGTTGCCCAGAGCAATTCCAGAGGTTAGGATTAATTCTAAACCTTCCAGCCATCACCTCTTTTGTTTGGAAATTTTGGTCTTCACTGAATAGTGATTCTTCGGCACAAACGTTTGTGGAGCCTTTAAAAGATGGCGTCTCAAGTACTGGGGCTTGTGTCATAGTAGCATGGTTATGTTGTGCACCTTGTGTGTGGAAAGGCAGAGGAGCAGGGGGTCTGGGTACCCCACTTATTGACCTACCGGAGTGTACTGGAAGGTATGAGGGCTTGATTTGAGAGAGAGCTGGCCAGAATACGAAACCAAAGGGTCTCGTTTCACCTTTCTCAGTACGTCCATTGCAAGGTGCAGAACAGTCTCACACCTCACTCCGAGTGACTGAGGTGCTGTTCTCAGAGGTGCCTGCTGGGAGTGTGGACACCCAGGGCTCTGTACACTGGGCAAAAAGCCATTTGTCAAGGGTTTGCTGTGGTATTGGTGTGGGGGCCACAATCCCTGTCTCCCCCACCATGTGTCTTCCCCAATGTTTCCAATAGGCCTCAAACCACTCTCACATAGACACACATAAGCCACAGACCAAAAATGACCCCACACTCACCTGGTGCTGACGTGTGAAACCTAGCAGGAGGTTGTTGTCGGGGAGGTTCATTTATTGAGAAGCAGATTCAGAAAACAGGAAATCAATCACCAAATAATCCAAAAAGCAACCCAAGGCAGCAAAGATATCAATACAATGTATTCCAATGCAGCTGTGCAAAAATGGGCAGGTTAACTAGCAAAGAATCCCAGACAATGTGTCCGCGAGCTCAGGAACCTTCGTGTTTTGATAGGAGTTTACACAATAAACCTCATACAAAAAAGTCAGTAAGATCCGTGTACTTAGTTACATTAACAATGAATTTCCCGATCACGGCATCCTTCAACCTTGGAGGGCATAACTTTGCAGCACCGTGCAAGACCTGTACTATTCTGCTCGGCCTATCCGCATGATACAGGCCACTGCCTTCAGCTGATCTTTCTGTTGCACATAAAAAGACCTGATCTGGTGCCTACTACCCACGTGAACCTTACTCCGATTCTCAGGTGGTAAACCATGCCTCCCTTGACGATGTTCAGTGTAGTACTGGACATGCCTGCGCCCTGGGAAGAGGCTAATGTCATGCCCACACAGCCTTGTGGGTTTTCACGTGCATGCCAACTCATCCAAATTCTCACTGCACCACCTCCTCAAACATGGCATGGTCACCATAACATCCTCCTGATCATGGCTGCCGTTTTTGCTTTGCCTGTCGATCCCCTCTCAGAAATAAAATAGTGTCAGCTTTGAAAGATTTTCCCCTGTTGTGCACTTTTCCCAAAATGTTTCATTTCGCCATTTTGATTTATTCATACCTTCTCTCTCTATCTCCAAACTGGGTCTCATTGTACATGTATTCTCCAACTATGTATTTTGAGATTTTAGTACATTTCAGTGTTATGTGTAATTTTGTTTAGGTGCAGATTCGAAAAACCTTTCATCACAGGTAGTCTATGGACATGATTTTCTCCACTTCATCTTGTTTTGCATCATCCTCGTCATCATCATCATTGTTGCCATCAACTAATACAATTTCAATTAGGTCAATGAGCAGACATTTCAAGTATAGACCACCACACTATCGAAAGTCTAGGCCTCCCACCCCAACCCAACCCGACCCACTCATTCTACCCCTACGCTATCCCCCTCCCTTAACTACCCTCTCAACCAAACTCGTCCAGTGGTGTAGTTTCCCCTCATCAATGCCTCGGAGGCTCAATCTTCATTGTGTCTGTATTTTACCCTTGTCGGTCCCTCCAGGGCCTCTCCCCTTTCCCTCCAGATTCAACCTCCACTCATTTGTTTATTCAACCCCCATGGTTTCCTTCATCCAGTCCCCATTTGAGCAACAGCGTGCTCCATTGTACTTGAAACTCACTCAAAATGTGCTAATTTAAAAGCATTCTTTTTGTGATCAAAAATTGCTTATAATGCATATCCTTAAAATGTGCGCCTTTGTGAGGAAGCCCTGTGAGAAAGGGATGTCTGTGGCTGTCCCCCGTGGCTGTGCTTCAAGAGAATTCCCAGTGGATTTACAACAAAAGTGTGTTTTTGCTCGAAAATATTCTAAGTGCCCTGTCTCCGCCCACTTTTACCCACAATCCTGCATCAACATCTCTGCACGCGCCTTTGCGCGCGCGCCTTTGTGAGGAAGCTCTGTGAGAAAGGGCTGTCTGCGGCTGTCCCCCGTGTGTGTACAACAAAAGTATGCCAGGTTGCTTGCTAAAACTTTGGACTGCTATTTGCAACTAAGTGGCCCCATACCAATTCAGCTGTTTGTTCTGTTTGTTTTAGGTGTGTTTTTGCTCGAAAATATTCTAAGTGCCCTGTCTCCGCCCACTTTTACCCACAATCCTACATATCCTTCTTTCTTTCTGTCAGATGGCCTATGCACTTTGGGCAAAGAGTCCAGTGATTGGCAATAGGGGACAATGGCAGCCAATTACAATTAACCTCATATTTTAAATGCACTTCAAGCTTCCGTTCTGCGGGCCAGAATGTAATGTACCATTCAGTCATTGGCCCTCATTACGACCCTGGCGGAGAGGGGTTTACGCCAGCGTAATGCATGGCGTACCTCTCCGCCAGATTACGACTTTCCGTAGCGCCATGGTGATTTTTACGCCCGGATTTTCCGGGCGGAAAAATCCATGGCGCTACGGGACCTCTTGTTAATTACGCCACCGTAATCTACGGTGGCGTAATTAACGCCTTCCCCACTCCCATTATACCCTATGGGGCAAAAATGGGAATGGGGAAGGGTAAATGGGGATTGGGGACTAACCGCCCCGCCAAGGTCGGAATGGGGCGGTGAGTCCGCCAACCCCCATGGCGGAGTTGGCAGCTCTGCGCCATGGACCATGGTGCAAATTGCACCATGGTCCTCCGCCAGGGTCGTAATGAGGCCCATTGTCAATAATGTGAAACGGACGTACATTTCTGGCCTTTCTTTGGGGTCAGGCAAATATTGTTTGTGGCAAACATTTGCGTTCCATTTAGTATCACACGTTTGGCAACCCTTTCCCAACAAATCTGAGCTTCAACAGACACCCTGTGGCCTGGCTTCACCTTTTCCATACATAGTAGTTTGGGGGTTGGCTGGGCCGTAATGTATAGTCATTCTGATTCTGACCCACAAGTCTTGCTTTGTTGTGGGAATGCTCTCCACGTCGCAACTGGATTGTTCTGGGACCTTTAACTTCCAGACGTCTCAGTGAACTACCCAGTCTCATCTGCCGCTTGCCCAGATTATCGTCATTATCCGATCCGTTGGAGGCCATGCTCCCCGAACAGGCCCATCAGCGTTGAAGGAGCACCTTGCTGTCTTGAAGTCGCAGTGACAGTTGGACAATCACTGTGCATGTCTCCAGGACCATAACATCGCGGGTACCCCCGATTCCTCATTCAACCCTTCCTGAGAGGACCAATGCTTGTCATCAGTACAGATCGATGTTAGCTGGTCATTCAGGTAATCTTGCACCTCGCCGTAAGTGGTGTGCCATCTGATTCGTTGACCTGCAATTGTGACATTAAATATGAGACTTGTTGACAGAGTTTGTGTGATACTGCTTAAATCTTTGATGAAATTAAGTTCTCTTAGCCTTGCATTTATATTGGGTAATTATCTCTCTTGTGATCAATCCAGGTGCTTTTTCTAATGCTCCTTATCTTTCTTCATGAACAGTTCCCCTGTACATATTCCAGGGAGTGGCCACTGATTTTACCCCAGGCCAGATGCAACCTTCTCTGCTCCTCCTTGATCTGCCTTTCGCTATGAGCGTACCTTTCTGCTGTGCCAATCATATTGCTGCCTCTGTAGAGCGGTTTGGAAAATAAGATGTCAATTGAAAGTTTGTGATTTGCAAAAAGACCAAACAGAGCCAAGCGTAGCGTTCAAAATTGTGCATATCTCTGGACTTGTGCCATTATTCAAGGTTTGGGGATTTATCATGATTGCTTCTTCTATCGATTTTTTTCTTTGTGTGGCAATAAACCACTCACTGAATGAGTGTAGAAATTGTTCAAGACGCAGGCAATCTTTCTAGACAAGCCACTTTCTCATTTCCCGTGCAATGGCATTTAGTTACCAGTTTGTTATGGATGTTGAACAGAAACATGAAACACCTTCCCTCTGGGACTGTCTCCTCTGTTGCCAGCACACAGAAACCTCGAAGATTTCACGCACCATTACTGGATCTTTGATCTCCTTCATGCTGCGACCAATCAAACATTGACCTGCTTGTGGATGAAACTTGTCTTGCTCTTAAAAGCATAGTTCAGTAGAACATTGGGAGGTCAGATTAGTATTTGTGTTGTTCTAGCCCATCGGGATTGTTTTACCTCTGGTGCCAATTTTAGAGTAATCTTTTCAATCCTTTTAGCTTCTTTTTAGCCCCCTCTGAATCAGGTGCTTACCTTGTGAGACCCTCTTTCTCCCATTCATTTGGAACCCGGTTTGTCAAAGCTTTGCAAGTGCATTCACTGCCCCCCAGGGTAAACCCTAAATTATATGTAACACCCAGGGGCGTAGGAGACACATAAAATCTGGGGGGGACAGGGGACACCTTGAGGACTTTGTTTTTTTAACTTATTTATTGTGTTTTAGTCAAAGAATTCGACTTTTCACAACATTAAAATTAAAATAGCAGTAAATATTAAATTACAAATATCATCACTACATAAAACAAGAGAAAAGAAGAAAAGAAAACAGAAGAAAATTAAAGGATGCAGCAGCAAAGACATTGTCTTTATATGTTGTATTTCTAGATTTATCATCTGACTATGAGCTCATGTTAAGAGAGAGGAAATAACAATTACTTCCAGTGGGCCACAGCTAGGACGCCAGCTCGTTAAGAGGCAGATCACCTGTAAGTGGACTCCTGCCAAATAAAGGAGTTGCAGCCTTTTCTACCAACTGCAAGATGCTACTTATTTTGTGTGGGGCAAGGAGACGTGTGTGTCTCTTGGAATGGAAAGATGGGGGTTTCAAAGAAAGAGGAAATCTTGCATGTACCTCTGAGTAAGCCCTGTTATTGGAGTGGAGGGACCAGGTGTGTGATGTTGCTGCTTTGACTGTCCTCCGGGGGGAAGGGGTACAGCAAACAAGGAGGGTGAGCGATCGCAAGCCCACCCCCTTATAAGCACTCCCCAGGTCCGCGGTCGGATGAGTCGGACCCAGGGGATGCCTATTAGGTGGGGTGTATGTGGACCCAGGGGGGTTGCCAGAGGGGCAGCCCGCTATGTGGGCTGCCCCTCTATCGCTCCTGTGAGGGCCGGTCCAACATCCCATGATGAGTCTGGCCCCTCTTATTCCATCTCATGCTGGCTTTAGAGCGTAGTCTTTCTTTGCCTTTGTTATTCTGAATGCAGAGCTGGACTCTGTTCCTTTCTCGTTTAACATTTGCTGCAAAGCCTGATCTATTTGATTCTCTCATATGTTACTAGGACGGCAGAGCATGGGTCCTTTGCCCTGTTACACTATTTAAAGAGCCCCTCTGGCCTTTCTTTGCCTCTCCCTTGTCTCACTGCTTTCTTGCTTAATACATACCTCCTTGTTTGAACACTCAACATATTCTCCCTAACACAGCAATGGCAGCTGCAGTCTGTCTTAACTGCTATTTGTTCCGTGTCTTGAATTGGCCTCTTATTTCTGCTTTACTGTCTGCCAGGGAAAGGCATTTGCCAGTCACCGCCATTATGGTTCTACCTGGCCATAAGAGGGCAACAGCTAGCCAATATTGGAAGAACATGGGCATATTATGCCAGAGGCTGGCAACTGCCTTCCTAATGCCTACACAAGAGACACAACTTTTGCCTTTGTTTCTAACAGTAATTCAGTGGATGAAGAAATGCGAGAACACACATATTGCTAATAAATGAAGGGTATATCACATCACACTTGGCTAAGACATTTTGATCACGCCAGGAGCTAATTTCCAGCTGCAATTAAGCTATTACCTTTTAGACTTCTGGCTTTAAATAATGTTAGTATCACCTGGAAAGTACAGAGGTTGCTCAACAGGGCTCCTGGAGCACGAGGGGTACCCTACTCGTGGGCATGGATGATTGGAGGGCATGCTTGCCCTGGTTTGGAGCCTGGCCCTTACAGCCATGATGGGGGGAGTGGCCTATTACTTTTGGCCGTACGTACCCTTTGAGGGTGGGCAGACATTGCCTCCTGCTTTAGACTACTAACAGCTCTGCTTTGCAACTTTATCACACATACCTGTCAGATGGCATGTAACTCAATGCTACTAATGTTATCAGCCTCGGATGTCTGGAATCCTTTGCCACATCAACTAGGTTACAGGCTTGCCACCTGAGACTTACCCATGTCTGAGTCGGCATCTGTCGCCCTGTGGGGAAGACACACACAGAAAGAGCAGGGCACGGTGCCCTTTGGGTTTTTCACACTTCTTCCTCGGGGTGGGCACAATTCACTCCGCAGAGAAAGTGGCACATTCTGGGCAACATTCTCCCACTTTGACAAGGTCACCCAAAGAGCTAAATTGGCCATTTGAAATACCTGTGTCATCTTATTATTGCGCAATCCACACTGATGGGTTTAAGCACCTTTTTAATGTGAGATGGCAATTAAGGGCATTTGCCAACACACTCAAGAAGCACAGGACACCCTCTTACCAGCGACATGCCATGCTCACTCATTCTGATCACAAATTGCCATTTATCTGGGGGCATGTTCAATGTATTTATTTATTACATGTGTAGCATCACTCAAAACCCACAAGCATCAAGGCGCAATGTAAACTGCGTGGAATGGACCACTTCCATTGGTGCAAGTTTTTACTTTTTCGCCACAAAATGGAAGATTTTTGCCTAAAAGGCAGGTGAAATCACATTGCTTTTCCACTCTGGAAGAGTGTAAATACCTCGCGCAATTAGCGATTGCTGGCTTAATTTCCAAGGAGATCCCAGAGGAATCCCTTTCCTTATTTCCAGCATGAGAATCCATGCTGGCAGTAAGGCCGCATTTGTCTGGTGGAGCAGGAAATTCAGGGGGTCCTGGTGTGTCCACTCAGCTCCCGAATTCCACCCAGAAAATGCACGAAAATCCGGCCAATTAGAAAAAGCGACAGTAATAGTGTTTTCCACCACTTTTTCTGAATCAATTGACTTGGACAATGCTGTGTTGCATCGGAAGCTGAATGCATTCACTCCGCATATTATCCCACCGGAAGATTAAGCCAGATGCAGAACACAGGTGTTACATATTCCTGTGCACAATCTGCATTTGGAGCATTAACTCACTGAGCTACCTTACAAATGATATCTCTTCTGGGGCTTTACGTCTTAACCCCTTAACTGCCATGGGTATTTCTGCCAAGGTGTTTTTTGGTGATTTCGGTATGTCGCCATTCAATCCCTTGTACATTTTTTGTTACATAAGATATCTCGGCCAAATTTGGCCCTTTTTTTCCCCAAATGTAGGCAGTCATAGCGTTTCGGACTTTGCCGGGGATTGTGGGTAAAGAATTCAGGGGCGATTCGCGCAAGTCAGATCTCTGTGGATTCCCACAGGTGTCTTCTTTTCGGAAATGCATGAGGTTCCCTGTTTTCCTTGGTGGCTTCGACACCAAAGGCCCAAATCTGTATGTTGTCCACATGAGCAAAATCTGCTCTGCCGAAAGGCTTGGAGTTACCAGTGGGTTAGCCTTTTCCCTTTGCGCCCAGGTAGGTGCACCCACACATGTGAGGTACCGTTTTCGTTGGGACACCTGTGGGAATGCAGGATGGTAGGACATGTGTTGTTGGCGGCGTGTTTCGGTGGGTGTCCAGAGTGAAATGACTGGAAATTGTGTTTTTTTCCACCAAATTTCAGAGACATTTCCCTCTGCCCACCCACCGAAACACACCGCCAACAACAGATGTCCTACCTTCCCGCGTTCCCACAGGTGTCCCGACAAAAATGGTACCTCATATGTGTGGGTGCACCTATCTGGGCGCAAAGGGAAAAGGCTAACCCACTGATAACCCCAATCTAGCAATCGGCCCCCAGGGAGGGCTATATGAGATGCCCCCATCCATTTGGGGTGGGGGGAGACGGCCACCCCCTTTCCACTAATAACATCCATGGTGGTTCAGTGGCCCCCCACACCCACCCAAGAAAAGTTATAATTTGTTTTATTTTTGTTTTGCCCCTTTCCTAGGGGCAGATGGGCACATGTGTGTGGCCATCTGCCCCCAGGAGGGGGGGGGGCAAAACGTACTGCCCCAGGCTGGGGGCTGGATCTGCCAATATTTGCAGTGGCCTCTCCCCCCCACCCCAAATAGATGGGGGCATCTCATGTACCCCTTCCTAGGGGCAGAAATCTGCCCCCAGGGAGGGCTACATGAGGTGCTTCCAGCGACACAGGGTGGGGGGAAAGGGCCATCCCCCTTTCAAACACAAAAAATCCTGGTGGTCTAGTGGGTTCCCCCGGTCCCCCCCACCCTCAACCAAAACATGTTATAATAATTGGTTTTTTTTTGGTTTTGCCCCTTCCCTAGGGGCAGATGGGCACATGTGTGTGGCCATCTGCCCCCAGGGGGGGCAGAATGTACCACCACAGGCTTGGGGGGTGGCTCTGCCAATATTTGCAGTGGCCTCTCCCCCCACCCCAAATGGATGGGGGGCATCTCATGTACCACTTCCTGGGGCAGAAATCTGCCCCCAAGGAGGGCTACATAAGGTGCCTCCCCATCCACTTAGGTTGGGGGAGAGGGCCCCTTTTCAAGCACAAAAAAATCCTGGTGGTCTAGTGGGCCCCACCGGGCCCCCCACCCCCACCCAAAACAAGTTATAAGAATTGTTTTTTTTTGTTTTTCCCCTTCTCTAGGGGCAAATGGGGCACATGTGTGTGGCCATCTGCCCCCATGGGGGGTCAAAACATTCTGCCAATATTTACAGTGACCTCTCCCGCCACCCCAAATGGATGGGGGGCATCTCATGTACCCCTTCCTAGGGGCAGAAATTTGCCCTCAGGGAGGGCTACATAAGGTGCCCCCATCCTCTTAGGGTGGGGGGGAGAGGGCCACCCCCTTGCAAAAATCCCTGGTGGCTAGTGGCCCACCCGCACCCACCCAAAACTACGTTTTAAAAAATATATATATATTTTTGTTTGCCCCCTTCCCTGGGGGCAGATGATCACCAATCTGCCCCAGGGTATTGACCCCATACTTTGAGGGTCGAGGGGAGAGGGCTGCTGCTTACATAGTAAGCAGCCCCTCCCCCCACTTCAAAAACAGATCCCTTCACGACACACCAAACATATTATGGGGGGGATAAATGACATTACATCCCCCCCACTTACAATTGTGGGGGGGATTTGTCCCCCCTGTCCCTCCCATGTCCTACGCCCATGGTAACACCACACTTCCAGAGTGCAATCCCGAACATCCCTTCATGCCACACTATGATCAATCAGTGCCATCACCTGGGCAGTTTCTAATCTTTTCAGTGGTAAACTCCTGGGTGTTACTTATTTCTTACAGAGGTATCAGCCTCTCAGAAATAATGCCTAGTAGAATGCCTCACATCTGAGTACTAGTTCAATGCAAACACAAATATCCAGCCACACACAATTAACACCGGAATGTGTAGATGCTGCATTCACCAGCCAACACGCGCTGACATGGGTCCAGGTTGGAAAACCTCGGCAACAAACTGCTCTATGCATCCATATCCATAAGCACTTCATAGGCTCAACACTACCTTAGGGGCAGGCAACCCTTTCCCGTCGCTGAGAGTTCTCTTGGTAGTGCTTTACTCAATCCTTTCTTCAGTAACTTTTTATATAGAACCACCGCTTGGCTGTAAAGGCTGGCCCGTCACTGCGAGTTCTCTTGGTAGTGCTTTATGAAATAGCCAATTGTAAAAAAAGAAAAAAGCACTAGAAAGTCCCAGTGCTAGCTGAACAAACATACTGGAAATATCCACGCCCAAAGACGGAAATAGTCAAGGTACATGGTACAGTTCTGCTGTATTAACAACACATATAAAGCAGGGACAGCAATAAGCACACATGTCTCCAGAGCTCTCCATGGCTCTCCAATGCAAAACATCAGATTGTAACCACAAAATATGGCATGATTGACGTCACTTCACAATCTTTGTCACACAAACCTACGGGGTTGCGGGATTGGCTATGGGATCAGCTTTCTGTTGCCTCTCAGGTTCTGCCTGCAACATGGCCATTGCCTCATCCTCATGTTCATTTGGGGTAGCTATGACAACTTTGCCGAGAGTACAATTGATAGAACATTTTGATTTACATCACAAATCCAACCCTAGAATTCAGCAGTGACAGTGTACATGGGATGAATACATTCTTAAATCGAAATTGTGCGACACAGCTATGAGCTCGATCACAGAATGTACCACTGGAATTACTGAAAATACCCACAGCTCATACACTATCGGATGAGAGCCGTACACTTGGAAAATCCCTCTATTTAATTACTGAGTGATGGGATACTGAATCTACTAAACATGGTACCCTTTTCCATTCATTTTGCATTCTATACAGGGGCCTTCTTGATCAACAGGCCTCAAGGTATTTATCTTGATGTAATTATCCCCTTGAGTTTCGTAGACATTGCACTGCTGTTGGACTTGGGGCTGAAGGTTTTTTGCATTTACATTTGGAAAAGGGGAGGTGAAGGGCACAACTGAATTTCTAATGTCCCTCCTGTCTATAATAGCATCCTCCAGTGTGACGTATTACAACACATTCTGATTACTCTGTGAGTCTGCGACAACATCTCCTAAACCTCTACCTCTTCCCTTGGCCTTCCGGTTCCTCTTGCAACTGCTGGCCTCCCGCCACACACCTTTACATGTACAGCGTGCCCCACCCCTGTTGTTGCTGTCATACATTCTGTAGCTGTAGACGCATTAGTCATGAGTCACTTAATGCTTATCTTTGTCCCTGACAAGAAACACGTTGATTCACCACAGATACTAGTTCGACGAAAGGCTTAGTTTGCCATACCATGTAGAGGTGTTCAAACTGCTATTAGTTTTGGGCAATAACCCCTAAACAAAAGTGGCCATTATAGCCTTGTGTGCCATCTCAGCAGGCATTTTCATACAAGATTGATGAGTAAACAAAACCTTCAAATGTTAAAGAAAATCTGCAGACGATTCATCTTTTTTTGCTTACAATGATCAATTTTCACTCAATCTGTTTTTCATGGGCACTCTATTGGGATTATATGTATCCAATTATTTGGGGCTTGTACCAATTCCACAGCAGTTCCCATATCCTCGTGGGCCAGCCACTTTTGAGTCGGCAGGCATTATCACCCTCATGATCTGATTCAAATTAGCCTAAGAGGGGTTGTAACACTGGATTATCACTTTCAATTCCTTAATACATCTCTCTGGTTCTTGCCTAATATTTGGAAACTCTTTAGACATGTTCCCCAAATCACCATCTGTCCATGGGGCATGTAGGGTTAACCATCAGCACCCACTCCTGATAATGTCTCAGTGGGGATTCTAATTATGTGTTTGTTGTGCCATAACATGCACCTGCACGTGTAATATGGGGTTATATAAAAAGCACTTGTTTTTTGCCTGGCCGAGGCTAGTCTTCACATTTGGCGTTGTGCATTTGAAATAGTTGCACATGGACCTTGCAATTGCTGTATGATTTTAGACTGTGCTTGCACTGCTGCAGCTGGCATGCATGCAGCATTGCGTTTGCAGTTTAAACTTGCTGCATCAAAAATATCCTTGTCTGTTGTTCTTTGTGGATACAAGGATCCACCAATGTAACCGGGCTTCTTGGGGCTGGTGGGCCAGGCTGCTTCCTTCCTTCAAGCCAATTTTTATGTTTCTTTGTTCTTTCAAGCCCATTCCTCAGCTTCATATTTCTATCTTGTATCATCCCATTTCTCAATTCCCCCACTCGCTTTGAACTTTCCACAAACCAATTAAAATATTTCCCATTCTTCTGGTTTTATATTTAACTTCCTATCTTCTAATGCATGCTGAGAATACAAAAGAATTGCTCAATCAAATGTACCTTGTACAGGGAATTGTCAACATTATATTCCTGTGTGACAGAACACTATTTTTCCTAGCTACTTGCAAGTATCTGGTCGATAAATGATATACATAAAGTACGCTGCCATGCCCCTATTCTGGGTAATAGGTTCTTTTGACTGACCCTTTTCCGTTTTTTCCTGCTTGAGTTCTCTCACTATCACATCATTTGGATCCACTCCCTTAACCTAAGTCTTACTTTTCCTTTAGTCACAGTTTTCCTTTTCTGCTTTCTCAATCGCGAGACAACAGAAGCAAACAGAATTGAATTTCTCTATAGTCACTCAACCTCTGTTCCTTTGCCCCTCGGTCTCTGCGTTCAACTCCCTTCCAACTTTTTTCACCCTAACTATAAACATGGTCTTAACCAATATCGTTTTCTGCTTTGTGCTTTATTCTTTGATATGATATGATAGATATGGCATTTATAACGTGCCTATACACAATTGTTTCAAGGCGCGATGAGGCAGGGGAGGGGAAACAGAAGGAAGACAGAGATAGCGATCCTACTAGGCCAGGTGACATTGAGATCGTTCAAGATTTTTCCCAAGTCTTATCCCATAATAGCTTTCCAAAGTACTCCTCCCAAATTAATTTTACAACATCGTATCCACCCATGTTGCCCCTTTTAATTAAATAATACAGGCTTTCATGCAGCCCAAGAAGAAACACCAACCTTCACACAGAGCCCTCTTTTGAAGCCCCTTTCAGAGGTTTCGATTAGGCCTCTCAACTATCCTTTGTGTACACGCAGGGATTTGAGGGGGAGTGGTCCGTTACTCCCGTTACAACTGGGCATGACTAATCAGAGGTGTGACGGCACCACTTTTAGAAACCGTGAAGCTAATCACCAAACAATCCAATAAGCAACCCAAAGCAGCAAAGGTATAGACAGAACTGTCTTCCATACAGTTGGGCAGAAAAAGGACAGGGAACCTGGTAGATTAGCCTCCGCAGCTGCCTATCATGCCAAACTAATCAACGCAGTCAGACCCTTTCTCTCCAAAGAGAATTGCACCAACATAGCCAGAGCCTTCACTAGTTCTAGGCTAGACTATTGCAATATACTCTTTCTAGGAACCTCCAATAAAAACCTAGAGAGACTACAAGTCATACAGAACAATGCTCTCCAGGCAGCCCAAGGCATTGCTAAAAGAGAACACATCTCTGAGGCCAGACAATTAGCCCGCTGGCTCCCAATAAAGGAAAGGATCGTCTTCAAAGCCCTGACACTGACCCACAAGTGCATCCACCTCACTGCTCCTGCCTACCTCTAACAAAGGATCCACCCCGTCTCCACTACAAGGCCAATCAGATAACCATATACCAACATGCTCTCTGTGCCATTAGTAAAAAGAGCCAGAGCGGGCGGATCCAGCTTCCCTTATCTCGCACCCACTCACTGGAATGCCCTACCTCCCACTATCCGAGGTGAGGCCTCCCTCACCACCTTCCGCATAGCCTTGAAAACCATCCTCTTCACATAAGGCCCTACACATCAGCATGAATACTTATCATATGACCCGTTGCACAAGTTGTAATATAATGACTATGTGCAATATCTGTAATAACAGTATGATGTTTTGTAGTATTCACAATGTGTCAACGACCGCTACCATGCCTGTACCTGTGTAACTAAGTTCTTGCAAGTAACAGCGCCATAATGCCCCATGGGCTGCTTGCGCGCTATATAAATATAAATAAATAAATAAATAAAATAAAGAGTATCCGCATTCCAAAAATGTTTCCCCTGGATTTAGAAACATCAGGGTTTTTATAAGGCTTTACAACAAAGGTCTTGAAACTGTGGGGTACGCCCCCCCAGGGGGGGCGTGAGAGCCCAGCATGAAATGTAAACATTTTAAAGATTGGTGGAAATGGGCAGAGGCAGCTCACATGGTTAGACTGGACCATAAAACTGCCTCAGAAGAGGCCAGCAGTTACAAATGGATATTCATTCCTTTAGTCACAGACTGTTTGAATAGTACCCAAGGGGGTGTTTATTGTTAAAATGGTAAGCACATTGTGATATTTAAAGAATATTTATTCAGCAACAATGGTCAAAACTGCTAGCTGCATAGTGAAGTAACTCATCAAACTGGCCTACATTGGCCAAACAAGGGGCCCATTTTGACTAATCTACACTAGCATTTTGCATTTTTGGTACGGGCATTGGCCTATAGGCTAGTCCGAGCCTGGCAGCTCATTCATAATGGGCGAGTGAGCATCCACCCACTGACCCCCTCACCCATTATGGAGGAGCCGAGTATCCAGCCCATTGAAACACTGAGCACTCCCTCAACTGCTTTTTCCAGCTGAGGGAGTGCTCCTGGGCTGCTTGAACTGTCAAAGGGAAACAATGTTTCTCTTTGACAGTTCAGTTCTCCAGCCGCACATGCTCACTGAGACATGCAAAGCTGGGGGCGATTTGCTTCACCAGCCTTGCATAGCTTATTGGAAATGCTGGTTGGGGCACTGCATGTCTGTATGTGTGAAGGTGAGCTCCTGCGCTTCCTCGCACATACCGACAGAGCAACCTGGAGTGGGGCATTTCAGCACCCACGAGCACGCCCCTGCAGAAGGTACATTTAAGTTAATTAATTTTTTTATTTAAATATGTGTTTGGATGCGTGCATGCTTGTGTTATGAGTGAATGTATGGTGATGTGTGCTCGTATGAATGATAGAGTGATTGCTGTGTGAATGTGTGTGTGTTTTTGTTTTGGTCCATTGTGCTGATTTTGGTGAGTGGGGGTAGAGGTGGATGGAGGGTTGTACAACAAAGGCATGTTAAAAATGCCTTTATTGCACAATCCCCCTACCCACCTGCCAAAATCAGCTCGCCTTCTGAGGCAATGCAGAGCCCAGGGGACGGGGATGGTATTTTTTTTACTGAATATTTATCACAGATGTCCAGTCAAAAATATAATGCTTTCCCCCTTGGGCCCTTAGCACCAATTGCAAACTGTTTGGCTTTTTACCCCTTTTATTTTTTAAGTATGCACTAAAAAGCAACATTTGAACCCATTATTTAAAGAAAATTCACGAGGGCAAACCCCCCGAAGCACCTTTGATTGATTTGGGCTCCCGCGCTGCATCATTTTTGTGGGAAATATTTATGCCCCTCCATGTAAAAAATTCACTAGCTCCCACTTGCCCTCGAACTGTGTTGGGAATGGGGTGGGGGACCCAGGACTGTGATGGGAACATGATGGGCAGTAGCACTGGGATAGTGGTAGGTACTGTAAGAGGATTCAATTCAGCACTACAGCCAAGTCAACGCCTAGTCTAGAATACTGAATGAAAACCCTTATTGATATATCTTTATGTCCAGTTCATGCGTTCTGGATGGCTACCCCTATATAACACCCCTCTCTTAGAATCCCCCTGACCCCACTGAGCCAAGAAGTAGTTCTGTTTTGCAAGTTAAAAGGTTTAATTGATAATTTAAACAATAGATATATATATCACACTTTATAATAAATTAATAATTGAATAGCACATTTAATCTGATATGATAAAGATTAACAACAGAGAATCTGGCACTAGCACACTTCTTGATAATCACTAAGGAGTTGACATGAAATGGATAAGATAGCAACAATACTTTTATGGTTTCAAATGGATGCAATGTGGAATGAAATGCAGTACAGAAAATAACTTGATAGAATTTCAGCAAAGACAACGTGATCACTTTCTTGTACAATTCACCCCCCCCCCTTTTATGCTATGCAAGGAAATGGAAGGAAGGCACACAGTTCTCAGAAATGCAATCAAATGTGATTCAGTTCACCCAGCAACTTAGACTACAGACGTTGAAAACACAGGCCCAAATGCTTTTAAATGTGCTGGCAATGTAGAAAAAAAATATGCTAAAATGCTTTTAATTCCCTCTAGAGGTTCAGGGTGAGTGGTATCTAGTTAATATTAGTCCAGGCTCACACTAGCAATGATTCAGGGATAATTAGCAGGTTAAACGAATTTCTGGCAAATGGAAGCAAGAAGCTTCTGTTTTCACACGTGGAGAAATTTGCAAATCGCGGCAAAATTCGCGAGTGCGTTTTTCACGATTACGGCAAAACTATAGGGGGTAGGAATGCGGTTCTAGGTTCGTAGGAAAGCCACGATTCTAAGCTTTCTGAGGCAAGTTACCGCAAGTCTCTAGCACAAACGGACACGGAGATATGAGCGATTAAATAAAGGTCGTTTTTCAGATTTGAAATTTTAAAGTTCAAAAAGACAAGTGCAGCTTGCAACTAGCAAATCACAGGTGACAGCTTTACCAATGACAGGTGACAGTTAGGAGACAGTTCTACTTAGATTAAAATAGGATTGAATTATATTATTTTAACTAAGAGATTGGTTCTGCACAGTTTTCTAGGTACTCACACTATATTCTTGAGTGAAATGGGCCTCGCCACGGATCTGGTCAGGTTTTAGACTGGACTCTGGTCTCTGCACTTCACAGTGATCTGGGTCAGCTCTCTCTGGTTCTTCTAACAGGTCAGCTCTACTCTGCTGGTCTGGTCTGGGTCTCTGAAGGTTGATGGAGGTAAATTATGGAATTTCCCGGCAGAGCTTCCAGCTGCAAATGGATTTGAAGGTCCCTATCTGTCCTGTCTCTCTGCTTTTATGTGTTTTGAAAATGGGTGTGTGTGAGCAGCATCACTAGCCAGCCCCTCTCCACTTATCATTGGCCAAGCTTTCATTTCTCCCCTGATTGGGGGAGCTAAATTGTGTCAGAGTGATGTCATTTTACAGCCTGTAGAAAGTCCACTCCTCCTGTCAACTTGCACACAAATCTAGATTTGAACCAAATACATATTTCATAGCTACACAGTGGTTTGAAATTATATGCACCCATCACATATCACAGGAGGTATCCCCTGTTCCAACTCTGCTCTTCCTGGGGGCTTGCATTCAGAAATGGCAATATTTTGCACTTTTTAACTGGTTTGCAATACCGGACATTAACCCAATTTTACACACATGTGCGCAAGGAGTATGGACATTAGTTGATGAAGTGTCAGATTTTTCACATGCACACATTTTGAGTAATATCCTCTTTTCCGCTAAAACTCCCCTGAACATACCACCGGTTCTAAAAACCTCTTAAAATGTGGGCAGAAAAATCACAAGAATTATGGTGTCATTTAAATAATTTTCACAAGTCCGTACTATGAGTTATTCATCTTTTTAGAGTTAGGTTCTGGCCCCAAAGGGGTGTAGTTTTCCACCAGCACAAGGTTGAATTTCTGGTTTTTCCAGTTCTGCCAAGCCAGCTTGCTCTCACAGGCAGTGCCCCTCCTTTGTCCTTCCAGGAGGAAGCTACATTTACGACATCTGCAATAAACCATCTGCCTGGGTCAGGACAGGGCTTTGTTCAGAGCTCCTGTATTCTGTGGGGGCTCCCCTTAATTCAATTATCAGAGAGATGGCATATCCTTAGTGTGGCCAGCAAAAGGCAGATAGGCCTGGGAACACAGCTGTGACTCAAGTTTCACTCCTGATGGGGGGTAGTTGCCAGGCAAAATTGGAATCTCTTTAAGCCAGTTTTTAGCTACATGTCATTTCTGTTCCCCAGTGTTCTGCATTCAAATAAAACTAAACATTTTTACATATGCAGCTAGAATGCTGATTCTAAGTTCAAAACTATGACATTTAAACAATTGCAACCTATGTGACACTCAGAAATAGGTCACTCAGTCAATTTAAACATTTAGATTTGTAGTGTCTTTCAGTCCAAATTTACTTAAACTGCTGAAATCCACAGCTCAGCCAGTCTTGCTATAAACCTTCAAGTCACTTCAGAATATAACTTTACATTGGATCCACCTCTCAGTAAGTCTTTCTTTGGCTTGCTTTGGGTTCATTTATTCAGTTTTCTACAAAATCTGGTGGTTTTAAAACGCCGGCTTTTGGATAGTGGTGAGTACTGGTACTGCACCCCTTTTTGGGATTTAAGAAAATGAATTCCCAACAGTTATGGGTTTGCTTTTGGCAATCAGCATTGCCACTCCCAATGGTTTCAGACTACTGTGTGGGTAGTCCAATGGTGGTTTTAGGCAGCGTCCTTCTGTGCCCATAACATCGGCAAAAATGAGTGGCAGCCTATTCTTCATGCATTTCCCTGTGCATTTTCTGGGAAGCTCTGGCCATCATGATGTTTTCCATGTCAATACTGCACAGTTTTGAGGTAGGGCTCGGATGCATGGGTAAATACATCCCACAAGCCCCCCTCTGGCGATGGCCATTCTATTTCACGAATGGGACTCGCAAGACCTGGGATGTTTCCTCATCTTCTTCCAATAGATGGCACAGTTCAGCATCTTTTTCTCCATCCGGTCGGATCGATCGGTTCTCCTCGCCGGTCCTGATGGGAAAATTGGGCGGTACCCCGGGCCCGTTGCGTCTCTGCTCCCGGTCTCCGGATCTTCCTCCTTGTCCCGTCTCCAGGTTTTCTTTCTCCTAGGACGACAAAGGAAGAGCGGCAATACCTATTCATAGACATTTTTCCACCACTGTTGAGATAGTGGGGCAGCATATGCATTTCATCATAACGAAACATTACATTCTTATTTTGAAAAAAGAACAGTATAACTAAGAGACAGTTTCATGCAAATCACAATATTTTAGAGACTAGATGTGGTATGTTTTATGGTTGGAACTGAATTAGTCTGAGACAGTACCCGCTAGGATTCCAGAGGATTCCTCCAGTTGTTGCAGAGTGTGCCTGGGATGGCAACATTTCAACTGGTTTATGTGGACCCACTTGTCTTCCCCCGCTGCCAAAGGACCTTTGGGGATGTGGATTTTGTAGGCCACAGGGGAGATTTTGTCTATAATCTCAAAGGGTCCCTTCCATGTAGGCAAAAATTTGCGCTGCGTGGCCTGGTTCCTTTGGAAGTTGTATAGATAGACCCGGTCTCCCACCTGATATTCCTTCCTGGAAGTTTTCAGGTCATAATGGGTCTTCATGCTATCAGCCGATCTTTCTAGATTCCGCTGAGCGTAAGCAAAAGCATGTTGGAGGTGTTTCCTTAAATTCTCCACATACTCATGAGTAGTGGAGGCATTTATCAGTGTCTGCTCTTGGGTCCTGTAGAGCAAATGCTGAGGAAGCACCATCTTGCGCCCAGTCATCAACTCAAATGGTGACATTTTGGTTGCAGATGAAGGGGTAGATCTGATGGCCATTAGGACCAGAGGTAATCGGATATCCCAACTTGGCCCAGAATCTGCCACAAACTTCTTTAATATGCTCACAATGGTTCGGTTATATCTCTCTACTGCCCCAGAAGAAGCTGGCCTGTAAGCAATATGTAACTTCCTTTTGACCCCCAGTATCTCCCACATCTTTGTCATTACTTCACTGGTGAAGTGGCTACCTCTGTCTGACTCAATCCTTTGAGGTAGACCAAAACGGGAAAAGATGTGGTTAATCATCAAGGCAGCTGCAGTTCTGCCTTGCAATTTGGGGCTGGGAGACATTCCACCCACTTGGTAAACAAGCATGTCACAGTCAACATGTTGTACTTATTCCCCCTAGCAGAGCGAATCACAGGGCCTACAAAGTCGATTTGTAAATCTGACCATGGCAGTGTCATCCCCCTCTTTTGGAGAGGCGCACGGTGTGTGAGGGATGATGGCTGAAATTGTGCACACACAAGACACCCCTTCAAGTATTGGTCGAGGTCCTGCCCCATGTGTGGCCAGTATGCAACCTCTCTTAAGATTTCCAATGTTGTGTGAAACCCCCTATGACCGGCGGTGGCCGCATCATGGGCGTGACTTAACATCTGGCTTCGGAATGAGGTAGGAACCACCCACTGATCGTGGCCAGCTTTGGATTTCCTTACCAGCAAACCGTCTTGGATTCGGAACATTTTTGGACATTTCATCAACACTCTTAGGTCCTCCTTCCCAGTGTAATCGGTATCCGTCAGGGGAAAGTTCTCAGGGTCCTCAAGGTGCTGGTAAAACTTACCAATAACTGGATCCCCCTTCTGAGCTGTAATCAAATCAGCATCAGGGGTCTCCTTACTCCATTGTGCAATTGGAAGGTCGTTGTGAGCATTTGTCTGGGACCTAGTGATAGCAGTGACCTGGATTTCCCCCAACAGGGACTCAATCTCAATTAGATCCCCTTGGATGGCCCCGGTTTTGGCCAGCTGATCAGCTAAGTCATTTCCAGGTTTGTCTGGTCCCTCTACTTTGGAATGACCCTTGATCTTTTTCCAATAGATGGTCATCTCATTCGAGGTGACCAGGTCATCAATGTTTTGAATCAACTTCCCATGTTTCAAGGGTTTGTTGTTAGCACATAACATGCCTCTGGTTTTCCAATTAACCAGGTGCTCCACGAACCCGTTCCGTACATAATCCGAATCTGTGATTATGACCAGTTCGTGGAGTTGATGCTGGACAGCAGTGAGGATGGCCTGATGCACAGCCATCAATTCTGCCACCTGACTACTTCGGGGACCAATTTTGTATCCAGCGGAGGGTTCTGGGGACTCATTCACCCATGCATTCCCTACGCCGGCCACCAGTTCTTTCTCCCCGTTGTTGTCAACATGGTACGAGCATCCATCCACATAGACAGTGGGCATTCCCTCACACTTGTCCTCTTCAAAGACTTTGTGTGGGGAATTAAGGTGTGCCTCCATGTTGTCCTTGATTTTTAGACTTTCGTCCTCGAGACAGTTTTCTCTGGCACAATCATGCAAGTCAGCCAGACCTTGCGCGAGGGGACTCTTCTTGTTTTGGCCATATCTGACCTCCACAGGAAAGCCTTGCATTGACAGAATCCAGGAAGTAATTCGGGAATTACTCACATTTCCGGCCCGGATTCTGTCACTTTGGAGATATTGCAGAGGCTGGTGTGGAGTCTCCACTATGATGTGTTCCCCATGGATAAACGGGCGGTAATTCTTCAATGCCCACACCGTTGCCAGGAGTGCCTTCTCACAATCGTTGAATTTTTCCTCCACAGAGGATAAAGTTTTGCTCGCATAGGAGATTACTTTATTGACCTTGTCATGCTTTTGGTATAATACTGCCGTCAAGCACGTATTAGAGAACCCTGTCTCCAGGAAGAACTCCTTGTTTCTGACAGGGTAAGCTAGGCAAGGCGCTTGTGAGAGGCTTCTCTTGAGTTGTCTTACTGCCTCGGCTTGTTCTGGACCCCATTCCCACTTGACCCCCCCCTTCAGGAGATGAATCAGGGGTCTGGTGATCTCTGCGTAGCCCTCAATGAACCTTCTGCTGTAATTGGTCAGTCCAAGGAGGCTCCTTAGTTCCCGCAGAGTTGTGGGGTCTTTCAGTTTCTGAAGTGCTTCCACTTTCTTTTCCTGGGGACAGAGGCCCTGAGGAGTAATCTCATGCCCCAAGAAATTAACACGGGTTCTACACCACTGTGCTTTCTGAAAGGAAAGTTTTGCTCCGGCGGCCCTCAACTGCGTCAGAACATAACGGATCTCCGCTATGTGTTCCTCCACAGATGAACTTTTGATGAGGACATCATCTACATAAGCCAGGTTACCCCTCGCACCCAGGTCGGGCATGGCCTTATGTAGAAAAATGTTGAATTCATTGCCGGAGTTGAGGTATCCGAAGGGAGTCCGGGTCCATGTATACTGCTGGCCCCCAAAGGTAAAAGCCAGCTTGTATTGGTCCTCCCTACTGACAGGCACGGTCCAGTATCCATTGGTCAGGTCTATTGCTGTGAATACCTGTGACCCCTGGATCTGGGCCAGCCCTTGGTCAATGTAGGGCAGAGGCCATCGGGAAGTATGGACCCGTTTGTTGAGCTCCCTGAGGTCAGCACAGAGTCTCCACTGGCCGTTTGGCTTCAATATTCCCAGCACCGGATTATTGAAGGTGCTGTGGACTGGACGGATTATTCCCCGGGACATAAGGTTCTTAATTATTTCAGTAAGGGACTCCATGGATGCGAGAGGCAAACGATATTGCTTCACAAACACTGGAGTCATGCCAGGGTCTGTGGGGATTGTTGTGGTGTGGATGTCGGTGCGACCACAGTCATATGAGTCTACCGCAAAGAGATCTTGGAAATCCAAGAAAACTTGTTTCAACTTTTGCTTTTGTTCCAGAGTCACACAGGCATCAGCTAGGTTGACTCTCTCTTCCACCATCTGCCTGAAGCCTGGAAAGACTTCTGGTTTGGCTATCTCCGCGGCCTCCTCCAGCTGGGTGGAGAAGTCCCTGGTCAGAGTGCTGATTTGGACTGGAGGCTTCAGGTGGGAAAGGCAGCCCTCATGGACCTGGAAAATCACCTCATCCCTCCTGAAGTCACAAGTCACATCTTCCTTACCATAAGGGCAAGAAGTGTACACCAGGAAGTTCCCCCCATGCCGGGTAAAAATCCTGTCTGGTGTTGTATTGTCCTCACTGTCACTGTCAAAACAGTCCTTGGGGATTGGTCCTAACAGTTCATTTACTAAGTCGATGGAAAAATGTCGGTCATCAACCGCCATTCCAATAATGGTGCCTGCGGCTAGAGTAATACTCTTCAAGTCGCTGTTATCCACCTCTTTTGGAATGGTGTCATGTTCTATGTTGACTAATGGAGTTGGGTTTACCCCCAACCCTTGCTGTTGGAGAGAAGCGTTTAGATGTATGTAAGCATCAGGGTTTTGCAAATATTGTCCTCTTTTAGCTTTCACTTCCAGGGAAAATTGTCGGGTCCTTTCTGGGATGGTGACTTCCTCTTTGATCTGAATTTCAACTGCATAAGGTAGCAATTGAGCTGACCTAAATGCTTTTTCTGGATCATCAAAGCCCATGGAATTATCCGCTAATCGGGACCAAGCTTTGAAGTTTATTAGGTCCAAACTAATGGCAAAGCGATTGAGAATGTCACTGCCTAAGTAAAAGGCGGCAGTGACGTCTCGCACGACCCAACAATTATGGACTATGCTCTTGTTGCCAATGGAGATTTTGAGCATACACCTGCTTGGCAGGAGATGTTTGGAATTGGGTGCTTCCAGGTCCATTTCCCATTTGTCTATCAGTTTGAATGTGGGAATGGCTGGATCTTTTGGGAGTTGGCGGAACATGGCTTCGCTGATGAAGCTCTTACCGTTGTTCACACACACTCGAGCGAGAACAGAGTCCTTCCCCTCATTTAACTGAACAGGGATGAACAACTGCTCTCCAATTTGCTGAATATCAGCCAGGCTCTGAGCTGATTTCACATCTTTCTGGACTATAGGAGTGGGAGTTTCTGCTTGTGGATTAGTATAGAATTTCAGAGTGTTTCCTTCCAGCGTGGAATACCACCTTAAACTGGAAGGAAGGTTGATTTTCAGAAATAGAGAGGACCCTCCATCACCAGTCTGTTGTCCTACTGCTATTACTGTCACGTCTGGAATTTGGCTATTCTGGAAGTGAAATTCTACTTGGTCAGATTTTTGTTCAACCATGTGGCAGGTGCCGTTTAAACTAACATGGTTGACACTCTGTTTTAATTTTATTGGTCGGCTAGTCTGGGTCCAGAGGACCTTGTTTACGCAATCTATTAGGGGTGACAACCTCCTCAGGAGGTCATTCCCTAGTAAACAAGGGGTGCCCTCTGGGGTCACTACAATGACCGGGTGTTTCACCTTGTGTCGCCCAATTTTAATGTCCAAGTCTGCAGTCCCCTCAACGGGAATTTCCTTCCCGTCAAAGTTCTGCAGTTGTCCAGGAAGAGAGGTGAGAGGAATTTGGTAATTCTCTCCCCTTCCTGCATTCAGTTCATCAAAGGCCCTTCTGGACAGAAGGGTAGCTTGAGATCCAGTGTCCACCAGTGCCAAAATTGTACCCTGCCCCTGTACTTGTACCGGGGCATAGTATCTTCCCTCCTTCTCCTCAAGGGGGCACAGATAATGCACATTTTTGGACAACTGGTGGGCTAACTTTCTGGTTTTGGACATCGCTAGCGAAGAGATTTGGGCAGAATTCTGTGGAGAGCCTTGGGAATCTGAAAGAAAAAGTTGGCAACTGGAGATCAGAGCCATTGTGGGTTCCCCTGGCTCCGGTTCTGGGCCGCCCCCCCCTTTTTGGAGGCAGTCACCAGGATGGGTTTGAACCAGGGGATTTTCTTGCTGTTGGTTCTGGGATGAGATGGTGGGCGGCGGTAGCTCAGTCTCCACCTCTCCCCAGTCTGGATTTGCATCCCTTGGGACCCATTTTTCTTTGGGAGGAGTTCCCCCCTCTCTGAAGGAGAAGATCATTTTCCCAGGATCCTCTAAGGATCCCTCTCCCTCAAATTGGAAGATCTGTACCTCCTCCTCAAACTGTGTCTGTTTGGGTCTTTTGTTTCTCCTACCACCCCTCTGCTCCTTAGGAGGCAGACTTTCAGGGGCAGGAGATTTTGTTTCCGGTTCCTGGGTTTCCAGGGGCTGTTTACAAGTGAGGAAGGAAGCTTCCTCCAAGGCTTTACACCCCCCTTCCCCTTGTGCCTCCTCCCTGGGAACCGGTGTGTTATCGGGGTGCTGCCCCCGTCATTGTTCTGGAGCACCAGGTCCAGAGTTGGGTGCGTTCTGCGCCGGCATGCCGATCTGAGGGTTCTGCTGAGCCCTCAGTATGTGACCCAGATCCCGCGCCATGTTTTGAACCTGGCGCTCTAACTGGGAAACCCGCTCAGGCTGATACGGGGCCCTGTTTTCTCCCCTGGCTGATCCCGGGAAGGGTAGCTGTCCCTCCTCTGGTAATACCCCGGGTTGGGAAGATTTGGGTACCCCTCCACCCTTGGCCTCCCCTCTCCCGGATTAGGTTGTCTGGGCTCAGGGAATTGGGGAAAGAAGGATGGATGATTTTGGGGTTGGAAGTTGGGTGGATACCTGGGGAAAAAGTTCTGCCCAGGATTTGGAGAATTTCTGCCCTCCGGTGGGAAGTTAGGAGGGAAGTTCCCTGGGTTAGGTGCTTGGCTGGATCCCCCCCCCTTGGGCTGGAGGAGTCCACACATAACCCAGGATGGGTCGACTTCCCTTGTAACGGGGACTTACGTAATCAGGAGAGCGAGGGACCCCATTTGTGGGGCTGCCTCCCTGGCTCCCTGTCTGTGACTGGCCCGAGGACCTTCTTGGCCTAGCATTATTAGGTGCAGGTAGGTTTTTAGGCCCCCCCATCTCCAAATCCAAAACGGGGGTGACCTTTACCTCTGCCACCTTGGCAGCAGCAGTGGTGCTGCTGGCTTTGGGGTTTTTCTGGGCATTACTTTTGCTATCTACCGGTTTCTGCACCTCATAGATCCGGGTAGCCTGTTCAATGACCCAGTCTAAAGATCTTTTCTCGTGAAAATCCCTCACGAGCTGGGTCATTATGTATTTGGGCAAGGCATGAAAAAATGTATTAATGAATTCTCTACTGTCTGTGCGCACCCTTCTGGTGGTCTGCGCAAAAGCACGTTTCAGTTCTTGCACAAATTCTTGTGGGGCCTGATCCTCCCCACATTGCAAATTGTAGGCTGCCTTGCGAGCCTCTTGAGGATTTCTGTGAACAGAAAAATGTTTCAAGATGGCCGCCTTATAGGTGGACCATCTTAAATGATTTTGGTCCTCCAGCCCCGCAAAGAAACTGGAGTATTCCGGGGAGAAGGTCCACTTTACATATTGAATGCATCTTTGGCTGTCCTTCAAATGGAAAGTCTCCATCATTTGCTCAAACAACTCTAAGTGCTCCCAAACAGAATACTTAGCGTTCTTATGGTAAGGCGTGATGACGCTCCTGATCGCCTTAATCTGCTTTAAGGGGTCCTTAAGCAAGGCCCTTTTTGCCTTATTGGCCTTTTTGGTTCGGGTAACGCTGGTCCATTCATCCTCTGACTCAGAGGCACTGCTCCCAGAGGTTCCTGTCTGCTCTTCCAGGTTTTCCCGGATTCTGCGAGCCTGGGAATGGCTGGCCGAATGTGGGGACCTGGTCTCCTGTGTCCTGCGCAGTTCAGAGGAGTCTTCAGATTCCTCCTTGCTGCCAGGATTTGATGGGTACCCCCCCCACTGACCTAACTGGGCAGAGGTTTTCAGGATGCCCTTAATGGGCCTACTCTCCTGGGGTTCCCCATTAAATTGCACTGTGCTGGGGTGCCCATACCCGGATGCCCGCCCCTCCATACCTGGGTGGTACTGGCCTATGAGCCCCATACTTTTGTCTGGATAGTAGTCTGCCATCCCTGTGGCCCGGTGCTCATGTGCGCCAGGGAATATGGGGGTGGCAGAGTCCAGTGACTGAGAGGTATGAGGGCCTCTGGTACTAGGGCTCCTGAGGTTATGCTCCGGAGCTTCCCTTTCCCAGCGAACCTCATCTCTATCCGCCCCTGCTCCCTGTTGCAATGCGTTGCAATGCAAGAGCCTGCATTTGTGCCTTCAGTTCCTCAGTTAAGGCCTTACTAGACTCCATCAGTCTCTCCTGCATCGCTACCTGTTGCTGGAGCCTATCCTTGTGCTGGCAGAGAGCCTCATTCTCTCTCTGTGTTTCCTGATTGGTCCTGGAGCACTGGGGCAGACTTTGCTGCAGGAGGGTTACCTCCTGAGCTGTGTCCCTATTGGCCTGCTCCTTTCTTGCTAGAGCATCCTCCACCCTCCTGGTGTGCTCTAACAAGTTCTGGTGTTCTTTTTGGAGGTCACCCAGTCCCTGGTGGGCCAGGTGATTTTCTTCCATTTTTCTTTTTAAATGGCAGACTTCCTGGCCTAAGGCGTCTCTTTCCTGACTAAGAGCCTGCATTTGTGCCGCCAGGTCGTCCCTCTGCCTTTGAAAGGCACCAGCTTTCTGGCGTTCTTCATCAAACTCTGCCTGGGTATCCAGGTCTTTCGAAATCAGCTTGTTGCTCTCTACCTTCACTCTATCTAGATGACTTTGCAGGGTGGCTACCTGCTCCGTGCATGCCCTGTTAAAGTCTAATTGTTGCTCCAGCTTTTTCTGGCTCTGCAGTAAGGAGTCCAAACTGTCTCGGTGCTCCTTCTGCAGGGCCAGAAATCTAGTATCCTGGTCAGCCTTTTCCTGTTGCAGTATATCCATGTCCTCTTTTATTTTAATGATATACTGCCTACTGTCATTTTCTGACTCCTGGCTCCTGAGCAGCCTCTGCTCAGAAGAGTCCAGCTCAGATTGGGCCTTCTGTAATGCCAGCAGTTGCCTACTCGCCAGATCTTGGCCTTCAGCACATTTGTCCTGCATGGCTCCCATATGTAAATATAAATATGCCGCTACCCTGGCAATCTTGTTGTGCTCATCCTTGGCCTTAGAGGACATATATAGTTCACTCAGGGCCACATGTAAGGGACCCTGGTCTCTCCATATATCTGACCCTGTTTCCGTGATTTGGGGTGTGATGGCCTGCAACCAGACTGTTTGGTCCTGGTGAGTCCACTCACCTCTCACAAATAACTTATGTAAGAAGTGCTCTCTGGCTATTTTCATGTCTAATAAGGTCGTCATTCTAGAGATTGGTCTCTGTCCTGACTTACAGAAGTTTGTATTTTATTTTTGCAAAACAGACCTTTTTCTTAGAGCGTTCCTTTGAGAAGTGCTTTACAGCGTAACACAGCGTGTGCTCCGACCGGATATGTGTATCTGGTCAGCTGGCACGCTGTATTAATCTGCACAAGTGATAGATCTAATCCAAACGTCCGGCACGAGCCCCCAATTTGTAAGAGGATTCAATTCAGCACTACAGCCAAGTCAACGCCTAGTCTAGAATACTGAATGAAAACCCTTATTGATATATCTTTATGTCCAGTTCATGCGTTCTGGATGGCTACCCCTATATAACACCCCTCTCTTAGAATCCCCCTGACCCCACTGAGCCAAGAAGTAGTTCTGTTTTGCAAGTTAAAAGGTTTAATTGATAATTTAAACAATAGATATATATATCACACTTTATAATAAATTAATAATTGAATAGCACACTTAATCTGATATGATAAAGATTAACAACAGAGAATCTGGCACTAGCACACTTCTTGATAATCACTAAGGAGTTGACATGAAATGGATAAGATAGCAACAATACTTTTATGGTTTCAAATGGATGCAATGTGGAATGAAATGCAGTACAGAAAATAACTTGATAGAATTTCAGCAAAGACAACGTGATCACTTTCTTGTACAATTCACCCCCCCCCTTTTATGCTATGCAAGGAAATGGAAGGAAGGCACACAGTTCTCAGAAATGCAATCAAATGTGATTCAGTTCACCCAGCAACTTAGACTACAGACGTTGAAAACACAGGCCCAAATGCTTTTAAATGTGCTGGCAATGTAGAAAAAAAATATGCTAAAATGCTTTTAATTCCCTCTAGAGGTTCAGGGTGAGTGATATCTAGTTAATATTAGTCCAGGCTCACACTAGCAATGATTCAGGGATAATTAGCAGGTTAAACGAATTTCTGGCAAATGGAAGCAAGAAGCTTCTGTTTTCACACGTGGAGAAATTTGCAAATCGCGGCAAAATTCGCGAGTGCGTTTTTCACGATTACGGCAAAACTATAGGGGGTAGGAATGCGGTTCTAGGTTCGTAGGAAAGCCACGATTCTAAGCTTTCTGAGGCAAGTTACCGCAAGTCTCTAGCACAAACGGTCACGGAGATATGAGCGATTAAATAAAGGTCGTTTTTCAGATTTGAAATTTTAAAGTTCAAAAAGACAAGTGCAGCTTGCAACTAGCAAATCACAGGTGACAGCTTTACCAATAACAGGTGACAGTTAGGAGACAGTTCTACTTAGATTAAAATAGGATTGAATTATAATATTTTAACTAAGAGATTGGTTCTGCACAGTTTTCTAGGTACTCACACTATATTCTTGAGTGAAATGGGCCTCGCCACGGATCTGGTCAGGTTTTAGACTGGACTCTGGTCTCTGCACTTCACAGTGATCTGGGTCAGCTCTCTCTGGTTCTGCTAACAGGTCAGCTCTACTCTGCTGGTCTGGTCTGGGTCTCTGAAGGTTGATGGAGGTAAAGTATGGATTTTCCCGGCAGAGCTTCCAGCTGCAAATGGATTTGAAGGTCCCTATCTGTCCTGTCTCTCTGCTTTTATGTGTTTTGAAAATGGGTGTGTGTGAGCAGCATCACTAGCCAGCCCCTCTCCACTTATCATTGGCCAAGCTTTCATTTCTCCCCTGATTGGGGGAGCTAAGTTGTGTCAGAGTGATGTCATTTTACAGCCTGCAGAAAGTCCACTCCTCCTGTCAACTTGCACACAAATCTAGATTTGAACCAAATACATATTTCATAGCTACACAGTGGTTTGAAATTATATGCACCCATCACATATCACAGGAGGTATCCCCTGTTCCAACTCTGCTCTTCCTGGGGGCTTGCATTCAGAAATGGCAATATTTTGCACTTTTTAACTGGTTTGCAATACCGGAAATTAACCCAATTTTACACACATGTGCGCAAGGAGTATGGACATTAGTTGATGAAGTGTCAGATTTTTCACATGCACACATTTTGAGTAATATCCTCTTTTCCGCTAAAACTCCCCTGAACATACCACCGGTTCTAAAAACCTCTTAAAATGTGGGCAGAAAAATCACAAGAATTATGGTGTCATTTAAATAATTTTCACAAGTCCGTACTATGAGTTATTCATCTTTTTAGAGTTAGGTTCTGGCCCCAAAGGGGTGTAGTTTTCCACCAGCACAAGGTTGAATTTCTGGTTTTTCCAGTTCTGCCAAGCCAGCTTGCTCTCACAGGCAGTGCCCCTCCTTTGTCCTTCCAGGAGGAAGCTACATTTACGACATCTGCAATAAACCATCTGCCTGGGTCAGGACAGGGCTTTGTTCAGAGCTCCTGTATTCTGTGGGGGCTCCCCTTAATTCAATTATCAGAGAGATGGCATATCCTTAGTGTGGCCAGCAAAAGGCAGATAGGCCTGGGAACACAGCTGTGACTCAAGTTTCACTCCTGATGGGGGGTAGTTGCCAGGCAAAATTGGAATCTCTTTAAGCCAGTTTTTAGCTACATGTCATTTCTGTTCCCCAGTTTTCTGCATTCAAATAAAACTAAACATTTTTACATATGCAGCTAGAATGCTGATTCTAAGTTCAAAACTATGACATTTAAACAATTGCAACCTATGTGACACTCAGAAATAGGTCACTCAGTCAATTTAAACATTTAGATTTGTAGTGTCTTTCAGTCCAAATTTACTTAAACTGCTGAAATCCACAGCTCAGCCAGTCTTGCTATAAACCTTCAAGTCACTTCAGAATATAACTTTACATTGGATCCACCTCTCAGTAAGTCTTTCTTTGGCTTGCTTTGGGTTCATTTATTCAGTTTTCTACAAAATCTGGTGGTTTTAAAACGCCGGCTTTTGGATAGTGGTGAGTACTGGTACTGCACCCCTTTTTGGGATTTAAGAAAATGAATTCCCAACAGTTATGGGTTTGCTTTTGGCAATCAGCATTGCCACTCCCAATGGTTTCAGACTACTGTGTGGGTAGTCCAATGGTGGTTTTAGGCAGCGTCCTTCTGTGCCCATAACATCGGCAAAAATGAGTGGCAGCCTATTCTTCATGCATTTCCCTGTGCATTTTCTGGGAAGCTCTGGCCATCATGATGTTTTCCATGTCAATACTGCACAGTTTTGAGGTAGGGCTCGGATGCATGGGTAAATACATCCCACAGTACAGGGTGGAGAGAGCCCAGGGTCTGTGATGGGATGGGGAGAGCCCAGGGACAGGGTAGGAGTGGGATGAGGGAGCCAAGCGACTGTGATGGGCGCAGGATGGGGAGCCCAGGGACTATACTGGGAGTAGGGTGCGGTGATGACACACAATAGTTCATAGTCATTTGTACATACTGTCTATTTGGCATTTTGGGGGGGGGGCCCAGCCTGCCCAAATTTTGCTCAGGTGGAGCCCAGGCCAAATAAGTTTGAAGACCACTGCTTTACACAATGATTTTCATACAGAACGGTCAGTATGATACATTTACTTGGTTATTTGCAGTAGCACTTTGGATCGTATCTCATGCACAGAATGGAATTACCATAGTAAATAACCTCTGACCTAAATAACCGGACAGGCCCAAAGAATATGGTAAAGTACTACTTTATTGTGGTATTGCCCCTAAATATTGTCACTGTGCATTTTGCATGAACTGAAATCCTGAATGCCATTATACCGAACAGGGGTTGCGGATTGTGTCCCCATCCTCCCTGTTTTTAGTATAATGGGATCTGGTGTTGTGGGGGTGTTCCCCGCTTTCAAGGTGAGGAGTACGGGAGTGCAGTGACAGAAAAAAAAGAAGAAAATAAAAGAAAGAAGGACCCTGCAAAAGAAGTCTCTACCCACATTACGGGAAGGAGACTTATGTCCCCGGGGAGGGACGAGGGGATTTAGGAGGGACTGGAATTCAGGTAAGTGTGCTGAGGCAAAGATAAGTAGGAAGTGGGGTCTGGGGGCAGGGGAAATCAGCCCATTGCGATCCATCTGATCACTGTGAACCATCGTTTTAGAATTCAAAGTTTTCGGATTCGCTAAAATGGGGTGCGCAATCACGTAGATCCCTTTATTGTAAGCTCAAATAAAGTAGGGAAATCTGGTGATCATCTGAAATGCAGCTCACACACTCTTGTCTAAGTTTCGATTACACAAAGACTTTATACTCTGATGTAGGTCAGCTATAACGTCATGCTACTTGGCAAACAGTAAAACCTTTCGAGGGCAGGGATTGGTTAAGGGAACACTAATTAATAACATTATTGGCTGCCCTTATCTGGTAGGTACCCCTCAAACTACCTCTAAATACATATAATACATATAATACTGATTATGAAAAATAATAACAATGGATTGGCTTCTCCAATATTGTATAGCATGTCGCTACATGGCCACTCATGATTGGTTGGCATACTCTCCCAACCTTGAACATTCGGCTGGCTAGCAGCAGGTGAACATAATGAAACCCAGGTGCAGAGAACAACATCAGACCACTGGCCACTTTGGTCAATTAGCCTCCCATCTCTCATCAGTCAGACCATGAGCCAAGGCTTCTCCTTTGTAGTTGACCTTACTGACTGTTTTCTTCTCTGGGATTTCTAAGGGAGTCGGGGTACACCACTATCTTCGCCTTAGGCTTAATGAATAGACCTTATTTTTGAGTCTTGCACCACGTGTACGTAGAACATGAATTCGTCCATTACGACCTTCTATTTACTGCTATTTGATTTAAAATGTGCTGGGTGTTACTACTCATCTTAGCCTCTGGAGACTTGGTTGCTCCATCTTTAGATGTACTTTATTCATCCTTGATTGTCCAATACTTGGCACATGCAGATGTTTTAACTTATCCTGGTTAACTCCCTTTGTTCTTTCCAATTATGGCTTGCTGTGTCATCCTTAGTCTAAGCAAAACAGATACTCTTTGTTTCTTGCATGAAGCTGTTTTCTGCAGCATTTCTGATCTGTGCCTCTGGTTTGTTTCTTAGGCAGTTTTGACATGATTCGACGTCCATCTTTCCATCATGCCCGCTTTCCTTATGTTATAGTTTCTACTGCCGGAAGCTTCTATTTATCTCATCTAACTTGCGTTTCTGCGTATCTACATTCACTACTCGTCTGGCTACTTATCTTCTTTCTATATAAGGTTTCTTCGTGTCTGCATAAATGTTTGTCTTGTTACTTCAGTTACATTATCAGCCTTTAATTATTGTCATATTGTTTCTGAACGTCTTAGTATCTTCTCTTCATGACATTACTTTGCTCTGGTCTGGCTTCATTTACAGTTCTTCTACGTCCAATGGTGTATGCAGACATCCTTCCACCACGTCAGTGCGAGGGTACATTCAATATGGTTGTCTGAGTGCATAATGTCTCTCATATCTTCGATGCGGTATTGGGATAATACCTGGTGCCATTCATAATGTTTTCCTGCATTGCTTCCAGTATGACAGAGGAGAGGGCCGGGCACAAGAGGTGACATCAGCTGCTCTTCTACAGTTACATCAACAAAGATCTTCCTTAGCCAGTACTCATGTGACCACTGTTCTGATTCTCAGGTGGTAAAGCACATCTTCATTGGTGGCAGTCAGCATGTCACTGGGCGTACCTGCGCACCAGGTAGAAGCTAACGTCATGCCAGCAGAGCCTTAAAGGCTTTTAGAATCAGTCTTCCCTCCTGATTACGGTTGCGGTTTTTGCCCTGCCCGCGACTCATGTATGTCTAACGCCTCTCAGAAATTAAATAATGTCAGCTTCAACAAAGGAGTGATTATAGCTAAAGTATGCAGTCTCAAAATGTCTCAAAAAGCAGGGTCCATCATCCCTTGCCATAAATGACCGCCAAAACCCATAGAGACGTCACACAATATTGGAGATCAACAACCTAAAACATGCATGAAAGCACAGTGCATATGACTCAGCCACAGCTTCATGCCTAGGACGAGCTTGACTGGTAAGCCGACAAACACATTGAATTGCATATGCAACTTGAGAACATGTCACACATGCATGGAAAGAATCACTGAAGTAGCTATGGGAAGGGCCCTCATCATGCCACATAGTTGAACTTATGTAAAAAAGCCCACTGACACAGCTCTTCACTGATAATATGTGTCCATTAACCAGCACAACCAAAGAGGCACATGTCAGGCCAAGGTGTGGGAACAAGCACAACATGTATGCTGACAACTGAACTGCCCACTTCAAAATAATACTTCCTAGGGGTACATGTGTTGTTATTTTTAAAGTTTTTTTTCTCTGGATAAATTGGGCTGCCACCCAAGGTATCACTCAATCAGAATTGAAAGACTGTCAATTACACATTTTTTTTTCTATTTTGTGTCAAGTTTACATAACACATATATATATATATATATATATATATATATATATATATATATATATATATATATATATATATATATATAATGCTATTAACAAGCAATATGTGATATTAATTGTACAACAATTATATTGGTATTTCAAAACCAGCTGAGGGCATATTTTACCATAAAGCATTACTCACAGCCATCACCAATAAGCCCACATTCGTCAGTGGTTCTTGGGTGTGAAAGTGCATCCAAGGTGAGTGAGATAACAGAGGCAGAGTAGGTTGTGAATGAAATTGAATTGGAAGTGGACTAAGAGAATGAAATGAGGGGGTGTGTAGGAGAAAGTGTGGGTGGAGTGCAGAGTAATTGAGTGGAGAGTACTCAAGAGTGGGGAGGGCATAATAGTAGTGTGGAGAAATGAGAGTAGATGAGCTCAGAGAAGAGAGTAGTAGAGCTGAGAGGGGCGATGTCAGGAGGTACGGCCATCACGGCTTATTATCACTTTCACGCTGCAGCAGGTATGAGAAGGAATGGAGCTTGCCACGCGACTAGCACTCAGAGCCCCAGAACATCCAGCAGGAGTCACAGGACGTGGAGTGTAGTGGGGCATCCCACTACGGCCGCCGTAGCAGCACATCACTCTGTGACGACTGCTGACACCGGAAGATTTAGGAAACAAGAAGCCGGGGAGAGAAGAAGACGGGGTTCAACAAAACTCTGGTGAGTCTTGTATTCCACTACCTTGTCTCCATTGCTATTGAAACCTGTACTGTTGTTTACCATGTACTGAATCTGCCTGAACCATGGCCTTGGTTTTGGAAACCCTTACGACTGATGCTTCCTCTAGTCTTCCTGTGTGCTGACTCCAACTGAAAATCGACATGGCTTGTGGAGTCCCTTGGTCTTGGCACTTACCTTGTTGTTCACCTATACTGCGACCTAATCGCCTAGAAATCTTGTATTCTGGATTCTCTACTCGTGTGACTCTTTGGAACTCGGACTGCTGCTGCCTTTTGAGTCCCTGTGGCCTCCTACTAGATTGTGTCCTCATGCCACTGGGAGCGCCCTGCGTTCGTTCGTTCGTTCGTTCGTTCGTTCCTTCCTTCCTTCTTTCTTTTGCGTCCTCGTGCCAGCCTGGTGGTTTCACCAGACCTTTCCCAGGAACTGGACATCAGATAAACACTGCCATGGTGAATCACTTCCTGCTCTTAGGATTTCAATTTTTGGGTGACAGTTCTGTTATGATTACGACATGGAACAGTGCTAGCTATGCTAACACACATTACTTAAAGACGAGCAGTGTAGAGGAGAGTAGTAGAGTGTGAAAGAGTAGTACCATCAAATGGACGGAAAGGAAGAGCGCGAGAAGGCAAGAAAGAGGAGTGGGAGGAAGAGAAAGGAGTAGGGGGAGATTGAAGAGTACAAGTACACGCAAAGAAGACAGAGTGAGACCTGGGTGACCGGATTGCACCACTTCTTAATAACATTCCAAATTGTGGGGAACAAGGTTAGGATCCGCCTTGAAAGTCCTATAGAGAGAGAGAGATCCAGTGTTTCCCTCTAGGCTACCAGAACCAGCCAGTCAGTTATTCAGCAGTATGGGTCACCGAGATCTAGTGACCATCTTGGTGCTTAGAGGTGACTGGTCCACGGTGGGAACAGCTTGGGGGAAACGGGAGACGCAGGAATGGCCCATAGTGAGCCCCTACTCAATCGACTCAATAAACACCCTTGACCTCTCTTTTGAAGTGATTGAGGCCATCAGTGACAATGGGTAGTTTGTTGTCTGTATTGTATAGCCATTGAAATGCACTGCTCGCTGACCATGCCATTGCATACATGCAGAAGAAGAGCATCACAATACAAAGGGGCGGGCCTATAGATTTAAATCGGTGATGCGTACAGTTTAAACAAAGTGTGCAAACCTGAATGCAATCAGAAGGGATCCGAGGGATTTGCCCCCCCCCCACCCCACGTGACTTTTTTTCAATGCTGAGATGATAAGGTGTACTTAACACCACACACTCCAGGAGAATATGGGCCAAAAGCCATAGGATTCCAGAACAGCTCTGTATGTAAATACATGAAATCTAGAGTGGCAAACAACTGCCAACAGTACATAGGACCATTTCACTGCAACAAATTACAGATATGCCCAGCAGAAAACTAAGCTCTCCATAGGAGGAACACTATACACATATATATGGTGTCTTATCATCCCTGAAGCAGTACCTGATACATGTCCACTAACACACCGGGGAAAATGTCAGTAGAAATTACACACTTTTAAAATATTGAAGGGTTTGGAAAAGATCGCATCTCAAATTGCAACTTCATTATAATGTTGTGTAAGTTTACGATTGGAGTTCTTAAGCACTTTTATTTTAAATTAAGGGCGGAAATGGGACTTTATCAGAAACTTTGCCCTAAACTCTAGCAGGAACGCGTGCTTGGAGTTTAATAATAATTGAAGATCATTTTTTACAGATGTTGAACAGCTTTCTGGTTTGGCTTACTAGCAGTGGTATGTCCCGGGCAGCAGGGATGCTTTTTACTAAAACATTTACAGGCTAATTCATAGAAATTCGCACAAAAGTGGCGCACGCGACTGGCGCACAGCATGCCCGTGCGAATGTCTGCGCCAGCCCCGTGCGCTAAAATCGATTTCCGCGCACAGCGTATTCATGGATTTTCGCATCCAAAATCAGCCGTGGCGCAGCGTGGCGCAGCGACCCTGCAGCAGCGCCAGTTACGCCCCCAAGAACGCCCTTGCGCAAGGAAAAGCCTTCAAAATCCCCAAATAATCGCAAAGGGCTGCGCTAATCCTGGACCAGTTCACAGGGCTGGCAAACAGCAAACGCCAAGCGGGGAACGTGTATTTCAGTGGTTCGCGGGAAGTTCCACACGCGATTGTCCTGTGTACGTGTGCATTAGGGGTGCTCAGGAAGTATCACACGCAAAATCAGCAGGGTACGTGTATTTCAGGGGTGCGCGGGAAGTATCACACGCGATTCCAGCAGGGTACGTGTATTTCAGGGCTGCGCGGGAAGTATCACACGCGATTCCAGCAGGGTACGTGTATTAGAGGGGTGCGCGTGAAGTTCCACACGCAATTTCAGCAGGGTACATGTATTTCAGGGGTGCGCGGGAAGTTCCACACGCGATTGGCCCCGTGCGAGCAGGGTACGTGTATTTCAGGGGTGCGCGGGAAGTTCCACACGCGATTTCAGCAGGGTACGTGTATTTCAGGGGTGCGTGGGAAGTTCCACACGCGATTGGCCCCGTGCAAGCAGGGTACGTGTATTTCAGGAGTGCACGGGAAGTTCCACATGCGATTTCAGCAGGGTACGTGTATTTCAGGGGTGCGCGGGAAGTTCCACATGCGATTCCATCAGGGTACGTGTATTTCAGGGGTGCGCGGGAAGTTCCACACGCGATTGGCCCCGTGCGAGCAAGGTACGTGTATTCCAGGGTGCGCGGGAAGTTCCACATGCGATTTCAGCAGGGTACGTGTATTTCAGGGGTGCGCGTGAAGTTCCACACGCAATTTCAGCAGGGTACGTGTATTTCAGGGGTGCGCGGGAAGTTCCACACGCGATTGGCCCCGTGCGAGCAGGGTACGTGTATTCCAGGGGTGCGCGGGAAGTTCCACATGCGATTTCAGCAGGGTATGTGTATTTCAGGGGTGCGCGGGAAGTTCCACACGCGATTTCAGCACGGTACGTGTATTTCAGGGGTTCTGGGGAGTACTACACGTGAATTGGCCGTGTGGGTCCTCCCATGTGTTCGCTCTACAACCTCCACGGCCCCTGCAGGCAGCCCACACCATGGGGGACTACCCTGCACCCCTGCTCATGTACCGCAGGCAGCCCATCCACCATGGGCATGCCCCCCAGCCAACCCACATGTCACCTTGCACTACTGATCAACAATGCATGTCTCCCAGCACCCCCACCCCCCAGCAGTCAGGGGCACCCTCCACCAGGCCCCACTCCTGTCTCCCTGCACCCCCACCCCCCAGCAGTCAGGGGCACCCTCCACCAGGCCCCCACTCCTGTCTCCCTGCACCCCCTAGCCCCCAGCAGTCAGGGGCACCCTCCACCAGGCTCCCACTCCTGTCTCCCAGCACCCCCACCCCCCAGCCACCAGGCGCAGCCTCCACCAGGCCCCCACTCATGTCTACCACCACCCCCAGCCACCAGGGGCAGCCTCCACCAGGCCCCCACTCATGTCCCCTATTACCCCACCCCCCAGCGGTGCAGGGGCAGCCTCTACCAGGCCCCCACTCTTGTCTACCACCACCCCCCAGCCACCAGGGGCAGCCTCCACCAGGCCCCCACTCATGTCCCCTATTACCCCCACACCCCAGCAGTGCAGGGGCAGCCTCCACCAGGCCCCCACCCATGTCTCCCACCACCCCCACCCCCCAGCCACCAGGGGCAGCCTCCACAAGGCCCCCACTCATGTCTCCCACCACCCCCACCCCCCAGCAGTGCAGGGGCAGCCTCCACCAGGGCCCCACCCATGTCTACCACCACCCCCACCCCCCAGCAGTGCAGGGGCAGCCTCCACCAGGCCCCCACTCATGTCTCCCATCACCCCCACCCCCCAGCAGTGCAGGGGCAGCCTCCACCAGGCCCCCACTCCTGTCTCCCTGCACCCCCACCCCCCCGCAGTCAGGGGCACCCTCCACCAGGCCCCCACTCCTGTCTCCCTGCACCCCTTACCCCCCAGCAGTCAGGGGCACCCTCCACCAGGCTCCCACTCCTGTCTCCCTGCACCCCCACCCCCCAGCAGTCAGGGGCACCCTCCACCAGGCCCCCACTCCTGTCTCCCTGCACCCCTTACCCCCCAGCAGTCAGGGGCACCCTCCACCAGGCTCCCACTCCTGTCTCCCAGCACCCCCACCCCCCAGCAGTCAGGGGCACCCTCCACCAGGCCCCCACTCCTGTCTCCCTGCACCCCCACCCCCCAGCAGTGCAGGGGCAGCCTCCACCAGGCCCCCACTCATGTCCCCTATTACCCCCACCCCCAGCAGTACAGGGGCAGCCTCCACCAGGCCCCCACTCATGTCTACCACCACCCCCACCCCCCAGCCACCAGGGGCAGCCTCCACCAGGCCCCCACCCATGTCTCCCACCACCCCCACCCCCCAGCCACCAGGGGCAGCCTCCACCAGGCCCCACCCATGTCTCCCACCACCCACACCACCCAGCCACCAGGGGCAGCCTCCACCAGGCCCCCACTCCTGTCTCCCTGCACCCCCACCCCCCAGCAGTGCAGGGGCAGCCTCCACCAGGCCCCCACTCATGTCCCCTATCACCCCCACCCCCCAGCAGTGCAGGGGCAGCCTCCACCAGGCCCCCACTCCTGTCTCCCTGCACCCCCTACTCCCCAGCAGTGCAGGGGCAGCCTCCACCAGGCCCCCACTCATGTCTCCCTGCACCCCCTACCGTCCAGCAGTCAGGGGCACCCTCCACCAGGCTCCCACTCCTGTCTCCCTGCACCCCCACCCCCCAGCAGTGCAGGGGCAGCCTCCACCAGGCCCCCACTCATGTCTCCCTGCACCCCCTACCCCCCAGCAGTCAGGGGCACCCTCCACCAGGCTCCCACTCCTGTCTCCCACCACCCCCACCCCCCAGCAGTGCAGGGGCAGCATCCACCAGGCCCCCACCCATGTCTCCCACCACCCCACCCCCCAGCCACCAGGGGCAGCCTCCACCAGGCCCCCACCCATGTCTCCCACCACCCCCACCCCCCAGCCACCAGGGGCACCCTCCACCAGGCTCCCACTCCTGTCTCCCAGCACCCCCACCCCCCCAGCCACCAGGGGCAGCCTCCACCAGGCCCCCACTCATGTCCCCTATTACCCCCACCCCCCAGCAGTGCAGGGGCAGCCTCCACCAGGCCCCCACTCATGTCCAACTCATGTACCCCTGCACCCCCACCCCCCAGCACTGTGGGGCACCTGCCAGCAGGCCCCCACTCATGTCCAACTCATGTTCCCCTGCACCCCCACCCCCCAGCACTGTGGGGCACCTGCCAGCAGGCCCCCACTCATGTCCAACTCATGTTCCCCTGCACCCCCACACCCCAGCACTGTGGGGCACCTGCCAGCAGGCCCCCACTCATGTCCAACTCATGTTCCCTTGCGCCCCCACCCCCCAGCACTGTGGGGCACCTGCCAGCAGGCCTCCACTCATGTCCAACTCATGTTCCCCTGCACCCCCACCCCCCAGCACTGTGGGGCACCTGCCAGCAGGCCCCCACTCATGTCCAACTCATGTTCCCCTGCACCCCCACCCCCCAGCACTGTGGGGCACCTGCCAGCAGGCCCCCACTCATGTCCAACTCATGTTCCCCAGCCAACATGTCATCACAATCTAGATCCCTGGTCCCTATGGTCAGCCTCCAAATGCAAAACACCCACCCGAGAATTGCATCCACCCACTCAGAAATGGCAATAACATGATAGAACAGCAATTGCAAGTTTGGAAACGAACACATGTCCTTCACATACACCCAATGGGTGTCAGTGAATCTCAAAACCCATATCATGATATGCATGAAATCAATGAGATGATACCACACATTGAAGTTTGATCAAAAAATATGTATTAAAGGAAACATGAATTGAATCAAAAATAAACTAACAGAAATGGGAATGTAAAAAAAGTAAAAAGAAGCATGTCCGTGAAAAAATGCAAAACCAAAAATCAGAATCCAAAGGAATGGTGTCCAAAGTCACAGTCCACAAAAGAAAATCCAATGGGAAATTATAATTGAAAGCCATTGCTCCATGGTAAATTGTAAAAAGAAAAGAAAATCCAACAGTGAACTATGTACAGGTGAACAAGCCAGGGTCCATGATCCCAACAAAAGAAATGAAACCTATCTAACAACACTACCTAATAAAAAATAACTATATACAAAAATGTGGCCCATTGTCCAAAAGGTCCAAAGAAAATGCAAAAACAAAGGAAACCTAACACTAACTACATAACTACTTAACTATTTACAAGGGCAGCGGGCTAGTCCAACGGCTCACTGGATGTTGTCATGGGCCAGGGCATCATCGAACTCCTGTTCAATGGCTTGGAGGCTGGCATGTACCCTGGCCCCGAGGTCTCGCAGGGATAAAGCGGTGTCCAGCTCAAACTCCCTGCGAGACCCTCGAGGCACTCAGCCCGCCTCAGCGCCCATCGCATGGAGTTCTCCGCCCTGACCATTGTGAGCCGTTCCTCCTCTGCCCGCTGCCGCTCCGCACCTATCTGCTGGACCAACCACTCCCACACGGAAGCCACTCCCATTCCAGGGTTCTCCTGCCCTCCGGCCGATGCCTGCACCCCTGATGTTGATGGCCCAGAGCCATGATGCCTCCCACGTCGAGCCTGCCGCTGCCTCCAACGCAACTGCCTGTGCCAGCACGACGGCATCCAGGCTGATGGAATCCACCGACGCCGTCGTGCACGTGCCCTGCCCGATGATGCCGTCACATCCTCCATCTGCTGGGGTCCAGTTGCTGGTGTGTCCACCCCTGCTGGACCTCCGACTCCCGACTGTGGCAGGGATGGGATCCCCACCGAGCCGGCTGCATTGGTCGGGGCAGGTCCACAGGGGGCCCTGGTGGCATCTGGGCCGGAAGACGGCATGGAGAACGACTGGTGCATAGTCTCCACAGAGGAGGAGAGGGTCGCCAGATTGGCCGTCACATGTAGGAAACCCCGACCATGGCCGATCCCAACTGGGCCATGTCGGCACGGTGCTCTCCGTGATGACGTGCATGCTCCTCCCGGGAAGCACGCACCTCATCACGAATTGCACCTGTGCGCAACGCGAAACCAATCAGGACCTTCTCCATACTGCCATGGGTCCCCTCGTCCGCAGGTGGAGGGGAGTCAGATGACAAGGACATCCCCCCTACCTGCGGACGGGCCTGGGATGGGGCATCCCTGCTGGTGCATGGTGGTGCAGTCACAGTGTCAGGGACAGTGACATGCACAGGCCCCTCCACTGCGACTTGTGCTGCCTCCTGCCCCTGCCCCTGGACTGCAACACTTGCACCAGCAGGGATGCCCCCACCAGGCCCCATGTGCGCCTCAGTAGCGGCCTCCTCCTCCTCTGTGGAAACCACCAACCTGGATGGCTCCACCCCGTCTTCCGCCGTTGCAAGCCCCTGTGGGGGCTCACCCACCCCTTCCGGGGGCATCCCCGCCGCTTTGCTCCACAGAGCCGTCTCCGCCCTCTTCTTCACGTGGCGCTGTGTAGAGGGAGACATAGAACACAAGCATCAGGGTACTGTACAATGGTCCCCTAGACAGGAAGCAATAGCAGATGAGTGGCACTATCAAAGATCACTTCCATCATGTCCCTCCACAACACATGGCTCAGTGCAGGTAAAACACATGCGGTAACAGGCATGGCGCATGCTATGGACATTAGCATACATGTCCAAGTGATTCTTGAAACATACACTGTTGTTTTGGAACTCACATGCATCAATGGCCATGCCTATCACATGCACACACTTCACCCTAGTTTCATCCATCTGGCCTCGTACACCACAGACACAGTGGATACAAGGATGACTAGGCTGCATCAGTGAACCTGAACATTGCGACAGACATGTGTCATGCATCCCTGGCATTCACAAGTCACAGACATGCAGGTCAGACACACAGACATGGACAGCATACATGTACATGGCATCAGCATCCATCCCTCACCCATGTCCAGGAACAGAGACTGGAATGCTTCATGTGGACATTCCGCATAGGGCAACCCATGTTGCATTTGAACACATGCACCAACCGTGTGGTTAACACATTACTGGTCTCACATGCATGACGTCCCTGCACACACACATGCATACATGGCCTATGTCACACATACAGGCAAGTATCAGACAACCAGCACACTGCGACATGCCCTGTCTCACACAACAATGCTTGGCCACTTACCGCTCAACTCCAGACGGGTCTGCCTCTCAAGGATCTGGGCGTGGAGCGCTGGGCCTACGCGTTCCAGGACCCTCATCTGGATGGTACTCATGCGGCCTCGGCCCCCCTCCACGAGGCGCGGGGCCTTCAAGAGGGTCCTGGACCTGCAGTCATCCCAGCGCTTCTTGACATGTTGGTAGTCGTGGACTGCCACCCCCTCCGCGTTGATGGCAGTCACGATGTCCGTCCAGATCCGAGTCCGTCCTTCCTTGTTGGCGCGCTTACTTCCGAAGAGGGCATCATACTGCCCCAGGACTTGCTCCACCAGGACACCAGCTTCGGTGGCAGTGAAGCTGGTGCCCCTCTGCCTCTCTGGCCGGGGGTTCCCAGTGGTGCCAGATGTTGCAGTGCCCGACATGGCAACCCCAGAGGCAGGAGTGGGTGGGCAACTGGGTCCTGGGGCTGGGCTGTGGAGCGATGGTATCCCAGTCGGGAGTCTTCTGTTCCAGCAGGGGTGGACACAGCAAATGGACCCCTTCAGATGGCTGATGTGCAGGCACCAAATGGTAGGGCACGGTGGCAGCAGGCAGGCAGGCAGGCAGGCAGCAGCAGATGGCTTGTGGGAGGCTGCTCGGAGCTCTGGGGGGCAGTAATTCGGCCTTTTGGGCAGGAGCGTGGTCTTCCGTGTGCTTACGCATGGCCAGCTTGATACGGAGTGATTTGGCAAGTGAAAATCCTGCACGTCTGCGTGTAAATCGAGGAAAGGCCCTTAGCGCGTATGCACGTCAGCACGCATATGCGATTTCATTGGACCAAAGGCCCTTAGCGCGTGAGCGCGTCTGTGACGTGAGGCGCGTGGGTGTTTCCCTCATTACACGTGATGACAGAGCACACGTGGATTTCCACCAATCACGTTTGGAACTTCCTGCGCGCCCCAGAAATACACGTACCCAGGCCAATCGCGTGTACGCTCACTTCCCTCCGATTACACGCGATGACACTTGGACGTGCAGTTTTACCACGTGTGCTAGCATATGCGATTTCATTGGCCCAAAGGCCACCATGCGCAGCTGTGACGTCACGCGCATGGCCGTAGAGAATGGCACGTGTAAAAATGAAGAGATACACGTCCGAGTGTCAAAGCGCGTAATTGGTGGAAATGGCCTCATCGCGTATGCGCGTCTGTGACGTGTGTATAAAAGGTACGTGTAGAACGCCATTTTCTTGTACGTGCTTTTCGTGGAGAGCGAGTGGGTGAAATCTGTACTTCTTGTCGGTTCACACGCGATTTACTTCACGGCGTTTCCAGTTCGTACTCCCTGTTACCTCTGACAGCTTTTTCTCTTTTCCTCTTTTTCCTGGGCCTGTTTCCTCAAACAGCGTTCCCTACTACTGTTGTCCTGTCTCCTCAGACAGCGTACAATTCTTCTTTTGGCGGGGGTGTTGCCAACGCGCACACGCGCATATTTTTCACGCTTTTGTTCCTGGCAGACGGTGAGTCGCGCACGTATTTAACATCTGTGCTTGCCCCGTGTGTCGCGTACCCCTTCAGAGGTAATTCTAGGCTGCGTGTGACACGCATACGTTCATTCTTGTGTTCCTGGGTGCCACAGCGTAGTGCAGGTTTATTTTTCCACGCACGTGGTCTAGGAGGGGTTGCGTGCACCTTACTTTGCTTTTTTGGGGTGCCTGTGCGTTGAGTGACCCGTCATCTTTCCCCAGGGGTGACATACAGCCTTGCTAGAGCACTAGGGTACGATTACCATCTGGTACCCAACCCCTTTGACCCCCAATTGCCCAGGACAATAGTTCACATCGACTCCCATACGCACAATAACATCAGTGCCACGGCTGGGAGGCGACCAAGCCGTAAGGGTGGCAAAGGTGGCCGAGCCCCAAGTGGTGGCCGTGGTGGATCCAGTAGGGGATGTGGCCGTGACTTGCAGGGTGCCCCTAGCCCCCCATGTGTGGAGGAGCAGTCAGGGACACCCATGCCCCCCTCCTGGTTGAGGTTACCGTGGCTGACACCATCCATGCTCAGCCCTTGTTGGACCAGCCCACTGTGGAACCAGACCTGGCACAGGGTGACTCCATGGCTGACTTCCAGGTCAGCAGGTCTAGGCCACGTGCGCCGGTGAACGTTGGTGTCATCAGGCCACGTGGATCAGGGGCAGCTAGGTCATCGGCTGCCCCGTGTAGGCAGGCTGGGGAGGCTGCAGGGGCAGCTGCGGCTCCATCCACCCCACCTCTCACACACCCATCCAGACAGTGTCGGTCCAAGTCCATCATGCTGACATTCCCCCTGACACCATCACACTTGAGATAATGCCTGCACCAACTCCCATGCTGAGTGTGCAATCCCACGCTCCTGCCTCTAGTGTCCAGAGCGGCGTAGAACACTCAGGATCCCCACCACCTTCCAAGCGGAAGAGGAAGAGTGCTCGTCCAGTAGAGGCTGATGCCCCAGACACGGCTACACAGTCCGGCCCGTCAAGGAAGCCCAGCTTCAATGAGGCCGAACTGAATGCACTTGTAGAGTATGTGTCCGCACATGACCGCGAAATGGTGATTGTTGCAGGATCCAAGACCACACCTGCACAACGTCAGGCACACTGGCAGACCATTGCGGACATCGTAAGTGCCCTTGGAATCGTGAGGCGCACAGCTAATGAATGCTACAAGCGCTGGAATGACCTGAAGCGCAGGGCAAAGAATAAGCTGGCCTCAAGTCATGCTGCAACTCTAGTGACTGGAGGTGGGTCTCCAGCAGACGACATAGAACTCACTCCACATGAGCAGGTTGCTGGGACCTACGTCACGGAGGAACAGATCGAAGGCGTGGGAGAACTGGCAGATGACGAGGCATTGTCCGGTGAGTGCACATGCATGTGTGTGTCATCCATGTGCATGGTGTGTGTGGGAGGGCTTCTGTTTGGGTGCCAGGGGAGGGTGTGTGTGCCTGAGTGGTTCGGCTCACCCATGTGCCTCTTCCTATACATTCTTGGCAACAGCATTTGGGTATAGCAGCATCCCTTCGGCCAACATTAGACATCCAGCCCAACACCATGCCAGTTGCCCTTGGAGTGTCATCTTGCCACAACACTGTTGCTTATTTACCTCTGTTTATTCAGGCAGATTGTTTGCATAACACCACTTTTACTCTGGATTTCTCAGTCCTATTGTCACATGTCTGACATGGCTATGGTACAGTGGACTGGCTCAGTTTCGTGGACATGATTAGTTTGGACATGTCCCTGTGCTATAGGACCATTTTTAAATGGCAGCTGCAGGTTAAACATTTGAACCATTACAATGAAAATAATCAATTATATGAACAAACTGGACTGAATGAACAATTGGTGACCTCCTCTCCCTCTTCACTTCATGGCTAGGGTACATGCCATCTGTGTGATGGCATGTGCATTTGACCTGCCAATCACTGGCCAATGTGTGATGCCACTGCTAGGCAGCATGCATCAAATGTGTTCATCTTCCATCTTGGTGTCATCAATGTGTGCCATCTGCCTCCCCATCACACGCAGTGACGGTGGATGCATGGGAGTGTTTGTCATGTGGGACATGTGTCAATCAAGTACTGTTTCTGTAGCCTCTCAGCCCTAATTGTGTGCCATAGTGCTAATGCCTGTTTCCATTTGTTTTCTTTTATGTCTTTGCAGGGGAAGATGCACTTGATACTGCTGGGGTTGTGGAGATGGTGCAGATCCAGGAGGGGTCTGAGGGCCAACTGATCACCAGTGAGGGACGTGGTGTGGTGGTGGGTGAGAACCCACAACTGCTGCAGGTCGTGCTCTCAAGGGGTGTCTCTGGCTGCACCTCCCCCGAGCTGTACTCAGGTGTCGATTCAGATGATGAGACCTACATGCCGTCGCAGGTGAGTGTTCCTGGGAGGGATTCTGTTCTGTCCTACCCACCTGCACCAGGGTTAGAACCCTCAATGGGGATGTCAGTGTTGGCAGGTACGCCTTTGGTGGTTACGGATGCAGGGTCACACTCCGCGACATCTGATCCTGTTCCTGGGCCAGCAGATCAGAGGGGGGATGCAGTCCTGCAGTCTCAGGCAGTGCCGGCACAGCAAGGCGCAGTTCGCCTTGCCCCAGACAGGTGTGGTGCCCGCCGACGTGGTGGCCGTACGCCACCTGGCAATACCGCATGGGAGAAATCCATTTACGGTATGGCAACCCAACAGGCAGCATCATCAGAGATGATGGCTCAGGCCATGGATAGGGTGGCCACTTCCATTGTCCCCCCCGAAAGGCTGATGGAGCGACTACAGCAGGCAACCGACTCCATCTGCCAGTCACACAGGGAGGACATGTTGGCGTCTGACAGGGACAGGTGGGCAGCACTGGCGACTCTGCAGGAAGCCATCTCCATAGAGTCCCAGGGCCACAGGGAAGCCCTGAGGTTGGAACTCCTTCACCTCAGGACGACTCTTGTTGAGCTTGAGGCTTCAACAAACCAAAGGACCCAACAGCAGCTGGAGCGTCTCACCCGTACGCTCTCAGCTGAGATGCAGGCAACTAGGGCGGAGGTCTGGGCATCCCGTGAGTTGTTGCATGGGGACCTCCGCACACTTATCCTCCAGAACGAGACCTACCACACCCGCATGCTTGCAGCCATGGAGGAACAGACTAGGGCTTTGCGTGGGCTGCCTCCCATAGTGCCACCACCTCCTGATGCAGCTGCAGAGGGTGAGGATAGCGACAGCAGTGATACTCCCACAATAGGGTAGCCGTGTAGGCCATGAGCCCATGGAGGTGTTTTTTTTTCGCAAGATCCACACAGTTGGGTTTTGGTGTGCACCCTGTCCTCGGACCTCCTGGGTCGCCTCCCCCACCCCCCCCCCCTGGCCCATTAATGGCCATTTTTTTTTTTTTTGGACAGTGTGTTGCCTTGTGTGGCTCCCGTGGTCATACGCTGCATTGTGGCTGGGCACATGCAGGCTTGTCATGGATTTGGTTCAGATGCTTGGGTTTTTGTTACACACACCCCTCCTTCTTCCCGTTTCCGTGGGCTTGCAAAGGGTGTGCCCAAGTGACATTGACGGACATGGTGACATTGGACTCCCATGAGCTGTGTGAGCAGTCTGTAGTCAATACTGTGTATACATTCATAGTGCATATTGTTGTTGTATTGTACACTGCGTGGTGTATTGATATGTGCCTCTGCATCCATCTCATCTTCCATATTTGCAGGTCCATTCCTCATGTCTTCACAATGCGGTCCACCTTGGAACTGGAGTCCATGTTGTAAGCAGTGCACCTACACTCTTGCGTGGCGCTAGCACTGTATACTTGGAAGTGTTCGGAGGGCTGTCATCATCAGGTGGTGAGGCTAACTAATTTTTAAGTCTGTAATGTCATGTTTAAGGTAGGTAGGAGGTTGTGTAGGTGATTGGTATTCTTGGTAAGTATTTGGTAATGTGGGTTGTAGGTCCTGCATTACTGTGAGCATTTCATGTGTGGACATGTTTCCATTAGGGACACTGTAGCTGCTGACACTTGGGGCATGTTGTGGGGATTAATTTCTTTCCTCTCACATTGCATGACATGCCATGGTGTGTTGTGTGGCCGTGCCGGGGAGGGGGTGGGTGACATGGCACTGTTTTCATGTAGTATTTTGCAAGTGGATATTCATTTCTGCAGCATGGAAGTGTCTTTTCATGACACTGCATTGGTGGTGTTTGTGTAGGTAGGGATGCACACATTGTGACACTTCCACATGAACAATCTCAGGCTGCTATGGTTCTGACAGTTGACAGTCCCTTTGTTCGTCTTAATTGTCAGGTCGAGTCATCATTGCTTATCAGATGGTATGTGCCAGGCCTGTGTGCACTCCATTGGGGTGTGATTTCTATGTGAAGTAATTAGCCACCAGCTGCGTACGGGCTGCCTCACCCCGTGCCCTCTCCCACCCCATGCGCAGCGGCCGTGCATGTGGTTGGGGATGTGGGGGCACCACCATGTCCACAGCCAGGCCCCGGCGTGTTGCAACATTGTGCAGGACACATGCTGCCACTATGATCCTGCACACTACTGGGGGCGCATATAACAGCTGCCCGCCAGAACGGTCAAGGGAGCGAAAGCGTGACTTGAGCACTCCGAATGTGCGCTCCACTATGCCCCGGGTTGCAATATGGGCTGTGTTGTATCTTACCTCTGGAGGCGTGATGGGGTTCCGAATTGGCGTCATCATGTGGGTGCTCAGAGGGTAGGCACTGTCCCCTGGTGAGGAGGTGATGGGTATCATTATGGGGTAGTGACATAACTCTGCATCTGACATGCATGCATGTGCAGTGGAATTCATACTCACCAAGCAGCCATGTATCGCCATGCCGCCCAGCTTCTAGGTCCCGGCTTAGGGTAGACATTCGGTAAATGAAGCTGTCGTGGGTGGACCCTGGATAGTTGGCATATACTGAGGTGATGATTCCCTTAGCATTACATACTACCTGCACGTTGATGGAATGCCAGTGCTTGCGGTTCCTATAGATGTGCTCAGATGCCCTGGGGGGGGCGTAGTGCCACATGGGTGCAGTCAATGGTACCTAGCACTTTTGGGAATTGTGCCACACCGTAGAAATTGAGGGTGGCAGCCTGCCTTTCTGCAGGTGTCCTGGGCAGGTATATGTGCCTACGGACTGATGGGCGTGCAATGATGATGTTCAAGACCTGGTGTAGGCAGCATGACTGCATGGCCTGTGACACCCCACCCACTATGGCACTTGTCCGCTGAAATGATCCTGTGGCCAAGAAGTGCAGTACATTGAGGACCTTCTCCAGGGGGCTGAGTGCTTGGGAGCACAGGGTGGGTGATGTGAGGTCATCCTCCCACTCACTGACCAGGTCCAGTATTATGTGTGGGGGAAACCTGTACCTCCCATACACCTGGTCATCAGGCATCCCAAAAAGGCTGGTTCTGGGAGTGAAAATTCGGGCCCTCACTATCCTCCTCCTCCTCCTTTGGTAACCCACGGCCACTGCTGCTAGGAATGGTATATTCATCCTGGCGTATGAGCTTGTTTGTTGTTTGCGCGCACTTTTATGCTGCGCGGGTCGACGTACCCCTGCTTCATGCTGGCGTACGTGTCTCAGGATTGGATCATTAATTTTTCGGCACGTCGTAGGCGAACGTGTGAATCTTCCCGCCCACCCCAGGAATACACGTAGCACGCTCTCACAGGCACAGTCGCGGGTAAATATTCCCGCCCACCCCTGGAATACATGTACCCCACTCTCACAGGCCCAATCGCGTGTGGAAGTTCATGTGCACCCCGAAGTACACGTACCCAGGCCAATCGCGTGTGGGACTTCCCGTGCACCCCGAAGTACACGTACCCAGGCTAATCGTGTGTGGAAGTTCACGAGCACCCCGAAGTACACGTACCCAGGCCAATCGCGTGTGGGACTTCCCGCGCACCCCAAAGTACACGTAACCAGGCTAATCGCGTGTGGAACTTCCCGCGCACCCTGAGGTACACGTACCCAGGCCAATCGCGTGTGGGACTTCCCGCGCACCCCGAAGTACACGTACCCAGGCTAATCGTGTGTGGAACTTCCCGCGCACCCCGATGTACACGTACCCAGGCCAATCGCGTGTGGAACTTCCCGCGCACCCCGAAGTACACGTACCCAGGCAAATCGCACGGCTGGGGGGTGGTGGTGCAGGGGGACATGCGTGGGGGCCTGGTGGAGGCTGCCCCTGCACTGGTGGGGGTAATAGGGAACATGGGTGGGGGCCTGGTGGAGGTTGCCCCTGGTGGCTGGGGGGTGGGGGTGGTGGTAGACATGGGTGGGGGCCTGGTGGAGGCTGCCCCTGCACTGCTGGGGGGTCGGGTGGTGGGAGACATGAGTGGGGGCCTGGTGGAGGCTGCCCCTGCACTGCTGGGGGGTGGGGGTGGTGGGAGACATGAGTGGGGGCCTGGTGGAGGCTGCTCCTGCACTGCTGGGGGGTGGGGGTGGTGGGAGATATGAGTGGGGGCCTGGTGGAGGCTGCCCCTGGTGGCTGGGGGTGGGGGTGCATGGGGACATGAGTGGGGGCCTGGTGGAGGCTGCCCCTGCACTGCTGGGGGGTGGGGGTGGTGGGAGACATGAGTTGGACATGAGTGGGGGCCGGTGGAGGCTGCCCCTGCACTGCTGGGGGGTGGGGGTGGTGGGAGACATGAGTGGGGGCCTGGTGGAGGCTGCCCCTGGTGGCTGGGGGGTGGGGATGGTGGTAGACATGGGTGGGGGCCTGGTGGAGGCTGCCCCTGCACTGCTGGGGGGTGGGGGTAATAGGGGAAATGAGTGGGGGCCTGGTGGAGGCTGCCCCTGGTGGCTGGGGGGTGGGGATGATGGGAGACATGAGTGGGGGCCTGGTGGAGGCTGCCCCTGGTGGCTGGGGGGTGGGGGTGAATGGAGACATGAGTGGGGGCCTGGTGGAGGCTGCCCCTGCACTGCTGGGGGGTGGGGGTGGTGGGAGACATGAGTGGGGGCCTGGTGGAGGCTGCCCCTTGTGGCTGGGGGGTGGGTGTGATGGGAGACATGAGTGGGGGCCTGGTGGAGGCTGCCCCTGTACTGCTGGGGGGTGGGGTGGTGGGAGACATGGGTGGGGGCCTGGTGGAGGCTGCCCCTGCACTGCTGGGGGGTGGGGGTGGTGGGAGACATGAGTGGGGGCCTGGTGGAGGCTGCCCCTGCACTGCTGGGGGGTGGGGGTGGTGGGAGACATGAGTGGGGGGCTGGTGGAGGCTGCCCCTGGAGGCTGGGGGGTGGGGGTGGTGGTAGACATGGGTGGGGGCCTGGTGGAGGCTGCCCCTGCACTGCTGGGGGTTGGGGGTGCATGGGGACATGAGTGGGGGCCTGGTGGAGGCTGCCCCTGCACTGCTGGGGGGTGGGGGTAATAGGGGACATGAGTGGGGGCCTGGTGGAGTCTGCCCCTGGTGGCTGGGGGGTGGTGGGAGACATGGGTGGGGGCCTGGTGGAGGCTGCCCCTGCACTGCTGGGAGGTGGGGGTGGTGGGAGACATGAGTGGGGGCCTGGTGGAGGCTGCCCCTGGTGGCTGGGGGGTGGGGGTGGTGGGAGACATGGGTGGGGGCCTGGTGGAGGCTGCCCCTGCACTGCTGGGGGGTGGGGGTGGTGGGAGACATGTGTTGGTGATCAGTAGTGCAAGGTGACATGTGGGTTGGCTGGTGGGCATGGCCATGGTGGATGGGTTGCCTGTGGGACATGAGCAGGGGTGCAGGGTAGTACCCTGTGGTGTGGGATGCCTGCAGGGGCCGTGGAGGGTGTAGAGGGAACACCTGGGGGGACCCACATGGCCAAATCAAGTGTAGCATTCCCCGGCACCACCGAAATACACGTACCCTGCAGAAATCGCGTGTGAATCTTCCGCGCACCTCGGAATACACGTACCCAGGCCAATCGCGTGTGGAACTTCCCGCGCACCCCGTAGTACACGTACCCAGGCCAATCGCGTGGGGAACTTCCCATGCACCCCCACCTACCCAGGCCAATCGCGTGTGGAACTTCCCGCGCACCCTGTAGTACACGTACCCAGGCTAATCGCGTGTGGAACTTCCCGCGCACCCCGAAGTACACGTACCCAGGATAATCGCGTGTGGAACTTCCCGCGCACCCAGGAACACGCGCACACGCTATTTTTCACACAGCGAGTGTCCGTGTTTGTCGGTGCCCCTTTGCACCTCATTTGTCCTAGAGGGCCACTGTATGGGCCATTCATCATGGCTGTATATGGGTGCATTTTGTTAGCGCACATTTTGGTGCACATTTATTTCAGTCGCAGGGGCGCTACCGCCTGCTTTCTTGTGGCGTACTTGTTTGGCCCTGTGCGCGTCTTTGACCGTGCGCTGGTTTGCCCTATTCGATTCCATGAATACGGGTTGTAGGCGAGCGTGTGGGCGTTCCACGCACTTGCCTCCTGTACTTCCCCCGTGACGCCCATATTTTCACGCGTTGTTCCCCAATCCGAGTGTTACGCCCCGTGTTCCGCCTACTTTTGTGATGTGCGCCGCGCTATGTGCGATTTTGCAGTGGCCGTGGCGCACGCTGTTGGATGACCTGTGCGCCGGCGTGCACGGCGCACATTTTTAGCGCACATCCAATGTTTTTCTCGCGCACGGACTTCCATGAATCGCTGTGCGCTGGTTTTCCTGCGATTTTCGCACTTGCACTGCGATTTTCGCACTTTTCCTGCGATTCGCACGTTTTGGCACCTCAGCGCGGGAATTTTCGGCGCACATTAATTCCATGAATCGACCCCTTTAAATCATGCTGAGCTCGGAATAGTTCCCGTCCCTGTTTATAAGTGGGGTCCAATTCTTACAGGGAGGTTGCAGAATCAAGTACTATCCCTCTTTTTAAAAGAAACAGCTGTTCAATGATAAGGTAAATGTTTGTGTCTGCGTATTCATTTTGCCCATGCCACATTCGCTCGTCTAGGAGTTGTCGGCTTTCATTTCCTGCCCTTTTAGGCTATTTTTCTGTAAGCGCAGGTGTGCTCCTGGACAATTTGAGGAGAAACAGCTTCTGGTGACAACATCTTTCTCTCATGATACAGAAACTGGTGCAACTGCAACACAGGTGTATCATCATTGCTCTACCCTGCCAGAGGCACGTTTCTACTCAATGTGAATTGTCTTTTTAGAAGGCCAAGACGCTCTGATCTACATATTCAATTGAAGTTGGGGAGCTGCCTAAACACTGGGTGAGTGTGGGGTCCCATTTGCACTGTGGCCGTGAGTGCTTTGTGTGAGAACCTTGTCACCTGTTGGAGAAACTTGGGTAGACTTATGCATCAACAGTCAGTGATTGTGGCCCCTGCGCCCATCCACTGGCAAACACCTGCCAGGCAACTTCCTCTTCCCAATGTATAGTGACCTGCTGGTCCACATTCCTGCAGGCCACCTGTGAGGAATTTGTCCATCCGCATGGGGAGTGTGCGCTCGCCTAGGCCTTTTTGATTTTTTTGGAAATTAAAATTATTTTTTTTAAATTGAATTGAATTGATATTCTATTTATATCGCGCTCATACACATGTGTTTTAGAGTGTGACAAGACAAGGGAAGGGAACAGGGGAGAAAACAAAACAACAATCTTACTAGGCCCAGTGACATTGAGAACGCGCAAGTGCTTGGGAGAGGGTGCAGGGAAAAGTGCAAGGGAGGGGGGAGAAGTGGAAAGTGCAGAGCAAGGGGAGAGCAGGAATAAATACTGATAAATACATGATGAAAACAGCAAACACAGAAAAGGGTAGTGCATCCAGCAAGTGCTAAATTGGGGGAAGCAGACAGGGTAGGTCTGGTAAGTGCAAGGGACTTAGAGGGGGGATTGTGTGGGTACAGATACAGATCCCAGTGCAAAGGGTGGCCGGGAGGCAGTGCAGAGGGTGGAAAAGATAAGCAGGAGCCTGGGCCCGGTGGACAGAGGGTGGCCAGGTGCACAGTACCAAGAGAGACCAGAATCAGTGGAGGAAAGGGGGGCCGAAAGCAGAAGCAAAGAGGATGGTCTTAAGGTGCTTCCGGAACCGGAGGTGGTTCTCCTCAAGTTTTAGGGTTGTAGGGAAGCTGTTCTAGAGGGAGGCCCCAGCCGAAGAAAGAGATCGACCCCCAGCTCGTTTCTTAGAAAAACGACTGACCCTGAGGGAATTAGAGGTAGAGGAGCAGAGAGCTCAAGAGGGGAGGTATTTGCAGAGGGAATGATGGGAGATCAACCTCCGAAAATGTGTGAGGCCATTCTGCACACATTTTGCCTGCTCATTGCATGACAAATTCATAGTCTCGTGTACTCTGGGAGGACACAGCCTACAGGCCCCGTCCTCCCCTGTCATAGACAGATGGAATGTGACAGCCATTGGTACATCAAAGCATCTCAAGTAGGGGGAAGGTAACACCTTACTCCGACCACGGGCAGACTAATTAAAATATCAAAGGCTCCATGCATCTGCCTTCCTATTGTCTAAACTGCTGGTGGCAGTGCATACCAATAGGATTTAATTGGAACAGGCCTGCGCCAGGCTTGATCGCAGAATGGACACGAGGACGGCAGGATTAACACCTCTTAGATATGCAATTTGTCGACTTGAACCTAGTACCCACCCCTCTGTATGAAGGACAGTGAATGGCTTGTCTGGGTTCACTATTTACTGTAGGCAAACCCTGCAAAGCGTACCCCTTTCAGAGGGATGAAGTACGTGATTTGAGGGAGACAGAAGTCTGTTCTCACCTCAAACTTCAAGTGAGACCTGCACTTTGATCAAGAGCCACAGAGGGCTAAGTTAACCAGAGAGACACTTTGATCTGCAACAGACAAGAAGATGGGTGGGACTTAGGAGTACATGTTGTCACCTCTTACCTTTGCTGTTACAAACCACTCTGGTCCTGACCTTACACATAACAGAAGATTGTTGGTAGGGACTCAGAATTGGTTCATTAAGGTAGGCTTAGCCTGCACCATTCACTGGGGCCCATTTGGCTATAAAAGAGAGATCAGCTCCTCACTTAGCAGATCATCTCGCGACTTCGAAAGGAGTAGGAAGAGGGGCTCATTTGTACCCGGTTGAAGGTACATTCTGCCTTACAGCTTCCTCCAGTCAAGGAAAGCCAGGATTTCCAAGAGGGAAGCAAGATCCCTCCCCTAAACATCTCCCAGGCAACAGAGAGAGGTACCGGATTCAGAGGACCCATCCAGCAGCTCCGGAAGCAGTACACAGCCAGCACACAGCGTGCCCAGCTAGGTTCTGCCAGCAAGCTTCCTAGTTGGGAAGTGCCAGAGAGTCTCTGAACTAAGGACAAGGCTGTTACCTGCAAACACTCTCCTCAGCTTTGGGCCATCGGCCTTAAAGGACGACATGAGCCCTGCGAAGAAGCTAGAAAGAGTGCCACAACAAGCATCAACCAGCGTCCATCTTTTAAGGACATTTTCGAGGCAGTCGAGCCCTCGAACCGCGACCAGCTGCACCAGTGACTGTTGTCACACTGCAGTCACTAAAGCTGTCCCAGACGCCTCGACCAGTGTTCCAGATCCTCCAACCAGCACAGAGGCAATGATTCTTGACCCTGAGCCACTGTGTAGACTAGCCTGCAGCCATCCATCCAGCCTCGCTTGCCGAACTGCCTGCCGCCTGGTACCCGCAGCTGTCTTCCGTCTTGAACTCTGTCGCAGGAGCTGCAAAGCGTCCTGGAACCGACTTGACGCTGCCGAGCATCAAGATCATCTCAAGCACCAGGTACATTGTGGTTCTGTCCCCCTGGTCCTTCTCCGAAGGCCCCTAGTGCCATTTACGACCCCTTGCTCCCTTGGTGCTCTAACCAAATAACCTTGAACAGTTAAGTCTGATTGTTTTACCGACTACCCTCCTGTCAGTATCCAGAGTGCATCCATTTCCTTCGTGAAACTTTCTGTCCTCTGTGTTCCTTTACAGGGAGGGTTGTATTTTGTATTGTGCTAGAAATGTCTGCTGTAATAATAATAAAGTAGATTTTTTTATATAACCTTGACTGGATAGTCAATTTTATCTTTGGGTAATAATTGTATTTTCGCTGTGTTGCAACTAACCAACGATCCACGACCTTGCGGAGATAAGCCTGTCGTTCCAGTCACGTTACAAAATATTGGACAAGGAGGTTTAGAATTTACTTGTGTTCCAATCTGTTTGGATTTCTTCTGGTGTACTAGAGGTGTGGGGCCAATTGATGGTTTAGAAACCGATATTCATCCTGGACCACTGGTGCTCCGGAAGTTGATTCATCACACCACCCCTGGTGTAGCATCTGAGCAACTTGTAATGATGTATGAGGCAGCTCTCAGTCTGGCAATGGAACAATGTGAAAGGTGAAATCAGACTGTGGCCCATGGCTCCATGGGTCCTGGCTTGTAAGGGCTATGTGCTCGTCCCCTAAGGGACCCTAGAAATAATGACGCAGACACCAGGGTAAATAAAATACTTTTAGTAGATGTAGCGTGTGTTTCTCCATTCTGTGTGTGTATGTGTTTTGGGTGAAACGATCCAGCCCACCATGGGGCAGGATGAAATGTTAAGAAAAAGAAAAGAAAGGAGAACAGACGAACAGAACTCCCTTGCCCATAAGTGGCCTAGACAGGGGATAAAAGAATCCAAAGAGGATTTTGAAAAGAAAAACAGTCAAGAGACAGAGCAAGAGAAGAAAAAGAGAGGAGAGAGAGAAACAGATGTAAAAAGAAGAAAATACTTCCCTGGAAGGGGCGGGGGGCTGCTGCCTCGAGCCCCCCCCCCCCCCCGCCGCCCCTGAGGGCAAAAAAACATTCAGGCACTGGGGGGCATGTATGGAGCCCCCTGGGAGTGGACCAGGGCCCGAGCTGGTCATGCACAGCCCTCCAGCTTCCCTCAAACCATCCTTGCTGTAAAGGCAAACCTTGTTGGCAAATGAAGCATGAAACCTACACCCGAGGGCCCCCGCCCACCAGGAATGCTCACAAGAACTCCCCTAGAGGCATTCAAGCACAAGCAGAATGTGATATTCCAGTCTGGCAAAGTTAACAGGCTTTGTTTGCATCTGCCTCCCGCTCTACTTTCCATCTCTTCCCCTTCCTGCTCTCGTGCAGGAACAAGTTGCAAGAGTCCTCCAAAATCTCACGAGTCACACTATGTAAACCAGATTTCCATTGCATTACACGAGTTGCATATTTTGCTGGTGCATGTGTGTTGGTTTTTGAGCAGTGCATGTGGTGTATTGTGCCTGATGAGTCACCATTGGTTGTGTTGGCTCTATCAGCTGCACGTTCTTCAGGGCCCATTTAGAACTAGCATGTGGTTAGGTGTCACCATTTGTGCTTTGCAAGTGCTGTATGTCTGTTCTGCACGGTTGGTTGTGTCTGCAGCAGGCCGTAGGCAGCTGTGCCTGCAGATGGGCTGTGAGCAAATGTATGTGTGAGTGTGCGATGATTGTAGAGACCTCCCTGGTGTCCCTTTGTTATGCGTGAAAAGGCCACGCACTCTTAAACTTGAGCTTTTAACGTGTTGCTATGTCATGTCTGTATTTGCTGACTGCATGTGCCACCGGTCACATGGCTCAGTCATACACTTCAGCCCCGTCCATCATTCCAGGCCATGGGTTGAACATGGGTGGATCTTCCTCACGGGTGAGTGGCGGGTGTGCAGCATCAAAGCGTCACCTTCACCTACATGTTTACGTGACGTCCTCGTCCCCATGCACTGCTGATGGCAGATCCTGCCCGTGCAGACTGCCCAGCAGGCTCGGACTGGCCTATAGGGCAATAGGCCAATGGCTGAACCAAAATCGAAAAATGCTAATGTGGACCACTTTTTTGGGTCAAAGTGGGCCACTTTTTTGTCCAATGTGGGCCAGTCTGATGAGTTACTTCACTACGTGAGTAGTTTTGACCAGTGTTGCTGAATAAATATTCTTTAAAATGCACAATTTGCATAATATGTTATCAACAAACGCCCCCTTGGGTACTATTCAAACAGTGTCACAAAGGGAATGAATACCCATTTGCAACTGTGGGCCACTTTTTCATTGGTGCCCGAGACAATTTTATGGCACAGTCCGACCCTGCTGCCCAGTGCATCACGGTGCTGCTTAATGCAAGAAGGGGCGATGAGCCTTGCCACTGCCTCTGTGTATTTGCTCTTTCTCTGGCTTTCCTTGATAAAGACAGGCCCGCATTGGCAGCCTGTGCCCTTGCAGCTTGCCTTGGCAGTGCTTCCTGTCTGCTGCGAGTTGAGCTTTCTGTAGGAGTGTTGTGTGGCTGTTGTGCACCCAGCTGTGCTTCCCATTCAGTTTTACTATGCGGGTGCATAGCTGTTGGCAGGATGTATACATATGTAACCAATGGTGGACTGGGAATGGGCAATGCCGCAGGGCCGCCCAAGGCAAGGCAGGGTAACTGCTGTTACCATCCGCAGGCCAGGGAGAGGGGCAGCGCCCACCCCCAAGCCTGCTCCTCTCCCCCTCAGACTCAGAGACACTCAGTCTCTGTCACACAAAGCCCAGGAAGGGTGAGGTGTGAACAATCACCTCACCCTTCCACGAAGCAACATGGTGCTAAGCACCTAGGAGAAACCAACAGTCAGGCAGGGCACAGGTTCAAAGACCTGCCCCACCTCAGGGGGCCAGACAGTCGGCTACACCGACCTGGGGCTGGACCACAGCCCCCACCACTATGCACATAAGAGCAGCATGCTCTAAGAAAACAAAATCTATTTGTGGACCCTGAACGCGGACCCAAACAAACAGGAGGTTCGCTGTTCACTCAGCGTCTTCCACTCTTTGCTTCTTTAAGCTTTCTTTTAATCTTCACGTTTGCTGTACGCTCAGCATCGTGTAGTTAACTTTTTTTTCATGTTCGCCATACACGCAGCGTCTTTTTCCTTTACCTGGAACATTGTCACTGTTCTTTTTTTAAACCCCCGACAGCCGCGCTTCGTGCTGCAATGCAGAAGAACAACAAACATATCCCTTTGCAGTTTAAGGAGGCCCCAGTGGTGCACGGAACGCGAGACACCTTGAAAACCAGGGAATCTTGAAACTACAGCGAGCCTCCGGAGTTGGAACGCTGAAAAAAAGGAACCCGGCGCCGCAGCGACATTGCTACATTATCTCAAGTAAGTCAGCCGCGGCGCCGGGCGGATGCAACATGGACCGCTGCACATAGCAAAGCGGCTGAGCGAAATAAATTCAGCCTCCCTCTCTTAGACAAATCAACGCAAAACAACAGGCCTGCTACTTACGCGGCCGGGTCCAGCTTGGCAAGGATGGGGGTTAAGAACGCTGCAGGGTGAAATTGACAATGACTTCGCTTCATTGGAAGCAAGTCAGCACAAAGCAACATGGTCCGCTACAACGCGGCTGATTGTAAATGCCCAAACATCATTTTCCCAAATTAATAAACAACAATGAATATGGGAAAGGCAGGCAATAGTTTTTGTTGCAGGAGCACGGGGAGTCTGTTACTACAATTGTCAGGGCACCAATTAACCAATCGGTGAATGAAGATTGACAGTATATCTGCCAGGCTATAATTTTAAGAGCACTGCAGTCTGTCAAATAGCACAATGAGCAGAGCGCTCACCCTGGGAGCTGGCAGATGCAGTTTCGAATCCCGGCAGGGCCAAATACAACCTCTCATTTGTTGGTTGTCGTGATGATGCACAGTAAAAGTGGGAAAGCGCTGCTCTTACTTCCCAGCAATCTCCAGTGCACATATGCATGCCCTACCTCGTCACAGTACTTAGTATTTGGAAAGCACTGCTCTTACTTCCCAGTAATCTCCATTGCACATGTGCATGCTCTTCCTCGTCACAGTACTTAGTATTTAAAGCGCTTGCCTGATCAGGACACTTTTAAAAAATCCCGAGGTTGATAAATGAACACCACGCACTGTGGACAATAATAAGCAGCACTCATATTTTTTGGTAACGCTACATAAATGCTAAATTGTACAAAACCTATGATACATTGTTACAGGGAATTGCATTTTACTAAACAGTATAGTCGACAAAGAACATAGAATTGGAGGTATACAGGCATAACAGCAGCCAGTTACCAAAAGCGGACAGCAGCATAATAAAGTTTTACATACTTATTTTCCAACTGCACGGGCCAACAAGCCATCTTGTGATTTAATTGTCACGTTTTTTTTTGTAAAGACAAAGGGGAATGAAATATTTGCAATTCTTTTTACTCTAACAGGCAGAGAATAATGGCCCCCAAACGAAAACCGCAGGAACCCACAACCCCGCCACAGAAACCCAAATCACCCCACTTGTTGGCAGCAATTGAGGCAGCTGAACATTATGTTTGGGTCTGGGTCAGGGAAAACATATACGGCCTACCAAAAGAAGGGGTACCCTTGCCACCTGGCCAGGAGGACGAGCCACCACCAACAAAGAAAAGGAAGTCGACAGAGGGCATGGGAAAAGGTAACAAAAACAAAACTATCAAAATTATGCGAAAACATGAGTGAAATGCAACAATTATTGCTTGAAATCAGGGGTAAACAACCACTCACCTCAGGCGGTTCGGGACCCGCAGGCCCCACTATACCACTAGAACCTGTCATCATCATAGACCTCCCCGCCACCCACAACAATATCAACATCACCTGCGCTACCACCCCCAGCAGCACCCCTGCCACACACAGCAATGGCACCTACAGCAACTGCCACAGGTCCACTCGTGCCAACAGCGGCTACATCAGACCCAACAGGGGCACTAAAAGCATGGGCAACCCCCAGTGGAAACACACTGGGGCAAACAAGGGGAAACAGCAACAGCCCATCAGACATGGTAATGATCAGCAGTGCCCAATTAGACCAAAAGCTGAAATCCTTCAAAACAGAAATCCTGAACAGATACAAAAGATGTCTGGCATGGAACATTGACATCACAATCAATGAAGCCATATGGGCAAAAGAGTTCATCGAAATCTTTTCACTTATAGAGGCTGAACGAAAAGGGAGAGATGCTTTTAGGGATCCCAAAAAGACAGAAGACAAAGCCAGAGCCAGAAACGCCCCGGTAGAACAGAACTGGGACAACTGGTTACAATCCTTCACCATCCTGGCAACTATCTACTAGGAAAAATTCCCCGAGGATAGTAAAAAACTATGGGCATACATGGACAAGATCAGAGAAGTAGAAATAGCTCAAAGGGGAAAAACCTGGCTAGCATATGATATTATATTCAGGCGGGGTATGTCAGAGAGGCCAGCCATAGAATGGGATGAGGTACAAAATGATTTATAGAGGCTAAATGCCGAGCCTCCATCAGCAGAAGAGGCCACCCAAGTAATACCCAAAAACAACAGAAATTCACAGGGCCCCAGAATTTCAGAAAATGAAAGCACAAGAAGGGGGAGAAGCCCTTTCGGAAGAATCAGCTATGGGCGGCTAAGTCTAATGCCCACAGGCAGAACAAAAACCACTCTCCCAAAGCCAATATCCCATGCAGGAATTTTGGAAAAAACCTGTGCACCTGGGGGAAGGAATGCTGGTACAAAGACACCTGCTCAAACTGCAACAGCGATCATGAAGCAAGCAATTGCACCAGACTTCCAGCCAAAAATTGAAAAAGCCTAGCACCAACCCTGCTCTACCAACCCCACTTTTAGAACCAGGTAGAACCCCCATCAATCCAAACAATTTTAGAGATGCATTGATGAACTACCCAGACAAAAACACCAGCAAGGCAATCCTGCAAGGTTTCATCAAGGGTTTCACCATTCCTTTCAAGGGACCAGGGACACAAAAAATCCCCAAAAACCTAAAGTCAGCCATAGACAACCCGGAAATAGTGGAGAGCAAAATTGAGAAGGAATTGCTACTAGGCAGGATTGCAGGTCCCTGGGACTCCATGCCTTTCACGGAGTACATAGTTTCACCAATAGGACTGGTCCTCAAAAAAGAACCTGGGAAAATGAGGATAATCCATCATCTGTCCTACCCAAAAGGCCAATCACTGAACGACGGCATCCCGCACACGGAATCTGCGGTATCCTACACACACTTCCAAGAGGCAGTAAGACTCATACAGGAATGTGGTAGGAACACCCTGATGACCAAATTAGACATTGAATCTGCTTTTAGACTACTGCCAGTCCACCCAGACTCTCAGCAATGGCTGGGGTTTACCTTCAACAACACATTTTTTACGTCGACAGATGCCTCCCCATGGGATGCGCGGTATCCTGCACCCTATTTGAGCAGTTCAGCTCCTTTTTCCAATGGGCATTCCAAAAACAGAGACCTGGGATCAAAGTAGTACATCAAATCTGAAGAATGCAGTAGAGCCCTGGCCAAGTTGGAAAAGATGGCCGGACAGTGAGGCATCCCCCTGGCGGCAGAAAAGACGACCAAACCAGCCACCAACATAATCTTTCTGGGCATTGAGATAGATTCGGCAGGAGGCTTATGCAGAATCCCAAAAACTAAGATAACAGAACTCCTGGAAAAAATACAGGGCATAAAAACAAAAAACAAGGGCACAAACAAGGGCAAAAACAAGGGCACAGTAAAAGAAATCCAGTCACTGGCGGGAAGTCTCAACTTCGCAGCCAGAATCATCCCCCAGGGGAAGATATTATCCAGAAGTCTAGAACAAAAAATCAAATCATGCACCAAACCCCACCTACACATCCGGCTAGGCAAAGAGGTAAATAAAGATCTGGAAATGTGGGGGAATTTCCTCAGAAACTTCAGCGGGACCTCACTTTGGCGCACGCCATTGAATACATGAACAAAGAGGGTCATTTTCACTGATGCAGCCGGGAGCAGGGGCTTTGGAGCCATACTAGACTCAGAATGGGTGGCAGGACACTGGCCCAAATCATGGCAAACTGCAGGGTGGACAAAAAACATCACCCACCTAGAAATATGTCCCATTTGGCTAACCTTACACATCTGGGGCAGACAGCTAGCCCACATGGAACTCTTGGTCTGGTGTGACAACATGGCTGTGGTAGGCTCCATAAACAGAAGATCTAACAAATGCCATTTAGTGCCGAAAGTCCTACGAGCCATTACAGCAGTCACACTACAAGAAAACATTGTGGTCAAAGCAAAGCACACCGCTAGAGCAGGCAATAATATTGCTGATGCTTTATCTCGCTTTCAGTGGCCAAGATTCCGGGAGCTAGAACCGCACGCTCGAGAACAGATGACAGCAATACGAGCGGAATGCTGGTCAATAATGGGAAACTAAGAAAAATTGCATCAATGCCAGCGCCAGAGAGCCCAGGCCGGGTTTCCCAACAAGAACCAGGCACCTCAAAAACGGGTGCCAACAACACGCCCACAGAGATCACGAATCCTGGGTTCCTAACAGAGATGGCAGAGAAAGCACTGGCAGGCACTACCTCAGCTCAGTACAGTAAGTGCTTACAAACAGTATTCAAAGCTACAGGTCTAAACCATGTAGAATTATTAATGATTAAAGACATAGAAATATTTTTAAAATGGGCACATGAACAGGGTTTTAAGAGAGATTGGGCAAAAAAACACCTAGTAGCAATTTCATATTTTTTCAAAAATACGGGGAGACTCAAACCCCACACAGAACGCACTGATCTCCTACGCCATGAAAGGCTGGGGCAGAACAGAGGGACCCCAGGTAGACACCCGCCGCCTCCTAGATTTCAACAAACTGGTAAAGATAGCTGAACAACTGGAGGCCATATGCTGGCACCCAAACAAGACCATGCTATTTCAGCACCAAAGCCAACAACGGGTTGGGCATTATGGAGGCCAAGGTCAGAAAGGACAGAGTCAGCATAGACATCCAAGAGTCCAAAATGGGGCCCAAAAGAACCATCAACATTTGCTGCATTGATGATGCAGCAAACTGCCCGGTGTGCATCACCAACCTTTACTACGCACAAAGGCCCAGAGTGGGGGGGGTTCTTAATCCACAAGGATGCCTCAGCACTAAGCCGCTACCAATTTAAAGAGGTGCTAATGAGGGCAATCACCAAAGCAGGATGGGATCCAAGTGAGTTTGGCACCCACTCCTTTAGAATCGGAGCCGCCACCTCAGCATGGCAAGGAGGCCTAGCACCACAACAGCTAAAAAATATAGCGGGATGGAAGTCAAACTGCTACAAAAGATACATCAGACTAGCCCCCCCCTTTTCTTCTCTCCACCCCTCCAGAAACAACAGACGGGGACAAGATCCCACTCCGATCAGCATGGAGAGTCGGACACTCATTCATCTTCAGGACAGGTTGATGGGCAGAAGAAACCAAAGAAGGCCCACCCTTCAGGAACACCATAGCTTCCTGGTGGGGATACAGAGGCCTCCTCTGGGCCGACATCCATGATACGGTGGCTGAGCTGGTCGCATACAGAGACCCGCCAGAATTCCTGATAGTACACCTAGGGGGCAACGACCTGGTGACCACAGGAAGGAGAAAACTTTTTGAGGAAATTTGCTCCTTGTTAGCTGGCATTTCACACAACTGGAGGGACACAAAAATATACTTCTCGGCCATCCTGCCCAGAAAGAAATGGCAGGGAGCCACCTGTTACAAATCAATAGACATTTCCAGAAGGAAACTGAACAGGGTGCGTGAGAAATTCTGTATAGCAAGAGGCCTGGGTTTCATAAAACACCCGGCCATCATTTTGGGTGAACCAGATCTCTTTCTTAAAGATGGCACCCACCTATCAAACCAGGGCATGGAACATTTCTTTCGAGAAATTTCAGCAACCCTTGCCTCCAGGGGGTGCATATAAGTGATACTTTTGGGGGTAACACGGTCAGCCGGCAACCTACCCGTGTGTGGCGGCACGGCCAGAGGGTGTAACCTCAGGACCCGGTGCCCAAAGTTATGATTATTATGATATGTGATTATTGTTATTTCCATAACCATATCTGCACAATAAAATCCTACAGCCTTTTATTGCCAACACTTGACAAACTTTGTGCTCTATCTTATTTTCTGGTGAGGGTAAGGGTTCGCCAAAACAAGTTGCATGCAGTTCAGCAGTTATGGGCAATGCCGCAGGGCTGCCCAAGGGGAGGCAGGGTAACTGCTGTTAGCATCAGCAGGCCAGGGAGAGGGGCAGCCCCCAACCCCAAGCCTGCTCCTCTCCCCCTCAGACTCAGAGACACTCAGTCTCTGTCACACAAAGCCCAGGAAGGGTGAGGTGTGAACAATCACCTCACCCTTACACGAAGCAACAAGGTGCTAAGCACCTAGGAGAAATCAAAAGTCAGGCAGGGCACAGGTTCAAAGACCAGAGAGTCGGCTACACCGGCCTGGTGGCTGGACCACAGCCCCCACCACTATGCACATCAAAGACCCAGGGCTCCCCTTGGTCTTATAAATAAGAGCAGAATGCTCTAAGAAAACACAATCTGTTTGTGGACCCTGAACGGGGACCCAAACTGACAGGAGGTTCGCTGTTCACTCAGCGTCTTCCACACTTTGCTTCTTTACCACAAAACCCTCCCACCCTACAAAAGAAGTGAGAAGAACAAAGGAAAAGAGGTACAGGGCACTGTATGGTGTCCACAACAAGTCGTGGGACAGGAAAGGCGGCACGGGCCAGAGGGGGTAACCTCAGGACCCAGTGCCCAAAAGTATGGTAATTATGATATGTGATTATTGTTATTTCCACAACCATATCTGCACAATAAAATCCTACGGTCTTTTATTGCCAACACTTGACAAACTTTGTGCTCTATCTTATTTTCTGGTAAGGGTAAGGGTTCGCCAATACAAGTTGCATGCATATGGGTTCAGCAGTTACCAAAGGAGGCCCTGGAAATAACGTTCAACGTGGTCCCATATCCCACATTTTCAGCAAGCCCAACCCTCCTCCTATGGGAACATCTGGAAATACCACACACACAAAAGAGACCCAGGGTGCAGAGGCCTACTGGGAAATCTGCAGAGTTTCAAATAGGCCAGTCCAGCCCTGTAGATAACATAGGCTCCGAGTACAGGGGGGGGAAGGGGGAACTGCCCCCTTACTTCTCTGGCAGCAGGGTAGGATCCACTCATTGCCCCCCTAGAGATGTTTACACTTTCCAGTTGCCAACTGCAAACAAGACTGACCGAACTGTCAATGCTACAGAAGATGAAACACGGTTGGCATTTACGCCATGTACATCGCCTGCCCTACTGCTAATGCAGTGACGCGAAAGATTCCTTTTCTTTGACATTAAACACTACGCGCTGTGACGAGCGGCATAGGTTTTACAGACAAGGAAGTCTGTTTGGGAAAATCACAGGCATCTCCTCACCGGGGTGCGGGAAGGGGCGGATACCTGCTACCCGGACTCGGGCAGCCGCCCACAATCTTTAGTAGGTTTCCACTGTCAACCAGCAGATACAGACCCATGGCAATCACGCAAGGCAAGCCACTAAAAGACCAGTATCAGCACCCGAGGCAGAAAGCTGCATGGAAGCACAGCTGGTTAGGTGACTGCTGTTGAGATTGTATATGTTGAGTTTAACCTACAAATCATTTAGGTTTTTTCGAATTCCTTCTGTAAAATGTGCTCTAAAGTGCAGAGTGTATAAATAGGAAAGGGCTCAGCTCGGTTGCTGGCTCATGATCAGGAGGGGAGGGTGAACGTTTTTATTTTGCCCCTCTAGGCAAAATCAAAAGTAAGCTACCATGCATACGTATGCTTCAGCGTCCCTTGATGCTGTGGTGCCTTTTGATTGCTTTTACAGGTCCTCGCGTGCATTCACATACTTTGGCATCCCGTACACGCGGTACTTGGATGGGAACGCCCACCATGCCTGCTTTGCGGAATGGGACGTGGTATTCACGGATGCGCATACATAGGGATTACCGTCCTATACGTACATCACAATAGTTTTATGGTTGATTATTTTGAGAGTTCCATTCCAGATGTAAGGTAATATGTCTGCCATGTGTGTGACTGCCCTGGTGCCTATTTCCGGGACCCCACAGAGCAGAACATAAGCGGCGGCAACGCCCGGGGCAGTGAAAGAACAATGGAACCCCTCCACCCCCTCTCATGTCCCTGGTCATGGCAGGGGAAAGGAGTGGGGAAGGGGGGACCACATTTTCTTTTAACTTCCCACTCCTGTCCCAGAGCAGGGAGTTAATCACTGTAATTGAGTGGTGCCATGAAAAAGCATGGACATCCTATTCTAATGAAAAACAACCCGCCCCCTCACCGGAGCGGGACGTAATCACCTCAATAGGGTGCTGATGCGAAAGCATCAGCACCATATTCTAATGAAAAACACTCCACTGCCGCCAGAACGGGGACGTAAGTCACTTTATTGTTGTTAAATGCACCCTACTCCCGCGCTGGAAAGCCTGGCGCCAAGAGTGGGGCAAATTTCATTTCAATAGGCTGCCTTTAGTCCTTGAAAGTCTACCCGAGCTGGCGTGGTGGGGGGCCAATGGCGCCCTGGGAGGCTGCTCGGGCACCCCTGCCCTAAGCCCGGCCCTGGCAGCAGGTTTAGTTCGAAACATACACTGGAACGTGGCTTCGCTGCATGCTAACAGTGAATCCTCAGGCAATGGCTCTTGTGGCCACCAACTGTTATTCTAGGATATTTTGCTTGGCGTTGCCTGGCGCTCGCATGTCAGATGTGGTTTCCTGAATGTCTGCAGTGTCCGTTGGGCGCGCGGCAGCACAGCATCTGCAATAGGATCGCTATCAGGAGAATATGCAGATGTGAGGACAGACCAGGAAACGCCCTTTCCCCGTTTTTTCGACAGCATCCGCATTCGCGGAACGAGGCGGTTCGAAAGGTTGTAGGAGCAGGACCTTTGACTACAATTGTGTGCATTAACTGTAGGAGGAAGTGTGCATGTGCATGGGCCCGTACATAGGAATTGTGCGCAGCAGCTGTGAGGTGACCCGGCAGCATAGCGTAAGTGTTGGGTTCAACGACTGTGTTAGGCTCTGTGAAAATCACGCAGACGGTTCACACCCTCTTCCGGGATGCTGTGGACTTCAAACTTGTTACTGAAGTGATATGAGCGGGACGGGTTTCTGGATGCATTGATCCACTGTGGCGGCTGGTGAATTTTGTAACTGGAGGGGCGTAAATACAATTGCCACAAATATGCCTGAGGGACAGAGCAGAGCAAAGGAGCCCAAACCAAACAAGCAGTGTTGGGGGTGGGGGGGACTCAGGGTTCTCCCCCGAGAAGTTTTTGGGAATAATGGGTTCAAATGGTGCTTTATGCAGCACACTGTCTGTGAAAAATTGAGTAAAAAGCCAGACGGTTTACAATCGATTTTATAGGGTAGTGCATGAAAAAACCCAATAAATGAAAGTCACCGTGCACTGGAGCCTTTCCTGACAGATTTTTATGATGCCTTTCCCCATAATATATGCCAGTATAAAATCACATTTGCTGTGCTCTTACATGTCCATGCTGGCTGCACCTATACATGCCAGTATTCCCACATAAGAGCATTCTCATGTTGGCTATCTGCACAATGGCAGTAATGATACACTAATTAAGCATGTCCAAGCTGGCTAAGCATAAGAGCATAGTCCTGTTCGCTTTGCCATTCAAAATGCCATGCCACTGTAATAAAACACGTCTGACACATAATAACACATACTAACACTTATGTTTGCTTTATAGCAGATGCTCAGAAAAAATGCCATGCCACAGTAAGAAATGGCTAGACTGGCTGCGCTAAAATGCCAGTCTAGCCAATAAATAACACTTGCTTGCTTTATCATAAATGCCCAGTAAAAAATATCATGCAACAGTGATTCTAATTATTATTATTGTTATTATTATTGTATTTATTGAGCACAAACCTAGCTTCGAAAAGCAATGGAGTGCTTTACAGAGGTATACATAAATACAGATACACAACAGAGCACTTTTCAGAGGTAACAGCAAAACCAGTCTTGGGAGGATAGCTCAGGGGCAATGTGCTTGCCTTGGAAGCAAGATGACGCAGAGCAACAGAGGTTTGGTCCCTGGGTCCGCGCTTAGAAACCTCTGGGTATTATGCACTTTATAAATAACCAATTCCATTTACAGATATACAGCAGGGGGTGGCGGGTTGGGTACAGGGAATGATAGGGCGGGCGGCCTCAAATGATTGAGGTGGTGCGAGTAAGAAATGTATAGACTGGCTGCCCCAAAATGCCAGTCTTGCCACGTAATAACACCTAACATCCTTGCTTTATCATAAATGCTCAGTATTAATTGCCATGCGAGAAGCAGAAAATGAAACCAGAATGGCTGCAACAATGCAGTTCATTCTAGCCACATAATAACACTTATCAATGATACATGGCCAGATTGGACTGCATTTCTGCAGCCAGTCAGATTTTGTTTTATGCCTCTGGAATGGTGATTTCTTTTACTGGGCATCATTGTTAAAGCAAATATGATTTCAAGTTTGCCTTACCATTGATGCCCAGAATATAATGCACCCCCGCCCTTCGCATCCTCAAATCAGAGGCCTGCTCTGGCTAGTGGGCCTCGGATGTGGAGGTGCAGTGGAAAGGGGCTCTCCTAAATGATAGAGGCCTGCTCACCCTGCAAGTGAACGGACCATTGATTTAATGAATCAAAGCAGAGACCGGCTGCCCAGTAGGTCTCTTCTTTGATGCCTTACATCAAGAGGCCCGTTCACCAGCATGGTGAGCATTACTCACCGTGCTGGGCGCAGGCCCCTTGATTCATTCTCATATCAATGGCCCACTCACCAGAACGGTGAGCGCCTCTACCCATGCTGGCGACCGAGTCTCTGTTGTCAGCTTTCACAGGCTGGTGGGCGGACCCTAGATTTAATGAATCAAAGCAGCTGGTGTCTTATTGGCTACCCGGGAGCTCCATCTTTGGAGGGAGCACCATCCATTGGCTAATTCCATTTAGCCTCTATCTGTTTTCTTGAGCATTGTGATGGATCGACAAACCACGTGACGTGGGACACTTACATTTGTTTGGCTCGCATATTGCCTAGGAAGCATGGGCGTAAATTTAGGGGGGACAGGGGAGTTTGTCCCCCCAACTTTCATGGCACACCATTTTGTCCCCATTCATTTGGCTGTGTCACCTTTCCTTCAGATGTCATGTCCCCCCAACATTTTCAGCAAAGTTACTCCAATGCCGGGAAGCGAGGATGGGATACATTTCTAAGGGATCTCGCTGTCCGGAGAGTCCTCCTTGGAATTGAATTTGCTCAACAGGGTCAGCATGGGTCAGGGTTTCCCACAGCTTCTCTAAAGCCCCCAAAGTCTATTTTGTATTAATATTGTGGCATGTTTACGAAAGAGAAAAGCAATACATCACATTTTATACTTAAGAAAAATGTTCAATAAACAGGCAAGAAAAATTATAAAAAGACACCAATACACAATTCCTGTTACGTATTAAAAGAATCAATCTACAATACAAAGTGTACTGATAGCAAATATTCAGATTCAAAAAGTAGAAGCGGATGAGTTCAGAATACCCCCATCCCCATTCCAGTGGTCTATACACTCACCCCAAACTGCCAGGTTAGGTTTCATGTGACCGAAAACCTCTAAATACCCTTTTCTCTCAAACAGGTTTCAATAAACTCATCAAACCAATCCCAGCCAATCAGGATACTTTTTAGCTTTCAATCTGCTGTGGACAGCTGAGAGTGGGCCATAATCCAAATAAATAGGAAGATTTGCGTATTGGCAGTAAACACATTTTCTTCCAACAAAAGGGCAGTGTTAAAAAATAAAAAAAATAAATGGGTTCACGATCCAGTTAATGGAAGGAGGAAATGGGAGTATATCACATACAAGACTGTAATGCAAACTTCCGGCAGGCATTTACTGAGCAATTTCACATAGAACAGCTTGCTATCACTCCCCTCCCTAGAAAACAGGGTTGCTGCTGTCTCTCAGTGGGGGGAAGATGATGGACAATGTCCCAAGGATGAAAGGGCTTCTCTTCATGGAAAATGCACCCCACAGGACCCTTTTGCCCCGCATTTGCGAGGGGATATCACATCTGTTGGGGTCAGCTAATGTTTGGCTTTTTATAGTAATCAGGAAATCGCTATAAACAGGAGGTTGTTTTTAAGAACCTTGTAATGTATACATCTCAAGTACACTTTTACAAATGTTCAAATACAGTGGTGAAAAGGAGCAACACTCACTACATGTTTGTAAATGTTGCAGACACACATTGCACACAATTAATTGAAATACATACACGAAAAATCGAATGTGGCTCATAATTAATTGTGGTCTGGTCTGATCGAAAATGTATTCCTCGGAAAAGGAAACCCCTGTGATGAACATTTCTAAAATTGTCTTTTGTGGCTGTGCGACAATGACTCAAGTAGTAATGGTTAACATCTGGCGTATTTACAAAAAGGAGGTGGAATGGATGTATGCCTGTGGGCTCCAGGTTTGAAAAAAAACAGGCTTTGGGGTTGATCTAGGTCAACAGTGTCAGAGTGGGTCAAAACTTCAAGGGCCTGATTCACAGAACGTTTTCCCATGGCATTGCACAATTATAAAACACTTCCATGAATCAGGCCCTAAGTGTCAGGGTTTTTCACTCCCAGGATATTTCAACACAAATCAGTTGCAGGGATTTAGCACCAAGTCCCTTTTTGGCTCAAAACCCAGTCCCAGGAATATAGCGACACAGCTCTTTGATCAGCTCAGCTTCTCAGAGTGTAGCACACAGCCACTTCTTTGCTCATCTCACTGGGGCAGGGAAATAGCGCCCAGGCGTTTTTTGCCCCAGTCCTCGTCACAGTTAAATAGCACCCTGCTCGCTATTTGGAATCCACGTCAGTCTGACACACTACTTCCTTAAACTTGGGTTACCTTCCCCCAGTTCATGATGAGGCTTAGGGTGCTATTTGTTCGCTCATAAAAGGTCCCGCCCCTTTTCTCTCTCTCTCTCTCTCTCTCTCTCTCTCTCTCTCTCACCCTTCTCTATCTCTCGCACCCTCTCTCTCTTTCTGAAGTCATAAAGTGTACTTCACCACTACAAGGGTAGTCCTGCCCATGTGTTACCATCTGATACTGCACTTTCTTTTGGCTAATTTGAGGTACATCTGAAGCAAGGAGACTGGCCTACAAACTTGCATACGAGGCTGGCCTAACAGCTGAAACACCCATGCCAGGCGAGGTCTCAGACCAAAGCTAAGCTTTGGAATGAGTGATGCCTCAGGCTGACGAGGCCAGTTCAGGGTCCGGCTGAGAATGTAAACTGGGAAGACGCTGCTGGCTCAAATCCTAAGTCTGCCAGAGTCTGCCACGCAGAGATGGCACTGAAACAGGATTGTCCTGCTCCACACACTACCAGTGCTCATCCAGCTCCTCCACGCCACCTCAGGCACAGCAGGCACTCGGCACCTGAACACAAACAATACACAGGAGACCAGAAGTACAGGGTAATTGGCTGCAATGCAAACAAACACCAGTGCATGGGAGGGTGCTCACTGCTCTGCCCCACCCAGGCCTGGCTCATCTGTATATGCAAACGGAGTGGCTAAATCCATTCGTCACCCATGAAACAGCACAAATAATACATGTATTACAACAAAAGGTTCATTTCGGAGCAGCCTGAAGTTGCAAAAGCTTTCAGTGTCATGTCTGCAAGGCAGCCTCTGGCACCCTTGGGATTTGAGCCAGCAGCGTCTTTGCTGTGCACATTCACAGCCGACACCTGAACTTTCTTTGTCAGCGGAGGCAACACACATTGCACAGTTTAGCTCTGCTCTGCGACCTTGCCTGGCATGGGTGTTTCAGCTGTTAGGCCAGTCTCTTAGGCAAGTCTGTAGGCCAGTCTTGTTGCATCAGATGTACCTCAAATAAACCAAAAGAAACTGCAGTATCAGAGATGGTAACGGGGTTCTCTTTAGGAAAACAGCTATGGTGCCCTTCGCACCATCAGGCGGGTTCGGCAGAAATCGGTCTAAGCCTAGATCAAAGCTGAGAGGTTAGCGTCTCCAGAGAACTCAGCACATCAAGAGCTTGCTTCTTTCTCAGTGTTACGGATTCTGGAATGTGTCCTCTGCCTCTTCTACTGCACCCTTCACCACCTTTACTTGAACTGGATTGGCTGCCCTCCTCCCCTTTCCTCGCTGGAAGGTGAAAGGGCATAGCTCAGGGGCAATGTGCATGTCTTGGTATTAAACCTGTTATAAAAAGAACAATTATAATTATAACAGGCTGTAGAGGAGCAGCTGCATGCCTCCACAGGAAATCCCACCCCCTAACTCCTATATGTTGGAAGCCTGAGAGTGTGCCTTGCTTGACACCAGCTGTTGTGACCATACCACGGTGAGTATTCAAAATAAGTTAACCTCTGAGAAAACCCTATCAAATGTATCTCCGAAAATATGACAATCTGAAGGAGGAACTCCCTGAAGCAATATGAAAAAGAGTGAAAGAGAAGCCAGTGACATCACAAGAGACGAGTGTGATGCACTGAAGATACTGACTGAAGAGAAACTGTATTGATTTTATGGAAACTGATGACGAAGTTAAGAATGAAGTAAACGTTCACATGCAAAAAGAAGATTGCTTGTGCGCAAAGCACTGCAGAAAATGCAAGCCGTTCAATAACTGTACAGATGCTGTAACACATGTAGACTAAGTGATCATAGAAGCTGGGTATACGTAGTGAATAGACTGCAGGCAAAGCTGCCATTGTATAGAAGCTGGACGTCAGTGTCATGAAATTAGTAAGCCATGACCCATGGAGGGAAAGGATGAGAGCTGTGTTGCAGCAAGAATTAGCTGAGATCGTACAAGAGCATGGCAAGGCTGTCTGGCCTGGTGTCAAAGATGAAGAAGCCAAGGCCAGTTATCGCTTCTTGAAGGCGGTGAACGTGAGAAGCTGAATCATCCCTTGTTAAGGTGCAAAGAAAGAACACAAAGCGTCCCAAGTTTTATTAATTTAATACATACTAATTTAAGACATTTAAATGCTGCAAAATAGACCAAATTGTGGTCTCATGTCACGTGAGCCAAGGATGAAAGGAGAGTTGAGCACGGCATCTTAGAACAACGACAGTGAGTGCTTGCACACCCATATATCCCCAGAGACAAGAATACTTTGCAAGGCCATGTTAAAACACAATCTTCATGGCAGAAGGCATGGGTGATGAGAGATGTTGGGCTAATTGAGTGGGGAGGTAAAGTCAAGTCCACCTCCTGGCACCTGGGTCTGACCTTATTATTATTATTTTTTAGTTCATATAGCGCCAGCAGCTCACAAGCATCAGGGCGCTGACGTGTACACGAAAGGACAACACATATAAAATCACAGGACAAGGCGCTCACAAAGTGCCTTCTTTCTTAGGACCGGATTATCATTTGAACAGATGAGTCTTGAGTTTTTTTCTGGAAGCTTGTGTAATTTTGTTCTAGTCTTACAGAGACGGCCAAGTTGTTCCACATCGAGAATGCTTTAATGTGGAAGGCTTTCCCAAGTCCGTTAGACTTTTTGAATCGGGCATTTCGATTTGACAGTTTGAGTCCAATCTGAGTGTCCATCTTCGTACGTTTGTGACCAGTTTGTTTTTCAGGTAAAACGGGGCAGACACGTGTATGCATCTGTGTTTCAGCGTCATAGCCTTAAATGCAGTTCTTTCCTCAATGGCTAACCAGTGTAGATTCTTTCTGTCCTTGCTTATGTGTTCCTTTTTGGACTTCCTTTCAATAATCCTTACCGCATTGTTTTGGATGTTTTGGTATTTGGTGATGTGATCCTTATTTGCTCCCAACATAAGGGCGTTGCAGTAATCCAGCCTAGATAAAATGGTGGCCCTGGCTATTGTTGCACAATTTTCTTCACTTAGGTAAGGGCGTATTGACTTGAGGAAACGCGGGTGATAAGCGCAGTTCTTGTTTACTTGGAGAACATGGACTTTGGCATACATGGACAAATCCATGTAAATCCCTAATGTTTTTACTCTGTCTACCACTTTGATTTGGATGTTGTTTATGTGGAAGGATTCATATGAGCTATTAAGTTTGGCTCTGGCATGGATTGGACCTAAGACCATTAGCTCCATTTTATTTGCATTAAGACATCGCCAGTTGTTATTCATTCAGTACTCAATGTATTTGTAGAGTTCTTCCACCCTTGCACTATCCTGTTTGTAGTCTCCACTCAATTCCACCACCAGCTGAATGTCATCGGCATAGTTGGTGAAAAAGACATCCAATTTGTCGAGGACCAGACATAAGAATCTTGTGTGCTGCTAAGTGAAATGCATGTTCCAGACATGGCACGAGCATGCCAAACCAATTATAGAGGCACATATAAAGAAGGGCTGTATTGTTTGAAGACCAATGGTAAACTGAGTACTTAATAGTGTTGAAGATTACATGTTTTAGAGGTGGGCATAATTTGTCCACCTGACAGTAGATAACCAATCACAATCCCAGCCCGTATAGAAAGTATACTTAGATGATCCCCTTGAAACTATCACAATCCCTCGAATTCTTTTCTTATTTGCTACCTAGTATGACGTCACATCTGGTGCATTCTTTGTACATAAGGCTATTTTTATGAGAAATGCATTGAGAGCTCGAGCGAACATCCGTTGTTGTCCATTGTAACTCCCTGTTTAAGATAATTGTTAATAAAACAGCACCTTTGCAATCTTCCGGAGCTGGTTCGATTATTTGTTGTAAAAGTTATTCTGCATTCCGATCCATTGCATGCACGATACCCAAAGGGCCATATACTCACGTGGTAGCAGTGCGGATGGTTGGAAAAGATCCAAACTAGTTTGTCTCCAGATTTTTGGATGATCAGGCATCCTCCACCATTAGCCGGAAGATTGCGGGGTTTCTTGTGGAGAGCAGCTGATAGAAATAAACTTGCAAGAAGAACCGAGACAGTGGACAGGTCCCCCTTTGAAGAAATCCCTGCCTGGTTTCCACAGGCATTCTGTGGCTGGAAGGAGAACTGGTCGGATTTGAGGAGGAATCGATATCGAAGGCCTTGGGTCAATTAACAAATAAATGGTGAGTAGACTAAGGGGAATGGCAAATGAAGGGCGATGGGAGTGTGATATCCTTTGAGTAATGGGAAATATTGTGTGAAGAAAAGGTAGCACCCAGAGTCCTGGCTAAAGAGAGTTTCAGAAGGAGACATTTCAAATCCCAATGGGGTAGAGCAGAAACATATAACGTGTCAACAATTTTACGTAAGGTGATGTCTCAAACCCTGTATAGGGTACAAAGTAAAGGCGAGAGAGCAAAAGGTGATCACAGTGTTTATTAATGTGTAAAGTCGACTAGTCTGCATGTTGTTTGTTGAGTAAAAATATCGAAGAGCGATTGAAGTTGTGACGTAATGAAAAGTTGAGGAGCAATAGTGATTAAGCCTAGTGAAGTAATTGGTACCAATCAAAAGGTAGAGATATCTAAATAAGAAATTAGAGGCTTGAACGGCGATTGATGGTACATGCTCATTGTTTTAAAGGTGTTGAAAAAGTGGTCATTTAAGCAAAAGTATGAAGGTTACTTCATAAGTCTGGTAAGTATTGACTGTCAATTGAGACTTGTCATTATGGGAGATACTCCTCTGATGCACTTATGTAAAACATTACCAAATCATAAGCCCAAGCTCAAACAGTACAGTGCGGAATGGGTGAAAGGCACAGAAGATAAAATGTTCATACCGTGGCCACAAGGGGGATCATTGTCAAAAGCGGTATTGCAACACAACGCCACATACTTGCACACTGCGTACATGGGGAAGAAATTAGAGAAAAGATTAGTGATTTTAGAACTCTGGAAACTGTACCAGGAAGAAAGGGAAGACCCTCCACCCGAGGAGTGGATACTTAGTCAGTGAAAGGAGGAAGTAAAAGGCGCTAGTACGGAAGAAATACGGTTGTACGCTTTAAAGGAGTTGAAAGCGGCAAAGGGGTATAGTAGACGAACCCCCAGCTTATGGTAGCAATGATAATACAGAGGAGAATAAGAGAAAAGAAACAATTTATGAGATCATACAAGGCAAAGAAGAAAGGAGTGAGAGGTTGAATCTGTCTGATGGAAATAGACAGGGAGATTAAGAGATGGAAAGGAGAGAAGGATAAAGCTGACGAGATAGCGCTCGTGCAAAACGAATAGATGGGAGGACATATTACTTCAAATAGATTGGAAAAGCATTGAGGAAGTTAGGCAAAAAGAAGATAAGGACGAACAAAAAAGAAAGGACAAAGAACAAGAGAAGAGATTGAAAGAAGATGAGCAGAAAAGGAAGGGCAGGCTGGGACGAGAACAGCTATATCACGAGGAGCAAGAGAAAAAAGAATAAAGACAGAAGAACAAAGAAAGTATGACAATAGGCAGAGAGCGATAGAAGATAGGGATATAAGAGAAAGGAAGAGAGAATAGGAGAAAGCGCAAAGATTAAGGGACAAAAGATTACAGAGCCAAAGGGAAGAGGAGGAAACAAGGGAAGGAGTAATGAGAGAAGAACAAAGGCAAGAGGAAGAAAGAATTCAGAGGGATGCGAGAAAGCAAAGAGAACTAGATGTAGAAATAGAACGAAGAAGACGACAGCGGGGTCGTGATACCAGTCTCATGTGTAAAGAACCAGTAGGGCCAAACCCAGAAATACGATGGGACAGAATAGAAGAGATTCCTCTGATGAAGGAAGCAATGCCAATGGCATCTAGAGTAGTATTGGAAGAATAAAACGTTGATGCAGTGAGCATCAGAGAACAGATCGAAAAAGGCCTATCAAGAATTAAAGGAAGGTAGCAATAATGGAATTGGAGGGAAGAGGAACCAATCCCTAGCATTTCAATTATGAAGCGAAGAAGGAATTCCGTTCAGTCACAAATGTAGAGCATTGCCCTTAAGTAGACTGAAACTAGACAAAGGTGAGGTAGAGAATAGACACACTAGTTGGGGACACGATAAGTCAGACGAGGAAAAAGAATCCAGTCTTGGGGTAGGAGGAAGGAGCGCGTGCGGCCCTGAAGGAAGTCTGCAAATAGATAAAGAAGTAAGATGGTCAGATCTCAAACAACCTAAGGATAGGACGCCAGATCCTATGGCATATCTTGAATGTCCCAGAGGACGATTGTATAGTGAGAAGGGAGAATCGCTGCTATATGTGAGCAGGTTAAGGTCTGAACCCTCGGAGGGGACCTTTTAAATCAGTAACCATCATAAAAGCATGGGGATGAAGAATAACTCTTACACCAAAAAATAAGACTGACTCAGGAAGTTGGCAAAATGTCTCCTCTGGCAGTTTTATTTTCAATTGTATAAAACAGGGAGTTACAACGGACATCAATGGATGTTCGATCATGCTTTACATCAGTTTGCATAAAAAACACATTTCTATAACAAAAATTCATCATACATGACATCATACTACGTGGCAAACTAAGAAAACCTATGGGAGATGGTGATTGGCTTAAGAGGAACACCTAAGTATGCTTTCTTGTGGGATTAGGTTGTGATTGGGTCTCTGCAGTCAGGTGGACAACTTATGCCCACCCCTAGTGCAATTCATCTTCATCAGTTACTAGATACACGGCACACCATTGGCTATCAAAGTATAAGGCCATTTGTATATGGTCTTCTACAATTGGTTGCCACTCTTGTACCCTTCTGGAACATTCGATTCACTAGCAGCACATAAACTGGAATGCCAGGTACCAGCGGGTGGACTTGAATATGTCTCCACACCCAATTAGTCCAACATCTCTCATCGCTCATGCCTTCTGCCATTAAGATTGTCTCTGAACTTGTCCTTGCAAAGTATCACTGCTCCTGAGAATTAAATGGAGTGTAGGCACACGATCATTGCAGTTCTGGTCGGTACGCCCAACTGCTATTTCCATCCTGGACTCACGTGACAGGAGACCATATTTCGGCCTGTTTTGTGGCATTTAATTGTCTTGAATCAATAAACTTGGCACTCATGATGTTCTTTCCTGCACCTTAACAAGTGCTGATTCAGTTTCTCATGTTCACTGTTCTTCAAGGATAGATAACCAGTTCTTGGCCGCTCTATCCTTTGACACCAGGCTAGACAGCTATTCCAGGCCTTTCCTTGATCTTCAGCTGTTTTCTTGCTGCAACACAGCCCTCTGATCCTTCTTTCTTCATGGGTCTGAGATTACTAAACATTTGACACTGATGTCCAGAATTGTATATAATGGTGGCACTGCCTGCAGTCTATTCAAATGGTATAGCCAGCATTTATGACCACTTAGTCTACTTACATTACTGCATCTGTACAGTTATAAAACGGCTTGCATTTTCTGCAGTGCTCTTCACACGTGCAATCTTCATTCTGCATATGAAAGTTTGCTTGATTTTTTACTTTGACATCAGATTCTATAAGTTCTTATGCAAGGGTACATCATATAGGGTCTTCTTAATGGGCACCTTTTCTCGAAGGCTCTCTGTGAAATTGGCACAATGACTGGTGTCGTGCATGTCACAATTTTCGGTTTCCAACATATAGGCAGGATCGGGGCGCGACTTCCAGCAGATGCATTGAGCTGCTCCTCTACACTCCCCCCTCTGGTTGATTCATCAACCACTCCTTCATCAGTCTTCACATCTTGGTATCCTTTCTTGAAAAAGTGCTTCTTTGGTGTCCAGATTTTCACTACTCCCTTCATGGATCCTGTTGACTTTACATGTTCATCAACACTCAATGTCATATAGTGGCATTGTCCATTCGGATAACAGTAAATCCATCATCCCACATACTTCTTGTGATTCCTTGGATGCAGGAACTTCATTCCCTCATGTGCTAAGATGCTGGCCTCTATATATTTTCTGATCTCTTGATCTGTCAATTCCTTGGGTCCAAACCCTGACTCGACATTGATCATGATCTTCATTCCTACTGCTTTCTTTGCTATCTTTTTGCACTGTGTGATAATTATCCTGATCACATAGAATCCAAACATTATCATCACCAATACTGCGCCCAGGAGTTTGAAGATAGTCGCCATCCATTGTGTAACACATGAGAAGATTGACATGAACCAACTGTCATCTGCAATATCTTCTGTCTCATCTTCCATCTCCTTGGGTAGAATCATCAGCAACGTTATGGCCTCTGTCAAGGTCCCATTCTCGTCATCATGAGAAGGTATGAATGTGAAACATAATTCTCCAATTTTGGCACAAACTCCTCCATCCATTGTTGTGATCATATCAAGGACATATCTGTTCTGGAGGGTCATCAATCTTATGGCCTCAGTTCTTCCCTGATAGCATTGAATCCCTTTATGGCAGTGTTGATCATCTGCAGGAACTCCCAGCGAGTGATCTGTAACCAATTTTCATTCGCCATTGTCTGGATCCCTGGCATAAAGATAGTCATGAAGATCGAAGCAGTCTTGCTGAATATGCTATGCTCACAAGGAATAGCATCAAAGGCTTCAATTGATTTAGCTGAGGAATAATTCTCCCTCCTTGTTTGGTTGAGAAATTCAAGTGATATTCTCCTCCTCAAAAGGGCATTCACCTTCGGAAACTGTCCAATGTTCAGATCGCTTTGAGAAATCACTAATGATGGAACATGAATAAGCACTATAGAATACATACCTCCCCATTCTTTGGGCAGCTTCATGTATGCTCTGGACCCACAGGCATAATAGTGGTCCATCAGAATTAAGGTCCCATCCTTCATGCCTGGTACATCAAAAATTCAGCCACACTGGTGATTTTCTCCAACCTTCCTTGTGCCATTTTTTCTGAAACACAAATATGCACTTGCTAGAGGTACTATCTGCAATGGTCCTCCTTTATCATCGACCCATGTCAACAACTTCACAATCTTTGGCCAGTGATTCTTGCATTCATTCCCTGCAGTATCAATAACTGTTTCTTAGTACCCAGTTAATGCTGCTGCTTTACACACAATCAGGCTTCCAGCCCATCCTTCTGGAGTCAGCAGTGTTCCTTTGATTTGCAATGGACTTCTTTCCCAGCATCTCTGTATTTCTTCTTTATTCTTGTCTTGACAATCTAGCATCTTGTTTTCTTTCCTCCGGATTCCTGCTCCACTCATTCCAGACTGTTCATATCTGATCACTAGACTCTCCATTTCTGGCACCACTCCTGTCTTCAAATCTTGCACACAGTTATCTTCCCTTTGAGATGTCATTACAGTTACACATATCAGGAATGCTGTTCTGCCTTGGAACTGTCCTCTTATCTGGCAGAGTGTGAGATGCTTCAGGCAATGAGATTTCTGCACTGGCACTTCTGTAGCTATGAATATTTTAGAGGTTCCAATTGCATAAGGTATGAGTGCAGACATAGCAGCTCTCCTTAGACGTTCTCTCTCCAACCTTTTTAATGTGCTGATACCACATGTTATGACCCAAGTGTGCTATACTATCTAGATACGTGTTTATCCCATTTTCATCTTCCTCTGCATTTCTCTTGTGTCTCTTTAACAAAATGTCTGCAGCCCATGGAAACAACTCTAAAGTAGCTCCATGCAGAGGAGAAAACACGTGAGACCTTAGCTCGCTGGTAATGGGCAAATCTACAAGAGTTCCTGTAGTGGGGAGAATCAAAGGGACTTCTGCCTTTTTTGGATCAAAAGTATAAAACATGTGAATCATAAGAAACAAAAAGACACAAAGCATAACTGTGCACATGTATATCACAAACCAAATTAATGATCCTCACCATTTGTGCCATTCTGGAACTTCTTGAGCTTGCTCATTCTCTGAAATCATGTTATGTTCAACATTTTTCATTTTTACTGCAATTTAAGGAAGGAAAAACACTTTACTCAGGTAACTGTAATAGTTCGGTACTTGCAGTTGTTCCTCTACTATTGCTATGAACAGCCTTCTGATTACAGGGCCATTCTTAGGATCCTGTAAAAAAGTGTGGATGTCCACATCTCTTCTAACAAGGGCCGGAAAGGTCGAAGACTAAACACACAAATAGCAAGGGCGATACAATGCACATTACTTTCGGGGAGAATAATAAAATCAGCCAAACAAATATTCAGTAAGACATGAATCGGGGTACTGTTCACGTTTCCAATTCTTAAGCAAGTGTTGTCGTTTAGGCATATTCATGAAATATCAGAGTTTCCCTAAAGTTCATGCTCAAGATTCCTGTGGCTTTAGCAAAAGAGTTGCACGCCTACTATAATATCTATAAGAAGTGTCCAAGCCACAGTCCAAATGCAAATCTGCATTTATTAGTCAGTTTATAGCCTTATAGTCCTTCTTCTTTGTCATTGATCGAGTCTGCACGTGCTGAAATTCTTCTTCTTGTCTTGCTTCTGAATCGATGGCTGGGGGTGCTGTGGCCTCGCCGGTGTAGAGCTTGATGTCATTCAGGTGATTCCAAGTTTATCTGCTTTGAACTTTTACTGCTGAAGGGAGTAATGTTCTTTACTACATACGGGCCATCAAACCTTGGCTCGTGCCAATTGCTAATGAAGTTTTATATAACACAGTGTCACCAGCAAAAAGTCTTGGGGCTGATAAAAGTTCTGAAGATCTGGTTGCTAAATGGTTTTCATCTGTGTTCTGAGACCGAACCCCCTTGGCACTTGAGTTGATCTGAAATGAGAGAGATACTAGCGGTGATACATGTCAAATAATCACGTAATTCATTTCCTAACATTTTTGCTATACTCTGGGCATCACTTCTACTCCTCCAGAGTCAAAGGCATTTTCATGCATCTTCCTGTCACTAGTTCGTGGGGTGTGAGGTGATGGTCCGAACCAGGCTGATTCCTTAGGGCATATACAAATAAGGACAGGCAATCGAGCCATCCCTTTTCCAGTGTCAACTTGAGCTTGGCAATCCCTTCTTTAAAGAGGCCATTGTGTTTCTCACATAATCCGTTCGCTTGTGTGCTTAATACTCAAAAATAATCCTATCTGTTTGAATACTTCATTGACAAAATGTGCCCCATTATCGGAACTCGGCACTTCTCACACTCCCCACCTTGGAAGACTTCACATACTAAATACATTGCTCTGCAAGTGGCAACAGGGTGTGTACATGGACCTGCTTCGATCCACCCAGAGAAGGGGTACACCAACACTATCAGATACCTGTATCCACTACATACTTTCAGCATAGCAACATAATCGATATGTAAATGCTGAAAATGACCATTCGGTCAAGTAATTACTCCTCTAATCGTTTGCAGTGTATGCCCATACATATGCCCATACATATGATGCAGTTTACTACATAAAATGCAATGTGTTCTAACAGGTTTGGAACAAACCAGTTTTCTGCAATTGTTGCAGCAAGACTTTCCCTAGTTATATGCACTGGGTAGTGCAGTTGTTCAAGCGCTACCCTTGACAAGGCTATTGGCATCACCGGCTTTCCAATGCTATCGTGTCGCCATAATGCCCCAGTTGGGGATAAAGAACACCCCTTTCACTTCCACTATTCCTGCTCTTTCTGTGGCGCACTTCCTTGAATCTCCATTAATTGCATTCTTGGTAAATGATTAAATCCTTATTTCACTATTATAATCATGACTGCTTTCTCCCTATCGCCTGGAGTATAAAAACTTGAAATATCTGATGAATACACAACCTATTTGGCTTCTGCGTCTGCGGCTTTGTTCCTGCAAGAACTAGAATCAGTTTGCTTAGTATGCACTGCACATCTAACTATTGCTGTGGCTACTGGGAGTTGTAATGCCTTAATAAGCCTGTCCATTAAAGATGCGTGCTGCACTGGAGTGCCGCCCGCTCAGAGGTAGCCCCTCCTTTTCCAACATGCTAACCCTGCAAACACGGTTGACGTCACATAGGCGGACTCACTGTACACCATCACTTCCTGCCCTGCATGATTTTCAAGCGCGACAATAAGCGCTACCAATTCTGCCGCTTGCGCTAAAAAGTGAGACGGTAGTCTTGCACTTGCTACAACTTCAAACTCGCCATTTGCTCTGTGCCTCAACACACCTGCACCTGAATGCCTTTCTCCACTCAATTGATCAATTCTCGACGAACCACCAATAAAAAGAATTTCCCCTCCTGACAATGCATTTTCCTTTACATGTGGTATATCATCATAAAACTCTATATAATTTGCACAGCCACGAACATGCTCTCCCTCTGCTACTGTCTCAGCTACAAAGGTGGCAGGGTACACTATTTTACATCTGACCATTTTAATCGCTGGGTTTGAGATTATCACTTCATAAGCAGAAGCTCTCTGAGATGTCAATGTTTCCTTGGCTTTTTCTCATATGGCAAACAAAGCATGTCCTCCAAAAAGTGTCATAGAGCAGAAAATTACAATGCTTGTAGATTACTTAATTGTGAACGCAGTGCTGCCAATGACTGTTCGCAAGGGAAGTGTGCCTTCATAACTGAGTCTAGAATCCCACTGTAATATGCTAGAAGCTTATACCCCAATGTGGTCCTCTGTGTAAGCACTGCAGTCATGACTGTCCCATTTGTGTGTGAAAATAATTCCTAAACCAGGAGCTGTACAAATTGCTTTCTTGAGCTCTTCAACCCCCCCACCCCTCCATTTCTTGAGTCCATCTGATTTTCTCCTTGTTTGCCTGTGCTTTCTTTGGGGCCTGCAAAAGGGTATGAGCTATAGTAAAACACGCAGGCTCTTACATAATTACATAGCCCCAAAAACTGCTGCTTCTGCTTCACTGTGTGTGGTTTTGCAGTTTTCATGATCGCCTCAGCTCTTTCAGGTGTCACTCTCCTTCCCTCATGTGAAATTAACTGATCTACTTATAACACCTCTTCTTGACAATACTGTAGCTTCTCTTTGTCTACCTTGCATTCGTTGTCTGCTGGGATAGTCATCAACTGAACTGAGTCCTGTTGGCACTCATCTTCTGTGGTGCTACAAATTAAAATGGCATCTATGTACTGTATCACGGCACTCTTCAAATCAATACTGCCTAGGTCCATCTGTTGGACTCTATAAAAGATTGATGGAGATTCACAGTACCCTTGGGGCAACCTAGTGTGTTTCAGACGAGTCTGGCGAAACGTAAGTGGAGGCAAGTCTTGTGAGTCTTTGTGCAATGGGATTTAGATGAATTAATTTTTCAAATTGATCACTGTGAAATATCGAGCTTCAACTTGGATACTGCATAGCATTGTTGCCGGGTTAGGAACTAAAGGAAACTCTGCATCTACAATCTGGTTAATTGGTCTCATATATTGTATGAATCTCCATGATCTTCCCTTTGATTTTTTCACAGGGTACACAGCAGTGTTGCATGATGATTCAGACAGCACCAGGATACCTTGTTCCAGTCTTAAAAATACCCTCATCCACCTCTCGAGACATTGGGTACCGTCTTGCTCAAGGTAAAATTGCTCCTGGCTTCAGCTTTATTTTAACTTCCCATATCCCCTTCAATAGGCCTATGTCATAAGGGCCTATAATCCATAAAAAGCTTGGCACTTTCTCCAAGTCTTTGTCAAAAAATGCTGGGCGCTGGCGCATTTTCACCATGTGCTGTGGGATCTCCCTTTTCTCTATTATAATCCAATATGTGAATCTCATTAAGAACACTACTTCATAATCGGCTGGGACATCTCTAAACATGTCATCGTCAGTGACGTCAGTCAACCAACTCCCTTCCTCAATAGCTATCACTGTCCTCCATGGTCTACCCTCGTCATCTGTGTCTTCAAGCATTGCCATTTCCCCTTGTACTATGGCTTCATCTAATTCTATTGGGTTGATCTGTCCCCCCTCTTCATCCATGGGTATCTGTGGTCTGAACAAGAATTTGTAAGGTATTCTCATAATCTTCCCTACTAAGCCAGGTAGCCATTTTAACAAAAATGTCAACCCCATAAAGAAAAACCTCTGGCTCCATTGGAACGCCTCGCAGAGCCAATTGCCCAGTAAATGCCAATATAAATTCACCTGCATTCCTGTAGTGTATTCCAGGAGTGGAACACACTATCCTTTCATTTGTAAAAGAAATCGTCATGTTGAGTTTTGTCATCAAATCTCTTCCCAAAATGTGAACTGGCGTCTGTTGTGAATATAACAATGGAACAGACATGTCACACTCTCCTATAGAGACTGTTAAGTCACTTGTAAAAGGAACTCAACTCGTAGCTTCAGACAGCCCTTGAGCAGTCATGGCATTTCCGTACATTGTATATTTTCCCTCTAGTATACAGGAACGGGTAGACACAGTGTCTACTAAAAATGAAAAAGATTTGCCTCCTATAGCCACATCGACCCTTGGTTCCTCTTGGGGGTCTAATGTCACTGATAATACTGAACACATCAAGTCACCCTGTGAGATGTCCTATTGTGGATACTTGCATATCCTGGTGCTCGTGAAAGGATTTCCTCCCACCATAGTGATATCCCCTATTCTAGGGGTCAATAACTGTCCCGTATTTGCATTCTGTTGTATCTGCATAGGGGCGTGTTGTGGCTGCCCTTGCAGTGGATCCATCTGTGCTTGCTGTAATTGCTGTGATTACTGAGCCTGATGCATTTAAGGCGTCTGTGTCTGATGAACTATATGATCTTGGGCAAACCCTTCCCTAGTTTGTGAGCTAGATGCTGGAGGATAAGCTGTCCCCCCTCTTGAGAATTGACCATTCCGCACATACTCTTTGCTACCGCATATGCATGCAATGTGCCCTGTCATCCCACAAGTCCATCATATGGGAGGAGCCCTTCTAACTAATCCCCCTAGGTTGAACCCTCCTTGCACATTCTGATTCTCATTCTGTGCGTTCTGAAGCCCACCTTGATTGTTTTGGAATCCACCCCTTCCTCTATATCCCATGCCTCTACCTCATGGTACAAACCCATTCCCTCTTTGGTCCATCGGGAGCTGATTATTCGCCTGAGATGTACCGACTGCTTGCTGTACTCCCATTCCTTCTCTGCTTGTCAATACCACCCCTTCTATGGCATATTTTGACAATTTCTTCTGAACTAGTTTAGCTTCTTCGAGTTTTCTAGCCTTTTCTCTCTTCTTATTTTTCTCCTGCAAGAGTTGACAGTGATGCACTATTGTCAATTGTATTTCTGCCCATGGCTTTGCTTCTATTCCCACTTGCTTCTTCATTTGCTTCTGTACCTGCTCGGGCAACCCCTGACATAGAATGTGGTAAAATAATGCCACAGTTTTTTCCCACGGCTCCCTTGTTTCAAGAGTCCAGTACTCTTGCATGTCCTGAATGTAAGCAAGAGGATATTCCTCTTCTTTCATTTTACACGTCATGATTGCACCCATGTCTGATGTGTCAGGATACTGTACCCTCAGAGCCCTCCAAACTTCTGCTCTGCAATTATTAAACAGTGCTCCATTGCACTGTGTTCTGTGATGTCACACTCAAATAGCCTGCTCTCTTCCATATGTCATCAGTTCTCTCCCCAAGAATGGGTGCTAGGAGACCCTTAATGTCCCCTATGGCTGTTGTATTTCCTCCTGTCATTTTTTCCAATTCATAAATCAATTTTCCCAAGCTCGATGTGAAACTCGGAAGGTTGCATCTTAAATTGTCTTTGTCCATCTGTGGCCATGGAATATACTGTGATCTTGCTCCTCCTTTTTCTAATAAGGGAATCTGTATAAACCATAACCCACAATCTGCTCCCATCGTCTGCCTACCCATAGTAGGGACAATGGGCCTCATTACAGGTCGGGCGGTCGGAAATAACAGTGGCGGTAAACCCGCCGCCACTGTTAATTCCGGACCGCCCGAGCCCGACTCCTGCAGGCGGGAGGTGATGTTCCCGCCAGGTCTGACCTGGCGGGTTTAACACCGCCCGCCTACAGGCGGACGTGGAAACAGCAGCACCATCACAGGATGGTGACGGTGTTTCCACTTCCCCATTCCCATTGAGTCCTATGGGACTCAATGGGAATGGGGATATACCGAATTCCGCCTCCGGAATTCCCGGGACACCAGGGTCGTAATGCCCTGGTATTTCCGGGAGTCACGGAGGTGGAATGTTAATACGAGTCCGGCGGTAACCAGGCAGTTTTACCGCCTCGGTTATGCCCGACTCGTAATGAGGCCCAATGGTTCTTGACCACCTCCGCCCTGGCAACGATGTTAACCTGCTCACATATGGTGGTGATTCTACCTTCTCACTACACAATCGTCCTTTGGACTCTCTGGATATGCTATGGGATCTGGCATTCTATCCTTTGATTGCTCTATATCAGACCATCTTACTTCTTTTTCCACCTGCAGGCTTCTCTTGGGGGCACATGCACCTCCTCCCTCCTCTCCATGGAATGATTCCCTTTCTTTGTCGGACATATCTATTAACCAACTAGTGTGCCTCTCATCCCCTTCACCCCTATATCATGTCAGTCTGCTTAGGGATAAGGCTCTATGCTCGAGACTGAACAGAGTTTCCTCTTCGCTTCATGATTGGAAGACCAATTTATGATCTCCCTTCCCTCAGCTTCTGATTTACTACCTTCCCTAATTCCTGGTAGACTTTATCAAGCCTATCTCTGATATTTCCTATATCAAAATTCTCTTCTAAGTCTACTCTAGATGGCCCTGACGTTGCTCCCTGTAACGGGAGGAACTCCTCTATAGTGCCCGATTGTATTACTTGACTGGGCTGCATGAGCTCCTTTTTCATGAGGTTAATGTCACGCTCCCGTTTCTTTCTCTTTCATTCTAATTCTTCATCTAATTCTCTTCACTTTCTCTTCTCCCATCTAACTCTCTCCTTTCTTCCTCTTCTTTTCCGCTTTGTATTCTTCTATCCTATAATTTCTGTACTTCCTCCTCTTATCTTTTTCTTTCTTGTCCATCCCGTTCTCCTATTGCTCTGTGCCTATTGTCATGGTGCCTTTGCGCCTCTGCCCTTTCTTCTTTCTTTTGTTGCTCCTCCTGATGCATCTGCTCTCACCACTGTCTGCTTTTTCTTTTATGTTCATCTTCCTTTAATCTCCTTTCTCATTCCCTGTCTATATATGTAATATATATTTGATCGCTCACTTTTTCCCTTTTTGTCCTGTGAGATCTTAAAGATCTCTGCTTTTCTCTTACTCTCAGATGGACTGTCGTCACGGCTATAAGAGGGTGGTTCGTACATCGGATTACTATACCGGTTGCTGCTTTTAGTTCCTTTAACAGATACAATCCTAAATCTTCTGTATTATCACTGTTTACTTCCAGCAGGTATGGGGAGCTGAGGGCTCAACACCACCCTCCGTACTCTGATTAAGGAAATACTCTTCAGGTGGAGGATCTTCCCTCTCTTCTTGATGCATCTTCCAAAGCTCTAACACAGCAAATCTTTTTTCTAACTTCTTTCTGTGCCTGCAAGTATGTGGTCATGTGTTCTTTCGACAATGTGATCCCCCTTGTGGCCATGGCAGGAACATTTTATCTGCTGAGCCTTTCACCCTTTCTGCACTGTACTCTTTGAGCTTGGGCATGTGCTTTGGCAATGTCTTACATAAACGCATCAGAGGAGTAATGTCTCCCATTGTGACAAGTCTCAATTGACTGTCAATACTTACCAGTCTTTAAAAAATACCTTTATAAAAACAAAACAATATGAGCGCACTTCAACAATCGCTGCTCAAAACCTTTATGTCTCAAATTTTCTCTGTCTGCCTCTGGATCGGCACTGATGGTTTTCCCAGGCTGATAGTACAACTTCTTAACTTCATCTTAGTTCTCATACTACAGTTTGTGTTGTTCCTCGACACCTTAATTCAACATAAATACACAACACAGAAAGACAAGTCGACTCTTTTCACAAAAACCTTAGTAATGTCTCTTACTCTCTGCCCATAATAATACCCTGATTTACAGAGTTTAGCTTGTCACATTATGTGGACCATCCTGCACGGTATCCTAGATTACTCCAGTTGGAGTGTGAGACAATCTCTTCTAAAACCCATTGGGTTAGGACTCTCAAGCCTTCTTTATATCCTTATCTCTCTTTTCACACACAAAAAATCTCCCGTTACCCCATTACATTTTCTCGTGGCTTTCCTTACTTTTTAAATTACCACAACCCCATCCCCTCAGTTTGCCATTCCCCTTAGTCTACTCACCATTCGCTTGTTCAGCTGGAAGCCTTCGTTATCGTATCCTCCTCCAATCAACCACTTTCACCTTCCATCCGCAAAGTTCCAGTGGAAACCAGGTAGGGATTTCATCAAAGAGGGACCCTGCCCACTGTCGAGATTCTATATGCAAGTTTTCTATTCAGCCGCTCTCCACAGGAAACCCTGTTATCTTCCAGCTAGATGGTGAAGGATGAACAATCATCCTAAGCTCTGGCGTCAACAGGTCGATGGGTCTTCCTTGCAACCATTCGACAATGCTACCACGTGAGCACTCGGAGGGGCCCTTTTAAATCAGTAACACATCATACAAGCATGGGGATGCAAAATAACGCTTACAACAAATAATAAGACTGACTCAGAAAGTTGGAAAAATGTCTCCTCCAACTGTTTCATTTTCAATGGTCTAAAACAGGGAGTTACAACAGACAACAATGGATGTTTGATCATGCTTTCAATCATTTTGCATAAAAACACATTCATATAACAAATATTTGTCATACATGATGTCATACTATGTGGCAAACTAAGAAAACCTATGGGAGATTGTGATTGGCTTAAGAGGAACATCTAAGTTTACTTTCTTTAAGGGATTGGGTTGTGATTGGGGCTCTCCAGTCGGGTGGACAACTTATGCCCACTCCTAGTGCAAGTCATCTTAATCAGTTACTAGATACACAGCACACCATTCGCTATCCAACTATAAGGCCCTTTCTTATATGGCCTTCTACGATTGGTTGGCATGCTTATACCCTTCTGGAACATTATATTCACTAGCAGCAAGTAAGAAGGTACCCCAGGTGCCAGCAGGTGGACTTGACCGTGCCTCCCCACCCAATTAGCCCAAAATGTCTCAACGCTCATGCCTTCTGCCATTTAGGTTTTCTTTGAACTTGCCCTTGCAAAGTATCACTGCTCCTGTGAATAAAAGGGAGTATAGGCACACTGTTATCACAGTTCTGGTCAGTACGCCAAACTCTTATTTCCATCCTGGACTCACATGACAGGATACCATATTTCGGCCTGTTTTGCAGCATTTAATTGTCTTGAAATAATAAACTTGACACTCATGATGTTTTTTCTTGCACCTTAACAAGGGCTGATTCAGCTTCTCATGTTCACTGTTCTTCAGAAATAGATAAGCGGTTCTTGGCCGCTCCATCCTTTGACAACAGGCCAGTCAGCTATTCCAGGCCTTTCCTCGATCTTCAGCTGTTTTCTTGCTGCAACACAGCCCTCCGATTCTTCTTTCTTCATGTGTCTGAGCTTACTAAATATGTGACACCAATGTCCAGAATTCTATGTAATAGCAGCCGCAGCAGTCTGTTCATTATGTATAGACAGCCTTTATGATCATTTAGTCTACTTGTGTTACTGCATCTGTACAGTTATAAAACGGCTTGCATTTTCTACAGTGCTCTTCACACCTGCAATCTTCATTCTGCAAATGAAGTTTGCTCGATTCTTTACTTCCACATCAGATTCTATAAGGTCTTAAGCATCTTCTTCTTTGACAACTCTTCTCAGTGCGTCACGCCCATTTCTCGTGACGTCACCTGCCTCTTTTCTTCTCACCTTCATATTCCTTCTGGGATCTCCTCCAAGAGATTGTCATCTCTACTAGGTTACATCATATAAGGTCTTCTTAATGGACACATTTTCTCAAAGGCTCTCTGTGGATTTGGCACAATCACTGGTGTCGTGCATGTCACCATTTCCGGCATCCAACATATCGGCAAGATGGGGGCGGAACTTCCTGCAGAGCCGTTCAGTTGCTTCTCTACAGTTCTTTACCGACAAGGAGACAGACAGGGAAGATTGTCCCTGCCATGGATAGACTAATGCTGGGAGCCGACTCTGGATTGGGGTTCACACAGTTTCCCTTATTGAAAAAAGGGGGAGCAAGACCACAGTATATCCAATGGCCGCAGATGGGCAAGGATAATTTAAGGTCTAAGCTCCCGAGTTTGACTTCGGGCACTGGGAAATGGATATATGATTTTAAAAAATGACAGGAGGAAACACACTGGTTATAACGCTCACCTGGTATCCACAGGGACTCCACTCAGCCTGTCTGGACCTCCCATGACGTCGAACCCTTCCCTGGAACCTGGAATCTGTTCGGCTGGAGACTGGGCCTTGTTTTCTGGTGTTGTGTGCTCTCCGTCCTGCTCCTTCGGTGCAGGGGTGCGTCGGTCGATGTGGGTGCTATGCAACCTAGTTGCTTCACTGGTGCGGGCCCAAATGGGTCTGAGAAGGTAGGTTTGTTGATTCTTATTGAATTGTCCTCTTCTTGTCTCTTGCCCCCTTTATAACTTTTCCATTCTCCTTTAGGTGTTGGCGAGGCCGGAGATGGCGTTGAGCGGCTTAAGGGAGCCGACCACTAAGCGGTGAGTGAAAGCACAATGCGCTGTTTGCTTTTTCTTGTGGTGATCAAAGTCTCTCTCTATACCCTACATGCGCTGCAATGTCCCAGCGTGGCTGCTGGCTGAGTGAATGAGGTGCGGTGAGTATGCGCGATGTGCGGCACCTTCTTGTCCTTTATGTGCTAACCTGTCTTGTCTTTTCCCTTTGCAGGTCGATAGCATGCTCCAGAACTGAAGTTACCCTGAGCGGCTCGAGTCCAGGTAAGCATTTGACTCTAATTGCTGTTTTCGGATGGGCAGGGATACGCGTATGCATATTAATGTTTTTCCTTTCGTTTACTTCTTCTAGTATGCGGCGTGCCCAGATGGAGATGACACCGCCGTAAATGCTGCCCACAGGACTGGAGGAGGGATGGATAGAAGCAGAATACTCCCCAAGGTAAGTATACTATTAACGCTGTTCTTGTTCTTGCAGGTGCACGGATGCAGAGGAAAGGCGAAGGCCTACAGGAGACTGAGTCGAACACGGTGAGTGTCATGCTGCAGGTGCAGAGTAATACAAAGCGTGTTCCTCTCCCCGGGTGAAGTTTAAATAGCCTCAAAGTATCCCAGGTATCCCTGGGTTGAACCACACCCAAAAAGCTAGACCGTATAGCTGAGTTCATAGAACTGAGTTATGTGGGGGAATCCAAGTTGCCCACAGTACATTGCAGAGTCCAATGCCAGGTTGTCCTCAGAGTTATGTATGAGCATGACTCCAAGTGGGTCTCAGATAAGACAGAGAGATCTTTAAGGTCCATGTGGGTGATCGAGGCCTGGCTCCAGTATGTTGTCTCAGAGGGTTGGGGGCAGGGATCATGACAGCTCTCCCCCCTAAGGCCCCTCTCATGATGGTTCTTCTGTCTGGCCCTGGTTTGGTTGGATGGTTTTGATGGAATCTTTTGAGTAAACGAGGTGCATGGATGTACTCGCAAGGTTCCCATGTTATGTCTTGTGGGCCATACCCTTTCCAGTCCACTAGATAGTACAGATTAGAACTGACATATTTTTAGTCTAGAATGTCTTTAACCTCAAATTCTGGTTCCCCATTGATTACTACTGGCTTCGGTGGTATTGTAATGCGGGTTCCAGGTTGAACAGGTTTCAGGAGAGATACGTGGAACACAGGATGAATTTGCATGTCGGATGGGAAGGCTAGTTTGACTGCTATTGTATTTATCACAGAAGTGATGGCAAGTGGACCTAGGTACCTTGGGCAGAATCTCCGGGATCCTTTAATGGGCACATGTTTCGATGCGAACAATACTTTGTCTCCAACATGGTAATTGGGGGCCTTTGCTCAGCGCTGGTCAGTGAATTTCTTTTGACAATTCTTAGCTTGGAGTAAATGTTCGACTGCCCTTTTAAAGGTTTGAGAAATGGTCGAGTGCAAGGTTTTAATTGCTGGCATTTCCAGGGTGGTAGTGGCATCTAACTCTGAAGTGCGTGGATGCCTGCAATTTATGGTATAAAAAGGAGTCTGTCCAGTGCTGGTGTGTAGAGAATTATTGTAGGCATATTCAGCTATCCATAATAGGTCTGACCAACTACCTTCTGCTTGATGTAGCATACAGCGGAGGTACTGCTCGAGCATTTGATTCGTTCTCTCCGTCTGACCATCCGTTTGGGGATATTGACTGGTGGCTAACCGGATGTCGATTTGGGCCATAGAACAGCACTTCCTCCAGATGTTGGCCACAAATTGAGAACCACGATCCGAGACCAGTACCGAAGGAACCCGTGGAGCCATACGATGTGTTCAAGAAACACTTTGGCCAAAGTGGATGCGTTTGGGAGACCCTTAAGAGGAATTAACTGTGCCATTTTGGAAAACAGGTCCATTACCACTAGAATGGTGTTAAACCTTGACTGGGTGGTAAGTCGGTAATAAAGTCGAAAGACAGCGTATGCCAGGGCACTTGTGGAATATCCAATGGTTGAAGGAGTCCAGCTGGTTTCTGTTTTGATGATTTATTTTGTGCATATACTCCACAGGATTGGATGAATTGAATAATGTCCTTGCGCCACGTGGGCCACCAGTAACTTCGTTTTACCTTGACTAGGGTTTTTGCAATTCCAGGATGGCCCTCAATTAAGGAATCATGATAACCGGACATGACTTGTTCTCGTAGTTCTTTTTTCGGCAGAAATAAACGGTTCCTGAAATAGGGTAGCTGGTCCTTAATTGTGTGATGTTCACCTTGTGTACTCCATTCTAGCAATTGCTCGGGACCCATCAAACTTTGGATTTCTTCATGTAACTCGCTCTGAGACATGGTTGCTGTGATTCCTAGAAGTTTGTCACTTGGGATAATGGCTATTGGGTCGGGAATCTTGTATCCTTGTTCATCAATACCCATACAGGAAAGAGCGTCGGCTTTTCCGTTTTTCACTCCCGGGTGAAACGTGATCACGTAATCATATTCAGCGAGGAAAACGGCCCCGCATAGTTGCCACGAAGATTGAGCTTTTGCTGTTTTGAGGTATTGGAGATTTCGATGGTCAGTTATTACAGTGATCATGTGTCTGGCACCTAGGAGATAATGTCGCCAGGCCTTAAAGACTGACTTGATGTCTAGAAGTTCTTTGTCTGTGATAGCGTAAGCATTTAAGCTCGGGTGGTGTGAATTTACGCGACCAGAAGGCGACAGGGTGTAATTGACTCGTTTCTGGTGTTAAACAGGAAATCATATTGTGCCGCCTTTCTTATATATATTGGCCTAAGCCCAGTCGCTCTTTCGGAATAAAAAGTATATCGTGCCTCCTATTGTAACAAATATATTGATATTGGCCTACGCCAAGCTGCTCGAAAGTCAATTGCGAGATCTGTGCTACAAGGTCCTGACCTTTAATCTATGTAGGCTGCCATTTTAGGTCAAACCGCCATTTTAGGATTTAGGTGGAAAAGTCACCCTGGGAGCTGAAATGGTGGACGATGTCATTGCAAAATACAACCGGCCGTCTTGACCTCTGTACATCGCTAATCTGTAATCTGCCTGCAGGCTGCTTGTTGAGGTCATGAACTGAGACGTCGTCCTACGTTGACCTATGTGTAAAAAGATTACTCGTGAAATGAAACCAATCCACGAAAATGTATTATGATAATGTATTTACACATTGGACAAAGAACATCTGTTTTACTATATTTTGTAAATGTTTAAGAAGACCTGCAATACGAAACTTAGAATACACAGTTAATGCATACGCCTATTGTTACATGTAATAAAGAACAAACCAGTTACAAGCAGTTATTTTAGACACAGCAACGAACCCTAGAATAGGTAACACATAAAGTAGAATATTAACCCGAAGAGGGGTTGGCCATACCGCTCACAAAATGTATAAAAAGCGAATGCATTCTAATGTACAGTCTCTCACTGAACACACTGAACCACGCTGGAGTTCGTTTTGTTGTACTGAGGGCCGATAGCTATCTGACTTTGCACTGTTTTTGTAATTGTATTTGATAGAGAATAAAGTACTTTGCATGTTCCTTTGAAACCCACGTTTGGTGTATTTCCTTTTGGGGTACTCAGCCTCGATATTTTGGTTCTCTTTTCATAGTTGGCGCCCGAATAGGGACCCTCAAGATTGATGCCGGATTGTTGAAGGTTGACACTTGCTATCGGACCGGGATCGGACGGTGTACAAAAGTAAGGGGCCCCTGGATGAGACGCGACACCTCAGCAGCCCTGCACGATCCGATCCCTGGATGACTAGCCTGTGGTCTGAGACGGCATCTTGACGAGGGTCCACTTAGCGAGGCGGGCAGATTTGCCGGAATCACCATACGCAAGGTAAGATTAGCTAGGTAAAATTCTTAGAAGTACCGATCGGTCCTCCTTAGGTTTGGCCAGCTGAATCGTGACCCGATTCTTAATTTAACCCTGGCAATTTGAATTTTGGCGCATTGTATCTGCAGACAAAATTATTGACCAGGTAACACCAAGAATTTGAGATATGCCTGGGAAATTGTATACCTGCTTTAGGGCATTATTCTGCAGTGATAGACAATCTTTGGAATTTAGCCATCCGGCACCGCAGGAGGGGTTGCCGGCATGTACTATGTACTGTAAGCATGGCATTGGAAGTATAGTATTTAATGATATTTGGCACAGACAAACCAGGAATACCTCCGAACTTCAGTGGCCATCAATGGTAGTTTTGAGATCCCTCGCATTGAATATTTGGAGTCAGTATTGTTAAAGAAAAAGGCTAGACCTGCAGCATTTGATGTTTTACAGAATTGGAAAAAAGAGGCGTTACAACAGCTCAAGAGTAGAGAAAAACATGCGCACCGTCATAAGACGGTTGCCGAAAAAGCATTATTATATGAGCAGGATAAACAGGGTGAGTCGGCTAAAAATATGGAAAGGGTTTTTTTCACTTGGTATTCAGAAAATCTATCCTTCCAAAGATCTCCATGATTCTGACGAGTATTTTGAGAAAATATTAAATGAACGAAGGCCTGGTGCCTCTGCGCCACCTCCGTATGCTCCTCTTCCTGCTGCGGTAACTTTTCCTGCTGTTATTCCTATTCTTCCTGCTCAACCTGTTGTTCCTATTCCTTTGACTGTTGTTCCTCCGCCTGCGCCTCTGCCTCTTCCTGTCGCACCTGTTATAGCTCCTCCATCGAATTTGCCTATTCCCTCTCTTCTAAGTGGTCTTGGGCTGCTTGTAATCGATCATGGTGCAGGCTCGAAGGTCGTCACTCGCAGTACTGTACCACCGGAGAAGAAATGTGAGTTAATTGCATGGGCTAAACATTGTATGGAGAAGGATGATCAGGCTAGTGTTTTTTCCACACTTTCTAATACAGATAATTTCCCTGAGAAAAATGTTTTTATTGAAGGTTTGGGGATTCAGTTATGTATAATGTGGGAAAGATTAAATAATACGGATGTTCCGCAAGGATTAAGAGATCTAAATACTTTAGCACTTTCCAGAGATACTGTGGAGAAGGTAAATGAGCATGTCGAAAGGTTATTTGAATATAGAAAGGAGTTAGAAAGGATACGGAATGAGGATGATGAAGAGGAAAGTATGTATGTACAGAAACGGTACCTTCCGTGTCGTAAACCAATATCAGAGGAGCGAATTTGTAAGAAAGATGCGATTAGATGGATTTCAGACATATCGATAACTCCAGTTGAGGTATATGACACATATAGTCAATATACGTTAGAAATGCAGAGAAAAGTGATACGGGTAATGATAGAGTACCTGCAAGATGAATGTGTAAAGAGGAAGATTAGTTGTCCCACAGAATTATTGAGTATTTGTAAGAGAGCTTTTTTCGTCTGACACTTCTTCGACTGCTTTAGCGCTCGATTTGGCTCTGTTGCATAGTAAGCGTTCGGAGTTGCCTACATCTCAGTTGCCTATGAGAGAGGTATCTTCGACATTTGTCCTGAAGGTTGAGGTTGCGGCCGATGCTGCACGAGGTATAGCCGCTGTGGACATTCCTGCACAGTTTGTATCACAGTTTGTTCACGTCCCCTTTTCACGACAGGAAGTGAACACCATTAGACAGTCTATTCCTGATATTAGGAAAAATCCGACAGGACAGGGTTCTATAAAGAGATGGAATCCGTTTTGCAATCCTCAGTGTTCACCTTGGGTGACATTGATTTGCTGTTTCCAGTACTCCTGCCCGTAGATTTATGGAAACAAGTTAGAACTATTGATGATGTACCTGGCCTGGGAGATACATGGGCAAATTTAACTAGATTCGATGGGGAAAGGCCAGCTGGTGAAAGACCACAGCAGGTGATATTAACCTTGCCTGATAGAATCATTGCAAAATTAAAAACCCTAATTCTCGAAAAAAGAATTATATGGGACAAGCTTACGGCCTGTGTCCAAGGAAAGTCTGAGAGTGCTACCGAGTTCTTTAACCGGTTCGAACAGGTATTTTCGGATTTCAGTGGACAAGACTTAGGCACAGAGTCTGGGAAAAGGTTATTTGTGGATAAATTTGTACATGGATTGCTGCCTGACATCCAGTCACAGATTATGTCCTCTGAGAGCGCTTGGCAGGTGAAATCGCAATCAGAAGTACTGCATATGGCTCAGTATTATGAAAATCGTGTCAACAATGAAAAAGATAAGATTGAAAAACGGAAAGGTGATTTAAAGACAAAGGTGTTATTGCAGCAAATTGTTAGAGGCCCCAGAGGGGGTAACTCTCAGGTTAGAGGGCAGTATGTCCCACAGTGGAATGTGCCCTTGGGTCCTGTGAACATTAATCAATGTGCTTATTGTCAACGTGAGGGTCATTGGCGAGCACAATGCCCCGTCCTTCAAAAGAGGTCGAATAATAACATGGGTAGGCGATCTAGAGGTCGCCCGCGCATAGGGGGCCCTGGTAGAGGTCAGTTCACACAGGACCCCCAGCAACCTTTTTCGCAGGACAATCAGACTCCGAGTGTGGATACTAGGAACATATTCGATCATCCTACCGCTGCATATTTGTCTGAAGAGCTTCCTTTTGACAATATTCTGTTTCGTTAGGATTGCCCGAAGCAGGGTTTGGAACCTACACCTATTCCCATCAATCAGAAAGGTCCCTATGTTGAAATGATAGTGGGAAATAGGAAACATCCGTTTTTGATAGACACTGGAGCGCAGAAGTGTTCCATTGATTGTTCACGGGTTCCAAACGTTCCACCGTCAGGGCAAACCAATGTTTCTGTAGGGTTTTCAGGTACTCCTGTTATTTGTCCGGTCTCGATGCTAGTACCTATTTCTTTGGGTCCTTTTACGGACCAGTGTCTTTTCCTATTGACCTCAGATTGTGGGGAAAATATGCTGGGATTGAACTTGTTAAAAGAATGAAATGCAGTGATTTACTGTTCTTCTGATGGAGTACTCTTGACAATTTCACCACAGCAATCTTCTACCTCGCAATTTCTGACTAGACCTTTGCTTCCAGAATTCATTGATGTACCAGAAAGCTTATGGGCTGTCGATGACAATGATGTCGGTGTTTTGCAGATTGAGCCCGTTAAGATAGTTTTGAAACATGGAATTGAGCTGCCACGCATTCCCCAGTATAAGATTTCAGTTGAGGGCGAGCAAGCTTTGAAATGTATTGTCTCTGATTTTGTGCACCGTGGTGTGATTGAAGAAATCTAAGGAAGTTTGTGTAATAGTCCGATTTTACCCGTGTACAAGAAAAGTGATAATGTAATTCCATTCCATTTTATAATTGATTTACGTGCCATTAATTAAGTCGTGGCACCGCAGTTTCCAAGTGTGCCTGATGTGACAATGATCTTAACCATGATTCCAGCTCCAGCTACTTACTCTAGTGTTGTGGACCTAAAGAATGCGTTCTTCAGTATTCCTATACACAAGGATAGTAGATATTTGTTCGCCTTCACCTTAGGGGGACACTCGTTTACATTTACTTGTGCACCTCAAGGGTACACAGAGAGTCCTAGTATTTATAGTAGGTCTTTGAAAGAGCAACTTGATACCCTTGAATTGCCTTCTACTTGTACTTTGCTTCAGTACGTTGACGATTTGCTTTTGGCTGCAGACTCTGAGACTGCCTGTAAGGAGGGCACTGTGTTACTACTTATCCATCTAGCTAAGTATGGTCACAAAGCTTCGATTAAGAAATTTCAATATTGTTGCCAAGAGGTCGCCTATTTAGGCTATCTCCTGTCAAAGGAGGGAAGAAGATTGACACCTGAAAGAATAAAACACATTTCTGGTATGTCTGTCCCAAATACGCAGAAGGAAGTGAGGGCCTTGATAGGTATGGCTTCTTACTGTAGGTTATGGATCCCAAATTGTTCACTAGTGATAAAACCGATGTTGGCCTTGACGAAGAAGGGCATTTCTTCGCCGTTGCCATGGACTTCGGAACACCAGCAATCGTTTGACTTGCTTAAGACTGCATTATGTTCTGCACCAGTTTTGGGCACACCAAACTATGAAAAGGCCTTTGTATTGTTTGTGCATGAACGTGATGGATGTGCTTTGGCTGTATTAACGCAGGAGCATGGAGGGAAGAATAGGCCGTGTGGTTACTATTCCTCTGCCCTTGATCCTGTAGCATGCGCTTTGCCAAGATGTTTGCGCGCTGTCACTGCTGCTGCTGCGTCTGTAAAACAGAGTGAGGGAATGGTCCTAGGCCATGATTTAACCCCGATGGTGCCTCACTCTGTAGATGTTCTATTGAACCGAACTCAAAGACAGCACCTTACTTCCGCACGGTTGAGGAGATACGAATTGATCTTGTTTGCCCCTCACATTCAAATTAGGAGGTGTTGTGTTCTTAATCCGGCTGAACTCCTACCTTTCCCGCAAGATATTACTTGCGGTGACGAAGAGTCATATGATTGTACACGACTGAGCAAGAAACAAAGGGCAGGATTGATTTGAAAGATACCCCTTTGGATAAACCGCAAGGAGAGCTGTTTTGTGACGGCTCCTGCTTTAAACTTCCGGATGGTACATCCACAGCCGCTTATGCAATTACTACCTTAAGTACGGTTGTGGAAACTAAGAGAATTACACATAATTCTGCGCAGGCCGCAGAGATTATAGCCTTAACCCAAGCTTGTGAACTTTCCGAAGGGCTTGCAGTAAATATATACACTGATAGTCAGTATGCCTTTGGGGTGGTTCACAACTTTGGGAGACTTTGGTCGGAAAGAGGATTTCTAACCTCGCATGGCACCAAGATCCAACATGGTACCCTAATGGTGCAACCTCTCTCAGCACTTGTGCTCCCTACCCAGTTAGCAGTTGTAAAATGTGCAGCACATTGCAAGATTATAGATAACATTGGAAAAGGGAATGCTTTCGCTGATCAAAAAGCCAGACAAACTGCCATTGATCTCCTTACGGAGATATATGTTTCAAGGAAAACTGAAAAAGCTAATGTAATGGATGAGGGTGTGGGGTCTGTACAGGATATCCAAGCCGATGCCACAGTAGAAGAAGCAAAGAGGTGGGCTGAGGACTTGGGAGAACTTGATGACGATGGGTGTTGGTTGGGTGGACAAGGTGGATGGGAAATGGTTACTCCCCGATGCGTATGTGCCAGTGATGGTTGTAATGGCACATGGTCCTACGCATGTATGTGCTCAACAGATGACGAAAATGTTAGAAAGAGTGTGGGTAAACGACAAAATTTCAAACATTGTTCAGCACTATGCCCAGAATTGTATGATTTGCTGATTTGCCTACAGCATAATGTGGGAAAGGGGACAGCAACCCCGAGGGGAAGTTTTGAGCCACCCTCTGTCCCATTTGAAGTAATTCACTTTGATTTCATTGAAATGGAACGATGCAATAATTTAAAATATGTATTGGTAGTCATTTGTGCCTTTAGTAGGTGGTTCAAGGCTTTCCCCGTTTAAGATGCCACAGCTATGACCACTGCGAAAACTATGTTAAAAGAATACTTCCCCTGGTTCGGTTTGCCGAGAGTTATCTGGTCGGACAATGGTCCGCACTTTGTCGCCGATGTAATCCGACAGATATGTACAGCGTTACAAATTGATAAACGGTTCCATTCGTCCAGACATCCTCAGAGCGCCGGACTAGTAGAAAGACACAACAGTATCATCAAAAACAAACTCGCTAAGACGTGTGCCGGAACCAAACTAAAATGGCCGGACGCCTTACCAATCGTGTTACTAGCCATGTGTACAACCCCTCAAACTAAGACTGGGCTTTCTCCATTTGAGGTGGTAATGGGGAGACCTGCCAATATCTGGAATTTGCCAAAATGTCGAAAGTTAAGAGATATTGAAAATGTATTACTTTCCGATTATTGTAGCCAATTGACTAAAAACCTGTATTTGATTTACCATCAGGTACGAGAGGCCTTACCTGTGCGGTACGACGGCCCGGACCACGGCATACGACCTGGGAGCTGGGTGCTTGCTAAGTCAATTGAGCGCACCTCCTGCCTCACGCCTCGCTGGTGTGGGCCATTCCAGGTCCTGTTGGTCACCCAAACCGCGGTGCGGGTAGCTGGCCGGAAGAATTTGATGCACGCGTCACACATCAAGAAACTTCCTTACCCTGTGCCACACGTTACAGAAGAAGCAGAACGCCTTGCTGATACTGCAACCAATGATCCCAAAGCAGTAAACAGCACTGAGAGTGTGTCAGAGAATATCTCTAAGCCAGAGAGGCTTGGGGAAGCTTCCATTTTGTTTCCACACTCTCCACCGATTTTGCACCCGGGAGCGGCTGTTTCAAACACAGCCCCTTCGTTTGTCCCGGATACGTTGCTTCCAACGGGAAGTGACGACACATTGCTTCCGGATCAATCAGAACCAGGAAAAATCAGATATCACTTGTGTCCAAGAAAATAGACATACGGCACGGTTCGACTGTGCATTCAAGGAAGGAGAAGAATCATCGAGGGCTTACTTTTGCCCAAATTTGAGAAAGGGGATTCTGTAGACTAGGGTTTTTGGAAGGACACAGAAATCGCACGACCGGGTGGTCACCAGCAACAAACATTTGGGTTTCCGTCGGAAGACTGCAATGCCTGCTACCGCCGCCACTCGTATTGGACTTGTAAATAAGGGGGTGACCAACCGGGACATTGGACAAAATGCCTAGGCCCCGAAAACGTACTGCTGTGTTTTTGTAGTAATATTTGGTTTTATAATAGACACTTTTGTAGGCCTTTGGTATTTAGAAGAAGCTTATCCTTTAGAGTTTTCGCTACCGACTGTAAATGTACCCACTGTTCATACACATTTTGTGCATTTGCATACTTTGTCCCCTAGATATTCCCAGCACAGACAAAGGTATCATAATAATACTTTTCAGCTTATAATGAACGCTACACATACCATTTTTAACAGATCCAATTGTTGGGTCTGTTCACATTTACCGCAACACGGGGATAAGGGGCTAGGTTGGTATATTCATCCTTTACCATTGACAACTGCTTGCTATGCTTCTCTTAGAGCACTGTTCTTTGGCCGATGGAATGATAGCGTCTCAGGGAACTTCGATGGCACCAATTTGAATAGTTTTGAGAAACGTGTTTTGACTCCCCTGGGATGCTCTCTTTTTTCGAATAGGAGTAGACCGAATGTTGCTTCTATTAGGCCTTCTGATAGACTGTCTCGTCCTTTTCAATCTTTGATTTCCTTCAAAATGGCTCCGATAGGCAATAAGGATGCCGTGCCTCCTTCTTACACTGTTAACCATATCCCCGATTCAGTTTCTTTCTGCATACAGAGGAATGGCACTCAGTCAATGGGAGATTTTAAAGGGTGTGCCAATGTTGCAAATTTGACTGGGGAAGACAGACCTTTGTATGTAGGCGAACCTGTCTATTTTGTTTGCGGTAATATAGCGTTTCCATGGTTGCCCAGGGATTGGCAAGGAACCTGTTATTTAGGGATCCTGTTACCTGGGGTGTTTATAGCGAGTACTAAAGAAGTTTCGAAGGCTCGTCCACGACGGGATGAGAATGGTGATACCCCGGCACAAGTATTGGGAGACATAGCAAAATCAGTTGTGCCATTTTGGGGACAGATAGCGAATTCAGAAGATATTAGAAAACTAGCGAGAGTACTGGAGAGAACCATCAACTGGACCACAGATATACTCTACAATATGACATTAGAGCAGAAAGCAATAAGATTAGTAGCACTCCAAAATCGAATGGCATTAGATGTCATTCAAGCTGAGCGTGGTGGAGTATGTAAATTAGTGGGGTCCGCTTGCTGTGTTTTTGTACCAGGTTCCTCCCCAACTATCTTTAAGGCAATACGAAATCTGCACGTCCTTGGTTTCCGAAGTGCATGTTCCCGAGGGAAACTGGGATCTAAGCGCTTGGTTCTGGGACTTCTTGCGATCTTGGGGTTGGAAGGTACTTTCGGTTTTATTAACTATTTTAGGAGTTCTGTTGTTTCTTTGTTGTTGTATTCATTGTCTGCCTGGTATGTGTTCGATGCTAGGGGGGTGTTGTGCACAAGCGATAAATTCAATAGGACATGAGGTCTATGCCTCAGATAAAACTTCCAACGAATCTGTGTTAAAAGATATATTAGTAAAAGCCCTAATGGCAATAGATATTTCAGATAGTGATTCAGGGTACATGGATACTGATGTATGGAGTTATTTATAAGGAGACCCAAAATAGCTTTTTAGCACTTGGCATAGGCCAAAAGGAGGGTTTGTCCGAATAAAAAGTATATCGTGCCTCCTATTGTAACAAATATATTGATATTGGCCTACGCCAAGCTGCTCGAAAGTCATTTGCGAGATCTGTGTTACAAGGTCCTGACCTTAAATCTACGTAGGCCACCATTTTAGGTCAAACCGCCATTTTATGATTTTTGTGGAAAAGTTACCCTGGGAGCTAAAATGGTGGATGATGTCATTGCAAAATACAACATGGCCGTCTTGACCACTGTACATCGCTAATGTGTAATCTGCTTGCAGGCTACTTGTTGAGGTCATGAACTGAGACCTCGTCCTACGTTGACCTATGTGTAAAAGGATTACTTGCGAAATGAAACGAATCCACGAGAATGTATTATGATAATGTATTTACACATTGGACAAAGAACATCTGTTTTACTATATTTTATAAATGTTTAAGAAGACCTGCAATACGAAACTTAGAATACACAGTTAATGCATATGCTTATTGTTACATGTAATAAAGAAAGAACCAGTTAGAAGCGGTTATTTTAGACACGGCAACGAACCCTAGAATAGGTAACACATAAAGTAGAATATTAACCCGAAGAGGGGTTGGTCATACCGCTCACAAAATGTATAAAAAGCCAATGCATTCTAATGTACAGTCTCTCACTGAACACACTGAACCACGCTGGAGTTGGTTGTGTTGTACTGAGGGCCGATAGCTATCTGACTTTGCACTGTTTTTGTAATTGTATTTGATAGAGAATAAAATACTTTGTATGTTCCTTTGAAACCCGCGTATGGTGTATTTCCTTTTGGGGTACTCAGCCTCGATATTCTGTTTCTCTTTTCACAGCTCTGCGAAGAAAACCGCGTTACAAAGTTCTGTATTTGGATCGACTTCGCTGCCATTTTAGGATTATCGCCATTTTGATTTCTGTTCAAATGTAACTCTGTGTTCTAAAATGGTGGACTGTGTTTCCAACTTTTAACCAAGCCTTCCTGACCCTTGCACCTAGTTAATGTTTAGACTGTCCGTGGGCCGAATGTTTAGACTGGGTAAAGAGACCTTGTCCCATACCTGACTTATGGTCTTAGGCTTGTCTGCACCAATAAGCCTCATCCACGAACATACATCGAAACAATGCAATGCAAATGTCGAACGTGGACGCTGGCTGAACTGCATTGGTTAGGGACATGTGCTAAGGCTTACTGTTAATCCGGGAATACACTGTTACCCTTGTAACTTGTTTGTATGTAAACCAAAGATAATCCATGTGAATATTGTTGTAAGTGAACTCGGCACAAACTCTAGACCATGGATTATTAACTTGCAGAGGGGCTGGACATTATTACTGAAATTGTATAAATACCTGAATGTCCAGATGTCCAGTACCTCTCACTTCTCGCACTGAAGGGCTGGTATTCACTGTAATGTACTGAGGGCCAGATAGCTATCTGATATAGTTCTTTGTAAACTGGGCAGTCTAATAAAGATCTGTGAATCTTTATAAACCCGTGTTTGGTGTATTTCCTTTTGTGGTACTCAGCCTCGATAATTCCTCTTTCTTTTACAGATGGCGCCCGAATAGGGACCCTCAAGATTGATGCCATCTCGTTGAAGGTTGACGCGGCAATCGGACCGGGATCAGACGGTGACAAAGGGGGCCCCTTTCTTGGATGAGAAGGGATTCCTCAACAGTACTGCATGACCCGATCCCTGGACGGTGAACCCGCGATCCGAGACGGCATCTTGACGATGGTCCATATATCGAGGCGGGCAGTTTTGCTGAAATCACCAATCACATGGGTCCTTTGTGTCCTTAGATATCCGATCGGACCTCCTTAGTTCTTTGATCAGGTAAGTCGTGACCCGATTCTTAAGTATCCTGATCATTTGTTTTGGGGCATTGCACTCGCGAGTACAATTATTGACCAGGTAACACCAGTAATCTGATATGCCTGAGAAATTGTCTGCCGACTTCAGGGCATTATTCCAGAAGGACAGACAATCTTTGGAATTTGGCCGACCGGCGCCTTTGGAGGGGTCTCCGGCAAGTACTAAGTACTGTAAGTACGGCATTGGTAGTATAGTGTTTAATTATATTTGGCACAGACAAACTAGACATGCTTCCGAACATCAGTGGCCAACCAATGGTAGTTTTGAAATTCCTCGTATAGAATATTTAGAGTCTATATTATTAAAGAAAAAGGCTAGACCTTCAGCATTTGATGTATTACAGGATTGGAAGAAAGAAGCTATGCAGCAACTTAAAAGTAGAGAGAAACATGCGCGCCGTCATATGTCCAAATGATCAAAATAAACAGTCTGAGTCAGTTAGAAATATGGATAGGGCTTTTTCACTTGGTATTCAGAAAATCTATCCGTCTAAAGACTTTCATGTATCTGATGAGCTAATTGATAAACTTCTAAATGAATGCTGCCTAGTGCCACTGCGCCACCTCTGTATGTACCTATTCCTGCTGTTTTGCCTCTTCCTGCTGTTGTTCCTCCTCCCGTCGTAATTCCTGCTCCTCCTTTCGTTCCTCCTAATGTTCCTCTTCCTCCGGCTGTTGTTCCTCCTCCTATCGTTGCTTCTCCACTTGCACCTCCACCTTTGCCTACTGTTACAGGTTTGGTAGATTTGTCTTCTGCACCAGTGATATCACCTTTGTTACCGATTGTACAAGATTTGTCTACTCTTTCTCTTCCAAGTGGTCCTGTCCCACTTGTAGTTGATAAGGGAGCGGGGCCGAAAATTGTAACTCGTAATACTGTGTCTAAAGAGAGAAAACGCGATTTGACTGCATGGGCTAAACAGTGCATGGAGAAGGGTGAACAAGCTGATGTTTTTGCCACACTCTCTAGTCTAAACAGTTTTCCTGAGAAAAACGTTTTTATCGAAGGGTTGGGAATTCATTTATGTGTAATGTGGAACAGATCAGATGATATAGATCTCCCACAAGGGTTGAAGGATCTGAATGTTTTAGCATATTCAAGAGATACTGCAGAGAAAGTACATGAGCACGTCGAGAGGGTTTTTGAGTATAGAAGGGAGTTGGAAAGGTTCCGGAATGAAGAAATTGATGGTGATAGTTTGGGCGTTATGTTTGTACAGAAACGATTCCTTCCTTGTTGTAAGTCACTATATGAGGAAACACGTATTTGCATAAAGGATGCGATTAGATAGATTTCAGACATGTCGATATCTCCCGTGGAAGTATATGACACGTATAGTCAGTATACGCCAGAAATGTAGAGGAATGTATTACAGTTAATGGTAGAATACCTGCAGGATGAATGCATAAAAAGAAAGATTTGTTGTCCCGCAGAATTATTGACTATCTACAAGAGAGCTTTTTCATCTGACACATCTTCAGCTGCTTTAGCGCTCGATTTAGCTCTGTTGCTCAGTAAGCGTTCAGAGTTTCCTATCTCTCAGTTGCCTATGAGAGAGGTTCCGCCGACATTTGTCCCAAAAGTTGAGGTTCCAGCTAATGCCGGAACAGGTGCAGCTGCCTATGAAATTCCTGTACATTATGTGTCGCAGTTTGTTCACGTTCCGTTCTCGAGACAAGAAGTGAACACCATTAAACAATCTATTCCCGATATTAGAAAGAATCCGACAGGGTTCTATAAAGCGATAGAATCTGTCTTGCAGTCATCAATATTTACTCTGAGCGATATAGATTTGTTATTTCCCATGCTCCTACCTGTTGATTTGTGGAAACAAATTAGGACCGTAGACGATGTACCAGGGTTAGGAGACACATGGGTTAATATAGTTTGATTAGATAGAGAAAGGCCAGTGGCGAGAGACCGCCACAGGTAAGACTGACTTTGCCTGATACAATAGTCACAAAACTAAAAGCTATAATTCCTGAAAGAAGGATTATTTGGGACAAACTTACTGGTTGTGCCCAAGTGAAGTCCTAGGGTGCTACCGAATTCTTTAATCGGTTTGAACAAGTATTTTCAGATTACAGTGGACAAGATTTGAGCACAGAGTCTGGAAAACGACTTTTTGTAGACAAATTTGTGCGTGGATTGTTGCCTGACATCCAATCGCAAATTATGTCTTCTGAGAGCGCTTGGCAAGCTACGTCTCAGTCTGAAGTGTTGTATATTGCTCAGTACTATGAGAACCGTGTCAATAATGAAAAGGAAAGAATTGAAAAGAGAAAGGGAGACCTGAAAACTAAAGTACTATTACAGCAAATTGTTAGAGGACCTAGAGGGGGTACTTCACAATTTAGGGGACAATATGCTCCACAGGGAAATGAGCCGTTGGGTCCTGTTAATGTGAACCAATGTGCTTATTGCAGACAAGAGGGTCATTGGCAAGCACAATGCCCGATCCTCCAACAGAGGTCGAATAATGCATTTGGTAACATGGGTAGACGATCCAGAGGCCGCGCTGGGGCGGGGGGTCCTGGTAGAAGTCAGTGTTCTCCAAATCTGCAACCTTTTTCACAGGATAATCAGTCACCAAGTGTGGATAATATAAACATTTTTGATCATCCTTCTGCTGCATATCTCTCTGACGACCTTCCTTTTGATGACATTCTGTTTCGCTAGGATTGCCTGAAGCAGGGTTTGGAACCAACGCCTATTCCCGTTAATCAGAAAGGTCCCTACATTGAGATGATAGTGGGAAATAGGAAACATCTATTCTTCATAGATACAGGAGCACAGAAGTATTCCATTGACCATTCATGGGTTCCAAACATTCCACTGTCAGGGCAAACCAATGTTTCTGTAGGATTTTCTGGTACGCCAGTAGTTTGTCCGGTTTCTTCGCCGGTACCAATTACATTGGGTCCATTCACGGACCATTGTCCATTTCTTTTGACTATGAACTGTGGGGAGAATTTGTTGGGGTTGAATCTGTTGAAGGAATTAAATGCGGTAATCCATTGTTCTTCGGATGGAGTGCGTTTGACAATTTCACCACAGCAACTTTCTGTCTCTCAGTTCTTGACTAGACCTTTGCCGCCGGAATTAAGTGATGTTCTGGAGTGTTTGTGGGCAATTGATGACAATGATGTCGGTGTTCTACAAATTGAGCCTGTTAAGATCATTTTGAAACCTGGAGTAAAGTTGGGACGTATTCCTCAGTATAAGATCTCGGTTGATGGTGAGCAATTTGAAATGCATAGTCTCTGATTTTGTACACCGAGGGGGGTAATTGAGGAAATTGCAGGTAGTTTGTGCAATAGTACGATTTTGCCTGTGTACAAGAAAGGCAATAACGCAATTCCTTTTCGTTTCATCATTGATTTACGTGCCATCAATAAGATTGTTGCTCCACAATTTCCTATTGTGCCTGATGTGACGACAATACTAACCATGATTCCGGCTTTTCCCACTCACTTTAGTGTTGTAGATCTTAAGAATGCTTTCTTTAGCATTCCTATACACAAGGATAGCAGATACCTGTTCGCGTTCACCTTAGGGGGACGCTCGTTTACATTTACCCGTGCGCCGCAAGGTTACACGGAAATTCTGAGCATCTATAGTAGGGCTTTGAAAGAGCAGCTTGACACACTTGAGTTGCCTACCACTTGTACTCTGCTTTAATATTTAGACGATCTACTTTTGGCTGCTGACTCAGAAAGTGCCTGTAAGGAGGGCACTGTGTTGTTGCTTATTCACCTAGCAAAACATGGACAATATTGTCGACAGGAGGTCGCCTATTTAGGCTATCTCCTGTTAAAGGAGGGAAGAAGGTTGACGCCTGAATGGATTAAAATCATTTCTAGCATGTCTGTCCCAAATACACAGAAGGAAGTCAGATCCTTGATAGAAATGGCTTCTTACTGTAGGCAGTGGATCCCGAACTTCTCGTTAACAATTACACCAATGTTGGCTTTGACGAAGAAGGGCATTTCTTCAGCATTGCCGTGGAACTTGGAACACCAGCAAGCGTTTAATCTGCTCAAGACTGCACTGTGTTCAGCACCTGTTTATGAAAAGGCCTTTGTGTTGTATGTACATGAACGTCATGGATATGCTTTGGCTGTATTAACGCAGAAACATGGAGGGAAGAATAGGCCGTGCAGCTACTTTTCTTCCGCCCTTGATCCTGTTGCCTGCGCTTTGCCAAGATGTTTGAGAGTTTTCGCTGCTGCTGTGTCTGTAAAACAGAGCGAGGGTATGGTCCTAGGCCAGGCTTTAACCCTGATAGTACCTCACTCTGTAGATGTTCTATTAAACAGAACACAAACACAACACCTCACCTCCACACAATTAAAGGGAAACAAATTGATCTTGTTTGCTCTGCACATTAAAATTCAGAGGTGTTGCGTCCTTAATCCGGCTGAACTTTTACCTTTACCGCAAGGTACTGCTTGCAGTGACAAAGTGTCACATGACTGCCTCTACACCACACAGCAAGAGACTAAAGGCAGAATCGATTTGAAAGATACTCCTTTGAATAATCCACAAGGGGAGCTGTTTTGTGATGGTTCCTGTTTCAAACCTCTGGATGGTACATCCATGGCTGCTTATGCAATCACCACATTGAGCACGATTGTGGAAACCAAAAGAATCACGCATAACTCTGCGCAGGCCGCAGAGATTATAGCATTGACCCGAGCTTGTGAACTTTCCGAAGGGCTTAGAGTAAATATATATACTGATAGTCAGTATGCTTTTGGGGTGGTTCTAAACTTCGGCAATTTTTGGGCAGAACGAGGTTTCTTGACCTTGAACTAAGATCCAATATGGCTCCTTGATAGTACGGTTACTCTCAGCGCTTGCACTCCCCACTCAGTTAGCAATCATGAAATGCCCAGCGCATCAGCAAATCATAGATGATGTGGGAAAAGGGAACACTATCGCTGACCAGATAGCCAAACAGACTGCCACTGATCTCTATTCAGAAATGTATACTTCAAGGGAAGCCACAAATGTTTGTACTTTGGATGAGGGTATCGAATCTGTAAAGAGTATTAAAGCTGATGGCACATTAGAAGAATCTAGACAATGGGCTGAGGGTTCGGCAAGATTGGATGATGACGGGTGTTGGGTGGACAAGTCGGAAGGAAAATGGTTGCTGCCAGATGCGTACATTACAATGATGGTCGCAATGGCTCATGGTCCCACCCACATTTGTGCAAGGAAGGTTACCAAAATGTTACAAAATGTCTGGGTGAATGATAAACTCTCCAAAATGGCTGAACGTTTTGTTCAGAGTTGTATGATCTGTCTACAGTATAATATGGGAAAGGACACATCGACTCCAAGGGGTAGCTTCGGTCCACCTTCTGTCCCCTTTGAGGTTATACACTTTGATTTCATTGAAATGGAGCGTTGTAATAATTACAAGTATGTACTATTGGTTATCTGCGCCTTTAGTAAATGGGTTGAAGCCTTTCCTGTTAAAGATGCCACAGCAATGACAACGGTGAAAACCACGCTGAAGGAATATTTTACTAGGTTTGGTTTGACAAGTTGACAAGGGTCATCTGGTCGGATAATGGTCCACATTTTATCGCTGCTTTAATTCTGCTGATTTGCGCGGGATTACAGATCAATAAACGGTTCCATTCGGCTAGACATGCTCAAAGTGCTGGTTTGGTAGAGAGACATAACGGAATCATAAAGAACAAGCACGCTAAGACATGTGCCGTTACCAAACTGAAATGGCCGGACGCCTTACCGATCATGTTATTATCAATGAGAACGACCCCACAGGCTAAGACTGGGATCTCTCCATTTGAGGTGGTTATGGGTACGCCAGCTAACATTTGCAATCTGCGTAAGCTGAGATCTTTGCTTGACATTGAACATGTACTTCTTTCAGATTACTGTGACCAGTTAACTAAAAATCTGTATTTGATTCATCAACAGGTGCGAGAATCCCTCCCAGTAAAATATGAGGGTCCAGTTCACAGCATACGGCCTGGAAGCAGGGTGTTGATCAAATCATTTGAAAGAGCATCCTGTCTCGCACCGCGTTGGAGGGGCCCACATGAGGTCCTTTTGGCCACACAGACAGCTGTACGAGTGAGCGGACGAAAGCACTGGATTCATGCGTCGCATGTCAAGAGGATTTCCTTCCCTTTGCCACACGATACAGAAGACACAGAAACCCTTACCTGCGCTGCTCCCAGCGATCACGAAGTATTGAGCAGCATCGAGAGTGCTTCGGAGACTCTCCCTGAGCCCGTGGGGCCTGGAGAAACAGCCACTTTATCTCTACATTCTCCCACAGATCCTTTTTCACCAGTGTCAGAGTCTGTCACAAATCCACAACTTCCATCAGGAAGCAACGACACGTTGTTCGCAGATCACGCAGTACCAGGAGACACAAGGTACGATCTGCGTCCACAGAGCTAGACTTACTGCATGGTTCAGCTGTGGCACCAGAAAAATCATCGGAGGGCTTGTCTTTTGGCCCTGTTCTTTTGCACCTAAGGAATTCTGTTGGCTCTGGAGTGTTTCATTTGAAGAAACAAGGCCTGCAACCGCTCCCACTCGTACGGAACAAATAAGTGACTGTGTGCCTGATCGTAATGATGAACAATCAAATGCGTGGTCCCCGAAAACATATTGTTGTCTTGTGATTATGTTAACCGGCTTCACAATAGTAATTGTCTTAGGTTTTTGGTATTTGGAAGAATTACATCCGATTGAAATTCTTTTGCCCACTGAAAATGTACCTACTGTTTCTACCGTGCATCTGCACACTCTATTTCATAGAGACTCTCAGCACAGACAGAGTTACCACAATAACACTTTCTTACTCATAATGAATGCCACACATGCCATTTTTAATAGGTCTAATTGTTGGGTCTGCTCGCATTTACCGCAACACGGAGAAGGGGTTGGGCTGGTATATTCATCCTTTACCTTTGACTACTGCATGCTATGCATCTTTAAGGGCACTATTCTTTGGCCGATGGAACGATAGCATCTCGGGCAACTTTGATGGAACGAATTTGAATGATTTTGAGAAATGAGTTCTAACGCCCCTGGGATGCTCACTCTTTGCAAATAGGAGTAAGCTTAATGTTGCTTGTATTAGGCCTTCGGATAGACTGTCACATCCTTTTCAATCTCTGATCTCTTTCAAGATGACTCCGATAGGAAATAGGGATGCCACGCCACCTTCCTACACTGTTAACCACAGCCCGATTCAGTTTCTTTCTGCATACAGAGGAATGGTACTCAGTCAATGGGTGATTTCAAGGGCTGCGCCAACGTTGCAAACTTGACCAGTGAGGACAGACCTTTGTATGTAGGTGAACCTGTCTACTTTGTTTGTGGTAATGAAGCTTTCCCATGGTTACCTAGGGATTGGCAGGGAACCTGTTATTTAGCAATTCTGGTGCCCGGAGTATTCATAGCAAGCACCATAGAAATCTCTAAGGCTCGTCCAAGGCGGGACGAGAATGGCGATACCTCAGCACAAGTTCTGGGTGACGTAGCGAAATCCTTCATACCTTTTTGGGGGCAAATATGAACTCTGAGGATATCAGAAGACTAGCAAGAGTACTGGAGAGGATCATCAACCAGACCACTGACATACTCTATAACATGACTTTAGAACAGAAAGCGAAAAGGTTAGTGGCACTTCAGAACCGGATAGCATTAGACGTCATCCTGGCTGAGCGTGGTGGGGTATGTAAATTAGTGGGGTCTGCTTGTTGTGTTTTTGTGCCAGATTCCTCCCCAACCATCTTTAAGGCTATACAAAATCTGCACGTCCTTAGTTCAGAAGTGCATGTTCCCGAGGGAAACTGGGATCTTAGCGCTTGGTTCTAGGACTTCTTATGATCTTGGGATTGGAAACTTCTTTCTGTCTTGCTGATCATTTTGGGTATTCTGTTGTTTTTCTGTTGCTGTATACAGTGTCTTCCTGGCATATGTTCGGTGTTAGGAGGATGTTGTGCACAGGCGATGGGAACACTAGCACAAAAGGTACGCGCCCCGGAGAAAATGACAGACAAATTTGTGTAGAAGGAAATTTCTGTTTCTGACCTCATGGCGATCGATATCTCTGATGATTGTGATTCAGGGTGTATGGACATTGAGACGTGGAGTTGCTCGTAAAGTGACTAGAAGTAGTTTAGCACTTGGCTTAGGCCAAAAGGAGGGTTTGTTAAATGGGAAATCATATCGTGCATCCTTTCTTATATAAATTGGCCTAAGCCCAGTCGCTCTGCGAAGAAAACTGCGTTGCAAAGTTCCAATTTTGGATCGGCTTTGCCGCCATTTTAGGATTATCTGTTCAAATGTAACTCTGTGTTCTAAAATGGTGGACTGTGTTTCCATCTTGTAACCAAGCCTTCCCGACCCTTGCACCTAGTTAATGTTTAGACCGTCCGTGGGCCGAATGTTTAGACTCGGTAAAGAGACCTTGTCCCATACCTGACTTGTGGTCTTGGCTTGCCTGCATCAATAAGCCTCATCCACGAACATACGTCGAAACAATGTAATGCAAATGTCGAACGTGGACACTGGCTGAACTGCATTGTGTAGGGACATGTGCTAAGGTTTACTGTTAATCCGGGAACACACTGTTGCCATTGTAACTTGTTTGTATGTAAACCAAAGATAATCCATGTGCATATTGTTGTATGAGCCATAAGTGAACTCATCACAAACTCTAGACTATGGATTATTAACTTGCAGAGGGGCTGGACATTATTACTGAAATTGTATAAATACCTGAATGTCCAGATGTCCAGCACGTCTCACTTCTTACACCGAAGGGCTGGTATTCACTGTGATGTACTTAGGGCCAGATAGCTATCTGATTTTGTTCTTTGTAAACTGCGCAGTCGAATAAAGATCTATGAATCTTCATAAGCCCGTGTTTGGTGTATTTCCTTTTGTGGTACTCAGCCTCGATATTTCCTCTTGCTTTTACACTGGATCCTTTTGTGAGAGGACAGATCCCATTGCCATACTTGAGGCGTCTGTCTCCACCACATAGGGGAGGTCTGGGCGAGGATGATGTAGAATCGGGGCAGAAGTGAACCTCCCCTTGAGTTCCCAGAAAGCTTTTTCTGCTTCTTCTGTCCAGAGAAACTTTTTATTGCATTTCCTTAGCAATTATGTGATTGGATGCACTATTTGCGAGAACCCCAGGATGAATCGGCGGTAGAAGTTTGCGTAACCCAACATGCCTTGGACTCCTTTGAACGAATTTGGCGATGGCAACATTTTGGATAGCATCTACCTTGTGCACATCTATTAGAATTCCTTTTGGGGGTGAGAACGAAACCTAGAAATTCCACCACAGAAACATGAAATTAGCATTTTTCGAGTTTGGCATAGAGCTGGTGTTGGCAGAGTTTTGCCAATACAGATCGAACTGTCACGACCCTCGTCCAAAACCCCCTATGGCAAACCCATTGGCCAGGTGGAGTCAGGACTCGGGCCTCTAGAGCCTGGCATCCTCTTCAAAAGCCCTAGTCCTGGCGCCTATGGCGCCAGGCTCCTACACCATGAAAAACAATGTGCTTGGGAACTACTTTATTGTATTGTCAGCCAACATGGAGGCCTCCACGTAGCTTGGTTCCTAAGAACCAAGCTATGCTGTCTAGTGTTTTGGGTCTGGCATTCCCTCAAACCTCGGAGAAGCAGAACCTGCAAGGAGACAAAAGGAACATCATTAGCAGAAGCATCTTACCTGCAGTCTTCATCTTTAAAGACTCGCATCTACTGAGAACAGCTTCCTCGAATCTGCACGCCTCCCGGACAGAATGACCTGAAAGAGGAAGATAGAGGCAACATTAAAGAAAGCAGTAGAGACATTTACAAATTACGAACTGCTCAAAAGGCTTACCTGGCTGGTCGCCTCTCGGCTGGCACCACTCCGGAAATTCCACCCACGCTGAAGAACACCGCAACCTACAAGGAAGGAAAACACAGGTTAGCAAAGGCAAGACTCCGCAGCGCTGTGCATAGCGCTTACTTACCGCATTATAGCGCTCTTAATGCGCCATCATTTACCAGCGGGGCTCAACCAAGCCAGTTCGCCGCGCTGAAGCTCTGCATACCTAAGGGAGAAAAAAGAGACATTTTAAACAAAGAAAGTCATGCAGGATAGCAACAAAACTAAAGAACAGCAATAACACCTACCTGAACAATATTAAATGGGCCGGCGTCAGTGAAGTAACTGGACCGCACTCACCCATGAAAGACAACACGCCCCTGCAAAAAAGGCAGGACGGAGAGCACGCCTAATTCTACCACAAGGTGAGGAGAGGGCACCAGAGGGACTGAAATCATACGGGGTGGAGGGAGGTTACTTACCCCAGTCGGTCAGTCTTGAACACAGACCTCCTGTATTTTTAGGCAGAACCTTCCCCGCAGACCACATCAGGGCAAAGCTGAGAAGCATACCAGCAAGTAACCCGGCTGGGTGGCGTCCCTGTGGATACCAGGTGAGCGTAACAGAACGCAAAGCCTACCATAACAAATCCACCTGGGCGCAATGGAGACATCAGAAATGGACCAATTGGCATAATTACTTGGAGAGCTTCGTGCTGAGGTTCATTCTGCCCGACAAGAGACTAATGCCTTCCGGAGAGACCTAATAGTGACCAAAGAACGCTGTGAAGAGATTAGCAGGCAATACTTGCAATCACAGGCAGGACATACGCCTCTACCTGGAAGCAATCCAACGATGCAAAACCCCACCATAACACCCACTCCGGTACAGATCACGTTACCTGGAACAGTGCCCCTGGCACCACCAGAAAGGTTCTCAGGCGACCCACGGAAATATGCAGCATTCATAAATCAGTGCCTTCTTCATTTCCTTTATATGCCTGGAGCATTTCCAAACGACCAAGCTCGGGTAGCTTTTGTTTTATCATACCTGAGAGGTAGTGCAGCAGATTGGTCAGTGCCGTTGGTAACCCATTACGATCCTCTATTACATGACTTTGGGGAGTTCCAGAGAGAAATGGAAACACATTTTGCTTGCCATACCCAGAAACAAGCAGTAGACAATGAACTCTTGTCCCTCCGACAGGGGAATCAGGACTTGTTAACGTACATTGCTACCTTCAACAGACTGGTTGCCGAAGCTAGGTGGCCAGAAAACAAAAGAACCATGTTATTCCATCGAGGCTTACGAGGCGAATTACAGGACTTCTTAGCCCAGGTGGTTGATCCACCCAGAGACTGTGCAGAATTCATAAATCTGGTCGTGCAGCTAGGCCACCGGTTGCAGGACCGAAAGGCAGACCGGTCTAAAACGGACCTTCGGACCGTGTATGTTCGACCAAGGGAAAACACACCCTGTGTTCCTGAAAATGCTGTAGAACCCATGCAGATTGGAGGGATACGGCCTCCATTAACAAAACAAGAGCGGGACAAAAGAAGACAACAACAGCTTTGTTTGTATTGTGGGAAACCAGGACATTTCCCGAAGGACTGTCCAGTAAAACCCCCAAGAAGAACAGTCGGGGCCACAGAGAAGGATGAAGCTAAGGAATCAGAAAACTACCAAGCTCGACAAACGTAGAGGTCATTTTGTCAAGTGAGAAGAAAGAGCTGCTGACCTCGCACTTTGCAATACCAGTGATCTTAATTAACCGCCAACAGTCGTCAAGAATGCATGCCATTGAAGCATACATCGATAGCAGAGCAGTTGGAAATTATATTGATCAAGACCTGGCAGCAGAGATGGGTCTTCCTTTGTGTTCTAAGCCAATTATGGACAAGGTAACCACCGTGGATGGGACAGAAATCGCTTCCGGACCAGTAACCCAGTGCACAGCCAGGGTAACCTTGCTGTGACAGGACGGACATCGGGAGTCTATTTCATTCGATCTCATCAAGGCACCTCAGTTCAGGCTAATACTAGGGATGCCATGGTTGGTTGCTCACAACCATTTGATAGACTGGTGGGCACGAAAATTAACCTTCCCCGTTGACTGCTCCCCTGCCTGCTATTACCTAGAGGAGAAACCCGACGTCTGTATCCCCATGACTCCCAGAGCGCCAATATCAACCCTGGGAGCAACTAATATCTTGCCAAGTGAATACCATGATTTCCAGGATGTTTTCCAAAAGGACCAAGCCAATACATTGCCGCCGCAAAGGCCCTATGACTGTCAGATCGAACTTGTTCCTGGTGCACAAATCGATTGAGCAGGATCTACGCTCTCACAGAACCAGAAAACCTTAATTTGAAATCCTATTTAGACCAGTACCTTGCAAACTGATTTATCGGTCCTTCGAAGTCCCCCACAGCCAGTCCATGTTGTATTGGGATACGTGGCTATTCCTGCTAGCCCTTGCCACTTATCCCTGAGATGCTAGACCAAGTTAAAGATGCCCAGATTTATACCAAATTGGACCTTCGAGGAGCGTACCACCTGGTCCGAGTCAGAAAAGGAGATAAATGGAAAACCGCTTTCTGTACTAAGTACGGCTTGTTTGAATATCAAGTCATGCCCTTCGGGTTATGCAACGCTCCTGCGGCATTCCAATGTTTCATGAATGACATCTTAAGGGAGTTAATTGATGTGTGTGCCTTAGCGTACATAGACGATATCTTAGTGTACTCAGCCTCGGGACAAGATCATGTCAGGCACGTTCGTTCAGTCCTCACAAAGCTCTGTCAACATTGCTTGTTTGCAAAGCTTGAAAAATGCTTTTTTCACGTCACCAAAGTAGAATTTCTTGGTTTTATACTTACTCCAGGAGGCATCAGAATGGACGTGCACAAGGTAGATGCCATTCTGAAATGGCCTTCACCGACGTCTTTGAAAGGGGTACAAAGCATGCTGGGCTTTGCGAACTTCTACCGCCGGTTCATCCCAGACTTCTCTCACGTTGTGCACCCAATCACAGTACTATTACGAAAAAACAATAAAAAGTTTGCTTGGACCGAAAAAGCAGAAGAAGCCTTTCAGGAACTTAAACAAAGGTTTACCTCTGCTCCAATCCTGAGACAACCTCGTCCAGACCTCCCTTATGTCGTTGAAACTGATGCGTCCAGTCTCGCAATGGGGGCTATCCTTTCACAGAGACCCAGAAACCGGCCAGCTACAACCTGTGGCCTACTGGTCAAAACAGTTCTCACCACCAGAGATTAATTATGCCATCACGGACAAGGAACTCCTGGCTATCAAATCAGCCTTTAAATTAAAGCCTGGAGGCACTACCTTCTGGGGGCCAGACACACCATAAAGTCATCAAAGACCACGAAACCTGCAATACATCAAAACAGCCAAGGCCCAGTCCTCGCACCAATTACGGTGGGCCCTTTTCTTCGCCGAATATGATTATGTAATCACATTTCGACCAGGGGTCAGAAACGGAAAGGTGGATGCCTTATCTCGCATGGGCATAGATGAAATAGTATATACAACTCCAGAAGACAAACTCTTGGGTATCATGACAGCCTTACCACAAGCAGAACTACGAAATGAAATCCAACGGACAATGAATCCTGTTGCCTACCTCGCATGGCAAACTCAAGGAGAACAATACACCATCAAGGACCATCTACCCTTTTTTAGGGATCGCCTATATGTACCCAAGAAGGAATTACAACAGCATATTATTTCAAACTATCATGATTCACTGATCGAAGGGCATCCTGGGATCGCCAAAACCCTAGCTAAGGTGAAAGAGAACTTTTGGTAGACTACCTGGCGTAAGGACATCATTCAGTATATTCAGTCCTGCGGTGTCTGCGCACAAAATAAATCACAGAAACAAAAACCATCTGGTCTCCTACAACCATTGGACATTCCTCCAGTTCCATGGCACACTCTTTCCCTTGACTTCATCACTGATCTACCTCCAAACAAAGGGTTCAATACCATCCTTGTAGTTGTGGACTCATTCTCGAAGATGGCCCATTTTATTCCTCTCAAAGGCCTTCCCGACGCAGCCACTTTAGCAAAAGTGTTCCTGGAGGGCGTGGTTAAGCTACATGGCTTCCCTGCGGTTCTGGTCTCTGATCGAGGCAGCCAGTTTGTTTCAAACTTCTGGAAAAAATGTTGTGCAATGGCGCAGATCGACGTTCGGCTATCTACCAGTCACCATCCCCAAACGGACGGCCAAACCGAGAGAACCAATCAGACACTCGAGCAATATTTATGGTGCATGCTGCACCATGAACAAAGGAATTGGAAAGACCTACTATGTATAGCCGAATGTGCATATAACAATTCTTTGCATTTAAGCACGGGACAAATGCCCTTCTATACCCTTTATGGCAGACATCCATGTACCTCTGAACTAGACCTTCCTGCCAGTTTGGAAATGCCAGCGGAAAAGACTCTACACACAACCAATACTCAGGCTTTCAAAAGGGCAAAGGAACACCTTATTCATGCCAAAGAAAAACAAAAGAGATTCGCCGACCAACACCGGAAAAAGGCCCCTGATTATCAAGTAGGAGACAAAGTTTGGTTAGCCGCTAAATTCGTACCCATCAAGGGAACCCGGACCTTTCATCCCAGATTCTTAGGACCCTATACCATTAAGGCAATTATCAACCCAGCAGCCGTGAAACTGGATTTACCGCCTAATCTACACATCCACCCGGTATTCCATGTGTCCCTCCTGAAACCAATGCAACCCGTCACACGGATTGGGACACCACCTAAGCCCATATTTGTTGCCGGAAAACCAGAATTCGAAGTCAAAGATATCTTGGACTCTAAATACTCTAGGACCAAGCTATATTATCTCGTCGATTGGAAAGGATTTGGACCACAAGATAGATCCTGGGAGCCCAGTGAGAATATCCACGCACCACGTCTAATCAGGAAATTCCATTGGAACTTCCCAACCAAACCTGGGCCAGACAGAAGGAACACCATGGGAGGGGCCTTACGGGGGAGTGCTGTCATGACTCTCGCCCAAAACCCCCTCTGGCAAACCCATTGACCAGGTTGAGTCAGGACTCGGGCCTCTAGAGCCTGGCACCCTCTTCAAAAGCTCTCATGGGCTCCCCTCGTACGCCCGATGAAATAACGTGGTTCTCTTCTCCTCTGGCCATCCTGCTTCAACCACAAGCCTATTGAAGGTGGCTATGTTTGTTAATAAGTCTTGGTTTCCTTGACGAAGGGACAAAAGTTTGTTGTCTAATGCCTGTCCATGAGTTCGACGAGCGAAGAGTTTTTCCATCTCCTGCTGGAAACCCCTGAAGTCATGTAGCAAAGGATCATCTTGATTGACAAAGGGTACAGACCGGTCTGCAGCACTGCCACTCAGATAGGATAGCATGAAAGCCACCCATGATTGGTCATTTGGAAAGGCCCCTGGCCTACAAAGGAAATGCAGACGGCATTGGTTCATAAATGTTGCATACTTCTTGGGATCTCCCGTGAATCGTTCAGGCGGGCCCAAAGGAACTGCCCCAGGAAAGGTGATCTGAACAGGGTTGGCTGATGGTACTGGCATTGAAGACACGTTACCAGGTAACGGTGCGTGTCCCACCTGTGACTGAAGAAGCTGCTGGCTTAGGTCATCAGTGCGTTCTTTAGCGACTATCAACTCTCTCCTCAGGGTATTGGTCTCCTGCCTGGCTGCATGTACTTTGGCAAGTAACTGTCCCAACATTTGGGCTAACTGGTCAGTTTCTGACGTTTCCATGACGTCCAGGTGGATTATGGTGTGAGGATTTGCGTTCTGTAACACTCACCTGATATCCAAGGGGACTCCACTCAGCCTGTCTGGACCTCGTACGACCTCGAACCCTTCCCTGGAATCTGTTCAGCTGGAGTGATGCTCATTAAGAACACTACTTCATAATCTGCTGGGTCATCTCTAAACATGTCATCGTCAGTGATGTCAGTCAACCAACTCCCTACCTCAATAGCTATCACTGTCCTCCATGGTCTACCCTCGTCATCTGTTCCTTCGAGCATTGCCATTTCCCCTTGTACTATGGCTGCATCTAATTATTTTCGGTTGATCTGTCCCCCCTCTTCGTCCATGGGTATCTGTGGTCTGAACCAGAATTTGTAAGGTATTCTCATAATCTTCCCTACTAAGCCAGGTAGCCATGTTAACAAAAATGTCAACCCCATAAAGAAAAACCTCTGGCTCCATTGGAACACCTCACAGAGCCAATTGCCCTGTAAATGCCAATATAAATTCACCTGCATTCATGTAGTGTATTCCAGGAGTGGAACACACTATCCTTTCATCAGTAAAAGAAATCGTCATGTTGAGTTTTGTCATCAAATCTCATCCCAAAATGTTAACTGGCATCTGTCGTGAATATAACAATGGAACAGACATGTCACACTCTACTATAGAGACTGTTAAGTCATTTGTAAAAGGAACTCAACTCGTAACTTCAGAGAACCCTTGAGAATTCATGGCATTTCCCTACATTGTATATTTTCTCTCTAGTATACATGAACGAGTAGCCCCAGTGTCTCCTAAAAATGAAAAAGATTTGCCTCCAAGAGCCACATCGACCCTTGGTTCCTCTTGGGGGTCTAATGTCACTGATAATAGTGAACACATCAAGTCACCTGTGAGCTGTCCTATTGTGGATATATGCATATCCTGGTGCCCGTGAAAGGATTTTTTCCTACCATAGTGATATCCCCTATTCTAGGTATCAATAACTGTTCCCTATTTGCATTCTGTTGTATCTGCATAGGGGCTTATTGTGGCTGCCCTTGCAGTGGATTCATCTGTGCTTGCTGTAATTGCTGTGATTACTGGGCCTGTTGCATTTGCGGCGTCTGTGTCTGATGAACTGTCTGATCTTGGGCACACCCTTCCCTAGTTTGTGAGCTAAATCCTGGAGGATAAGCTGTCCCCCCTCTTGAGAATTGACCATTCCGCACATACGATTCGCTCCCGCATATGCATGCAATGTGCCCTGTCATCCCACAAGTCCAACATATGGGAGGAGCCCTTCTAACTTATACCCCTTGGTTGAACCCTCCTTGCACATTCTGATTCTCATTCTGTGCGTTCTGAAGTCAACCTTGATTGTTTTGGAATCCACTCATTCCTCAATATCCGATGCCTCTACCTCGTGATACAAACCCATTCCCTCTTTGGTCCATCGGGCACTGATTATTCGCCTGCAGTGTACCTGCTACTTGAAGTACTCGCATTCCTTCTCTGCTTGTCAATACTCCCCTTCTATGGCATATTTTGACAATTTCTTCTGAACTAGTTTAGCTTCTTCAAGTTTTCTAGCCTTTTCTCTCTTCTTATTTTTCTCCTGCAAGTGACTGCGACGCTGTGTGTTGACACTACAGACGCCATGGTGTATCGAGTGAAGGAGACCACAGACGGAAGATGAGAGATTGATGCATAAGCTAGATTTAACCTCAGCTTATACCACGGAAAGGTGATCAAGGAAGGAAGCTGTCACAACTCCAACCTGACTGTATCTTCCATATTGAAAAAATCAGATTGACATTGGGATACGTGGCTATTCCTGCCCTGAATCAGAGGACATTTATCCTCAAGATTTCAATTGAGATGTGCTGAATTGAAAACACCTCATTTTGCACCTCTTGTGTCCATTGGATAGGAGAGGGTGTGGCTCAAGCTGATACATGTGTCAGAAAATTTGCTGTTTGTCCTGAAGAAGGTTGCCATACAAAGAGAGCACTATTAATGATGCTCGCTGAGAGCAACTGAAACACGTGTCGACGTGAGAATCTGTGGGAACAACATAACACAGACTTTTTTGGTACCCCCAAGTGATGGGTATTTCTCCTTATGAATTGTAATTGTACAAAGATACAACAGATATATGACTGTTCTTTTATGTATAGACCAGTTTTCAAAGAGTGAATTGTGTATGAGAGGTTGATGATGACAGTATGAATGTGAGTGAGTAAAATGATTGAGCCACAATGTTTTACTGAATGTTTAATACTTGTTTTAGATTTATACTTTTTTGAATTAAATAAAAAGTCTTGGGAATTTAAACCAAGCTTAAAAATTGGATGTGGATCCCGTCATCCTTGCTCTGTCTACTAGTTCATTCCCTCTTTTGTTTCCTGCAAGAGCTGACAGTGATACACTATTGTCAATTGTATTTCTGCCCATGGCTTTGCTTCCATTCCAACTTGCTTCTTCATTTGCTTCTGTACCTGCTCGGGCAATCCTTGACATAGAATGCGGTAAAATAATGCCACAGTTTTTTCCCACGGCTACCTTGTTTCAAGAGTCCAGTACTCTTGCATGTCCTGAATGTAAGCAAGAGGATATTCCTCTTCTTTCATTTTACGCGTCATGATTGCACCCATGTCTGATGTGTCAGGATACTGTACCATCAGAACCCTCCAAATTTCTCCTCTACAATTATTAAACAGCGCTCCATTGCACTGTGTTCTGTGCTGTCACACTCTAATAGCCTGCTCTCTTCCATATGTCATCAGTTCTTTCCCCAAGAATGGCTGCTAGGAGACCCTTAATGTTCCCAATGGCTAGTGTATTTCCTCCTGTCATTTTTTTCCAATTCATAAATCAATTTTACCAGTCTCGATGTCAATCTTGGAAGGTTGCATCTTAAATTGTCCTTGTCCATCTGTGGCCCTGGAATATACTGTGGTCTTGCCCCTCCTTTTTCCAATAAGGGAATCTGTATAAACCATAACCCACAATCGGCTCCCATCTTCTGCCTACTCATAGTAGGGACAATGGTTATTGATCACCTCCGCTCTGGCAACGATCTTAACCTGCTCACATATGGTGGTGATTCTACCTTCTCACTACACAATCGTCCTTTGGGACTCTCTGGATATGCTATGGGATCTGGCGTACTATCCTTTGATTGCTCTAGATCAGACCATCTTACTTCTTTGTTCACCTGCAGGCTTCTCTTGGGGGCACATGCACCTACACCCTCTTCTCCATGGAATGATTCCCTTTCTTTGTCTGACATATCTAGTCCCCAACTAGTGTGCCTCTCATCCCCTTCACCCCTATCTCAGGTCAGTCTGCTTAGGGATAAGGCTCTATTCTTGAGACTGAACAGATTTTCCTCTTGGCTTCATGATTGGAAGACCAACTTATGATCTCCCTTCCCTCGGCTTCCTGATTTACTATCATCCCTTAATTCCTGGTAGACTTAATCACGCCTATCTCTGATATTTCCTATATCAAATTTCTCTTCTAAGGCTACTCTAGATGGCCTCGACATTGCTCCCTGTAACGGGAGGAACTCCTCTATAGTGCCCGATTGTATTACTTGACTGGGTTGCATTAGCTCCTTTTGAATGAGGTTAATGTCGCGCTCCTGCTTTTTTCTCTTTCATTCTAATTTGTCATCTAATTCTCTTCGCTTTCTCTTCTCCCATCTAACTCTCTCCTTTCTTCCTCTTCTTTTCAGCTTTGTATTCTTCTATCCTATAATTTCTGTGCTTCCTCCTCTTCTCTTTTTCTTTCTTGTCTATCTCGTTCTCCTGTTGCTCTGTGCCTGTTGTCATGGTTCCTTTGCTCCTCTGCCCTTTCTTCTTTCTTTTGTTGCTCCTCCTGATACATCTGCTCTTGTCACTGTCTGCTTTTTCTTTTATGCTCATCTTACTTTAATCTCCTTTCTCATTCCCTGTCTTTTTTATCATGTTCGTCCTGACCTTCTTTTTGCCTTACTTCCTCGATGCTCTTCCCAGCTGGCTTGAGCAATATCTGTCCCCCCATCCATTCATTCTCTACTAGCGTTACCTCATCAGCTTTATCCTTCTCTCCTTTCTATCTGTTAATTTCTTGCTCTATCTTTGTCGATATATTTGATCGCTAACTTTTCCCCTTTTTGTCCTGTACGATCTTAAAGATCTCCGCATTTCTCTTACTCTCAGATGGACTGCCACAGGTAAGACTGACTTTGCCTGATACAATAGTCACAAAACTAAAAGCTATAATTCCTGAAAGAAGGATTATTTGGGACAAACTTACTGGTTGTGCCCAAGTGAAGTCCTAGGGTGCTACCGAATTCTTTAATCGGTTTGAACAAGTATTTTCAGATTACAGTGGACAAGATTTGAGCACGGAGTCTGGAAAACGACTTTTTGTAGACAAATTTGTGCGTGGATTGTTGCCTGACATCCAATCGCAAATTATGTCTTCTGAGAGCGCTTGGCAAGCTACGTCTCAGTCTGAAGTGTTGTATATTGCTCAGTACTATGAGAACCGTGTCAATAATGAAAAGGAAAGAATTGAAAAGAGAAAGGGAGACCTGAAAACTAAAGTACTATTACAGCAAATTGTTAGAGGACCTAGAGGGGGTACTTCACAATTTAGGGGACAATATGCTCCACAGGGAAATGAGCCGTTGGGTCCTGTTAATGTGAACCAATGTGCTTATTGCAGACAAGAGGGTCATTGGCAAGCACAATGCCCGATCCTCCAACAGAGGTCGAATAATGCATTTGGTAACATGGGTAGACGATCCAGAGGCCGCGCTGGGGCGGGGGGTCCTGGTAGAAGTCAGTGTTCTCCAAATCTGCAACCTTTTTCACAGGATAATCAGTCACCAAGTGTGGATAATATAAACATTTTTGATCATCCTTCTGCTGCATATCTCTCTGACGACCTTCCTTTTGATGACATTCTGTTTCGCTAGGATTGCCTGAAGCAGGGTTTGGAACCAACGCCTATTCCCGTTAATCAGAAAGGTCCCTACATTGAGATGATAGTGGGAAATAGGAAACATCTATTCTTCATAGATACAGGAGCACAGAAGTATTCCATTGACCATTCACGGGTTCCAAACATTCCACTGTCAGGGCAAACCAATGTTTCTGTAGGATTTTCTGGTACGCCAGTAGTTTGTCCGGTTTCTTCGCCGGTACCAATTACATTGGGTCCATTCACGGACCATTGTCCATTTCTTTTGACTATGAACTGTGGGGAGAATTTGTTGGGGTTGAATCTGTTGAAGGAATTAAATGCGGTAATCCATTGTTCTTCGGATGGAGTGCGTTTGACAATTTCACCACAGCAACTTTCTGTCTCTCAGTTCTTGACTAGACCTTTGCCGCCGGAATTAAGTGATGTTCTGGAGTGTTTGTGGGCAATTGATGACAATGATGTCGGTGTTCTACAAATTGAGCCTGTTAAGATCATTTTGAAACCTGGAGTAAAGTTGGCACGTATTCCTCAGTATAAGATCTCGGTTGATGGTGAGCAATTTGAAATGCATAGTCTCTGATTTTGTACACCGAGGGAGGAAATTGCAGGTAGTTTGTGCAATAGTACGATTTTGCCTGTGTACAAGAAAGGCAATAACGCAATTCCTTTTCGTTTCATCATTGATTTACGTGCCATCAATAAGATTGTTGCTCCACAATTTCCTATTGTGCCTGATGTGACGACAATACTAACCATGATTCCGGCTTTTCCCACTCACTTTAGTGTTGTAGATCTTAAGAATGCTTTCTTTAGCATTCCTATACACAAGGATAGCAGATACCTGTTCGCGTTCACCTTAGGGGGACGCTCGTTTACATTTACCCGTGCGCCGCAAGGTTACACGGAAATTCTGAGCATCTATAGTAGGGCTTTGAAAGAGCAGCTTGACACACTTGAGTTGCCTACCACTTGTACTCTGCTTTAATATTTAGACGATCTACTTTTGGCTGCTGACTCAGAAAGTGCCTGTAAGGAGTGCACTGTGTTTTTGCTTATTCACCTAGCAAAACATGGACAATATTGTCGACAGGAGGTCGCCTATTTAGGCTATCTCCTGTTAAAGGAGGGAAGAAGGTTGACGCCTGAATGGATTAAAATCATTTCTAGCATGTCTGTCCCAAATACACAGAAGGAAGTCAGATCCTTGATAGAAATGGCTTCTTACTGTAGGCAGTGGATCCCGAACTTCTCGTTAACAATTACACCAATGTTGGCTTTGACGAAGAAGGGCATTTCTTCAGCATTGCCGTGGAACTTGGAACACCAGCAAGCGTTTAATCTGCTCAAGACTGCACTGTGTTCAGCACCTGTTTATGAAAAGGCCTTTGTGTTGTATGTACATGAACGTCATGGATATGCTTTGGCTGTATTAACGCAGAAACATGGAGGGAAGAATAGGCCGTGCAGCTACTTTTCTTCCGCCCTTGATCCTGTTGCCTGCGCTTTGCCAAGATGTTTGAGAGTTTTCGCTGCTGCTGTGTCTGTAAAACAGAGCGAGGGTATGGTCCTAGGCCAGGCTTTAACCCTGATAGTACCTCACTCTGTAGATGTTCTATTAAACAGAACACAAACACAACACCTCACCTCCACACAATTAAAGGGAAACAAATTGATCTTGTTTGCTCTGCACATTAAAATTCAGAGGTGTTGCGTCCTTAATCCGGCTGAACTTTTACCTTTACCGCAAGGTACTGCTTGCAGTGACAAAGTGTCACATGACTGCCTCTACACCACACAGCAAGAGACTAAAGGCAGAATCGATTTGAAAGATACTCCTTTGAATAATCCACAAGGGGAGCTGTTTTGTGATGGTTCCTGTTTCAAACCTCTGGATGGTACATCCATGGCTGCTTATGCAATCACCACATTGAGCACGATTGTGGAAACCAAAAGAATCACGCATAACTCTGCGCAGGCCGCAGAGATTATAGCATTGACCCGAGCTTGTGAACTTTCCGAAGGGCTTAGAGTAAATATATATACTGATAGTCAGTATGCTTTTGGGGTGGTTCTAAACTTCGGCAATTTTTGGGCAGAACGAGGTTTCTTGACCTTGAACTAAGATCCAATATGGCTCCTTGATAGTACGGTTACTCTCAGCGCTTGCACTCCCCACTCAGTTAGCAATCATGAAATGCCCAGCGCATCAGCAAATCATAGATGATGTGGGAAAAGGGAACACTATCGCTGACCAGATAGCCAAACAGACTGCCACTGATCTCTATTCAGAAATGTATACTTCAAGGGAAGCCACAAATGTTTGTACTTTGGATGAGGGTATCGAATCTGTAAAGAGTATTAAAGCTGATGGCACATTAGAAGAATCTAGACAATGGGCTGAGGGTTCGGCAAGATTGGATGATGACGGGTGTTGGGTGGACAAGTCGGAAGGAAAATGGTTGCTGCCAGATGCGTACATTACAATGATGGTCGCAATGGCTCATGGTCCCACCCACATTTGTGCAAGGAAGGTTACCAAAATGTTACAAAATGTCTGGGTGAATGATAAACTCTCCAAAATGGCTGAACGTTTTGTTCAGAGTTGTATGATCTGTCTACAGTATAATATGGGAAAGGACACATCGACTCCAAGGGGTAGCTTCGGTCCACCTTCTGTCCCCTTTGAGGTTATACACTTTGATTTCATTGAAATGGAGCGTTGTAATAATTACAAGTATGTACTATTGGTTATCTGCGCCTTTAGTAAATGGGTTGAAGCCTTTCCTGTTAAAGATGCCACAGCAATGACAACGGTGAAAACCACGCTGAAGGAATATTTTACTAGGTTTGGTTTGACAAGTTGACAAGGGTCATCTGGTCGGATAATGGTCCACATTTTATCGCTGCTTTAATTCTGCTGATTTGCGCGGGATTACAGATCAATAAACGGTTCCATTCGGCTAGACATGCTCAAAGTGCTGGTTTGGTAGAGAGACATAACGGAATCATAAAGAACAAGCACGCTAAGACGTGTGCCGTTACCAAACTGAAATGGCCGGACGCCTTACCGATCATGTTATTATCAATGAGAACGACCCCACAGGCTAAGACTGGGATCTCTCCATTTGAGGTGTTTATGGGTACGCCAGCTAACATTTGCAATCTGCGTAAGCTGAGATCTTTGCTTGACATTGAACATGTACTTCTTTCAGATTACTGTGACCAGTTAACTAAAAATCTGTATTTGATTCATCAACAGGTGCGAGAATCCCTCCCAGTAAAATATGAGGGTCCAGTTCACAGCATACGGCCTGGAAGCAGGGTGTTGATCAAATCATTTGAAAGAGCATCCTGTCTCGCACCGCGTTGGAGGGGCCCACATGAGGTCCTTTTGGCCACACAGACAGCTGTACGAGTGAGCGGACGAAAGCACTGGATTCATGCGTCGCATGTCAAGAGGATTTCCTTCCCTTTGCCACACGATACAGAAGACACAGAAACCCTTACCTGCGCTGCTCCCAGCGATCACGAAGTATTGAGCAGCATCGAGAGTGCTTCGGAGACTCTCCCTGAGCCCGTGGGGCCTGGAGAAACAGCCACTTTATCTCTACATTCTCCCACAGATCCTTTTTCACCAGTGTCAGAGTCTGTCACAAATCCACAACTTCCATCAGGAAGCAACGACACGTTGTTCGCAGATCACGCAGTACCAGGAGACACAAGGTACGATCTGCGTCCACAGAGCTAGACTTACTGCATGGTTCAGCTGTGGCACCAGAAAAATCATCGGAGGGCTTGTCTTTTGGCCCTGTTCTTTTGCACCTAAGGAATTCTGTTGGCTCTGGAGTGTTTCATTTGAAGAAACAAGGCCTGCAACCGCTCCCACTCGTACGGAACAAATAAGTGACTGTGTGCCTGATCGTAATGATGAACAATCAAATGCGTGGTCCCCGAAAACATATTGTTGTCTTGTGATTATGTTAACCGGCTTCACAATAGTAATTGTCTTAGGTTTTTGGTATTTGGAAGAATTACATCCGATTGAAATTCTTTTGCCCACTGAAAATGTACCTACTGTTTCTACCGTGCATCTGCACACTCTATTTCATAGAGACTCTCAGCACAGACAGAGTTACCACAATAACACTTTCTTACTCATAATGAATGCCACACATGCCATTTTTAATAGGTCTAATTGTTGGGTCTGCTCGCATTTACCGCAACACGGAGAAGGGGTTGGGCTGGTATATTCATCCTTTACCTTTGACTACTGCATGCTATGCATCTTTAAGGGCACTATTCTTTGGCCGATGGAACGATAGCATCTCGGGCAACTTTGATGGAACGAATTTGAATGATTTTGAGAAATGAGTTCTAACGCCCCTGGGATGCTCACTCTTTGCAAATAGGAGTAAGCTTAATGTTGCTTGTATTAGGCCTTCGGATAGACTGTCACATCCTTTTCAATCTCTGATCTCTTTCAAGATGACTCCGATAGGAAATAGGGATGCCACGCCACCTTCCTACACTGTTAACCACAGCCCGATTCAGTTTCTTTCTGCATACAGAGGAATGGTACTCAGTCAATGGGTGATTTCAAGGGCTGCGCCAACGTTGCAAACTTGACCAGTGAGGACAGACCTTTGTATGTAGGTGAACCTGTCTACTTTGTTTGTGGTAATGAAGCTTTCCCATGGTTACCTAGGGATTGGCAGGGAACCTGTTATTTAGCAATTCTGTTGCCCGGAGTATTCATAGCAAGCACCATAGAAATCTCTAAGGCTCGTCCAAGGCGGGACGAGAATGGCGATACCCCAGCACAAGTTCTGGGTGACGTAGCGAAATCCTTCATACCTTTTTGGGGGCAAATATGAACTCTGAGGATATCAGAAGACTAGCAAGAGTACTGGAGAGGATCATCAACCAGACCACTGACATACTCTATAACATGACTTTAGAACAGAAAGCGAAAAGGTTAGTGGCACTTCAGAACCGGATAGCATTAGACGTCATCCTGGCTGAGCGTGGTGGGGTATGTAAATTAGTGGGGTCTGCTTGTTGTGTTTTTGTGCCAGATTCCTCCCCAACCATCTTTAAGGCTATACAAAATCTGCACGTCCTTAGTTCAGAAGTGCATGTTCCCGAGGGAAACTGGGATCTTAGCGCTTGGTTCTAGGACTTCTTATGATCTTGGGATTGGAAACTTCTTTCTGTCTTGCTGATCATTTTGGGTATTCTGTTGTTTTTCTGTTGCTGTATACAGTGTCTTCCTGGCATATGTTCGGTGTTAGGAGGATGTTGTGCACAGGCGATGGGAACACTAGCACAAAAGGTACGCGCCCCGGAGAAAATGACAGACAAATTTGTGTAGAAGGAAATTTCTGTTTCTGACCTCATGGCGATCGATATCTCTGATGATTGTGATTCAGGGTGTATGGACATTGAGACGTGGAGTTGCTCGTAAAGTGACTAGAAGTAGTTTAGCACTTGGCTTTGGCCAAAAGGAGGGTTTGTTAAATGGGAAATCATATCGTGCATCCTTTCTTATATAAATTGGCCTAAGCCCAGTCGCTCTGCGAAGAAAACTGCGTTGCAAAGTTCCAATTTTGGATCGACTTTGCCGCCATTTTAGGATTATCTGTTCAAATGTAACTCTGTGTTCTAAAATGGTGGACTGTGTTTCCATCTTGTAACCAAGCCTTCCCGACCCTTGCACCTAGTTAATGTTTAGACCGTCCGTGGGCCGAATGTTTAGACTCGGTAAAGAGACCTTGTCCCATACCTGACTTGTGGTCTTGGCTTGCCTGCATCAATAAGCCTCATCCACGAACATACGTCGAAACAATGTAATGCAAATGTCGAACGTGGACACTGGCTGAACTGCATTGTGTAGGGACATGTGCTAAGGTTTACTGTTAATCCGGGAACACACTGTTGCCATTGTAACTTGTTTGTATGTAAACCAAAGATAATCCATGTGCATATTGTTGTATGAGCCATAAGTGAACTCATCACAAACTCTAGACTATGGATTATTAACTTGCAGAGGGGCTGGACATTATTACTGAAATTGTATAAATACCTGAATGTCCAGATGTCCAGCACGTCTCACTTCTTACACCGAAGGGCTGGTATTCACTGTGATGTACTTAGGGTCAGATAGCTATCTGATTTTGTTCTTTGTAAACTGCGCAGTCGAATAAAGATCTATGAATCTTCATAATCCCGTGTTTGGTGTATTTCCTTTTGTGGTACTCAGCCTCGATATTTCCTCTTGCTTTTACACTGGATCCTTTTGTGAGAGGACAGATCCCATTGCCATACTTGAGGCGTCTGTCTCCACCACATAGGGGAGGTCTGGGCGAGGATGATGTAGAATCGGGGCAGAAGTGAACCTCCCCTTGAGTTCCCAGAAAGCTTTTTCTGCTTCTTCTGTCCAGAGAAACTTTTTATTGCATTTCCTTAGCAATTATGTGATTGGATGCACTATTTGCGAGAACCCCAGGATGAATCGGCGGTAGAAGTTTGCGTAACCCAACATGCCTTGGACTCCTTTGAACGAATTTGGCGATGGCAACATTTTGGATAGCATCTACCTTGTGCACATCTATTAGAATTCCTTTTGGGGGTGAGAACGAAACCTAGAAATTCCACCACAGAAACATGAAATTAGCATTTTTCGAGTTTGGCAAAGAGCTGGTGTTGGCAGAGTTTTGCCAATACAGATCGAACTGTCACGACCCTCGTCCAAAACCCCCTATGGCAAACCCATTGGCCAGGTGGAGTCAGGACTCGGGCCTCTAGAGCCTGGCATCCTCTTCAAAAGCCCTAGTCCTGGCGCCTATGGCGCCAGGCTCCTACACCATGAAAAACAATGTGCTTGGGAACTACTTTATTGTATTGTCAGCCAACATGGAGGCCTCCACGTAGCTTGGTTCCTAAGAACCAAGCTATGCTGTCTAGTGTTTTGGGTCTGGCATTCCCTCAAACCTCGGAGAAGCAGAACCTGCAAGGAGACAAAAGGAACATCATTAGCAGAAGCATCTTACCTGCAGTCTTCATCTTTAAACACTCGCATCTACTGAGAACAGCTTCCTCGAATCTGCACGCCTCCCGGACAGAATGACCTGAAAGAGGAAGATAGAGGCAACATTAAAGAAAGCAGTAGAGACATTTACAAATTACGAACTGCTCAAAAGGCTTACCTGGCTGGTCGCCTCTCGGCTGGCACCACTCCGGAAATTCCACCCACGCTGAAGAACACCGCAACCTACAAGGAAGGAAAACACAGGTTAGCAAAGGCAAGACTCCGCAGCGCTGTGCATAGCGCTTACTTACCGCATTATAGCGCTCTTAATGCGCCATCATTTACCAGCGGGGCTCAACCAAGCCAGTTCGCCGCGCTGAAGCTCTGCATACCTAAGGGAGAAAAAAGAGACATTTTAAACAAAGAAAGTCATGCAGGATAACAACAAAACTAAAGAACAGCAATAACACCTACCTGAACAATATTAAATGGGCCGGCGTCAGTGAAGTAACTGGACCGCACTCACCCATGAAAGACAACACGCCCCTGCAAAAAAGGCAGGACGGAGAGCACGCCTAATTCTACCACAAGGTGAGGAGAGGGCACCAGAGGGACTGAAATCATACGGGGTGGAGGGAGGTTACTTACCCCAGTCGGTCAGTCTTGAACACAGACCTCCTGTATTTTTAGGCAGAACCTTCCCCGCAGACCACATCAGGGCAAAGCTGAGAAGCATACCAGCAAGTAACCCAGCTGGGTGGCGTCCCTGTGGATACCAGGTGAGCGTAACAGAACGCAAAGCCTACCATAACAAATCCACCTGGGCGCAATGGAGACATCAGAAATGGACCAATTGGCATAATTACTTGGAGAGCTTCGTGCTGAGGTTCATTCTGCCCGACAAGAGACTAATGCCTTCCGGAGAGACCTAATAGTGACCAAAGAACGCTGTGAAGAGATTAGCAGGCAATACTTGCAATCACAGGCAGGACATACGCCTCTACCTGGAAGCAATCCAACGATGCAAAACCCCACCATAACACCCACTCCGGTACAGATCACGTTACCTGGAACAGTGCCCCTGGCACCACCAGAAAGGTTCTCAGGCGACCCACGGAAATATGCAGCATTCATAAATCAGTGCCTTCTTCATTTCCTTTATATGCCTGGAGCATTTCCAAACGACCAAGCTCGGGTAGCTTTTGTTTTATCATACCTGAGAGGTAGTGCAGCAGATTGGTCAGTGCCGTTGGTAACCCATTACGATCCTCTATTACATGACTTTGGGGAGTTCCAGAGAGAAATGGAAACACATTTTGCTTGCCATACCCAGAAACAAGCAGTAGACAATGAACTCTTGTCCCTCCGACAGGGGAATCAGGACTTGTTAACGTACATTGCTACCTTCAACAGACTGGTTGCCGAAGCTAGGTGGCCAGAAAACAAAAGAACCATGTTATTCCATCGAGGCTTACGAGGCGAATTACAGGACTTCTTAGCCCAGGTGGTTGATCCACCCAGAGACTGTGCAGAATTCATAAATCTGGTCGTGCAGCTAGGCCACCGGTTGCAGGACCGAAAGGCAGACCGGTCTAAAACGGACCTTCGGACCGTGTATGTTCGACCAAGGGAAAACACACCCCGTGTTCCTGAAAATGCTGTAGAACCCATGCAGATTGGAGGGATACGGCCTCCATTAACAAAACAAGAGCGGGACAAAAGAAGACAACAACAGCTTTGTTTGTATTGTGGGAAACCAGGACATTTCCCGAAGGACTGTCCAGTAAAACCCCCAAGAAGAACAGTCGGGGCCACAGAGAAGGATGAAGCTAAGGAATCAGAAAACTACCAAGCTCGACAAACGTAGAGGTCATTTTGTCAAGTGAGAAGAAAGAGCTGCTGACCTCGCACTTTGCAATACCAGTGATCTTAATTAACCGCCAACAGTCGTCAAGAATGCATGCCATTGAAGCATACATCGATAGCAGAGCAGTTGGAAATTATATTGATCAAGACCTGGCAGCAGAGATGGGGCTTCCTTTGTGTTCTAAGCCAATTATGGACAAGGTAACCACCGTGGATGGGACAGAAATCGCTTCCGGACCAGTAACCCAGTGCACAGCCAGGGTAACCTTGCTGTGACAGGACGGACATCGGGAGTCTATTTCATTCGATCTCATCAAGGCACCTCAGTTCAGGCTAATACTAGGGATGCCATGGTTGGTTGCTCACAACCATTTGATAGACTGGTGGGCACGAAAATTAACCTTCCCCGTTGACTGCTCCCCTGCCTGCTATTACCTAGAGGAGAAACCCGACGTCTGTATCCCCATGACTCCCAGAGCGCCAATATCAACCCTGGGAGCAACTAATATCTTGCCAAGTGAATACCATGATTTCCAGGATGTTTTCCAAAAGGACCAAGCCAATACATTGCCGCCGCAAAGGCCCTATGACTGTCAGATCGAACTTGTTCCTGGTGCACAAATCGATTGAGCAGGATCTACGCTCTCACAGAACCAGAAAACCTTAATTTGAAATCCTATTTAGACCAGTACCTTGCAAACTGATTTATCGGTCCTTCGAAGTCCCCCACAGCCAGTCCATGTTGTATTGGGATACGTGGCTATTCCTGCTAGCCCTTGCCACTTATCCCTGAGATGCTAGACCAAGTTAAAGATGCCCAGATTTATACCAAATTGGACCTTCGAGGAGCGTACCACCTGGTCCGAGTCAGAAAAGGAGATAAATGGAAAACCGCTTTCTGTACTAAGTACGGCTTGTTTGAATATCAAGTCATGCCCTTCGGGTTATGCAACGCTCCTGCGGCATTCCAATGTTTCATGAATGACATCTTAAGGGAGTTAATTGATGTGTGTGCCTTAGCGTACATAGACGATATCTTAGTGTACTCAGCCTCGGGACAAGATCATGTCAGGCACGTTCGTTCAGTCCTCACAAAGCTCTGTCAACATTGCTTGTTTGCAAAGCTTGAAAAATGCTTTTTTCACGTCACCAAAGTAGAATTTCTTGGTTTTATACTTACTCCAGGAGGCATCAGAATGGACGTGCACAAGGTAGATGCCATTCTGAAATGGCCTTCACCGACGTCTTTGAAAGGGGTACAAAGCATGCTGGGCTTTGCGAACTTCTACCGCCGGTTCATCCCAGACTTCTCTCACGTTGTGCACCCAATCACAGTACTATTACGAAAAAACAATAAAAAGTTTGCTTGGACCGAAAAAGCAGAAGAAGCCTTTCAGGAACTTAAACAAAGGTTTACCTCTGCTCCAATCCTGAGACAACCTCGTCCAGACCTCCCTTATGTCGTTGAAACTGATGCGTCCAGTCTCGCAATGGGGGCTATCCTTTCACAGAGACCCAGAAACCGGCCAGCTACAACCTGTGGCCTACTGGTCAAAACAGTTCTCACCACCAGAGATTAATTATGCCATCACGGACAAGGAACTCCTGGCTATCAAATCAGCCTTTAAATTAAAGCCTGGAGGCACTACCTTCTGGGGGCCAGACACACCATAAAGTCATCAAAGACCACGAAACCTGCAATACATCAAAACAGCCAAGGCCCAGTCCTCGCACCAATTACGGTGGGCCCTTTTCTTCGCCGAATATGATTATGTAATCACATTTCGACCAGGGGTCAGAAACGGAAAGGTGGATGCCTTATCTCGCATGGGCATAGATGAAATAGTATATACAACTCCAGAAGACAAACTCTTGGGTATCATGACAGCCTTACCACAAGCAGAACTACGAAATGAAATCCAACGGACAATGAATCCTGTTGCCTACCTCGCATGGCAAACTCAAGGAGAACAATACACCATCAAGGACCATCTACCCTTTTTTAGGGATCGCCTATATGTACCCAAGAAGGAATTACAACAGCATATTATTTCAAACTATCATGATTCACTGATCGAAGGGCATCCTGGGATCGCCAAAACCCTAGCTAAGGTGAAAGAGAACTTTTGGTAGACTACCTGGCGTAAGGACATCATTCAGTATATTCAGTCCTGCGGTGTCTGCGCACAAAATAAATCACAGAAACAAAAACCATCTGGTCTCCTACAACCATTGGACATTCCTCCAGTTCCATGGCACACTCTTTCCCTTGACTTCATCACTGATCTACCTCCAAACAAAGGGTTCAATACCATCCTTGTAGTTGTGGACTCATTCTCGAAGATGGCCCATTTTATTCCTCTCAAAGGCCTTCCCGACGCAGCCACTTTAGCAAAAGTGTTCCTGGAGGGCGTGGTTAAGCTACATGGCTTCCCTGCGGTTCTGGTCTCTGATCGAGGCAGCCAGTTTGTTTCAAACTTCTGGAAAAAATGTTGTGCAATGGCGCAGATCGACGTTCGGCTATCTACCAGTCACCATCCCCAAACGGACGGCCAAACCGAGAGAACCAATCAGACACTCGAGCAATATTTATGGTGCATGCTGCACCATGAACAAAGGAATTGGAAAGACCTACTATGTATAGCCGAATGTGCATATAACAATTCTTTGCATTTAAGCACGGGACAAATGCCCTTCTATACCCTTTATGGCAGACATCCACGTACCTCTGAACTAGACCTTCCTGCCAGTTTGGAAATGCCAGCGGAAAAGACTCTACACACAACCATTACTCAGGCTTTCAAAAGGGCAAAGGAACACCTTATTCATGCCAAAGAAAAACAAAAGAGATTCGCCGACCAACACCGGAAAAAGGCCCCTGATTATCAAGTAGGAGACAAAGTTTGGTTAGCCGCTAAATTCGTACCCATCAAGGGAACCCGGACCTTTCATCCCAGATTCTTAGGACCCTATACCATTAAGGCAATTATCAACCCAGCAGCCGTGAAACTGGATTTACCGCCTAATCTACACATCCACCCGGTATTCCATGTGTCCCTCCTGAAACCAATGCAACCCGTCACACGGATTGGGACACCACCTAAGCCCATATTTGTTGCCGGAAAACCAGAATTCGAAGTCAAAGATATCTTGGACTCTAAATACTCTAGGACCAAGCTATATTATCTCGTCGATTGGAAAGGATTTGGACCACAAGATAGATCCTGGGAGCCCAGTGAGAATATCCACGCACCACGTCTAATCAGGAAATTCCATTGGAACTTCCCAACCAAACCTGGGCCAGACAGAAGGAACACCATGGGAGGGGCCTTAGGGGGGAGTGCTGTCACGACTCTCGCCCAAAACCCCCTCTGGCAAACCCATTGACCAGGTTGAGTCAGGACTCGGGCCTCTAGAGCCTGGCACCCTCTTCAAAAGCTCTCATGGGCTCCCCTCGTACGCCCGATGAAATAACGTGGTTCTCTTCTCCTCTGGCCATCCTGCTTCAACCACAAGCCTATTGAAGGTGGCTATGTTTGTTAATAAGTCTTGGTTTCCTTGACGAAGGGACAAAAGTTTGTTGTCTAATGCCTGTCCATGAGTTCGACGAGCGAAGAGTTTTTCCATCTCCTGCTGGAAACCCCTGAAGTCATGTAGCAAAGGATCATCTTGATTGACAAAGGGTACAGACCGGTCTGCAGCACTGCCACTCAGATAGGATAGCATGAAAGCCACCCATGATTGGTCATTTGGAAAGGCCCCTGGCCTACAAAGGAAATGCAGACGGCATTGGTTCATAAATGTTGCATACTTCTTGGGATCTCCCGTGAATCGTTCAGGCGGGCCCAAAGGAACTGCCCCAGGAAAGGTGATCTGAACAGGGTTGGCTGATGGTACTGGCATTGAAGACACGTTACCATGTAACGGTGCGTGTCCCACCTGTGACTGAAGAAGCTGCTGGCTTAAGTCATCAGTGCGTTCTTTAGCGACTATCAACTCTCTCCTCAGGGTATTGGTCTCCTGCCTGGCTGCATGTACTTTGGCAAGTAACTGTCCCAACATTTGGGCTAACTGGTCAGTTTCTGACGTTTCCATGACATCCAGGTGGATTATGGTGTGAGGATTTGCGTTCTGTAACACTCACCTGATATCCAAGGGGACTCCACTCAGCCTGTCTGGACCTCGTACGACCTCGAACCCTTCCCTGGAATCTGTTCAGCTGGAGTGATGCTCATTAAGAACACTACTTCATAATCTGCTGGGTCATCTCTAAACATGTCATCGTCAGTGATGTCAGTCAACCAACTCCCTACCTCAATAGCTATCACTGTCCTCCATGGTCTACCCTCGTCATCTGTTCCTTCGAGCATTGCCATTTCCCCTTGTACTATGGCTGCATCTAATTATTTTCGGTTGATCTGTCCCCCCTCTTCGTCCATGGGTATCTGTGGTCTGAACCAGAATTTGTAAGGTATTCTCATAATCTTCCCTACTAAGCCAGGTAGCCATGTTAACAAAAATGTCAACCCCATAAAGAAAAACCTCTGGCTCCATTGGAACACCTCACAGAGCCAATTGCCCTGTAAATGCCAATATAAATTCACCTGCATTCATGTAGTGTATTCCAGGAGTGGAACACACTATCCTTTCATCAGTAAAAGAAATCGTCATGTTGAGTTTTGTCATCAAATCTCTTCCCAAAATGTGAACTGGCATCTGTCGTGAATATAACAATGGAACAGACATGTCACACTCTACTATAGAGACTGTTAAGTCATTTGTAAAAGGAACTCAACTCGTAACTTCAGAGAACCCTTGAGAATTCATGGCATTTCCCTACATTGTATATTTTCTCTCTAGTATACATGAACGAGTAGCCCCAGTGTCTCCTAAAAATGAAAAAGATTTGCCTCCTAGAGCCACATCGACCCTTGGTTCCTCTTGGGGGTCTAATGTCACTGATAATAGTGAACACATCAAGTCACTTGTGAGCTGTCCTATTGTGGATATATGCATATCCTGGTGCCCGTGAAAGGATTTTTTCCTACCATAGTGATATCCCCTATTCTAGGTATCAATAACTGTTCCCTATTTGCATTCTGTTGTATCTGCATAGGGGCTTATTGTGGCTGCCCTTGCAGTGGATTCATCTGTGCTTGCTGTAATTGCTGTGATTACTGGGCCTGTTGCATTTGCGGCGTCTGTGTCTGATGAACTGTCTGATCTTGGGCACACCCTTCCCTAGTTTGTGAGCTAAATCCTGGAGGATAAGCTGTCCCCCCTCTTGAGAATTGACCATTCCGCACATACGATTCGCTCCCGCATATGCATGCAATGTGCCCTGTCATCCCACAAGTCCAACATATGGGAGGAGCCCTTCTAACTTTTACCCCTTGGTTGAACCCTCCTTGCACATTCTGATTCTCATTCTGTGCGTTCTGAAGTCAACCTTGATTGTTTTGGAATCCACTCATTCCTCAATATCCGATGCCTCTACCTCGTGATACAAACCCATTCCCTCTTTGGTCCATCGGGCACTGATTATTCGCCTGCAGTGTACCTGCTACTTGAAGTACTCGCATTCCTTCTCTGCTTGTCAATACTCCCCTTCTATGGCATATTTTGACAATTTCTTCTGAACTAGTTTAGCTTCTTCAAGTTTTCTAGCCTTTTCTCTCTTCTTATTTTTCTCCTGCAAGTGACTGCGACGCTGTGTGTTGACACTACAGACGCCATGGTGTATCGAGTGAAGGAGACCACAGACGGAAGATGAGAGATTGATGCATAAGCTAGATTTAACCTCAGCTTATACCACGGAAAGGTGATCAAGGAAGGAAGCTGTCACAACTCCAACCTGACTGTATCTTCCATATTGAAAAAATCAGATTGACATTGGGATACGTGGCTATTCCTGCCCTGAATCAGAGGACATTTATCCTCAAGATTTCAATTGAGATGTGCTGAATTGAAAACACCTCATTTTGCACCTCTTGTGTCCATTGGATAGGAGAGGGTGTGGCTCAAGCTGATACATGTGTCAGAAAATTTGTTGTTTGTCCTGAAGAAGGTTGCCATACAAAGAGAGCACTATTAATGATGCTCGCTGAGAGCAACTGAAACACGTGTCGACGTGAGAATCTGTGGGAACAACATAACACAGACTTTTTTGGTACCCCCAAGTGATGGGGATTTCTCCTTATGAATTGTAATTGTACAAAGATACAACAGATATATGACTGTTCTTTTATGTATAGACCAGTTTTCAAAGAGTGAATTGTGTATGAGAGGTTGATGATGACAGTATGAATGTGAGTGAGTAAAATGATTGAGCCACAATGTTTTACTGAATGTTTAATACTTGTTTTAGATTTATACTTTTTTGAATAAAATAAAAAGTCTTGGGGATTTAAACCAAGCTTAAAAATTGGATGTGGATCCCGTCATCCTTGCTCTGTCTACTAGTTCATTCCCTCTTTTGTTTCCTGCAAGAGCTGACAGTGATACACTATTGTCAATTGTATTTCTGCCCATGGCTTTGCTTCCATTCCAACTTGCTTCTTCATTTGCTTCTGTACCTGCTCGGGCAATCCTTGACATAGAATGCGGTAAAATAATGCCACAGTTTTTTCCCACGGCTCCCTTGTTTCAAGAGTCCAGTACTCTTGCATGTCCTGAATGTAAGCAAGAGGATATTCCTCTTCTTTCATTTTACGCGTCATGATTGCACCCATGTCTGATGTGTCAGGATACTGTACCATCAGAACCCTCCAAATTTCTCCTCTACAATTATTAAACAGCGCTCCATTGCACTGTGTTCTGTGCTGTCACACTCTAATAGCCTGCTCTCTTCCATATGTCATCAGTTCTTTCCCCAAGAATGGCTGCTAGGAGACCCTTAATGTTCCCAATGGCTAGTGTATTTCCTCCTGTCATTTTTCTCCAATTCATAAATCAATTTTACCAGTCTCGATGTCAATCTTGGAAGGTTGCATCTTAAATTGTCCTTGTCCATCTGTGGCCCTGGAATATACTGTGGTCTTGCCCCTCCTTTTTCCAATAAGGGAATCTGTATAAACCATAACCCACAATCGGCTCCCATCTTCTGCCTACTCATAGTAGGGACAATGGTTATTGATCACCTCCGCTCTGGCAACGATCTTAACCTGCTCACATATGGTGGTGATTCTACCTTCTCACTACACAATCGTCCTTTGGGACTCTCTGGATATGCTATGGGATCTGGCGTACTATCCTTTGATTGCTCTAGATCAGACCATCTTACTTCTTTGTTCACCTGCAGGCTTCTCTTGGGGGCACATGCACCTACACCCTCTTCTCCATGGAATGATTCCCTTTCTTTGTCTGACATATCTAGTCCCCAACTAGTGTGCCTCTCATCCCCTTCACCCCTATCTCAGGTCAGTCTGCTTAGGGATAAGGCTCTATTCTTGAGACTGAACAGATTTTCCTCTTGGCTTCATGATTGGAAGACCAACTTATGATCTCCCTTCCCTCGGCTTCCTGATTTACTATCATCCCTTAATTCCTGGTAGACTTAATCATGCCTATCTCTGATATTTCCTATATCAAATTTCTCTTCTAAGGCTACTCTAGATGGCCTCGACATTGCTCCCTGTAACGGGAGGAACTCCTCTATAGTGCCCGATTGTATTACTTGACTGGGTTGCATTAGCTCCTTTTGAATGAGGTTAATGTCGCGCTCCTGCTTTTTTCTCTTTCATTCTAATTTGTCATCTAATTATCTTCGCTTTCTCTTCTCCCATCTAACTCTCTCCTTTCTTCCTCTTCTTTTCAGCTTTGTATTCTTCTATCCTATAATTTCTGTGCTTCCTCCTCTTCTCTTTTTCTTTCTTGTCTATCTCGTTCTCCTGTTGCTCTGTGCCTGTTGTCATGGTTCCTTTGCTCCTCTGCCCTTTCTTCTTTCTTTTGTTGCTCCTCCTGATACATCTGCTCTTGTCACTGTCTGCTTTTTCTTTTATGCTCATCTTACTTTAATCTCCTTTCTCATTCCCTGTCTTTTTTATCATGTTCGTCCTGACCTTCTTTTTGCCTTACTTCCTCGATGCTCTTCCCAGCTGGCTTGAGCAATATCTGTCCCCCCATCCATTAATTCTCTACTAGCGTTACCTCGTCAGCTTTATCCTTCTCTCCTTTCTATCTGTTAATTTCTTGCTCTATCTTTGTCGATATATTTGATCGCTAACTTTTCCCCTTTTTGTCCTGTACGATCTTAAAGATCTCCGCATTTCTCTTACTCTCAGATGGACTGTTGTCACTGCTATAAGCGGGTGGTTCGTATATCGGATTACTATACTGGTTGCTGCTTTCAGTTCCTTTAACAGATACAATCCTACATATTCTGTATTATCACTGTTTACTTCTGCCAGGTATGGGGATCTGAGGGCTCAACACCATCCTCCACACTCTCTTCAGGTGGAGGATCTTCCCTCTCTTCTTGATACATCTTCCAAAGCTCTAACATAGCAAATCTTTTTTCTAACTTCTTTCTGTGCGTGCAAGTATGTGGTCATGTGTTCTTTCGACAAGTGCTATCCCCTTGTGGCCATGGCATGAACATCTTATCTGCCGAGCCTTTCACCCTTTCCGCACTGTACTGTTTGAGCTTGGGCTTGTGCTTTGGCAATGTCTTACATAAATGCATCAGAGGAGTAATGTCTCCCATTGCGACAAGTCTCAATTGACTGTCAATACTTACCAATATTTACAAAATACCTTTATAAAAACAACAAATATGAGCGCGCTTCAACAATTGCTGCTCAAAACCTATATGTCTCAAATTTTCTCTGTCTACCTCTGGATCGGCACTGACCGTTTCCGTAGGCTGATAGTACAACTTCTTAACCTCATCTTAGTTCTCATACTACAGTTTGTGTCGTTCCTCGACACCTTAATTCAACATAAATACACAGACAGACAAGTTGAACCTTTACACAAAAACTTTAGTGATCGCTCTTACTCTCTGCCCCTAATAATACCATGATTTACAGAGTTTAGCTTGTCACATTATGCGGACCATCCTGCACGTTATCCTAGATTACTGTGTGAGACAATCTGTTCTAAAACCCCTTGTGTTAGGACTCTCAAGCCTTCTTTATATCCTTATCTCTCTTTTCACACAAAATAAATCTCCCGTTACCCATTACATTTTCTCGTTGCTTTCCTTACTTTTTAAATTACCACAACCCATCCCCTCAGTTTGCCATTCCCCTTAGTCTACTCACCATTCGCTTGTTCGGCTCGAAGCCTTCAGTATCGTATCCTCCTCCAATCGACCACTTTCGCCTTCCATCCGCAAATTGCCAGTGGAAACCAGGTAGGGATTTCTTCTAAGAGGAACCCTGCCCACTGTCTAGATTCTATATGCAAGTTTTCTATTCAGCCGCTCTCCACAGGAAACCCTGCTATCTTCCAGTTAGATGGTGAAGGATGAACAATCGTCCAAAGTTCTGGCGTCAGCAGGTCGATGGGTCTTCCTTGCAACCATTCGACTATGCTACCACGTGAACCCTCAGAGGGGCACTTTTAAATCAGTAACACATCATACAAGGATGGGGATGCAAAATAACGCTTTCACCAAAAAATAAGACCGACTCAGGAAGTTGCCAAAATGTCTCCTCCAACTGTTTTATTTTCAATTGTCTAAAACAGGGAGTTACAACAGACCACAATGGATGTTTGATCGTGCTTTCAATCATTTTGCATAAAAACACATTCATATAACAAATATTTGTCATACATGGCATCATACTACGTGGCAAACTAAGAAAACCTGTGGGAGATTGTGATTGGCTTAAGAGGAACATCTAAGTATACTTTCTTTAAGGGATTGGGCTGTGATTGGGGCAACTTATGCCCACTACTAGTGCAAGTCATCTTCATCAGTTACTAGATACACAGCGCCCCATTGGCTATCCAACTATAAGGCCCTTCGTTATATGGCCTTCTACGATTGGTTGGCATGCTTATACCCTTCTAGAATATTCGATTCACTAGCAGCAGGTAAGAAGGTAGCCCAGGTTCCAGTGGGTGGACTTGACCGTGTCTCCCCACCCAATTAGCCCAACATCTCTCATCGCTCATGCCTTCTGCCATTTAGATTGTCTTTGAACTTGCCCTTGCAAAGTATCACTGCTCATGAGAATAAAAGGGAGTATAGGCACACTCTTATCACAGTTCTGGTCGGTACACCCAACTCCTATTTCCATCCTGGACTCACATAACAGGAGACCTTATTTCGGCCTGTTTTGCAGCATTTAATTGTCTTGAAATAATACATTTGGCACTCATGATGTTCTTTCTTGCACCTTAACAAGGGCTGATTCAGCTTCTCATGTTCACTCTTCTTCAAAAATAGCCAACCGTTTCTTGGCCGCTCCATCCTTTGACAACAGGCCAGTCAGCTATTCCAGGCCTTTCCTCGATCTTTAGCTGTTTTCTTGCTGCAACACAGCCCTCCGATCCTTCTTTCTTCATGTGTCTGAGCTTACTAAATATGTGACACTGATGTCCAGAATTCTATGTAATAGCGGCTGCAGCATGTGTTCATTATGTATAGACAGCCTTTATGATCATTTAGTCTACTTGCATTACTGCATCTGTACAGTTATAAAACAGCTTGCATTTTCTGCAGTGCTCTTCACACCTGCAATCTTCATTCCGCATATGAAAGTTTGCTTGATTCTTTACTTCCACATCAGATTCTATAAGGTTTTAAGCATCTTCTTCTTTTACCACTCTTCTCAGTGCGTCACGCCCATTTCTCGTGACGTCACCAGCCTCTTTTCTTCCCACCTTCATATTCCTTCTGGGATCTCCTCCAAGAGATTTTCATCTGTGCGAGGTTACATCATATAAGGTCTTCTTAATGGACACATTTTCTTGAAGGCTCTCTGTGGAATTGGCACAATCACTGGTGTCGTGCATGTCGCCAACATATCGGCAAGATGGGGGCGGAACTTCCTGCAGAGGCATTCATCTGCTTCTCTACAGGTTGTTACCGACAAGGAGACAGATGGGGAAGATTGTCCCTGCCATGGATAGACTAATGCTGGGAGCCGACTCTGGATTGGGGTTCACACAGTTTCCCTTATTGAAAAAAGGGGGAGCAAGACCACAGTATATCCAATGGCCGCAGATGGACAAGGATAATTTAAGGTTTAAGCTCCTGAGTTTGACTTCGGGTGCTGGGAAATGGATATATGATTTAGAACAAATGACAGGAGGAAACTCACTGGCTGCAACGCTCACCTGGTATCCACGGGGATGCCACTCAGCCTGCCTGCGTCGGTCGATGTGGGCGCTATGCAACCTAGTTGCTTCACTGGTGCGGGCCCAATTGGGTCTGACAAGGTAGGTTTGTTGATTCTTATTGAATTGTCCTCTTCTTACCTCTTTTATAACTTTTCCTTTCTCCTTTAGGTGTTGGCGAGGCCGGAGATGGCGTCGAGCAGTTTAAGGGAGCAGACCACTAAGCGGTGAGTGAAAGCGCGATGCTCTGCGCTGTTCGCTTTTTCTTGTGCTGATCAAAGTCTCTCTCTGTTCCCTACAGGTGCTGCAATGTTCCAGCGTGGCTGCCGGCTGAGTGAATAAGGTGCGGTGAGTAAGCGCGATATGCGGCACCTTCTTGTTCTTTATGTGCTAACCTGTCTTGTCTTTTTCCTTTGCAGGTCGATGGTGTGCTCCGGGACTGAAGTTACCCTGAGCGGCTCGAGTCCTGGTAATCGTTTGACTCTTCTTGCTGTTTTCGGGTGGGCAGGGATACGCGTATGCGTATTAATATCTTTTCCTTTTGTTCGCTTCTTCTAGGATCCCGCGTGCCGAGATGAAGATGACACCGCCGATGTAAATGCTGCCAACAGGACTGGAGGAGCGATGGATGGAAGCAGGATACTCCCCAAGGTAGTATACTAGTAACGCTGTTCTTTTTCTTGCAGGTGTGCAGATGCGGTGGAAAAGGCGAAGGCCTACAGGAGACTGAGTCACACAGTGAGTGTCACACTGCAGGTCCAGAGTAACGCAAAGCGTGTTCCTCTGCCCGGATGAAGTTTAAATATCCTCCAAGTATCCCAGGTATGCCTGGGTTGAACCACACCGAAAAAGCTAGACTGCATGGCTCAGTTAATTGAACTGAGTTATGTGGGGGCATCCATGTTGCCCACAGTACATTTCAGAGTCCAATGCCAAGTTGTCCTCAGAGTTATGTATGAGCCTGGCACCACAGGCGCCAGGTCTGACTCCAAGTGGGTCTCAGATAAGACTGAGAGGTCTTTAAGGTCCATGTCGGTGATCGAGGCCTGTCTCCAGTATGTTGTCTCAGAGGGTTGGGGGCAGGCATCATGACAGCGCTCCCCCCTAACGCCCCTCTCATGGTTCTTCTGGCTGGCCCTGATTTGGTTGGATGGTTTTGATGGAATCTTTTTAGTAAACAAGGTGCATGGTTGTACTCGCAAGGTTCCCATGTTCTGTCTTGCGGGCCATACCCTTTCCAGTCCACTAGATAGTATAGATTAGATCTGACTTATTTTGAGTCCAGAATGTCTTTGACCTCAAATTCTGGTTCCCCATTGATTACTACTGGCTTTGGTGGTGTTGTAACGCGGGTTCCAGGTTGAACAGGTTTCAGGAGAGATATGTGGAACACAGGATGAATTTGCATGTTGGATGGTAAGGCTAGTTTGACTGCTACTGGATTTATCACAGAGGTGATGGAAAATGGACCTAGGTACCTTGGGCGGAATGTCTGGGTTCCTTTAATGGGCACATGTTTTGATGCCAACCATACTTTGTCTCCAACCTGGTAATTGGGGGCCTTTGCTCGGCGCTGGTCAGCGAATTTCTTTTGACAATTCTAAGCTTGTAGTAAATGTTCGACTGCCCTTTTACAGGTTTGAGAAATGGTTGAGTGCAAGGTTTTAATTGCTGGGATTTCCAGGGTCGTAGGGGCATCTAACACGGAAGTGCGTGGATGTCTGCCCTTTATGGTATAAAAGGCAGTTTGCCCAGTGCTGGTGTGTAGAGAATTATTGTAGGCATATTCAGCTATCCATAACAGGTCTGTCCAACTACCTTCTGCTTGATGTAGCATACAGCGGAGGTACTGCTCGAGCTTTTGATTCGTTCTCTCTGTTTGACCATCCGTTTGGGGATGGTGACTGGTGGCTAACCGGATGTCAATTTGGGCCATAGAACAGCACTTCCTCCAGAAGTTGGACACAAATTGAGTACCTAGATCTGAGACCAGTACCGAAGGGAACCCATGGAGCCGTACGATACGTTCAAGAAACACTTTGGCCAAAGTGAATGCGTTTGGAGACCCTTAAGAGGAATGAAGAGTGCCATTTTGGAAAACAGGTCCACAACCACTAGAATGGTGTTAAACCGTTGACTGGGTGGTAAATCGGTAATAAAGTCAAGAGACAGCGTATGCCATAGCGCTGGTGGAATATCCAATGGTTGAAGGAGTCCAGCTCGTTTCTGTTTTGATGATTTATTTTGTGCACACACTCCACAGGATAGGATGAATTGGATAATGTCCTTGCGCCACGTGGGCCACCAGTAACTTCGTTTTACCTTGGCTAGGGTTTTTGCAATTCCAGGATTTCCTTTGATTAAGGAATCGTGATAACCGGACATGACTTGTTCTCGTAGTTCTTTGTTCGGCAGAAATAAACGGTTCCCGAAATAGGGTAGCTGGTCCTTAACTGTGTGATGTTCACCTTGTGTACTACATTTTCGCAATTGCTTGGGACCCATCAAGCTTCGGATTTCTTCATGTAACTCGCTCTGAGTCATGGTTACTGTGATTCCTAGGAGTTTGTCACTTGGGATAATGGCTATTGGGTCAGGAACCTTGTATCCTTGTTCATCAATACCCATACAGGAAAGAGCGTCGGCTTTTCAGTTTTTCACTCCCGGGCGAAACGTGATCACGTAATCATATTCAGCGAAGAAAAGGGCCCAGCGTAGTTGCCGCGAAGATTGAGCTTTTGCTGTTTTGAGGTATTGGAGATTTCGATGATCAGTTATTATAGTGATCATGTGTCTGGCACCTAGGAGATAATGTCGCCAGGCCTTAATGGCTGACTTGATGCCTAGAAGTTGTTTGTCCGTGATAGCGTAATTAAGCTCAGGTGGTGTGAATTTACACAACCAGAAGGCGACAGGGTGTAATTGATCCGTTTCTGGGTCCTTTTGTGAGAGGAGAGCTCCCATTACCATACTTGAGGCATCCGTCTCCACCACGGTGGGGAGGTCTGGCCGAGGATGACGTAGAATCTGGGCAGAAGTGAAACTCCCCTTGAGTTCCCGGAAAGCTTTTTCTGCTTCTTCTGTCCGGAGAAACTTCTTATTTCAGTTTCTTAGCAATGATGTGATTGGATGCACTATTTGCGAGAACCCCGGGATGAATCGGTGATAGAAGTTTGCAAAACCCAACATGCTCTGGACTCCTTTGAACGAATTTGGCGATGGCCAATTTAGGATAGCATCTACCTTGTGCACATCCATTCGAATTCCTTTTTTTGACGTGAGGACGAAACCTAGAAATTCCACCCCGGAGACATGAAATGAGCATTTTTCGAGTTTGACATAGAGCTGGTGTTGGCAGAGTTTTGCCAATACAGATCGAACATGCTTGACATGGTCCTGTTTTGATGCTGAATACACCAGGATATCGTCAATGTACACTAGGGCACAGATGTCAATTAACTCCCTTAAAACATTGTTCATGAAGTATTGAAATGCAGCGGGAGCGTTGCAAAGGCCAAGGGCATTACTTGATATTCGTACAGGCCATATTTGGTATAAAAGGCGGTTATCCATTCGTCACACTTTTTCACTCGAATGAGGTGGTACGCTCCTGTAAGGTCTAATTTTGTGCAGATTTGGGCGTCTTTGACTTGGTCAAGCAGTTCGGGATGAGTGGTAGAGGGTAGTGATTTTTCACGGTGATCTGGTTTAATGCACGATAGTCGATGTATGTCCTCAGGTCCCCTTCCTTCTTCAGCACGAAGAATAGGGGAGAGGCTGCTGGCGACTTCGAGGGGCGGATGAATCCATTTGCCAGGTATTGGTCTAAGTAGGATTTTAGATGCTGCTTTTCTGGAACAGTGAGTGCGTAGATTCGCCCACAAGGGATGTTTGCGCCGGGTATCAGGTCGATCTGGCAATCGTATGGTCAAGGGGGACCTGACCCCTCCGATCTCGCATTGATTCCCCTGAACTCTCTGTTATTCGAGAGACATTGTCTTTTGAACGTACCTACATAGGTCGAGGGTCCAGTCTGATTCAATCTGCTGTTCGGTCTTGCAACCTATGATCTAATTGAACAGCAAGGTTAATTAATTCTGCAGTCTTTCGGGGGGTCCACCACTTGTGCGAGAACAGCTCCCCTCATAGGCCCCGATGAATTAATGTGGTTCTCTTCTCCTCTGGCCATCCTGCTTCAACCACTAGCCTATTGAAGGTGGCTGTGTATGTTAATATGTCTTGGCTTCCTTAACGAAGGGACAAAAGTTTGTTCTCTAATGCCTGTCCATGAGTTTGACGAGCAAAGAGTTTTTCCATCTCCTGCTGGAAACCCCTGAAGTCATGTAGCAAAGGATCATCTTGATTGACAAAGGGTACAGACCTGTCTGCAGCACTGCCGCTCAGATAGGATAGCATGAAAGCCACCCGTGATTGGTCATTCGGAAAGGCCCCTGGCCTACAAAGGAAATGCAGATGGCATTGGTTCATAAATGTTGCATACGTCTTGGGATCTCCCGTGAATCATTCAGGCGGGGCCAAAGGAACTGCCCCAGGAAGGGTGATCTGAACAAGGTTGACTGATGGTACTGGCATTGAAGACACGTTACCAGGTAATGGTGTGTGTCCCACCTGTGACTGGAGAAGCTGCCGGCTTAAATCATCAGTGCGTTCTTTAGCGACTATCAACTCTCTCCTCAGGGTATTGGTCTCCTGCCTGGCTGCATGCACTTCGGCATGTAACTGCCCCAACATTTATAAATATAAATATATAAATAAAATTCGGGCTAACTGGTCGGTTTCTGATGTTTCCATGACATCCAGGTGGATTATGGTGTGAGGCTTGCGTTCTGTAGTGCTCGCCTGGTATCCACGGGGACTCCACTCAGCCTATCTGGACCTCCCACAACCTCGAACCCTTTCCTGGAATCTGTTTGGCTGGAGACTGGGCCTTGTTTTCCAGTGCTGTATGCTTTCCGTCCTGCTCCTTCGATGCAGGGGTGCGTCGGTCAGTGTGGGTGCTATACAACCTAGTTGCTTCACTGGTGAGGGCCCAATTGGGTCTGACAAGGTAGGTTTGTTGATCAAAGTCTCTCTCTGTTCCCTACAGGCGTTGCAATGTCCCAGCAGGGCTGCCGGCTGAGTGAATACGGTGCGGTGAGTAAGCGCGATATGCGGCACCTTCTTGTCCTTTATGTGCTAACCTGTCTCGTCTTTTCCCTTTGTGGGTCGATGGCGTGCTCGGGAACTGAAGTTACCCTGAGCGGCTCGAGTCCAGGTAAGCGTTTGACTCTTCTTGCTGTTTTCGGGTGGGACACTGCCGTAAATGCTGCCCTCAGGACTGGAGGAGCGATCGATGGAAGCAGGATACTTACCAAGATAAGTATACTATTAACGCTGATCTTGTTCCTGCAGGTGCGTGGATGCAGAGGAAAAGGCCAAGGCCTACAGGAGACCGAGCCGAACATGGTGAGTGTCATGCTGCAGGTGCAGAGTAACGCAAAGCGTGTTCCTTTGCCCCAGCATGGTTTAAATAGCCTACAAGTATCCCAGGTATCCCTGGGTTGAACCACACCCAAAAAGCTAGACCGCATAGCTCAGTTCATAGAAGTATGGGGTATGTGTATTTCGAGGGGTGCGCGTGTATTTCTACACGCGATTGGCCTGGCGCGAGCGGGGTATGTGTATTCCGGGGATGCGCAGGGAGTTTCACACACACGATTTCGCTAGCGCGAGCGGGGTACCGGTATTGCGGGGGTGCACGTGGATTTCTACACGCGATTGGATTGGTCCGAGCGGGGTACGTGTATTCCAGGGGTGTGCGGGGAGTTTCACCCGCGATATTGCTAGCGCGAGCGTGGTACTCGTATTCCGGATGTGCGCGGGGAGTCTCACATGCGATTTGGCAATGTGTGCCCTTCCGGGTGTGCCCCTCCTCCCCATGCCCTGCAGGCAGCCCACACCAGAGGGGACCACCCCACACCCCTGGCCATGCCCCGCAGGCAGGCCACATGGCACCATGCACTTGAGAGCCCCGACTCATGTCCCCCACCCACCATAGACGGGCACCTGCCAGCATGCCCCGACTCATGTTGAACAACCCATTGACGGGCACCTGCTAGCAGGCCCCGACTCATGTCCAACCCACCATTGACGGGCACCTGCCAGCAGGCCCAACTCATGTTCCAACAAACACCATGGGCCTCATTACGACCCTGGCGGAAATCGAAAAACGATGGCGGAAATGCAATACCGCCATCGAATAGCGCTCGGTGCGATCATGACCCGTCACCGCAAAGTACGATGCCATTAGCGACACCGTAGTGAATGCCAATGCTAACTGCACCAAGTACGCGCGCGCGCGCCATGCCAAACCGTAATTACCACCATGGCGCAACGGTACGCGAATTCCGACCCTAGCGGACATGCACCTAACGCCATCAAGCACGGCGGAAAGTACCATTCCGCCATGGTGAGAAGTACGGCATCGCGAACCAACCGTAAACGGCCCTAGTGAGTGCTTGTACACCGCTCCCTGGCCACATTGTACAACCCCCCGTAGGTGCAATGAAGTCACACAATGCAACCAGTGAAATGTACTAGTCATCCATGCCTGCCAACGAACAAATGAATCTCAAGAGGGGCCAATGGGAGCTGCAGGGCACAGATGGCACGAATACAGAAGCTATACAAATGGACATGACCTCAGTCTCCCACCAAGAAACGCACGCAAACACAGGCACCTGTGACCAGCAATATTCCGATAATCACATCATTCCACCAATCCAACTAGCTGACCGGCATCTGTTACACAAAAGCTAATCCCCCGCCCCTGAGCATGACATCATCAAAACAGTCATAATGGCAGCCCTTATCCCTGACCTCACTGGGCTTCGTAGGCAAACGCGCACAGCACAGTACCACGCAACTATACCCCGAAGCTGGAACCCAATGCAGATCTCCTCACAATACATCGCTCCCCAAATAGTAATATGCCACATCACTTGCAAAGAAGAACGCTACACGGTTCATATCAGAATAGAAATTAAATGCACAACAAATTCTCCAAGCCCATACAGCCATTAGGCCATGAACTCCAAAATATATTTCATTATTGTGGGCTGTATCCGCAATAAATGACCAGCTACTTCTTGTGTGACGCCCTGTTCCTTCATTGTACACAGGGGCTACATTCCCGTACGAAAAGGCAACATGGAAGCGCCTAGAACCGCAGGGCCGTCCCAATAGGGAGGCACTAGTCCAGCTGAAAGGCCGAAATGTTGCTCCTAGCCACTAGTACTGCGTAAGGGCATGTGGCCCATTGGCGATCGTCCCATAAGATCGTAATGCTGCTCCACTGATTAACACGAAGCAGCAGGTGTCGGGAGTAAAATCCATCTGCAGGAGTGGCATACAGATGGCAGTGGCAAAAGGGGAGGAGATACCTGTCAACCAAATGAAATGAAAAAGAATAGTATGGCCATCAGAACTACATTTGAATTACTCACTTCAATGATCACACCAAATCCACAGCCATATGCATGCTAGCCCACTCCAAAGGATCATCACCACCCAAAAACCACTTGCGAATCATAACTATCTATATCGAGGTGAAAACACTATCACAAACGAGTGTACCTGTGCATGCGTCTGTTAAAACAGAATCCATCTGATGGGATTGGTAACGTGCATAGACACAAGTGTCTGAAGGCGCGTCGAGACAGGGAGGGCTCAACAAGGCCAGATAGACGATGGTCCCACTATGGCAGCCCTGCATCACATAGCGCAGGGGAGGCGGATAGATTCCAAGAAGCCCTGTACATGGCAAACTCTGTATCAAATCATCTGTCCATGCATCCATACATCATTCCCTCATCCCGTAATGAAAACGCCTGTTTCCATACTCACATAACATGTGAAATTTCCATTGAGTCTGTGCGTTATGCAGCCTGCAAAATCCACTGTGCCCCAGCCCGTAATTCCAGTGTTGTGAAGTAACATGTATTTGGGAACGTCCGGCCTCATCGCCCACGTCGCTATTGCGCATCCCAAACTATTCATATCAATCATTGCATCCTCGCCATGGCCCCTGTCCCAAGGACATTAAACAATAGAACGTTATATTTGCAGTCAGACCTGTGGGCATCTCCTCGCCGCTAGCTGAAAACCGAAAGCGCCGCCCTTCGAATTCCTCATTTGCAACATCACGTCGAAAAGGCATCTGTGGCCGCTTGAAATCACAAATTAATCCATCTGGTGCGGCTGTGTGTGAAAATGGCAACTGCCTTCACTCACAAATGGGACGCCCCGCCCGTCGGTGAAGCTCGGTACAGTGTTGCATGAGGGTCCACCGTTACTCGAGTACTACGTTCCACTGACCCTTCACAAGTCTGTTCGCGACTGCAAAGATAGTATGTGAAACAATGGGACCATAGCCGAATGAACATATCAACCAATGTTACACTGCCATCGGGTACAAATACATGATTGCAATAGCAAGATGCCATTCGTCGAATTGCAGCGTTGTGTGCGGGACGTGCTCGCCCAAAGGGGAGTGCAGATTGCACAGGTGGAATGAATCACCACAGGTGGAGGCCATACAGCCTGAAAACACATAAATTGCACACCCAGTCTCCTCCCACAACCACACCCACTCCGAAATGCTACCGGCAGGACTAGCCATGTTGGCCCTGGGGGACCTGATAGCACTGCAAGTACTCCAACTTCAAGAAGAAGACGAACACCAACTACAACCGGCCGCACGGCGGAGACGCAGGAGGAGGAGGAGGCCAAGGCAGGGCCAGCAAGGGCCGCCAGCACAGCCACTACCACCACGCAGGCAGCCCGCAATCCCACGCCTCCGAGCACATCCGTTCAACCTCACTGATGAGCAGATCCACACCCTCTACCGTTTGGACCGGGACACCATAACCGCCATTGTGGACATGACACAGGCTGACCTTGTCAGCATGATAGATAGCCCAACCGCCATCCCACCCCTACTGAAGGTGGTGTCTGTACTCCACTTCCTGGCCACAGGCACCTACCAGCACACAGTCGGACAGTTGCATGGCATATCACAGCCACTGTTCTCACGGACACTATTGCAAGTGCTCGATGCCCTCCTGAAGCACGCAGACGACTACATCTCTCTACCACGCTCGGAGCAGGAAATTACCAACACAAAAGTGGGATTCCATGCACTTGCCGGCATACCGGGTTGCATTGGTGCCATCGAATGCACCCATGTGGAATTGGTCGTCCCACATGCCATGGAGGCCCAGTACCGCAACCGAAAACAATTTCATTCTCTGAATGTACAAATGGTGTGTGACTCCAACAGGATCATTACACATTGTTGTGCCAGATTCCCTGGATCAACCCATGATTCTATGGTCTTGAGGAACTCTACTATACCACGCTACATGGAGCGACACGCAGGGAACAGATCCTGGCTACTCGGTGAGTCTCATTTCATGCATGATGATGTGGGGTATGTGATGCGGCAATGACCTGGCAGGAAGGGGGGGGGGGTGCGTACGTAGCAATGGCATTCCTCAAAATTCCTTTCTTGTCCACATACAGGTGATGCCGGGTATCCACTGAAGAGATGGCTCCTCACACCAGTCCGGAACCCACGGGACCAGCATGAGGAGGACTACAACCATGCCCACTCACGTACCCGTGTAGTCATAGAACAGGCATTCGGCCTACTGAAGACTCGTTTCCGCTGCCTCAGCAGGTCTGGCGGGGCACTCCTGTACCGCCATGTGAAGGTTGCAAAGATGGTCATGGCATGTGTCATGCTACACAACATGTGCGTACGTAGAAATGTGCCCATGCCCCCTGACGCAGAACTGCAAGCACCTAATGATGGTCATGATGAGGGTGGGGATGTGGCAGCACCTCAAGGAGTCTGCGAGGCACAGGAGGGCCGTGACATTCGTCAGCATCTCATAGATGCATGCTTCTAGCACTCACGCCTGGTGGCTGATACATGGACACGGGACTCGTGGCACTGTGTGTGTCTGGAACATGCACAATATGGACTGTACGCCTATAATGGCCTCGTACACAAAGATCAATGTCCACACATCTCATTGCATGATCGTGCATTGTTTATGGCATATGTGATATCATGTTAAACACCCTATCGACCCGCCACCCAAGTGAGCCCAACACACCCCCTCCACCCTCCTACCTCCCCCCCGAACACCAGTGTCCAAAGATGCTCATTGTCAGTGGGCTGTCGCTATTGCAAGCCCCCTCTGCGGGTATCAGGGGCACCCCTGCCTGTGGAGCGCAGGTTCCTCCCAGATCTACGTTGGGGGCTGCCCTGGACGGAACTTGCAACGGATGATGTCTCTGCCTGCTCACGTCCATGCATGTCCCTAAGGGTTTGTGAGAGCTCAGTGAGCACACGGCGCACTGCGGCAAGTTCGGCACATACGTCTTTGGACGTCGCATGCAGTTCCCCCCTCAGGCTCTCGGTGCTTCTCTCCATTTGTACTCTCAGGCTCTCGGTGCTTCTCTCCATTTCTACTCTCAGGCTCTCGGTGCTACTCTCCATTTGTGCCCTTAGTGTCTCTGTACTTCTCTCCATTTCTGCCCTAAGTGTCTCAGTTGATGTTTCTATGGCTGCCTTAGTGCCCCCACATTCATCGGCATGGTCCTTGAGGAGCGTGGCCAGTTGCTGCTGTTACACGATTACCTGTTCGAGGGACTGTTGCCTCTGCTGGGCCATGGCCATTTGCGGTGGTGTCACAGAGGGGCTGATCACCTCATGTTGCCTTGCCACAGGGCTTGTGGGGGATGGCCAGTCGTCATCTTGTGGGTGCCCCTGCGTGGTATCCTCATGGTGTACGGGATGGAACAGACAGGGGGATTGAGACAGGTCATGGATGGATCTAACTTCGACATCCCCGTTTTCTGTGTCGGAGCATGCTGCCATAATGCAGTATCACCTATGGTGCTGCTGCCACCAGAAGCAGTGCCTACTGTGGCATCCATTTGGGGGACCTGTGGTGGTGTTGTTGTGGGCATGCTGGCTGCTGGGGTGCCTGTTGGAGTTCCCTCCTGTGTGCTGTCACTTGATTTGTGCTGCTGCCGTGTCTTGATGCGTGCAGCTGAGGTGGAGGGTCTTTGGCCGTTGGTCTTGGCCCTCTTTGCAGGTGTGCTGGTAGGGGTGTCCTGGAGCTCGTCGTTTGGATCGGACCCTGTGGTGGAGTAAAGGAGGGCGAGCGTTATTAATGGGTCTGTGGGAATTGGAATGGCAATGTATCACATGCATTGGGGTGGTACCTGAGGGTGATTTGGGTCGGGGCCTTGGAGGTGGTTTCATTTGTGTGTGGAGTGAGGGTGCAGTTGTTTGGCAGCCTGCAGTTAGGGTGTGCCTGCTGCACGTGTAGAGGGTGTTTTTAGGATTTTTAATTATTTATGTATTTGATGTGAGTTTTAAAGTGTGCTATCAGGCCTATGTATGTGGACGTTCTCCTGGACATGTGTTCCTGTTGCACTATGTGGGCACGTGGTACTTCACATGATTGGACATTGTGGTTTTGGCATTGTTTTATTTGGGACACCTACCTGAATCTTCGGATGTCTGCACTCCTTTCTCCATCCCTCCGACTCCCTCTATGCTCTCCATTCCAATGGTGGAGGCACAGATTTCTTCCCAGGGGGTCAACTTGATGGGTGATTCCGATCCTCCCCCGGTAGCTGTGGCAATGTTGCGGTTGGCAGAAAGTATGCTGCGGACGCGTATCCGCAGGTCGTCCCATCGCTTTCTGCATTGCTGTGGGTTGCGGGGTGCGGTCCCCACCGCACTTACCCGCTGTGCCACCAGGGCCCATATGGCCTTCTTGTTTGCAAGTGCCGTCCTGGTCATTTGCGTGGAGAAGACGACGGCAGCATTCTCCTGGAGGGTCTCTGTGAGCACCGTGAGTTCCTCACCGGAGAAGTGGACCTGCCGCTTGCGGTCGCACGCTTTCTTCGCTACTTTTCCCATTTTTCTTGGTTTCACTAGGGTGGATGACGGGTTGGGATGTGTCTCAGGGTAGTATTTTTAATGGTTCTGTGGAATTTGTGGTTTTATAGGTGTACGGCGGGATGTTTCCCGTTCCGGGACCATGCTTTTACTTCCGTTTCCGTATATTTACGGTCACCGTACTTTCCGGTTGGCGCTCACTGCGGTGTCCGCTGAGATGGGTGGCGGTATTGCACCTAGGGCGCCGTACGGCGGCGGTGTGGGCCGTTTTGGGGTCATTTCCGCCATCGCGGACTTTGCACTTCCGCCATGGCGTGGTGCTCGTGCCCGATGGGTCGGAATGAGCCGCACTTTGCTCCATCGTGCAATGGCGGAAACGCTATTTACGCTATGGCGGTCCGGTCGGTTGATTTCCGCAAGGGTCGTAATGAGGGCCCATGTCATAACAAAACAGACTCATGGTCCTAATGCCAGCCCAAATCCCCTCTTCTCCCAGTACAAGCATGCAACCATCCACTGCACCCACTCCCAAATTACCCATGCCATGAGAGTCTCAAAACAACCAGCATAGCCATGCATAAATGTACAACAGCGCCACATAGTGGCAACACATGACTGAGGCAATGCTCATAGAGACATGCACAAAACCAATGAGAGTACACAATACCAATAAGGAAGATATATGAAATGTATTAAATAACATAATGAAATAACATAATGAAAACCAAACTTGCAAAAAAAGAAATAATGAATGCAATACCAAAAAAAGGAAAAAAGGAAAATCCAATTAAAATCAAAAATCCACGACATGAAAACTAAAAAGTGGTCCATCGCCAATGTCCATATACATGAAAAAATAAAAATAAAATAAAAACCATTGATCCATGGGAAGTTCAAATAACAAAATTATGTACAAGTCTTGAACTATTTACAATGCAAGTCCAAAGGGTCCATGATCCCAAAAGAAAAGGAAACCTGCCAAAAAACCTATCAATAAAAAGCGATATACATAAAGTGGAGCAATGTCCATGAACTCCAAATAAAAATATGAAACAAAGGAAACCTAACCCTAAAGAACTATGTACAAAGGCGGCGGGCAAGTCCTACGGCTCACTCTTTGATGTTCCGGGCCAGGGCAACGTCGAACTCCTCTTCAACGTCCCAGAGGCGGGCCTCTTCTCTGGCCTCGAGATCTTGCAGGGATGCAGCCATGGCCTCCTCCCACTCCCTGTGGGTTGCCTCGAGGCACTCAGCCCGCCTCAATGCCGTGCGCATGGAGTTCTCCGCCCTGACCATAGTGAGCCGTGCCTCCTCCGCCCGCCGACGCTCCGCATCTATCTGCTGGCCCAACAGCTGCCACACGGAAGACACTCCCAATCAAGGGTCCTCCTGCCCTCCGGCCGATGCCTGCCCCTGTAATGTTGATGGCCCCAAGCCATCATCACTTCCACCTTCTAGCCTGCTGCTGCCGTGCATGTGCCCTGCCTGTCGATGCCTACACATCCTCCTCTTGGTGGGGTGGCCACCCCTGCTGGACCTCCGACTCCCGACTGTGGAAGGGATGTGTCCTCCGCACATGCCTCCGCAGGGTGCCCAGGTAATACTTGGGCAGGAAGAAGGCACAGAGGACGACTGGCGCATAGGGGGTTCAGTTGAGGAGGGGGTCGCTAGAAGATCCAGCACACGGAGGAACCCAGCCTTGGTGAATTGTCCTAGTAGGTCGACGTGGTCAATGAGGTATTCAAAATTACGTGCATTCTCCTTACGAGAACCCTGCACGTCACCCTGAATACCACATTGACTCAACGCCATCCCAACTAGGACAGGCTCAACATGGTCACGGATTGCCACGTCCACAGGGAGAGGAAGGCCAGTTGTTGTGTGCACATCCCCTCTCTGAAAACAGGTCTGGACGAAGGCATCCCTGCTGGTGCCGGATGATGCAGTCACAGGATTGGGGACAGGATTACACACAGGCACCTCTGCGGTGGCCTGTGCTGCCTTCTGTCCCTGCCACTGGACTGCACCAGTGGAATCCCCCCTTCCATGGCTTCCTCCTCAACCGAACCCCCCAACAACCTGGATGACTCTGTGCCATCTTCCTCCATAAGCCCCTGTAGGGGCTCAGATGCCCCTATTGCTGCTGAGGAGTCCACCTCCAACCTCTGCCTCTTGGACCTCCCCTCGGCAGTTGTGGCCATGGATGCGGCACCAGACTCCTTACTCCCAGAAGAGATGACAATGTGGGAGGAAAGCTGGGCCTTGCATCTCTGGCTGGCGGTGGGATCCCTGCTGCTGTGCTCGACAGCACCATCTCCGCCCTCTTCATCAGTCGACGCTGCAGACAGGGAGAGACAGAACACAGGCATCAGGGCACTGTATACACAATACACACATGACAGTTGTACATGATTGGCAGTGTCAAACTTCACAGATGGCATCACACTCCCCAACACACATATCATTTGAACCCACACACATGCACAAATTAACAGGAATGGTGCATCAGGCAGCAGCTTCCATACACACACAACAGCATGAACATCCAAAGGTCAGCCAGACGTCACAAGCAACACGGGGAGTGCCAAACACATGCACACACGCCACCAGACAGACATGCATCTATACATCTCCACCACCTGTCACAGTGCAATCACTGGTAACTATGTCACATCTGCCAATTGCCTCACGACATGTCTGTGTCACATGCATCCATGGCGTATCCCAGTCGCACACATGTCAAACGCACACACGCACATGTATGCGGTGCACGTACATGAAGGTGGAACCAGCATCCATGTGTCACACCCCAACCATGCCATAGTTCATACACAGAAATGCTAACATGTGTGCATCTCCACATGCAGTTGTGCATCATGCTTTGGAACACATACACCATTGATGTGCATCACACATGACAGGACTCACATGCAGCATGGTCATGTCCCTGCACATACACATCCATACATGGCCCTTTTCAGACATATGTCCAAGCTGCACACTCCTGGCACACCTCAACATGCGCTGCGTCCAATAAGTACGCATGGACACTTACCGCTCGACTCCAGACGGGTCTGTCTCTCGAGGATCTGGCGGTGAAGCACTGGGTTAATGCGTTCCAGGACCCTCATGACATCGGTGGTAAGGTAGACCTGGCACCTCACTGCACCCACTGCTTCCAAGAGGCGCCGGGCCTTCCTGAGGGTCTTAGACTTGATGTCCTCCCAGCGGTTACAGACGTGTGGTAGGTCGCGGGTTGCCACCGCCTCCACGTTGATGGCAACCACAATGTCCTTCCAGATGCTCACCCATCTATCCTTGTCGGCGCCCCTTCTTCCGTAGAGGGCATCATAATGCACCAGGACTTGCTCCACCAGGTGCCAACATCTCCTGCAGTGAAGCTGGCAGCCCTCTGCCTCTCTTGCTGGGGGTTGCCAGTGGTCTCCGATGGTGTTTCCCCCGACATGGCAACCCCCGAGGCAGGTGTGGGTGGGCAACTGGGTCCTGGTGCTGGGCTGTGGAGCGATAGAACTTTAATTGAGTCTTCTGTTCCAGCAGGGGTGGTCACAGCAACTGGACCCCTGCAGATGGCTGACATGCAGGCACCAAATAGCAGGGCATGTGGCCAGCAGGCAGGCAGGCAGCAAGCAGCAGAAGGCTGGTGGGAGTCAGCTCGGGGCTCTGGGGGGCAGGAATGTGGCCTTCTGGGCAGGAGCGTGGTCTTCCGTATGTTGTCGAGTGGCCAGCTTGGTACGGAGTGATTTGGCACGTGAAAAAACAGCATGTCAGCGTGTAATTGGAGGAAAGACCCTTAGCGCATAAGTGCATAAGTGACGTGACTCGCACAGGCGTTTCCCTCGTCACGGGTGCATAGTGAATCCGCATGTGCAAAAACTGCACGTCCGGGTGTCACTGGGTGTAATTGGAGTAAAGGCCCTTAGCACGTAAGCACGTAAGTGACGTGGCACGCATGGGCGTTTCTGTGGGCAGGGTTAAAAGGTACTCGTAGGATGCCATTTTCTTGTACGTGCTTTTTGTGGAGAGCGAGCGGGTGATTCTTGTACTTCTTGTCGGTTCACACGCTATTATTTCACAACGGTTGCAGTTCGTACTCCTTGTTTACTCAGACAGCGTTAAATTCTTCTTTCGGTGGATGTGTTGCCAACGCACCCACATGTGTCTTTTTCACATTCTTTTTCCAGGCAGACGGTGAGTCGCGCACATATTTTTCCACTGTGGTTGCCCCCGTGTGCTGCATACCCATTCAGAGGTCATTGTAGCCTGTGTGTACCACACGTACGCTTATTTTTGTGTTTCTAGGTGCCACAGCGTAGTTCAGGTCCTTTATTCCATGCACGTGGGCTACCAGGGGTCGCAGGCATGTTAAATTTTGTTTTCAGGGTGCTTGAGCGTTGTGTGACCCATCATCTTCCCCCAGGGGTCACAGACAGCCTTCTTAGAGCACAGGGGTACGTATTCCATCTAGTACCCTGCCCCCTTCACCCCAATTGCCCAGGACAATTGTTTACTGCACCTCCCATTCACACAAGAACATCAGTGCCATGGTTGGGAGGGGACCAAGTGGTAAGGGAGGCGAAGGTGGCCGACCTCCAAGAGGTGTCCGCGGTAGGGGTCATGGCCAGGATGAGCAGGGTGGCCCAAGAGGCTAGTGTGTGGAGGAACAATCAGGGGCACCTATGCCCCCCCCAATGGGTGGGGGAGATACAGCTGACACCATCCCAGCTCAGGTCCTGTTAACCCGGCCCAGATTGGTCACAGAACTGGCACGGGATGACTCACAGGCCGACTTCCATGTCACAAAGTGAAAGCCACGTGTGGCGGTGAAAGTTGCTGTCACCAGGCCACGTGGATCTGGGGCAGCAATGTCATATGCTGCCCGAAGTAGCCAGGGTGAGGAGGCTGCAGGGGCAGCTGTAGCTCAATCCACCCTGGCTCTGAGTCACCCAGCTGGGACAGCGTTGGTCCCAGACCATCACACCAAGGCAGTTTTGCTGCTTGGTCCTGGCAACATCACCCAGCAGCCAATGCCTGCAGTGAGACTATTGGTCATCGTGCCTTTACCTGCTTCCAGTGCCCAGTCCACCTGCATTTCAGCCCCTACCAACCAGAGCGGCGTAAACCACTCAGGGTCCGCACCACCTCTTCAGAGGAAGAAGCATGCTCTTGCAGAACATGCTGGGACCCCAGACACGGCTCACCCCTCCGGCACGACAAGGAAGCAGTGTTTCAATGATATGGAACTAGACGCACTTGTGGGCTACGTGGCGGCCCATGGCCGCGAAATGCTTGTGACTGCAGGGTGCAAGACTACGACTGCTCAACGTAGGGCCCACTGGCAGTGCATTCTGGACCAGATTAGTTCCCTTGGATTTGTGAGGTGCACAGCTGATGATTGCTCAAAGCAATGGAATGACCTCAAACGCCAAGCAAAAAACAAGCTGGCTTCCAATCATGCCTCTACTCTGGTGACTGGCAGTGGGTCTCCACCAGAGGAGGAAGTACTCACAGAACATGAGTCAATCGCTGGAGGCTTCATCACAGCGGATCATACCCAAGGTATGGGAGACCTACAAGATCTTGAGGCAATGTCCGGTGAGTGGCCATGCATGTGTGTGCAAACCATATGTATGTTGCTTGGGTGATGTGTTCTGATGAGTGCCAGGTCAGGCTGTGTAGTCATGACTGCTATAGGTCACCCATGTGGTGCCTCTAAACCATCCCCCGCCCTTGGGTTTGGGTTTCACAGTATCCATTCTGACGGCAGTTAATACTTTGCACCTGATTACTGCACTTGCTCTTCAACTGGCATCATGCCACAACTTGTTAATACTTTTTTCCTATCCATTCTGCCTGATTGATGGAATCATTTGCATGATAAACACACATTTTTGTGCCGTTCTGCCCCAAATTCACCATACCTCAGACATATATTTCACCCCACAATGCCCCACATTTGTTTACTTTTTATGGGAATGATTTCATCAATCAGGCTGATTGACTTTGATGCACCTACACATGCTCTGCACACGATCACTTTGGAGCCCTGTTTGAATGTTCAACATGACAAGTGACGTACCATTGATGTATCCATGACCTACCATCACCGTATTAGTATACACTGGCTTTGTTACAGCGTGTGACACATGTGTGTTTTGTAACACTCTTTTGCATGTTCTATTTCATGATGTGCATCTCACATGGGTGGGGGACAGTACTGATTTACCACCATCTGGGTGTCCTTGTCAAATCTGCCATGGCTATGCTACGTGCCATCTGTGTGCTGGCATGTGTCATGTTTGTGGATTGTCCATGCCACTCACAGGCTAATGTGTGATGCAGGTGCTATGCAGCATGCAGCACATGTGTTGCTTTTCCATCTTGGCTTGGCAGTGTCTGCTTTAAGTGTCCCCTTCCACTTCATTGCCAGTGCATGCATGCCAGAGTTAGTGTCATGTGTGACATGTGTCATTAATGTATTCGATGTGTAGATTGTGATGCCTATGTGTGTCGGCTATGCTGTTCATGCCTGTCTTCATTACTTTTGTTTTATGTTTGTGCAGGTGATGAGGCACTAGATGCTGTTGAGGAGGAGGAGATGGCGCAGGGGCAGGAGTACTCAGAGCCCTAACCAGGCACCAGTGTAGGACGTGGGGTGGTGGTGGAGGAAAATCCATTAGTCCTACAGACCATCCTGTCCAGGGGTGTCTCTGGGCACACCTCCGAAGACCTCTATGGCTGAGGTGCTGAATCTGACATTGAGACAAATGTCCCGTCGCAGGGGAGTGTTTCTGGCAGGGATGCTGTTCTGTCCAACCCACCTGCATTGGGGGTAGACCCTCAACGGGGCATTCAGTGTTGGAATGTCTGCCTGTGGCGGGTACCGATGCAGGGTCACACTCCACTATATTTGCTCCTGTTCCTGGGCCAGCAGATCAAAGGAGGAATGCAGTCCTGCAGCCTCAGACAGTGCCAGCACAGCAAGGTGCACATCACCTTGGCCCAAACAGGTGTGGTGGCCGCCAACGCGGTGGCCGTGCGCACCAGGCAATACTGTGTGGGAGAACTCCATGTATACTATTGCAGCACAAAAGGGGGCATTGTGTGAGATGATGGCTCAGGCCGTGGATAGGATGGCCACTTCCATTATCCCCCCTGAAAGGCAGGTGGAGCTCCAGCAGCAGGCAACGCAGTCCATGTGCCGCTCACACAGGGAGGACATGTTGGAGTCCAACAGGGACCGACGGGCTGAACTGGAGACTCTGCGCACAGCCATATCTGCAGAGTCACAGGGCCACAGGGATGCTATGAGGTTAGAACACAGGTCCCTCAGAGATACTCTGGGTGCACTTGAGGTGTCCCAGAGTACAAGGTCAGAACAGCAGCTGGAGCACCTAATACACACAATCTCAGCTGAGCTCCAGGCAACCCGTGAGGAGATCCGGCATCACGCAAGGCTTTGCAGGCAGAAGTCCGTGCTACCACGCACACCTTCTAATGTACCACCAGAGGGTGTTGACAGTGATGGCAGTTCTCACAGTATAGGGTAGCCATGAAGGCCATGAGCCCATGGAGGGTATTTTTTTTTCTCAACATCCACGCATGTGGGTGTTGGGTGCACCCTGTACCTCCTCCCTTCTGGGTGCCCCCGCAACTCCCTGGTCAATTCCTGGCCATTTTTTCTTTTTTACACAATTTGTTTGTTTTTTCATTTTTTCTTTTTTCTTTTTCATATTTGATTCCAATTTGAAATTTAGAATTAGAATTTAATTTTCTCTTTTCATTTTTTTCGTTTCATTTTTTCAGTTTATTATTTTCATTTTCTTTTCATGTTTCATTTGATTTTTTTCATTTCCTTTTGATTTTATTATTTTGTATTTTTTAATTTAATTAGTATTTTGATTTTAAATTTTTAATTTTATTTATTTTGCTTACTTTTCATTTAATTGTTTTAAGTTACATTTCCTTTTTGGTTGATAACTATTTTCTTTCAGATTGTACATTCATGTTACAGTGTGTTGCTTTGTGTGGCTCCCGTAGGCATCCACTGTGTGTTCCAGTTGGGTACATGCAAGCTTGTCCTGTGTTTGGGTTTGAAACTTGGGATCCTGACACATATGCCACTCCTGCTTCCCCTTTCCATGGGCTCGCAAGGGTGTGACCAAGTCACAGTAACTTACACAGAAGCATTGGGCTCCCATAAATTGTGTGGGCAGTCTGTAGTCCAAACTGTGTATACACCACTAGTGGGGATTGTTGATCATTTCTCCACTGAATGGTTGATTTGTATAATGTATTCCATACAGGGCATTTTGCATATTTGCATGTAGCTTCTTCATGTCTTAACGAGCCGGTTTCCATTGCAGATGCAGTTCATGTTGTATGCAGTACACTGCCACATTTACCTACCAGCAACACACTGGAGATGTAAGGGGTCGATGTGCTGCCTTTGTCAGGTTGTGACACTTGCACTACTTTTTTTACTGTTATACGTTGCCACGGTTGGGTCCTCTACTAATGTTTTGTCTTGCTGGTAAGTATATGTTCATGTGTGCTGTTTCTTTTTCATTAGTGAGAGCGAATTGACTCTGGCCTGTTTCCATTTGGGACGGTGCACTTTGTGACACTTGTGTCATGTGTTGTGCATTCATTTGGTTGCTTTCACATAGCATGCCATGCCATGGTGTGTTGGGTAGCTGAGATGGGGTTAGGGAGGGGTTGGGTGTCATGCCACTATTTGGGTGTACTATTTTGCAAAGGGGTAGTCCTTCATGCTGCATGAATGTGTGCCTTTTACTGACACAGCATTGGGTCTGTTTAATAGCTAGGGATGCACACAATGTAGCACTTCCAGGAAAACAATCTCAGGGTGGTATGGTTGTGACAGTTGACTGTCCCTTTTGTCATCTTCATCATCAATTGTCAGCTGGTATGTGCCAGGCCTGTGTGCACTCTGCAGGGGTGGGATTTTAGGTGAAGAAATTTGCCACAAGCTGGGTACGGGCTGCCTCATCACGTGCCCTTTCCCCTCCCATGCGCAGCTGCCGTGCATGTGGTTGGGGATGTGGGGGCACTACCATGTCCACCGGCACGCCCCGCCGGGTTGCAATGTTGTGCAGGACATATGCTGCCACTATGATCCTGCACACTACTGGGGGCGCATATAGCAGCTGCCCACCAGAGCGTTCAAGGGAGTGAAAACGTGACTTGAGCACTCTGAATGTGCGCTTTACTATGCCCCGGGTTGCAATATGGGCTTTGTTGTATCTTACCTCGGGTGGTGTGGTGGGGTTCCGCATTGGCATCATCATGTAGGTGCTCAGAGGGTCGGTACTGTCAGGTGCTCAGAGGGTCGGTACTGTCCCCTGTGGAGGTGATAATGGTTGTCATTAGTTGGGTTTTCCCATTTCTCAGTGTCTGACATGCATGCATGTGCAGAGGCATTTGTAATCACCAATGAGCCATGTGTCGCAATGCCTCCCAGCTTCCAGGTCCCGGTTTAGGGATGACATTCTGAATATAAAACTATCATGGCTGGACCCTGGATAGTTGGCATATACTGAGGTGATGATTCCCTTGGCATCACATACAACCTGCACGTTGATGGAATGCCAGTGCTTGCGGTTTCGATAGATGTGCTCAGTGGCCCTGGGAGGACGTAGAGCCACATGGGTGTAATCAATGGAACCTAAAACTTTGGTGAAGTGTGCCACCCCGTAAAAGTCCTGGACCATGGCCTGCCTTTCTGCAGGTGTTCTGGGCATGTATATGTGCCTGCGGACTGAGGGTTGTGCATTCATGATTGCCAACACCTGGTGTACTCAGCGTGACAGCGTGGCCTGTGAGACACCCCCAACTATGGCACTTGTCCGCTGAAATGACCCAGTAGTCAAGAAATGCAGTACATTGAGCACCTTTTCCAAGAGGCTCAGTTCTTGGGAGCACAGGGTGGGTGATGTGAGGTCATCCTCCCACTCAGCAACCAGTTCCCGGATTATTTGTGGTGGAAACCTGTACCTCCCATAGACCTGGTCATCAGGCATCCCAAAAAGGCTGGTCCTGTGTAAAAAAAATGTGGGGCCTGGCTATCCTCCTCCTCTTGCGGTGTCCCACGACCACTGCTGCGAGGAACAGTATATTCATCGTAGCGTATGAGCTTGTTTGTTCTTTGCACACACTTTAATGCTGCGCGGGGCTGCTTATGCCTGCTTCCTGCTGGCGTACGTGTTTTTGGATTAGCGCGTCTTTTGTGGCGCGTTGGTTTCTCCTGTTCGATTCCATGAATACGTGTTGTTAGCGTGCGTGTGGGCGTTGCGAGGATTTAGCTGCGGTACTTCCCCCGTAACACCTGCATTTTCACACATTGTTCCCCATTCCGCATGTTCCGCCCCGTGTTCTGCCCCCTTTTGGTGTGTGCACTACACGTTGTGCGCTTTCGCTGTGCGCGTCACGCACGGTGTTCAGTGACATGTGCACTTGTGTGCGCCACCCGCGGATTTGGCACACATCCCGGCGAAAACACGCGCAGCGCATTCCAATGACAAACGGCTGTGTGCGCGCTTTTAGCACGTGTGCGCTGCGATTTTCACGCTTGCGCTCCCCTTTTCAGCGCACATTAATTCCATGAATTACCCTGTCAGTATAATCATGAAATTTGAACAACCCCCAGTGATTGCTTGGGTCATCACAATGCTCTTCTCTCCCAGCAACCACCACCCCGAGGCATCAGTTATATATGAACCCTTAATAAGAATGCTAGGTAAAGGAAGTGGGAAGACAGTATCCAAATCATTTTTTGCTTTTTATTAAAAGGCACAGTTTGACAAAAGACACAATGAAAAAAAAATGTTTTTTTTAATTGAAAGTTAAAGTCAGGAAAGGAACTCAATGGGAAAATCGTTTTGGGCTTTTTATTTGCATGAAATGCACGGCCTTGGGAAAATCGTTTTTGGGATGCAAGTAAATAAATGGGAAATTTAGTTTTTCACACTCTACATTCACCTGAATGTTAGCGTTTTACGGTTACTTAATTTTGGGATTATGGACACCCACCTTTGGTACAGAAGAGTTTCAGAAGGGTAGAGTCACCCAAGTACTTTATTGTCTATACTGGCTCTAACACACTGGGCATGAACTTTGTTAGATTTGAACTCCAACAACACTCATCCCATGATTTTCTATACGGGAATTCATTGATTTAACTTCAATTCAATGCGCTAAGGATTTACACAGCTTTCCCCCTCATTGCAATTTAATGCAAAGGATTAAGGCAGAAAGTTCCCAACACAATTCAATTTAAATGGATAGGGTGATTGCTATAATGGAATTCATTTGAGTTGGATTTAATAAAATGTGCCAAGGGTATTGCAAGTTCCACCCCCATACCCGCTATGCGAGATGGAGGCTGGCAGAGTCCCCCACTCATTTGTTGGCATTTAGATGAATCTACTTACATGGGAGTCCTTGGTTATGTGGCATCCAGAGAAACAGAAGGGCTCCTCTGGGGACAGCACATATCTGGTCCAAAGGCTTTGGTCAAGGGTAGTCCCCAGCATCTAGACTTCCTCTGGCTCCGCAAAAGGCAGCCCCAGCTAGCTTCTGGTTTTCCCAGTCTCTGTCTCCCATGAAATGTTTAAGGCCTTGTTAGCTCTACTGTCTCTCTGCTAGTTCTTTGCAAGAGCCCAGAAGCAGACTACCTCTTGCAATAGAGTGGGAAAGTCAAGGGACAAATCAAAAGTCCAAAGAAAGTTCCCTAGAGTCGAAACGTCAATGAAAGATCCCTCTCAGATTAAAAACTGATCACTTATAGGGATGGTGACACTACATTATTATCATAATTCCCATGCTACAGATTGCCAAGCTCTCTTCCTGACCCTCCCCCCAATACGCTCACTGCCTGCTAATTGGACAATGAGTTGGTGGATGTGAATGATGGAGGCTGAGGAAGGAGAAAGATTAATCATCCCAAAGTGACAAGTGGGTTTAACTTTTTCAGTAATCTTAAAATCCAACAACATGGCCGCTACCCTAATTTTTCATATAACCGCAGGCACATATATTTTTTTGAATTCTATATTTTATGGCAAGTTGGAAAATACTTATCATATCTCGGCACACCCTTCCTAGGCAGAGGTACAGTTTTTGTATCGATTTACTCCTGAGCCAAAATAGTCACAATTCTGCCCCATCTTGATTGAAATCTTACTTCCATAACCTATCATCACAGCAACTTTCTATTTCCTCAGAATTATGGGAAGGCTGGAATCATAATTGTCTTTTTAACTCCACTCGTATCCATCACCCAACATTTATTTTTGCATGGTCCCAACAGGCTTCTGATCTACTTTACTATGAGCCAGGGATGAGCTCAGTGGAACACACAATGTCCTTTTTATTCAAGAAAATGTATTCAATGTTAGTCAATGGCAAGGCACCACAAGTGTCCTTGAGTTTCACACCAGCCCCCACCATTTCCTCGGTTTCATTTCTCTCCTGTGACATGATTAGGACATCTGGCTGGCTCCTGTGATCATGCCCTGCCCTCTTAGGCTTTAAAGGTATTTTGTTCAAAGCTAATGCACAGTTAATGGGGAGACCTGACCTTAAGGTCACTTCTGCTGGCTATCTTATCTGCCACCTCCACAATTCTGATCTACTCCTCTGTATGTTTTCAGCATTTAAACTGAAAACCAGACCTTCTTCTCCCAGAGGTCCTCAGCCAAAGGTCTTGAAGTCAAAGTTTCAGAGGCCCAGAGCTTCCAGTTCAATGGGGAAAAACAAGCTATAGCCATAATTCTAAAAGAATAGCATTTTACATTGACATGATGTGTTTAACATGTAACATTTTGTATTACAGCTAGGCCGGCTGTTCATAAATACAATCTTTCTTTATTGTAGATACAGAGGTAGATTCATTATTAATCTTATGCACACAGATAGGACATAGTTAACATAGGAAACCAGTATTCACTTTTACAAAAATGAAATAGGTCTTTCTTATTGCATGCTGAGCTTTTATAGGATAAAAATTAAGTCTCTTTATTCCTGATAACGCAATCTGTCACTTGACTTTATTTCTTTAATGTCAGGCATCAATCCTCCTTTTTATTTTCCTAATCCTAATGTGCTGTATTTCAAATGTATCTTTTCTTTCCACGTGCACTGCTGCAGTTTTAAATCTGTCAAAGGTGCCTTTTCCCAATTTACACAAAGTCAACATCTGCAGCACTCTAAAAGCAAAAGGAAATATCGAGGCTGAGTACCCCAAAAGGAAATACACCAAACACGGGCTTATAAAGATTCACAGATCTTTATTCTAAAACTGTACAGTTATAAAGAAACAAAGTCAGATAGCTATCTGGCCCTCAGTACATCACAGCGAATACCAGCCCTTTCAGTATGAGAAGTGAGAGGTACTGGACGTCTAAAGAGTTGTACATTTTATACATTTCAAATAATAATGTCCAGCCCCTCTGCAAGTTAATAATCCATGATCTAGAGTTTGTGCCAAGTTCACTTCTGGCTTGACCGACAATATGCACATGGATCATCCTCAATTTACATATAAACAGGTTACAATGTCAACAGTGTATTCTTGGATTTAACAATAAGCCTTAACACATGTCCTTTACAATGCAGTTCAGCTAGCGTCCACGTTCAGTATTTGTTCAAAATTGTGGTCGATGTATGTCCGCGGATCAGACTTATTGGCGCAGACAATCCTCTGTCTACAAGTCAGGCATGGGACAAGGTCTCTTTACTCAACGTAATTGTAGTTGTTGCAACGCTCTATTTCAATAAAGTCAAAATGTATCACCTCGAAGGGGACAGAAGGTGGACCAAAGCTACCCCAAGGAGTCGATGTGCCCTTTCCCACATTATGCTGCAAACAGTTCATACAACTTTGGGCAAAGCGCTCGGCTACTTTGGAGATTTTATCATTCACCCACACATTTTGCAACATTTTGGTAACTTTTCGTGCACAAATATGGGTGGGACCATGAGCCATAGCGACCATCATTGTAATGTATGCATCTGGCAGCAACCATTTCCCTTCCACCTTGTCCACCCAACACCCGTCATCATCCAATTTTACCAAACCCTCAGCCCATTTCTTAGATTCCTCTAAAGTGGCATCAACTTCAATGTCTTTTACAGATTCGATACCCTCATCCAAAGTACAGGCATTTGTGGTTTCCCTTGAAGTATACATTTCTGAAGAGAGATCAGTGGTAGTCTGTTTGGCTATCTGATCAACAAAAGCGTTCCCTTTTCCTACATTATCTATGATCTGCTGAAGCGCTGCGCATTTCATGATTGCTAACTGAGTAGGGAGTGCAAGCGCTGAGAGTAACCGTACTATCAAGGAGCCATACTGGATTTTAGTGCAATGTGAGGTCAAGAAACCTCATTCTACCCAAAGTCTGCCGAAGTTGTGAACCACCCCAAAAGCATACTGACTGTCAGTATATATATTTAGGGTAAGCCCTTCGGAAAGTTCACAAGATTGGGTCAATGGTATAATCTCTGCGGCCTGTGCGGAGTTATGCGTGATTCTTTGGTCTCCACAACCGTGCTCAATGTGGTGATTGCATAAGCAGCCGTGGATGTTGCGTTTGTTTAATAGAACATCTACAGCGTGAGGCACCATCAGGGTTAAAGCATGGCCTAGGACGATTCCCTCACTCTGTTTCATGGACGCAGCAGCAGCAGCAACAGCTCTCAAACATCTAGGCAAAGCGCATGCAACAGGATCAAGGGAGGAAGAAAAGTAGCCGCACGTCCTATTCTTCCCTCCATGTTCCTGTGTTAATACAGCCAAAGCACATCCATGCACATACAACACGAAGGCCTTTTCATAATTTGGTGTGCCCAAAACCGGTGCCGAGCACAGTGCAGTCTTGAGCAGATCAAACGCTCACTGGTGTTCCAAGTTCCACGGCAATGGTGAAGAAATGCCCTTCTTCATCAAAGCCAACATTGGTTTAATTGTTAACGAGAAATTGGGGATCCACTGCCTACAGTAAGAAGCCATTCCTATCAAGGCTCTGACTTCCTTCTGTGTATTTGGGACAGACATGCTAGAAATGATTTTTATCCACTCAGGCGTCAACCTTCTTCCCTCCTTTCATAGGCGATAGCCTAAATAGGCGACCTCCTGTCGACAATATTGAAACTTTTTAAGCGAAGCTTTGTGTTCATGTTGTGCTAGGTGGACAAGCAACAACACGGTGCCCTCCTTACAGGCGCTCTCTGAATCAGCAGCTAAGAGTAGATCGTCTACATAATGGAGCAGTGTACAAGTGGTGGGCAACTCGAGTGAATAGAGCTGCTCTTTCAAAGCCCTACTGTAGATGCTAGGATTCTCCGTGTAACCTTGCGGCGCACGGGTGAAGGTAAACGAGCGTCCCCCTAAGGTGAACGCAAAGAAGTATCTACTATCTTTGCATATAGGAATACTAAAGAAGGCATTATTAAGGTCCACAACACTAAAGTGAGTAGCTGAAGCCGGAATCATAGTTAATATTGTCATCACATCAGGCACAATGGGAAATTGTGGAGCAGCAATCTTTTTGATGGCACGTAAATCAACAATGAAACGAAAAGGAATTGCATTATCGCCTTTTTTGTACACGGGTAAAATCGGACTATTGCACAAACTACCTGCAATTTCCTCAATTACCTCACGATGCACAAAATCGGAGACTATGCATTTCAAAGCTTGCTCACCATCAAACGAAATCTTGTACTGGGGAATACGTGGCAACTTTACTCCATGTTTCAAAATAATCTTAACAGGCTCAATTTGCAAAACACCGACATCATTATCATCAATTGCCCACAAACACTCCGGAACATCACTGAATTCCGGCAGCAAAGGTCTGGTCAAGAACTGAGAAACAGAGAGTTGCTGTTTTGAAATCGTCAAACGCACTCCATCAGAAGAACAATGAATTACCGCATTTAATTCCTTCAACAGAATCAACGCCCAACAAATTTTCCCCACAATTTGTAGTCAAAAGAAATGGACAGTGGTCCGTAAATGGACCCAAGGTAATCAGTACCGGCGAAGAAACTGGACAAGGCGTGCCAGAAAACCCTACAGAAACACTGGTTTGCCCTGACAGTGGAATGTTTGGAACCCGCGAAATGTCAATGTAACACTTCTGTGACCCTGTATCTATCAAGAATAGATATTTCCCATTTCCCACTATCATCTCAACGTAGGGACCTTTCTGATTAACGGGAATAGGCTTTGGTTCCAAACCCTGCTTCGGGCAATCCTAACGAAACAGAATGTCATCAAAAGGAAGTTCTTCAGAGAGTTAAGCAGCAGAAGGATGATAAAAAATGTCTCTGTTATCCACACTCGGTGCCTGATTATCCTGTGAAAAAGGTTGCTGTGAATCCTGCAAAAACGGACTCTTACCAGGACCCCTTGCTCCAGGGCGGCCTCTGGATCGTCTACCCATGTTACCAAATGCGTTATTCGACCTCTGCTGGAGGATCGGGCATTGTGCACGTCAATGACCCTCTTGTCTACAAAAAGCACACTGGTTTATGTTTACAGGACCCAATGGCGCATTTCCCTGTGGAACATACTGACCCCTAAACTGTGCATTACTCCCTCTAGGGCCTCTAACAATTTGCTGTAACAAAACTTTTGTTTTCAGGTCTCCCTTTCTTTTTTCAACTCTTTCTTTTTCTTTATTGACACGATTCTCATAGTACTGAGCCATATGCAATACTTCTGATTGAGACTTAGCTTGCCAAGCGCTCTCCGAAGACATAATTTGCAAGTGGATGTCAGGCAGCAATCCACGCACAAATTTGTCCACAAATAGTCGTTTACCAGACTCTGTGCTCAAATCTTGTCCACTGAAATCTGAAAATACTTGTTTGAACTGATTAAAGAACTCGGTAGCACCCTCAGATTTCCCCTGGATACAAGCAGTAAGCTTGTCCCAAATAATCCTTCTTTCAGGAATTATTGCTTTCAATTTCGTAACTATTCTATCAGGCAAAGTTAGTATTACCTGCGGTGGTCTCTCGCCAGCTGCCTTTCTCAATCTAGTCTAACCATAATATCCCATGTATCTCCTAACCCTGGTACATCGTCTACAGTTCTAATCTGTTTCCACAAATCAACAGGTTGGAGCACTGGAAATAACAAATCAATATCACTCAAGGTGAATACTGATGATTGCAAGACAGACTCTATCTCTTTGTAGAACCCTGTTGGATTCTTCCTAATATTGGGAATGGATTGTTTAATGGTGCTCAAGTGTAAAGACTGGTAGGGGGTGTCTGTACTTCCGCTCTCTAAATGGTAGAGGAGAGGCACAGAGGACCCCAGCCAAGATTCTCTATTATTGGTACGTGGTCGAGCAATCAAGGCCTAGCTTCTCAGGAGGTGATGCAGGCTGGTTCATAAGTACAGTGTAGTCCCCGAACCCCCACAAAGGAATGTCCACACACTGTATTACTGAAAAGACAGTCTTTATATAATTAATATTCAAAGGTATGTACACGATCACAATAACGCACTTTGTACTTGGAAGTCAATAATGATAAATATATACAATTCTAAAGTGGTACCACTAATGTTATCGAATCTCATTAAAGTGCATCAACTGTATGGTTAAAATGTCTCACAGATCAATAACGAGGAAACCAGCAACAGAGATAGGAAGGAACGTAAGGGGGTTGAAACAATAGGCAGAATACTGACCCCTACCACTAGGCACAGTTCTGTGTGGAGATCCCTCCACCTGGGCAACCTGTAAATAAAGATATCTCGCACAAGACCAGTCCATATGTTCAATAGTCTCACTTCTTCCTATTAAGATTTTACCCCCCCCCAATGTACCTGGTTGAGTAGAGTTCTCTGACGATGCACCGACCGATCCTTCTTGAGTGCCTCCCTTTCAGGCGGGAGCCACGGATCGTCGAGAGGTGTCGGGGAACTTGGCATTCGGTGTCGGGGAATCAACGGCCCTTCTTGAGTGCCCTCCCTTTAAGGCGGGAGTCACGGGTCGTCGAACGTCCGACGGTGAACAGGGTGAACTACGGCAGGGAAGTGACAGCTTTGTTCCTAGCGGTGCTCGTCGATGACAGAGCGTCTGCGTCCTGCAAGGAAGAGGCGTGCGGGTCACCTCGGTGACGATAGTTCTGGACCGCAAAGAGATGATGAAGAACTGTGGCCCAGCAAGGGCGTCGAGTCATCGGCATCTCTGCGGTCTGTAGGTGGCGGGAAACCCACCGGTGGATGCTCCTCGGCGCGTCGATGGTCGGGCCTTCTCCAGCGGGAGACAAGCGGATGCCGATGCAGACGAGAGCATCCGATGATCAATTGAAGTTTTTAGGCAAACGGGAGCACGGCGGCTCCGGTCGGCAACGGCGGTCGTCGACAGTGGCGGACAACAGTCCAAGTGCTTCTCCTTGGAGTTCCGCAGCAATCCCCGTATCGGGTCGGCAGCCTGTCGAAGGTCTGTCTACCAGGGAGCGTTGGCAAAGATCAGCTGTGCACGATGGTCCCTCGTAGCTCGGGAAGAGGGCGCCTTGCCAGGTCCTCTCTGGGTCAGTCCTTGGAAACACAGCAGCCTTCCGGTTGTGAGGGAGAGCCACAGCACTCCTTCTCATCCAGCGGGGGTTTCAAGGTCAAGCGTCAGTTACTCCATTTACTCGTCGTAGTGGACTTCAGGTTCTGAACATGATTCCTAGCAGTGAGAGGTCCCCAGATATACTGTTGATCTCCCATTAATTCCGCTGGGTCACACTCAAGCATCCAATCACGACTACGGGCATTCATGCAGGCAGGCAGCCAATCAGGCACACGAGGTATTCAGGCCATTCACTTCTCTCCAGACACTCACAACAAGTTATGTGTATTGGGACAAGTACCGAGCCATTCAACACTCCAAGCTGCATTCATACCGGTTTCGGGCAGGGTTGTCTCAGTCATTGTGTCAACCACCAGATACTAGACACCCACTACACAGAATGCATATTCGTTAGACACTCTATTCACCCAGGTCCCATCCACAGGAGGTACCCACAACATACATCACCGGGAAGGCTCCAGCTAGTCTGACTGGGCCTTCACAGCAACACCATATATGGCATTTCCACCCAACAGCCAGTCAGGGGGAAGGGACAGAGTCAGGGCTTCCCAGTACTTGGGGAAAACAAGGTAATGGGTAATAGAAAGCAAGAGGCCACCGGGGCCATCTTGTTTTCCATCAGGAATCAACTGATCCCAATGGCAGGGCCGGGGTATCCCAAAATGGAGTATACGCCGCGCACCTGTCACATTCAGCATGGAGCTGCCACCAGCCCATACCCTGCTCTGCGGGCCACCTACAGGTGCCCTAGGGGCACAGGGTTGTACCCCAACCCATGGGTGCCAAAAGGGTATCCCAAGGGTCTGTTCACCAAACCAAAAGAAAGAGAGCTGCACCGCCAGGAGTCCCACATGAACTCCTGTGCGGAAAACATGACAGAACACACGATAAAAAGCAGTAAAGGACAAGGATATGGAGGCCCTGTCCCTCTGATGCATTACCAGCATCACAGTGTTCACTTCCTGTCTCGAGAACGCGACGTGAACAAACTTTGACACATAATATGCAGGAATATCCTGTGCAGGTGTACCTGCTGCGACATTAGTGGGAATCTCAACTTTTGGGACAAATGTCAGAGGAACCTCTCTCATAGGCAACTGAGAAGTAGGCAACTCCGAACGCTTACTGAGCAACAAAGCTAAATCCTGCGCTAAAGCAGCTGAAGAAGTGTCAAACAAAAAAGCTCGCTTGTAAATATTCAATAATTCTGCGGAACAACAAATCTTTCTTTTTATACATTCATCCTGCAGGTATTCTACCATAACCTGTATCACTTTCCTCTGCATTTCTGGCATATACTGACTATACGTGTTATATACTTCAACGGGAGTTATCAATATGTCTGAAATCCACCTAATCGCATCTTTTGTACAAATTCTTGTTTCCTCATTTATCGATTTACGACAAGGAAAGAACCATTTCTGTACTAACATAGCGTCCAAACTATCACCATCAATATCTTTATTCCGCAACCTTTCCAACTCCCTTCTATACTCAAAAACCCTCTCGACATGCTCATGTACTTTCTCTGCAGTATCTCTTGAATATGCTAAAACATTCAGATCACTCAACCCTTGTGCGAGATCTATATCATTTAATCTGTTCCACATTATAAGTAAATGAACTCCCAATCCTTCAATAAAAACATTTTTCTCAGGAAAATTGTCTAAGTTTGAGAGTGTGGCAAAAACATCAGCTTGTTCACCCCTCTCCGTGCAATGTCTAGCCCATGCAGTCAATCCAATCTTTCTCTCTGGAGACAAGGTATTATGAGTTAAAACCCTCGATCCTGCTCCCCGATCAACTGTAAGCGGTACGGAACCACTTGGAAGAGGAAGAGTAGGCAAATCTTGTACATTCGGTAAAAAGGGTGCTGTCACTGGTACAGTAGGCAAACCCACCGGACCTATAACAGCAGGCAAAGGTGGAGGAGCAGGTGGAGGAGCAACAATAAGAGGAGGAATAACAGCCGGAGGAAGAGGAACATTAAGAGGAGCAATAGGAGGAGCAGGAGGAGCTACAGGAAGAGAAATAATAGTAGGAAGAGGCAAAACAGCAGGAATAGGAACATACAGAGGTGGTGCAGTGGCAACAGGCCTTCGTTCATTTAGAAGTTTGTCAATCACTTCATCAGATACATGAAAGTCTTTAGAAGGATACATTTTCTGGATACCAAGTGAAAAAGCCCTATCCATATTCCTAACTGACGCAGACTGTTTATTTTGATCATATAACAACGCTTTTTCGGCGTTTGTCATATGACGGGGCGCATGTTTTTCCCTACTCTTAAGTTGCTGCATAGCTTCTTTCTTCCAATTCTGTAATACTTCAAATCCTGCAGGTCTAGCCTTTTTCTTTAATAATATGGATTCTAAATATTCTATGCGAGGAATTTCAAAGCTATCATTGATCGGCCACTGAAGTTCGGAAGCATGTCTAGTTTGTCTGTGCCAAATATCATTAAACACTATACTACCAATGCCGTACTTACAGTACATAGTACACGCCGTTGACCCCTCCATTGGTGCCGGTCGGCCAAATTCCAAAGATTGTCTGTCACTGCGGAATAACGCCCTGAAGCAGGCTGACAATTTCTCAGGCATATCAGAATACTGGTGTTACCTGGTCAATAATTGTACTCGCGAGTGCAATGCGCCAAAACAAATTATCAGGATACTTAAGAATCGGGTCACGACTCACCTGATCAAATTCTAAGGAGGTCCGATCGGATATCAAAGAACTCAAAGGACCCACGTGGTCGGTAATTTCAGCAAATCTGCCTGCCTCGATATATGGACCCTCGTCAAGATGCTGTCTCGGACCGCGTGCTCACCGTCCAGGGATCGGGTCATGCAGTACTGCCAAGGTATCGCGTCTCATCCAAGAAAGGGGCCGCCTTATTCACTGTCCGATCCCGGTCCGATAGCCACGTCAACCTTCAACGAGATGGCATCAATCTTGAGGGTGCCTATTCAGGTGCCACCTGTAAAAGCAAAGGATATATCGAGGCTGAGTACCCCAAAAGGAAATACACCAAACACGGGTTTATAAAGATTCACAGATCTTTATTCTAAAACTGTACAGTTACAAAGAAACAAAGTCAGATAGCTATCTGGCCCTCAGTACATCACAGCGAATACCAGCCCTTTTGGTGTGAGAAGTGAGAGGTACTGGACGTCTAAACAGTTGTACATTTTATACATTTCCAATAATAATGTCCAGCCCCTCTGCAAGTTAATGATCCATGATCTAGAGTTTGTGCCGAGTTCACTTCTGGCTTGACCGACAATATGCACATGTATCATCCTCAATTTACATATAACCAGGTTACAATGGCAACAGTGTATTCTTGGATTTAACAATAAGCCTTAACACATGTCCTTTACAATGCAGTTCAGCTAGTGTCCACGTTCAGTATTTGTTCAACATTGTGGTCGATGTATGTCCGCAGATCAGACTTATTGGCGCAGACAATCCTCTTTCTACAAGTCAGGGATGGGACAAGGTCTCTTTACTCAACCCAAACATTCGGCCAACGGACAGTTTACACATTAACTTTCGTACAAAGTGCAGGACGGCTCAGTTACAAGCGGGAAACACTGTCCACCATTTTAGAACCCAGAATTACATTGGAATGGAAATCAAAATGGCAGATGGACCTAAAATGGCGGCGAAGTCGATCTAGAATCGGAACTTTGCAATGCGGTTTTCTTCGCAGAGTGACTGGGTTTAGGCCAATATATACAATAAAGGAGGCACGACATGATATCCCGTTTAACAGCACCACCTGTTTCTTTTTGTTTGACTACATTGGACACAGTTATCAATACTACAGTTCTAAGGCACTTGTCATGAGGATCCGCTTGAAGCCAAAATCCAAGTGCAACTCTTGGGACGGTTCAGACCTCTTCACCCTTAAACCCAAGTGTAGGGCGGCGGACAGGAAGTGGATGGCCTCGGGTGCAACCCCTGACAAACTGGCCTGCCGCCTGCTCCAAAGGCAGTACAGACTGTTTGTCCTCTCTAAGAAGAGAGCCTATATCCAAGCCTGCATCTCTGCACGGACTTGGCCCCTCATTTCACTACTAAAACTCAGGACATCTTGTTCACCCTCTCTTCCTCTACCTCCTCTGCCTCCTCCTCTACAACTCCAGGCCCGTCTGAGGGTGTCTCTCCTCCTCCTTTCTCCTCCTTTCCCCTGTTCATCCCTGATGATGTTTCTAGACAAGTCAATCTATGAAAGTCTCATCAAAGCAGGTACTCCCCTGCTCATCCAGAACAATCAAGGACCACATTGACACCCTTGCTTCAGCATTGGCCGATTTCTGAAATCACTTCTTTGCCATTGGAACTTTCCCCTTCCCCTTAAGCACTCTCTCGTGCACCCCTTTCTAAAGAAGCCCTCAGCCGATCCTTCCTCATCGGCTAACTATCGCCCGATCTCCATCACTTCTTTCCTCGCAAACTCTTGGAAAAGCAGGCCATCTTCCATCTTAATCTACATACGGAATCTGTTGGTTGCCTCCGTGGCCAGTCTGGCTTCAAAGCTGCCAGAAGCACGGAAACAGCTCTCCTGAACACCTGTGAAGACTTGCTCTCCAATCTTGACTCTAATCTCCCTTCTGTCCTCATTCGCCTTGATCTATCCTCTGCTTTTGACATGGTCAACCATGCCATCCTGCTCAATAGTCTCCAGGACAACCTTTGTACTACTGATCAGGCCCTGGCCTGGTTGATCTTCTTTCTCACCGACCTACCCTCTCAGGTCCAACTGGCGTCTTTCCTCTCTCTTTACTTGTGGTGTTCCCAAGGGGTCTAACCTCTCTCCTTGGCTCTTCAACCACTACCTGGCACCGCTTGCCACTGCATCGCTACTTTCATCTCCAATTTTCCATGTTATGCGGATGACACTCTTCCAGGCTGCACTCAGCCACCTCTGCTTCTTCTCTCATACCAGACTGTCTGGCTAAAATTCAGGAATGGTGTGCCGCCACCCGCCCTAGGCTCTCTTCCTGCTCCTTCCTGTAAGGCTAAGAACCTTGGTGTCATCTTTGACTCCACCCTCTGCTTCTCTCCTCACATCTCCAAAATCTCTAAGAAGTCAAACTATCAGCTGCACCTCCTCAGAGTTATTCTTCCTTTTCTCACTTTCCCCCAGAAGCTCACTTTCTCCAGAGCTCTGGTCCTCTCTAGCCTCTTTCTAAATCTTCCTGCCTCTACCCTTCAACCTTTACAACTTATCCAGAACAGGACTGCAAGACTGGTCCCTGGCCTCAAGCCCAGGGATTATATCTGTCCAGCTCTAGAATCTCTTCACTGGCTCCCTGTGGCTGCAAGGATCAACTTCAAGACACTCTGCAATATCCACAAGGCTTTCTGGGGCATGGGACCACACTCCCTCAATCTTTCTCTTCCAAAACATCTTCCTTCTCGAGCTTTCAGCTCATCCACCTTCAACTTTCTGAGGGTCAGACGCTTCTCCAAGCAGAGAATTGGGGGCAGATCTATTTTATTTTATTTATTTATCGCCTCTGCTGGGGCCTCCCTCCAGAACAGCCTCTCTCAAACTGAGCAGAACCACCTCTGGTTCCGGAAGCAACTCAAGACCTTCCTTTTCGCTTCCGCTTTCTCTCTTCCTCTCCCCTGCTGATGCACCTGACTGGTCAGCGCACTGGTCACCCTCTGAACTCCTGCCCAGGGTCCTGAATGTCCAGTTGCACTTGCACTGCCTCAGGGCTCCCCAGCACTTAAGGGTCTGTATCTGCAACCCTAGTGTCCCTTCTCTCTGCACTTATGAGCCACTCGCTGGCTGCACTTGTGAGTTAACTGCACTTCCCCCTTCCTGTCCCCCTTGGCACTTCTCCCCTTCCTTCTTCCCCGCACTTGCACGATCTGAATGACACTAGGCCTAGTAAGATCGTTATTTTGTCCTCCTTTGTTTCCCCTTCTTGTCTTGTCGCAACTAGAAACACTTGTTTACAGGTGCGTTATAAATGCCACATCATATCATATGATGGCACACCATTTTTCAACTCAGTGTCTTTGTATTTTACTAAAGTTGAAATAGGCCCATGTTTGTTCATTCACCAGGCTCTATATTGGAAAACTATGTTTTGAACTGGCCTGCATTTTCCAATGGGTCTCAACATCAGCCAGCTTCACTCTCACAAAAAGGGGCCTAGCATGGCTTCTCTATCTCTGTTACTCTGGGGCTGTCTTTTCACCCCACATTTGCTTTTCGCTCCATGCCGCTTTATGTTCTGTGCCTTTCTCCCACTCTACGACTGTCACATGCACGCTCCTGAGTTTCTATCTCTTTTCTTTCACGAAACTCACCTGGCAGCGTCGCGCTGACCGGCGGTTCCTTCATGATGCACACGGTTGAGGTAAGGGTCTCACCACCTGCCCCTCAGATACCCTTGGGACCAGCACCGGTCCCAAGGGAACGCACACTTTACTGGACGCTGACAGCAGGATGCATGCAGCCTCAGTCCAGGCTCCTTGGAGACACGGCTCCATCGCCAAGCTGAAGCCCCTCACAGACACCGCGCCAGCGTATCAGCATACCGTTCTCATCAGCTCATGTCATTCTCTGCTCCTTGGCTGCTCTAGTCCAGACAGCATCCCCAGCTCACTCACTCTCTTGAAACAGACCGCACCTTTTATAGTTGTAAAAACAGTCAAGTGGAGTCAGGTATGAGTGATAATTAGTAAATGCCTGACATGTTGTTTCTTTGGGTAATCTTTACTGCTCCCCGTTGCCTCTTCCTCGTCTCAGTATTGGTTGGAAATGGACGGGATTGATGAAAGGATTTCGGAGGTTAGATCTATTTCCCGCTCTTCTATCAGGGAATCGACAATGGACATAGGGAAATCCTATAGCCTAGGGTTCCATATATTTCAGGTTTTTCATTTGTTTGCATCGCTTTATTATGAGTGTGCTTTTGGGTTTGCCCTAAGAAGGTGATATTGTGGTTTTGCATTGTGGTGATGGTGGTCGTGAGTAGTGTATTGTCTGCAGGTAACCTTTTGCCATTATAGCCTGGATATCTCGTGTTAATGTGGGCTGTGAATGTCCGGGAGCTTTTCTTCATTGTTACTTGCATGCCACTGTATTTTTTGCACCTACAACGATGGGGATATTGAAGCCAAACGGTGCCCGAGACAATACTGTTTGCCATCGGGAGGATAGCTCAGGGGCAACGTGCTCCCTTTGGAAGCAAGACGACACCGAACAACACTGGTTCGATTGCCGGATTCGCGCTCAGAAACCTCTTGGCGCGTTATAAATAACCTATCATATCAAATCTTCACTGTGTGGCATGTCAAAATAGCCCAATAACGTGAAGTCCCTTACTGGTACAGCCCAGTTTACAGTGGCACCATCCTTGTGTCTGTGTTTTGTGCCGTGTTTAAGCCATCATTCTGTTTGCAGTAGTCTCAATCTCAGTCATGGTGGCAGGTGCTGGAGGGGTGGCTGCAGGTTGGTGTGTGGCTTTATTTTGAGGTGTGGTTGTTTGAATTAGCATTCAAACCCAACGCAAAAAGGCATTTTGGAGAACAAAGTTCTGAAAATGTGCCAGGTACATGTGAATATGTGCAACATATTTTTCCGCCTACTTTGATGAAGGAAAAGTTGAAAACGATATTTTATTTTCCTATTTAAATTGTCACGTAACCGCGCGTGGCACTAGTGTTAATATTAGCCAATTAAATAGTAGGGTCGCCAAGTAATGGGTTAATGTTCGTTTTTCAAAAACTTGACTGAATCGGACACCAACCTTTAGAAATATTCCACTCTGTAAACAGCCCTGTGAAAGCCTGTTTGATCAAAAGCAAAGCCCAGAGCAAAAACACGGATTTCTAGCTTGATAGCAAGAATGGCTGTCACCAGGCCATGAGATAGTGTGCTCTCATAAACTCTTTGTTTTGAATCAGACCCCTTACAAAGGCAGTGTGCACAGACCATGGCCAGGCTAATCCTCAATGATTAGAGTTAATGTGTTATACTGTGCTTGCCACCCTGATTTGGAGCACTGGTGTCAATATTAGCCATTTTAACGGTACACATTTGATAAAGCACAAGGTTCTCTTTTCCACTGAGTTGTCTGTTGCATATTTATATGTTCGCATTTCACATTGCACGTACACTGCGAGAGTTTGATTGGCCGTGGTATTTGTATGTCTTTGTAGTTCACATTTCACATGGTGAATACCAAAACAGCTGTGTTATCAGGTACCGTACTAATGTTCCCCTGCAAACACTTTGTTCTGAATCCAACTCAGATAATGCACAAAAGCAACGTGCAGGGGGCAGGGTAAAAATAGTGCTTGCAAACTGCTTCATAATACTGGTGTTAATATTTGCGTTTTAATGGTACGCATTTTATGCGACACAATGTTCTATCAATGTCTATACATTGGTTCCAATTCATGGTTATGTGTTATTGTTTAAAGGGGCAGACTTAAAGTATCAGTGTCTTTTCTAAAACACAAACAGAATGGTCGGGATGGTAGACTCCTTGGGTTTGGTGCATCTCTATAACATTGGGAATCAGTTGACCTGTCCTCCCGGATTCCTCAGGAGTTCATGCCTTACAGGCCTGTGAGCAAACTCTCCAGTTCCCAAAGAGGTCTTGCCACCACTTGACATGGTAGATGCGGGCCTTCGGGTTTCCCAAACCCTCCTTCTCCTGATGGTCTAGTTGTGGGCTTTCTAGTGAATCTGTACCCTAAGAACCCCTCGGCTGTGCAGCCTTACCAAAAAGTGGGTCAGTAGGTGTAGCGAGCAGGGGTGATATTGCAAGTCTTTGCTTGGGGTCTTTACTATCTGGAGTTTCTCTGGTACCTTCTCCCATCATCTACCTGATCCTACTGTAACTTCTCTGAATCAGTCTAGTCCCTCCTTCCACCCTCAGGTCCTGCCTAGGGCTGACCCGGTCTGATGGAATCTTCACTCTCTCCCCAATCTCTCCTTCCCTACCTGGTTTTCCCACCTCCTCCTCCTCCTCCTCCATCTTCTGGTGTTATCTCAGGCTCCTTTTCACTCACTATCACCACCTGGTTTGCATGGTGTTCCACTATCTTCCCCAGGCTACTATCTCTTCCCTTCGATGTTACCACTTCTGCCTCTGCTCTACCTCCTTTGCCACCTGGTGTTTACACTACCACCAGCTCTGTATTGCTCTTGCCCCCTGATATTATTACCTTCTCTGTCTCACTTCCAGTCGCTGATGTTATCCACTCCTCCTAACAAACAGGTCTCACCACCTCCTCAAACACCCCTTTTCTTACCAGCTCCAACTTCAACCTTGGTCTTACCACCTCCTCCTAACTTTTCCTCTCTTATTTTGATGGTACCAATTCCTCCTCCATCCTTGGTACACCAATATGCTTGGTCTTACCACCTCCCACAATTCTCCTCCCTTCCCCTGATTTTACCACCAACTCCTGCATCCTTCATCGTACCACCCTCTTCTTGTAACCGTCCCTCGGACCAGCTTCTCTTGACTCCTTCTCTCTGTCACTGATGTTACTGCCTCCTTCTGTAGCCTTGGTCTTGCCACTGCCTACAGTTTGCCCCTGTCTACCCATGCTGTTACCACTCACTTTTCCAGTTTTATTCAGCTCTCTCCATCTGCTCCTACTCTATTCTGCTTCAATCTCTCCAGGCTCTTCTGTCTCTCTTGTCTCTGCTTTCTCCAACTCTCTCCAACCTTCATCCACTGCCAAACTTGAGCCTCCCTCTCCTCCAGCCTGTACTCGTTAATTCGGCTCCCGGGATTGTATAGTGTTCTGCATGGTCTGGTCTTTTGGTGAATGGCTGCACCTGCCTTTGTTATTTGGCTTAAGATTGGGATTGGCCGGATGCTCTGGGTTATCCTCGTCTCAATGTGGGGCTGGGAGGCCGGACCAAGCCTTCCTCTTGCCTGCACACCATCTTGGTTTTAACGTTTACCTTACTGTTATCCTGGAGTGTTACTTCTGAAGGAAGTCGCTCTCCTGCTCCTTTGGCATGTGCATTATGAGCTGGAAAAACACATGGTAAGGTTTCGAAATTCCTGAGACGTCGCAGAGGATGTTAGTTTGTGGGGAATTTTCAGTAATTGTGTATGTGACGAGGAAGCACTCCTGGGAGACACTGAGGTGGGAACTTTGTATCATACATCAGAAAAGCTGCTGCCAGACAGCGCAATGCTGTAACATTGTAGTAACCGTGCGTCTCCAGCATCTCACTGGGGCTGGAAAATAACTATATTGATACTGTGAGGAAGAGCAGAAAGTTTACCACATTGTATCATGTGAAAGAAATTGACTTTGGGTGAATCAAAGGTTTCCTTTCCCTCTGTAGGGATTTTGGTCCGATTAGAGGGCGCTTCAGTCTCCGTCAGTCGGGAAGGCCATCCACTATAATTGTCCCTCACCGGCTTGCTAGGGTGTTGGAGAGGTACAATGTTATCAGAATGTGCTGCCTTGGGGCACTGAAGGGTTGGGTACATCTTGGTCTCCTGGACAGGCATGCAGTAGAGCACTGTCATTGTCCCCTGGTCTGTGATGGACACTAAGGAGGGGGGCCAGTGGATTCTTCCCATACTTCCCCCCAGACCCAGCATCCACTGGGATGGGGCGGAACCCGCCCCACTGAGAAGTAGTCCCCAGATTCAGGCAGCTGACTTCCTCACATTGCGCATAACAATAACTGCTGTATCACCAGGTAATTGGTTCATCTTCTCTGTCAAAGAGCGCTTTGAAACAATTGCCTGTGTATCGGCGCTTTATAAATAAATAATACCATACCAAACACTTTACTCTGAATCAGTGAACATGCAAAGGCGGTGTGCACATTCTAGGGTAAAACATTTTTTTTAAAAACCTAACTGATATTTGTCGATGTTTTATATAGTTCTTTATCTTCCTTCATGGCACTGGTGTGAATATTAGCCATTTTAATGGATGGAACACGTGATCAACTGCAGAAAGGAACGCTGATTTGGCCCTTCTGGGACTTAAACGTGTAATGTGCGGTGTGTGCACGGATCTCACTTGCAACCCCCTAGCTATAAGTCCTTCAAGCAAACATGAGCAGGCAGATGTAGATGCCAACCTATATGCATATGTTCATATTTCACAATACACTTTACAGAATTTATCTGCAAGGCACATGTCCAAAGCATACAATAATATTGACTCAACTTTTAGGGTGTAGAATTCGAATAGTGGAACTAAAGAATATTTACAGTATTTGGTGTAAACCATGCGCATTTGTGTAGCAAGAACTTTAGACTTTACATTTAGGACTTCCTTCCACATGGTGACTGAAGAGGAATCGGAGATGGAATACCCTAAATATCTGATGGTGGAAGCTTTTGCAATAGGAATGTTTTCAATCGTCCACTTCCAGGTGCTACGACATCTTTTGAGGTTCTTGAATATAAAGATGTGGGATTTTTCAGCATTAAAGAGTAAATTGTGCGCACTGCAGTATGCCGTAAACTGCGACAGTTTTGTTTGCAAGCCAAATGACGTACGATCAAAGATCACAATATGGTCCGTGTTAAGACGGATTTCTGAACTCTGTCCTGGTGGCGCAGAAGTTCAGAAGGCCAACCTAATTACTTGGAACAGGGTAACCTCTGGACAAGCCAGACCAATCAAGGTAGCGATCGCGGCGGTCAAGACTAGGTCTCAAGAGGGGTGAGGGTGACTGAAAGCCCGCAATGAGCACACAAAGCAAGAGCGCTTACAAACTACTCCAAACAGTTGTTATATCAAAAATAGATACACATTTATTTTAAGGCCTTTAAAACAATGACCGTAGCGAGAAAATCACAATATCACAATATTAAACCAACACATACCATATCAACACAATATATATACAAATACACAGTCGCAAGCGTTTAAAGCACGAAATATGTAGTCCACCTGAAAGGAAAGGAAAACAGGCAGTGCGATAACGCTTTAGACTCAGTTCGCCTTCAGAGGCACCTAACTAGATGGAAGTCCGAGCCCTGCGAAGAGTGGAGCCTTGTGCTCAAAGTACCTGCCACGCCGGTGCCAACGGGCAAAAGGGGGAGCTCTTCGGAGGAAGTCAGGCAGTTCGGGTTAGTGCACAGCAGAAGGAGAACAGGTTCCGCAACTCAAGCGCAGCCTCCACAGCGGGCAGAAGCAGAGCGCGAGTACGGCCAAAAGGGTGCTGTTTCTACACAGCAGGGAAAAGCAATGGGATACTGCAGGAGGGCGACCAGATCCTAGCTAAACTACTCACCGGTCCCCGAAGCAAGCAGACCCAGGCTTCTCCACGTTAGTTTCAGCAGCTGGCAGGTTCAGAAGAGCAGGGAACGCCTCGTAGTCGTGTAGAGCAAAAAGACGTCCCAATCGACGAAACCAGCACAGTTTTGTTGCCGCAGCAGGACAACGGAGTGGCCGTGTGTATTCAAGCCAAATGTACACTCCTCCCTTCAGACTTGGGAACGCCAAGTGTACGAAGCGTGGGAGAGTGACAAGGACTCGAAATACAACACAACCTGGCGGCAGTTACAGAGCAGGACTCCCTTGTAAACTGGTCAGTCAACTGGATGGCCCAGAGACACTTCCGAAGGCTTACTTGGCAGGAGAGGATGAAGTCGCCGGGAATAGCTGTTCCTGCTATTCCAAAGGTCGAAGCACCAGTACAGGCCTTCTGGTTCGATCCAAGGCGGAAAGGGCTTCACAGGACGACAGCAGTGCAAAGGAGGATTCCTTCAGCGGGTCACCAGCGATTCCTCGGTCCAGCCTCTTGGTTGCAGGATACTTGGCTCCTGTATTCCTTCATTCGTGAGAACTCAGGAGATCGACATGGTAGTGGTGTTTCCAGCTCCCTCTTATCCACGGTTCCCTTCGCGCCAAAACGGAGGGGAGCCAATGGGAGATCCGCTCATCAACACACATACCATACGTGGACCAATCACGGACCACGGTGGTCCCAGGCATTCACACCACCCTAGACTCTCTGGCACCCAGGATGTGTATTGGGACCAGACATCCCAGCCCACACCCTGGAGGCACACAAACAACATGTAGAAGCCCGCGAAAGCAACCACGTTGCGCGGGAAAGTACATGCCCAAATAAGGAAGGCCCCGGGTCGCCCGACCTGGGGAAGGTGAAGGGAGCAAGACGGTCAGTGGACAGGACAAAGGAGCCTCGTGGTCTGGCCATTTTGGGAGCCAGGCCACCATTTTGGGTTCAGTGCGAAAAACGTGCTCAGAACGCCAAAAGGAGCTCAAAATAAACAAAACGATCGCTGCCACCATTCCAGTCCCTGAATGACTTGCACCGATCAAATACCATCCTAAAAGAGTATCTAGGGCCTGTAGAAGGCTAGAGACCCAAGAGAGCTGTAACTTAGCTTACAGTGCCCTCTTGTGTCATGTTGCACTAAAGCCGCAACACGATAAAAGAAACTACGGGAAACAGCGTTCCGCGGTACTGACTGTCTTAAGGGCATGTCAGTTTCCCCGTAAGAAAAGGAGCGAAAGCCCAGAGGAGTGCGGCAGAAGGCTGCACTTCTCTGGCAAAGTCAAGAACAAGGTGAAAAACAACAGCAAAAAGTTTAGGGGTTGCCACATGGAAGGAAAATTCCCTACAATTACGAAATCTTTCCTAACACTCGCCCCTCCCAGACTATGGACAGGGGGAACTAATCCACCCCTGGATGAGTCTCTTGTTCAGGTCGGTTAAACATTCTGGACAACCCATCAGCATTGCTATGTTGGACACCTGGCCTATGCTCAATAGTGAAGTCGAAGCCTTGTAGACTTATGGACCACCTAAGCAACTTTGGATTCTCCCCCTTCATGTTCATTAGCCACTTTAACGGCTTATGGTCAGTTTGCACAGTGAAGTGGGTCCCATAGAGGTAGGGCCTCAGCTTCCTTAGGGCCCACACAACAGAGAAACATTCTTTCTCTACCGTGGACCATCTGAGCTCTCTGTCCTTAAGCTGGCGACTAATAAAACCGATAGGGTGTTCCTTACCCTTCTCATCTACTTGTGATAGTACAGTTCCTATCCCAGTGTCAGAGGCATCTGTCTGCACGATAAAAGGTCTTTGATAATCAGGGGCCCTGAGCACAGGGGCCTGGCACAAGGAGTCTTTTAAGCCATTGAAGGCCTTCTCACACTCGTCAGTCCAAGTTACCTTCTTGGGTTTCTTCGGAGTTGTGAGGGCAGTCAGAGGAGCAGCTATGGTGCCATAGTCTGCCACAAAATTGCGATAATAACCCGTGAGTCCTAAGAAGGCTCTCACTTGGGTTTGCGTAGTGGGGGTAGGCCAGTCTTGTACTGCTTGTACTTTACTGGGTAGAGGCTGTATCCTCCCTCCACCTACTTCATGTCCAAGGTAAACCACTGAGCCTTGTCCAATCTGGCATTTACTAGCCTTTATGGTCAAGTGGGCTTTCTGAAGAGCCTGGAGCACAATCCTGAGGTGTTTCATATGGTCTTCCCAGGTGGCACTGAAAACTGCTATATCGTCCAGATATGCAAGACAGAATTCGTCCAACCCATTCAACACATGATTCACAAGCCTCTGGAAAGTGGCTGGTGCATTCTTCAACCCGAACGGCATTACCCGGAATTGGTAAAGGCTGTCTGGAGTAGAAAATGATGTCTTCTCCCTGGCATGTTCTGCTAAAGCTATTTGCCAATAGCCAGCAGTGAGGTCAAACGTGCTGAGGTACTTGGAGGCACCCAAAGTATCCACCAGCTCATCTGTTCGAGGCAAGGGGTGTGCATCTGTCTTGGTGACAGCATTCAAAGCCCTGTAATCCACGCAGAACCTCAATTCAGAAGTGCCTGCTTTTGGAACCAACACCACAGGACTGGACCAAGGACTACTAGATGGTTCAATCACCCCAAGGTCTAACATCTTGTTGACCTCGGTCTTAATATAAGACCGTACTTTATCTGACATCCTGTATCCCCTACTTTTGGTAGGTACACTGTCTCCTGTGTCAATGTTATGTTTGCACCAAGGTGTCAAACCAGGGGACTGTGAAAACAGGGGGGAAAACTGCCTAAGCAAACTTTTCACCTCAGCCTGCTGATCAGAAGTCAGGTGAGGGGCCACTCGGACACCCTCAACGGAGCTATCTGAAGGACCGCTTTGGAACAGGTCGGGGAGAGGTTCTGACTCCTCTTCCTCAACATCTGAAGCCAGTAGCAGTGCTGCGATTTCGACTCTTGGGACGAAAGCCTTCAGCCTATTCACGTGAAACACTTTTGGAGCCTGTCCAGGCCTTCCAAGGTCCACTAAATAGTTCACCTCACCCAGGGGCTCCACCACTGTGTAAGGGCCTGACCATTTGTCCTGTAAAGCTCGAGGCCTTATTGGATTCATGATCAGGACTTGCTGACCAGGTGTAAAGTTGATGAGGGAAGCTTTCTGGTCATACCAATCTTTCACCAGCGCTTGCCCTGCCTTCAATTTATCACTAGCCAAGCCCATCAGAAGTACCATCGGTTTTCTGAGCCCTAGCACATAATCAACTACGTTGGTAGTAACAGGGGGAGTGGGCATCTCCCATCCCTCTTTGACGATGGCTAAGGGTCCCCGTACGGGATGACCGAACAGAAGTTCGAAGGGGCTGAAGCCAACACCCTCCTGTGGTACCTCTCGGTAGGCAAACAGCAAGCATGGTAAAAGAAGATCCCATTTTCTTCTCTGAGGCTCCTCCAGAGCCCCAATCATGCTCTTTAACGTTCTGTTGAAACGTTCCACCAGACCATTGGTCTGGGGGTGGTATGCAGAAGAGAACTTGTAGGTGACCCCACATTCTTTCCACATAGCCTGCATATACTTCGACATAAAGTTGCTGCCACGATCTGACACAACTTCTTTAGGGAAGCCAACCCTAGTAAATATGCCGAGTAAAGCTTTTGCAACTGACTTGGCAGTTACAGTCTTCAATGGGATGGCCTCAGGATACCTGGTTGCATGGTCGACCAGCACCAGGATAAACCTATTGCCCGAGGATGTTTGCGGGTCAAGGGGACCAACGATGTCGATCCCTACCCTTTCAAATGGTACCCCCACAACTGGGAGCGGTACCAACGGAGCTTGGATTGTCGCGCCAACCTTACCAGACAACTGGCAGGAGGCACAACTCCTGCAGTGACTTTCTACTTGCACCCCCATCTTGGGCCAGTAGAAGTGCATGGATAGCCTTTGCTTGGTCCTCTTCATACCAAGGTGACCAGCAAGGGGAACTTCATGCGCCAACTGCAGGAGGAAGGGCCTAACAGCAAGGGGAACCACCAACCTCCTATGGTCTCCTTCTGTAGACTCTGTGGGCTCACTATACAGGAGTCCACCTTCCCAATAAATCCTATGCTTCCCAGGAGGTTCACCCTCAAGCTGGGAGCAGGCCTGTCTCCTTAGGCCTTCCAGAGATGGGCACTCACGTTGGCCTTTACTGAATTCGTCCCTATCAGGACCTCCTTCAACTAACAAGTCTTTTAGTTCAGGATGATCGTTGGGGTCGAATACTTCAGGCATCGCCACCTCCTCGTCAGGCCCGGGCGATTGACCAACTTCCTCCACCGCAGTGGTAGGCGAGCTCGGGGGAATATTCTCTTTCCCTCGTCTTGACTTGTAGACTCCTTTCGCCTTGGGTTTCCCCTTCGGCTGGGGCGGCGTATTGGACTTGGCCAATGCTGCCCGTGCTTGAGACCGTGTGTAGGGTCTTTCGGCAGTGTCTCCTACGAGCCCTAAAGCTCTGAGATCATTACCCAACAAGACCTTTCCCGGGACGTTTCTCTGAATGCTCACTGGAATCCTGACTGCTGTACCATTTAAAGTAAGATTTACAGGGATCACGGGAAACATACGGAGGGGGCCGTCAGCCAACTTAGTGGGCATCAGAGTAGCTCTGGCAACTTCCTCTGAGTCTACCGAGGTAGAATCCACTACAGTTCGACTGCACCCACTATCCCTAAGAGCTGGAGTATCCACTCCATTGATCAGCACACTGTCTTTAAAGTAGTGCTTGGTATTATCCGGAATCCTAGCATAAGCCTCTGCGACTTTAGGCTCCCAGGAACCCAGGGACACTAAAACTACCTCAGCCTCTATTCCGCTGGGAAATGAGTCTGAGGAGAAGGATGCTCCTGTAATCTCTTCTTCCTCGTAGGAGGAGAAGGCCAGATTAGCGGAGTGGACCCCCAAAGGTCTAACCTTACAACGGGGATCCCCCTTCACATGGTCAGTTGCTCCACAAGAAAAACAAGCCCCAGTGGGTCTGTTTACGTAGGGAGGCTTATTGTAACCAGAGTTCTGTTTCGGAGGCTGACCTCCACTACCCTGTGAGTTCTCTTGTGTCTTACCCTTGTATTTCTTTTTGTGGCCCTTATGGGAAGAAGATTTAGCAGATTCCCCACCCTCCATATCTTTGGACTTTTTCCCTTCCTCCTGCTTACCAGGATGAGTTTTGTCCTTATGGGACACTCGATGTGACACCCATAAGTCTGCTGCAATGGCCAGCTTCTTAGGATCTATCTCCTTTGAATCGGCCAAATGCTGCTTAAGCTCCGGGGAAGAAGAAGCAAAAATATGTTCCAGCATGACAAGATTTATCATGCCTTCGAAGGTAGAAACCTTATAACCTTCAACCCAGCCAGTTAAGTTTTTCAAAGATTCAGTGACATAAGATACCCAAGTACCACCTTCCTTTTTCTTATACTCTCGAAAACGCTTTAAATATTGGGCCGGAGTCTTCCCAAACTTTAAAATGAGAGTTTGCTTTAACATTGCGAAATCAGCCCGCTCAGCCTTCGACATTTCCATAATGGCACTGCAGCCAGAATGGGGCAGTCTACTGAGCAACCACGCAATCTTATCAGCATTGTCAACTTCTTGAACCTCGCATGCATACTCAAACGCATTCAGCCAGTCCATAATGTCATTCCTTTCTTCATACACACTGAGCAGATCTTTCGGAAACCGTGGATGAGAGGAAGTCCCAGACCCATGTCTAGGACCCTTGGATCCATTTGCAACCTGAAGCTTGGCCAGTTCCAACTGGTGATCCCTGTCTTTCTGTTTTTCTGCCTGTTCGATTTTTAGTTTGGCTATGCTGAATTCAAGCTCCTGCTGCCTCAACCGCAGCTCTTGCTTCTTGAATTCAAGCATAGCCTCCCCATCAACACTGGCAGAGGAAACATTAGACATCACATCCTCCCTGTCCTCGTGGTCGCGATGGATCAGTGCAGCGGCAGAACCGTCGGTTCTACCAGTGAGAGCAGCCCCACCACCTTCTGCACTGTCCTCGGAAGTTATAGCGTCAAGCTGCGCTTCTTGCCACGCCACGATTCTCTGGATCATTTCCAATTTTGTGCCTTGAGAGGAAACACCTCTCTCCGCACACATCTTTTTCAGCGTTTCTGATTTGGAAGCATTTAAAGTTAACAAGGTATTTGTTTCCATACTGTTTGATAGGACTATGGCCTTTTTAAAGTTATATTACAACAATTCACTACGTGTACTGTTTGGAATAACCTGAAATGCCTTAGTTCGAGCGCAACACTGGATACCTTCAGTCGTATCCCACCGCTGTACACCAATTTGTTAAGACGGATTTCTGAACTCTGTCCTGGTGGCGCAGAAGTTCAGAAGGCCAACCTAATTACTTGGAACAGGGTAACCTCTGGACAAGCCAGACCAATCAAGGTAGCGATCGCGGCGGTCAAGACTAGGTCTCAAGAGGGGTGAGGGTGACTGAAAGCCCGCAATGAGCACACAAAGCAAGAGCGCTTACAAACTACTCCAAACAGTTGTTATATCAAAAATAGATACACATTTATTTGAAGGCCTTTAAAACAATGACCGTAGCGAGAAAATCACAATATCACAATATTAAACCAACACATACCATATCAACACAATATATATACAAATACACAGTCGCAAGCGTTTAAAGCACGAAATATGTAGTCCACCTGAAAGGAAAGGAAAACAGGCAGTGCAATAACGCTTTAGACTCAGTTCGCCTTCAGAGGCACCTAACTAGATGGAAGTCCGAGCCCTGCGAAGAGTGGAGCCTTGTGCTCAAAGTACCTGCCACGCCGGTGCCAACGGGCAAAAGGGGGAGCTCTTCGGAGGAAGTCAGGCAGTTCGGGTTAGTGCACAGCAGAAGGAGAACAGGTTCCGCAACTCAAGCGCAGCCTCCACAGCGGGCAGAAGCAGAGCGCGAGTACGGCCAAAAGGGTGCTGTTTCTACACAGCAGGGAAAAGCAATGGGATACTGCAGGAGGGCGACCAGATCCTAGCTAAACTACTCACCGGTCCCCGAAGCAAGCAGACCCAGGCTTCTCCACGTTAGTTTCAGCAGCTGGCAGGTTCAGAAGAGCAGGGAACGCCTCGTAGTCGTGTAGAGCAAAAAGACGTCCCAATCGACGAAACCAGCACAGTTTTGTTGCCGCAGCAGGACAACGGAGCGGCCGTGTGTATTCAAGCCAAATGTACACTCCTCCCTTCAGACTTGGGAACGCCAAGTGTACGAAGCGTGGGAGAGTGACAAGGACTCGAAATACAACACAACCTGGCGGCAGTTACAGAGCAGGACTCCCTTGTAAGCTGGTCAGTCAACTGGATGGCCCAGAGACACTTCCGAAGGCTTACTTGGCAGGAGAGGATGAAGTCGCCGGGAATAGCTGTTCCTGCTATTCCAAAGGTCGAAGCACCAGTACAGGCCTTCTGGTTCGATCCAAGGCGGAAAGGGCTTCACAGGACGACAGCAGTGCAAAGGAGGATTCCTTCAGCGGGTCACCAGCGATTCCTCGGTCCAGCCTCTTGGTTGCAGGATACTTGGCTCCTGTATTCCTTCGTTCGTGAGAACTCAGGAGATCGACATGGTAGTGGTGTTTCCAGCTCCCTCTTATCCACGGTTCCCTTCGCGCCAAAACGGAGGGGAGCCAATGGGAGATCCGCTCATCAACACACATACCATACGTGGACCAATCATGGACCACGGTGGTCCCAGGCATTCACACCACCCTAGACTCTCTGGCACCCAGGATGTGTATTGGGACCAGACATCCCAGCCCACACCCTGGAGGCACACAAACGACATGTAGAAGCCCGCGAAAGCAACCACGTTGCGCGGGAAAGTACATGCCCAAATAAGGATGGCCCCGGGTCGCCCGACCTGGGGAAGGTGAAGGGAGCAAGACGGTCAGTGGACAGGACAAAGGAGCCTCGTGGTCTGGCCATTTTGGGAGCCAGGCCACCATTTTGGGTTCAGTGCGAAAAACGTGCTCAGAACGCCAAAAGGAGCTCAAAATAAACAAAACGATCGCTGCCACCATTCCAGTCCTTGAATGACTTGCACCGATCAAATACCATCCTAAAAGAGTATCTAGGGCCTGTAGAAGGCTAGAGACCCAAGAGAGCTGTAACTTAGCTTACAGTGCCCTCTTGTGTCATGTTGCACTAAAGCCGCAACACGATAAAAGAAACTACGGGAAACAGCGTTCCCCGGTACTGACTGTCTTAAGGGCATGTCAGTTTCCCCGTAAGAGAAGGAGCAAAAGCCCAGAGGAGTGCGGCAGAAGGCTGCACTTCTCTGGCAAAGTCAAGAACAAGGTGAAAAACAACAGCAAAAAGTTTAGGGGTTGCCACATGGAAGGAAAATTCCCTACAATTACGAAATCTTTCCTAACAGTCCGCAAAGGCTAGCCAGTGTATTTTCAAGTCGGCTAGCCTTGCGGGATAACTGACTTGCTTTGCCCAGATTTCGTTAATGCCATATAGATACAAATTAAATAAAGTGGCCGCCAAATTACAGCTCTGCTTGACCCCCACCCCAACACAGATAGCATTGGTGGTTGCACCAGTATGATTAGCCCTGACATAATAAGCAGTATTTTCATGCAATTTTGCAATTAGCGGCATTTTTTCCCAGAGCAACCCCCGAACCACACAGTCAAAAGCAGCTGTGAGGTCAATAGATGCCATATATAATGGGTCAGAGTCAGGAACCTTTGCTTTAGCAAGCAGATGAGCCATTAGTGTTGCATTTAATGCTGTCCCCATCTGAGCCCGAAACCCAATTAGGAAGCGTGAAAGAATGTGATATTGCTTCAAATAGACTTGGAGGTCACGAAGCAGTAAGATTGCGAATACCTTGGCCGCCACATCTATGAGAGCGATGGGCCGAAAATTAGCTGGGATAGTTCTTGAACCCTTTTTATGCAACGGGACAATTATTGAATATAACCAAGAGGGGGGAATGACAAGCGTTGCTAAGATGTTATTGAATTGACACTTTAGAATCCTAGCCCAAAGCAAAGGTTTTCGCTTTATTATGCATGGGGGGATACCATCCGGCCCTGCAGCTTTGGAATATTTTAAGGCATGAATTGTGCATTCAATATCCTGAAAGGACCATTGTGGTAAAGGTTAAAACGGAGTAGTCAATTTCTTTGTATTGATATTATCAAACATAGAAGGCAAGGCGAATTAGAGCTTAGAACATTCCAACCAGGTGTCAGCGGATATCATGGAGGCCTGATTTGTGCTCAAGGTCTTAGAATCAGCCCTGAGCAGGGCCCAAGTTGTACATCTGTCATTGCGACATAAAGTAGGAAGCATCTTCTGATTGGACACATTATGTAAATATCGTTTCAAGTTCGTGCACTTATTCCGTTAAGCATTACAAATCACCTTTTTCTCCTTCAGAAAATCCTCCACGGGGAGGCAAGCACTCTTGAGATTATGCAATGCAGCATTTTTGAGTCGTTTAGCTAGTTGAATTTTCTTGCAGCCAAAATCTAGATTGAAATTCATAGGATTGTTATACACACTACGAAGGTTGGCCATCACACTTGCAATAACACTCAAATACCACTTTGCTTCCATTTTTACAGATAAACTGGGATTGCAAAAGCTGTCGTAACATGCAAGCCTGGAATCAGTTGTGGCATTGATCTTATCGCAAAGCCTGTTACTCCAATGAATGGAGAGGCCAGGGCGATCGCCTTCTAAAAGTGATTGATTTACATCATGGTTCAATCTCCTAGCAATAACATCTATAGACAGTTGGATAATAACATGGTCACCAAGGCCCAGCTCAATTGTCTTGATTATACTAGACGTACCCTGTAAATTTGCTGAAATGGCAAAGTGATCGACGCACAAAACATTAGAACCCCTCCTCCATGTGTAGCTAGAATGCATAGAACAAAAGGGAACAAATGTAATATCCCATAATGCTAAATGTTCTTGCCATAATTGGCCTCTGAATGATGCTGGAGAGAGGGATGCATCGACTGCACTATGATCGTACAATTTCAAGCACAAGGCATTAAAGTCACCACCCAACACTATTCGACAAGCCGGGTGCTTAGACAATACTTCGTCGAACAGCTCATCAAGTTCCTTAAATACACTTGTTATCTTCAGTTGAGCAGGATTGTGATACAAAGAAATGAAGAGGTAAGGAACGAGGAGGGGCTCAGTGAAAATGACTAGCAAGGCTAGGAATGCTTTATATTTATAGACGGACTGTGTGCTAATATTCAAATGAGTGTTCACACATATGGCCACTCCACCATATGGCCACCCCCTCAAACCTAGTTCTGCCATCACTTGATGCGCCACAAAGCCAAGCAACAAAAGTTTTTGTACAGACATAGTTTCTTGACATAAAAGGATGTCACATTCTACTGAAGAAACAGAGTTTTTGAGCCACGTGTATAGATTCTTAAATCCACATGAATTCCAAGACAGAATCGTCAAGGAATTAGATTTACTGTTTGGGAACGTTGTCCATGGCGGGATTTAAAGTGATGGCCAGTGATGACAGCCACAACCAATCTTCACTAATATTTGACATTGAAACCACCTGTGCAATTACTGCAGTTTTCATCTCCCCCTGGGCATCTAAGCCAAGGTTCTTTGGTAAAGGCAAATTAGGGCTGGTAGGGGAGTTTCATTGAAACAATTTGCATCATCAATAGAATCAAAAATGTTGGGAGACAGTCCAATCAGTTGTAATTCTCATTTGTACTGCCACACCAAGTCTGTGATGAAAATAGATTGGACTTTGCACACCATTCGCTGGTTGTGAATGTGTGGAAGAGGGACCCATTCTATGTCGTCGGAATGCAAAGTTTGCAATGCAGGAATTTTGCCAAATGCTTGCAGAAGGGCAGAACGATTAAGGCGTTTGGCCTCATATATGACGGGATCAGTCTCCCATCCAATAATAGTGGAGGATGTCACTACGGGCTTAACGATGGATGCAGGGCCAATGGAAAACGCTCTCGGGCCAGCACGATGGTGGCAGTTCTGGCTTATTTGAAGCCCCAGGCGTTTTTAGTCCTTCCTCTATGATTAAATCTGAGGAAAGGGCAGAGTGCTCATCCAACTTTTGCGCATTTGGATGCGTGTTTGCTAATGGAGGGCCAAGATTAATTCGCATGTCGGCTTGACCGGGGCCCCCAACCTGGGGAGCCTCACTGATGCCCTTCCCTACTTGTGCTACTTTATTATCCAAGGGCTTGTAAAAAGCTGATAAATGGGTTTGCAAGGTACTTGGAGTTTTAGTAACTGAATGCAAACGGCAATGCTAGGGGAAGCTACACATTTTTTTTTGTTTTTATCCGCCCCAGCCTGATGTGTCCGCACCACTGGTTTTAGCCCTTTGTTATCATGCAGGCGAGTACCAAAGCGTTCCGGTTTGCTGGGAAGTTGCAAGTTGCAAGGCTTTTTTGCGCTCTGCGGATAGTTCCTCGAAAGAGAAACCTTGTTCGCCCTCTGCGCAAGCCAGCCCTAAATGGGCGATGTTCCCTATCGGATGGCTTAAACAATTTTCTTGAATTTTTTCATTTTTTTTAAATGTTTGATATTTGGCACAGCTAAGTTCGAGGCCACTGCAGCTGCTTGCCTATAGGCTTTTCTTTTTAAGGCACGAAAAAAGAGGTGTTTCTCTTTCCTAGTGGCAAACAGCTGTCCTGCACCAGCTGAGTAAGCCTCACTGGCCTCAATGTTGCCCTCTGGGGAAGCAGTATTGCATTGTGTATCTGTTTGGAATAGCTTCATGAGAGCAGAGGGACTCTCAGGATGGAACATTTTGCCTGCATCCATTTCCACAACCGGCGCTAACTGCTCCCCAGTTTGCCCATTAGGATGAATGAAAAATAGCAGTTGTTCTATCTTTCCAGTATTGATGGTAACCTTCTGACACAGTTGAGCATGAGTGAATATTTGGTTAGGATTAACATCTTGGGGAGCAGCAACCGTTTGAGCAAACGATTGAACAATGGAGTAGGCAGTTGGATGAGCCTCTCGATGAGAAGATGTTTGCACCAATTCTTCCACAACATCAGTTTGAGTGGCAGCAATTGCAGTGCAAACAATGTCACCCTTCCAATGGGGGTGACCACCGTCCTCACGTCTAAGAGGATCCGCAAAGTTGTATCCTTCCAACTTATTAATTTTAAGCAAGACCTGGGTCAGTGATCAAGGAGGTCAAAACCTAAAGGGGAACAGGAGCCCTTTTAGTGGGAGATGAAGCAGCGCCTGGCACAGGGGCTAGGGGATCTTTATCAATGTTCAAGGGTACAGGTGGGGATAAATTAGCAGGTGGCGAAGCTAATATCGGTTTTTTACAAGCCGCTAATACAGGTAACATATTAGTGTTATTTAACATTACTTTCCCTTTACAGTGCATATGCACATCTGCCCTCCTACAAATGGGCATGGTGACCGGAGTAGAAGGGCCAACAGAAAGACGCACACTCTTTTCCAAAGCCGCTAATACAACCGGAGCCAGAATGGAATTGTCAGATGGTGACAAACTCAGCCCATCACTATTACCATCCCCAGCAATGAAGGGATCATCCATCCATCCTCATACTGAGACAACTTGTGTGGGCAGAGGATGTATTAGCGTTCGCTGCAAGGGGCAAAAGCACAGCAGGGGTAGTTAAAGCGGTCAATGCTGCATTGCTTTGTGCGCGACCAAAAGAAAACGCCACTTCGTGGCAAATTAGGGCATTAGAACGCTCCACATTTGGACTTGCCGGTAGACTTAAATCGTCGCCTGCATGTGCCACGACGGAACTTTCAGTGATGCTAGACAGCGGAGCACTTACAACTTTGTTTCATTTCTTCGGGCGGGTGCTTTTTGCCACAGGTGAACGAAGCGGCCGGCCACTACGCAAAGAAGAGACCATTTGAAATTAAGTGCACTAGCAGAAAGTCACCCCGTCCATATCCAAAATACAGAACACATCTTTAGTTAAAGAGTTACTTACAAGCTTGTCTTATATGCATTTTTAAACCTTCTGTCTGCAGCCGCACTCCCGCCCTCCCACCCTAACAGCCCAACTGCCACTTGTGATCCACTAGCGGTTGTGCGCGCGGGTGCTGCTTGTTCTTCTTCTTGCTGATAGATTTTTATCCATCAGCGGTGATTTTTGGATACCGAGGCTTGAGCCTCATCTTCTCGGGTTGAGTATGTAGTCGTGGGTTTGTTTTCTTCTTGGTCTGTGTTGTCTTGTCACAGTAGAGCTGGTTTCACAGGGTCTTTGCAGTGCGCAGCCCCAATGGTATTAATAGGCGGCCTCGCTGTGGTAATGTGGGCGGCGACAGTGAAATAGGCCTGTCCCGAGGTCAATGAAGAAGTAAGCTGCGAGTAAAAGAAACAGTGAAGCAACAGTCCTTCCTCTTGCCGACTCACACGGGCTAGGAGGAGCAGAGCAACAGCCCAACAGCCACGTGCGAACCACTTACCCGTACTTATATTGGCTGCGTCACCAGGAAATGGCTTAATCTACACTCTCAAGCATTTTGCCCTGAATCAGACAGCCACAAAGGCAGTGTGCACGCATCATTTACACTGCTTGCAATTCCCGTTCCCGCCTCAGAGCGCTGGTGTCGAGATGAGCTACTTAAACGCTCCATATGTGCTTAGACACGCTGCTCTATTTTCAGAGGAGCGTTCACATCTCTATTGCCATATTCATATTCACAGCTGCGTGCACTTATGAGACTCAATGCTCTATTTTGGCATGAATTATCAGAAGTATTGGGTGTTGCTAGGTCTGGAAAAGGCTACAACCAAAAGACCCGGGGCTATAGCCCCCTCAGCCCTCCCCTAGCAACGCCTACATAAACTATTATGAATGCACATCCATACTTTTAATGGCTGTGTCAAAAGGCAATGGGTTAATGTTCCCTCTCAGACACTTTACCCTGAATCGAATAATGCATGTCTCATGATGATAATAATAATGATAATAATAACTGATATTAGTTGGTGTTTTATCTAGTGCTTGCTACCTTAGTTCACAGCACTAGTGCAATATTACCAAGTTAATGGCACGTATTGTACAGTTCTTATCAGCCACCTAACAGTGAGCTATCTCTCCTGCGCGTGTACATGAGCTTTGTAGATGTGGATGACTCCATGTGTTGAGGAACGGATTCACCAGGCTTTGCCCAGGAGGCGAAGTTACAGCAAGGCAGACCCTCAAGCAAGATCGCACCCCTGTTACTCACAGAGAAGTAAAACCTTCGCAGGGGCCAGATCCACCAACAGGAACATCCAAGGACCCGCAGGTGGCGCATTGAGATGGGCAGCAGGCAGGAAGATGCTGCGTGGAGCACCATCAGTGTGTTAGTGGAACTGCTGGGACAAAAGTGAGACCTTGGCAATGCACCAGTGTGGTGAGCTAACCCCTCCTCTCCTGTCCATGGTTTGGTGGAGCCTAGTGCCGCAGAACCTACCACGGGGGGTGTTACTGGCAAATTGCACCACAAATAAGAGGACTGATCAGCACCCCGGGCTGATGGTCTCTTCATTGTGGTTAAGGTAGCTAGACGATCAAACAGAAAAGAAAAGGATAACGAGACATTCACTTAGTGGTTTCCTGGTGTTTGCACACAATCACTCACACTAACACAGGCACCTGGTCTACGAGGCGTCAGAGACAGACACGTGCCAGCATAGCTCTAGGAGGGCCTAACATGGGTAGTCTGTATATCCTAGGAGCGGCTGCCGGACAGAGGGGCTAGGCAGGGACAGATATAGCCAGAAAGCCAAGGGCAGAGGCTGGTGGTAAGAGGGGTCTGGGTCAAAGCAGGTGATTGTGGCATCTCCTTATGCCAGGGGTAGCAACCCAAGTGGAGCACAAGCAAGAAGAGGAGAAGGCAGCAGAAATGCAGCTTGGTAGAGCAGGAATAGCCACTGTTGTGTACACCTTATGTCCCGCTACGCAGTGACGTAAGGAGCTGTTAATAAAAGCCCTGCCCCCACTACGCGAGGGCAGTTCTGGGCATACCACAGCACTAGCGTGTCCGCGTCTCTCTTTGAACCTGCTGGAGCTGCGCAGGGCCTCGTAATCCCCCCTGCCCGCCGACGCATCAGCCGGGGAGTAGGATCTAAAACTGGCGACGAGGAAACAGAATCGAACATTGCATGCGATGCCCAGTCAATCAAGCCCTCAGTACGGGCACAATTTTCGGAAGCACAGTGGGGGCCCATTCCCCACCCAAAAAAAACCCCTCTTTTTCTCTTCTCTCTGTGACATCTCACCATCGCATGACATCAGGGGGCCCACCATGAACTGGCTAACATCCAGATGTTCCACCTGCCTGCCACAGGAAGACACACAGGAGGTTTGACACGACACGTGGGAGCAAAGCTAGGACATCTACTGCCTACCAAGGTGAGGTGGTTCCAGTACACGCGTGCCCAAACAGCCGCCAGGGCCATGCAAAAATGGCAACAGGCCTCTCCACTCCTACGCCTGGCACACCCTCGAGAATGGCAGCCAACCTTTCACCATCCACGCAACACATGCGCTCACAAGGAGGGACGTCATTGGCACTGAGCACATTCGACCCATACACCGACCCCTCCTCGGTTGGTCCTCTGTGGCAGCTGTGGATCCAAAAATCCGAGATGGCGAAGGATTGCAAAGACATCACCACATCACGCAAAATGAGGTTGCACCTCCTACTAAATGTCGGGGATGAGGTTCTACGCATATTCAACTCGCTGGCAATAGCAGATGGCTCTGACGTCTACCAACAAACCAAAGACGCTCTCACAGCCCATTTTATGCCCCAGCTCAACCCGGACTATGAAACCTTCATCTTCTGTACCACCATCCAGTTAGAAGATGAGACACTTGATGCCTATGACATCAGGCTCAGGATCTCATGCGAATTTGGCGATGTTGAAAAAGAAATCCGACGGCAGATCATCAATGGAATACACTCGAAAAAACTATGTAGAATGGTGCTAAGTGAAAAAGGTATCTCCCTGACCAGCATACTAGAACTTGGGCGCCAGATGGAGTTGTCGCATGCCAGAGCAGCGCACATGGGCACGACCCTGCAGAATCTTCAACCGGCACTAACGATGGCGACAGTGGCCCAGATCACGAACCGCCAACACATGAGGGACGAAGTCAGCGGCAACAACACCTCTCCCCGGTGGCAACCAAGAATCCCAGGACCCACTGAATGTGGGTGGTGCGGAGGATCTTGCCATGGTAGACGTAATTGCCCGGCTCAAGGCACCATGTGCGGAGCATGTGGCCGGAAAGATCACTATGCAAGAGACTGCAGATCGTCTGGGCCACCCCAACAACCCCAAATACCTCAAGAGAAAAGCACTGTGAAGAAGAATAAACAAGCCAGCGCCCGCCGAGTTGAGACTACCAACTCGTCGACTGATGTGGAAGGGGGCAACGATGGACAATCTCAAAAAGATGCAGCGAACGTACATTGGAAAAAAGGAAAAAAGGTATACCTGGTCTCAGCACTGGACTACAGAGGCACGACGCCCATGAAAAGACTGAGAAGAAGGAAATGCCAAGTAGCCATTCAAGGCCAAGAGACGTAGATGACGATAGACACTGGGGCGTCCGTTAACGTCATGCAAATGACTGTATTCAGAAAACGACACCCCCCCACCAGTCCTGAAAACGACTGACACGCTGCTATTCGCCTATGGTTGCGAGACTCCACTACCCATAATAGGACGATTTCAGACAACACTCAGCAGAGGTGACAAAACACGCCAGTCCAAAAAATACGTTGTGAACGCAGGCATTGAGTGTCTACTGAGTGGAGATGCGGCAGAAGACTTGGGACTCATAAGCTTTATCTGTGACATGACAGATACATCGGACATCAACAGCATCCTCGACAGATACTCGAACCTCCTCAAGGGCACTGGATGTTTGAAAGGAAAATCCATCAAACTTCACATTGATGAATCCGTCCAACCGCGAGCAGTACGTCATCAAAGGACACCGTTCCACATAAGAAATCAGGTCGAGAAAGAACTCCATGCACTCGAGAAAGCAGGCATCATTGAAGAAGTAACTGGACCAACACCGTGGGTGTCACCCATGGTCGTAACCAAGAAACCCAAACAACCTGGCAAAGTGAGAATCTGCATTGATATGCGCCTCCCCAATGCAGCAATCAAGCGGGAGCGACACATATCCCCCACACTTGATGAAATTATAGCAGACCTCACTGGGTCGAAAATCTTCTCCAAAGTCGACCTCAACGCTGGATACCACCAACTGAAACTTCACCGGGACTCCAGGTACATCACAACATTTTCCACCCACATAGGCTTACGCAGATACAAACGACTCAGTTTCGGAATTTCCTCTGCGGCCGAAGTATTTCAGCAGGCTATCCAGAAGGTGATACGTGGCATCCCAGGGGTACTCAATGTCAACTATGACATCCTCATCCACGCCAGTGACAAGGAAGAGAATTTACACAGTCTCAACATGATACTCAACAAGCTAGAGAGTGCAGGCCTAAAAATCCACAAGGACAAGTGCGAATTCTTAAAGGAGGATATTTCATTCTTTGGATATATATTCAACAGCGCAGGCATCTCAGCTGACCCTCAAAAAGAAAGCATAAGAGACATTGCAAATTTACGAACTGCTCTAAAGGTTTACCTGGCTGGTCGCCTCTCAGCTGGCACCACTCCGAAATTACACACGCGCTGAAGAACACCGTGACCTACAAGGAAAGAAGGAAAAACAGGTTAGAAAAGGCAAGACAATGCAGCACTGCGCATAGCGCTTACTTACCGCATCATAGCGCTCTTAATTCGCCATCATTTACCAGCGAGGCTCAACCAAGCCAGTTCGCCGCGCTGAAGCTCCGCATATCTAAAGGAGAAAAAGAGACATTATTAAACAAAGAAAGGAATGCAGGAGAAATCCAAGGTAGTCGGTTTTTTGAGTTGTGCCTTCAAGGTTCCACAAATGTTATTTTATGTTATTTACTGTGTTGTTTTTCAAATAAACATTCACTTTTTATTTGCGTTTCTTGGGTTTGACAACTGATTAAAAAATATATTTTCTTTAAAAGAAAAAGAGGAATTAAAAAGGAGAAGAGACTAAAATTTCGGACCTAAACCAAAACGATGGTGGTCATTAATACTGACTCCTGTTATTGGATGGATTCGGAGGTCTGTTTCTTTCGTATATGAGCTCCGTTCGTCAGTAGGTATTTTTTTTTTTTGGGTGAAAGAGAAAGAGAAAGGTGATCCCTTCTTGATGTTGGGATCTACAAGCAATCTGATGTAGGGATCTTGTCTGATCCAAGTGCATCTACTCAGGTCGGTTTCAGTGGTATGAGAACGGATGTCACCACTTTCTTCAAGGCTATGGACACGCACTGGTTAGTATTGTGCGGTCTGATCAATTCTTGCTGGGAGAACTGGGTCTCTAAAATCCAGGAGTGGAAGGTCCCCCCTATAGAGTTATAGAAAAACTCCCATCTATCAGGTCCTGAATTCGGATAACATGCATTTTCTGTTTCTCGAATCCAAAGGGTTCACTTGCCCACCTTCCACTGGCTATGGAGAACGCCGTAGTCGTGCCGTAGCTCGTTAATGACTCGGATTTAAGTGTGATACAATATTAGGGAAGATTTGAGGTCCCGACTCCCAACCTGGGTTCTAGTTATGTGGATACCAGGAATGCAGGATAGCAACAATACTAAAGAACAGCAATAAGACCTACCTGAACGATATCAAACGGACTGGGGTCAGTGAAGTAACTGGACCGCACACGCCCATGAAAGACAACGCGCCCCTGCAAAGAAGGCAGGACGGAAAGCACGCCTAACTCAACCACAAGGTGAGGAGAGGGCCCCAGAGGGGCTGAAATCATACAGGGGTGGAGGGAGTATACTTAGCCCGGTCGGGCAGTCTTGAACACAGCCCTCCTGTATTTTCAGGCAGAACCTTCCCCGCAGACCACATCTGGGCACCACTGAGAAGTATACCAGTGAGTAACCCGGCTGGGTGGCGTCCCTATGGATACCAGGTGAGCGTAACAGCAGCACATACTAAGAGAACTGATTTTATCTCAGGCTGGAGTGAAGCCACAGACGAAGAGGTGAAAAGGGTTACATATTCACCAGATATGTCTAGTTTTGAAACTCCAGATGGAAAGGAAAAGTGGTTATGATTATGATTGTAAATGAAAAGTTTAATCATTTGTCCAGAACACAGTTAATGGAGGTTCGAGCCAATGCACCATCTGAAGAGTAAGAGCTATGGACACGGCAGGGCTGTTCTTTGTCCCCCTCTAAAGCATTTTGGTAACAGGACAGCACTGGCAAACTAGTGATGCCTGTAGCCTTATTTAGGGTAGCGCTTGAACAGCTGCACTACCGTGCACATGTAACTAGGGAAAGCCTCGCAGTAGCTATTGTGGAGTACTGTTTTGTACCGAACTTGTTGCCTTTTATGTAGTAAATTGCACCGTATGTCAAAAGTTTATCGCTGGGTACACACTGTGAAAAATCAGAGGAGTGATTCCTCGACCGAACAGTCGTTTTCAGCATTTACATATTGACTATGTTGATATGCTGCAAGTATGTAGTGATATAGGTATATGATAGTGGTTGTGTGCCCCTTTTTTCGAGATGGATTGAAGCTGGTCCATTGTAGTGAGGGATCATTTTAGATGGTCCCTATGGCATAGATGGCAGCAGGTTGCTTCTCTTTCTGTTCCTACTCCCAAGATGGCTTCCCTTGCTCCTCATGCAATTCCAGTCTCACAGATACTTCCTGGTCGATTGGCTCCTCCCCTGATTTCTCAGACGCTTCTTCTACCTGCCTCCCGAGAATCCCTCTGCGTTGCTTCTGCTTGTATTGAACGTTCATAAGTTCGCTAATCTTTTCTATCCTATACCACCTCCTGATCCAGCTCTGTTTTCTACTAATTTGTCATCGTTTTATTTAGAACGCGGGATCCATGTCAGCCACGAAATTCCAATGCCCATATCAGTCCGCTTAGCCGGGAGTGTGCATTCTCGTACGCTGAGGTAGATGGATTTGTTTTCTCTTTTGTTCTAAATTATATTTCTTCATTTGGAACAATACAAACGTTTCAATATTCTATGCTAGTGCCCATACAGATTCCCAAAGATCCGCAAACTAATATTGAAGATCAAGGATCATTCTCTCCCTTCAGGGTAGTTTCCATCAGGGCGCCACAATCACAAACACTTGTCTGATTCTAATCTGTAGTTAATTATCTCTCGCTCTTTCTATTATGCAGCCCTCCGTTGCCATTGTACCTACTATTCTCTCTTTCAATAGCAGATCTCTTCAACACTGGTATCCCATAGATCAGGTAACTACTGAGATATTATGGTAGTTGGATCTCACTATATGTTTGCTAAATGACTTACCACTATCCTATTTAATTTAGTATCGGAGAGAGAGGACAACCAGCATGACTATCTTCCAGTAAAGACCTTCCGATACATACGGAAAGCGTGAAGAACCTTCCTCAACAAGGACGTCCCAGGTTTTTTTCCCCAGAGGATTTCCCGGGGTTCTCTAAACCATCCACCCTGTAATCTGGGTCGGAGGGAGTAGAGTTACCCGGGAGATTTTCCTTACTTCCAATAGTCACTCAGGATCCAGGTTAGTGAAAATCCATTTTTAACCTTGCTTTGTTATTGTGAATTGTCAGCTGCTAATCCAGGTATTACAGTAAGCAAAGCAACACCTAAAAAGGTAAGAAACAGTAAACATACGAGTTGACATGTATTTTTACTTACCATGGATCAAATGCAGCAGATGATGTCTGCAATCCAGTCCCTCACGGCTGAGTTGCAGAATGTTAAGCAGGAGAATGCCGCATTACGGCAGATGATCCGCTCCCCTCAAAGTTCGGAAATACCTCCAGGCCCCCTGCCTGGGGGTAGATTTGATGGCAATCCCCATAAACTAAAGGAATTCTTGGACGCATGCACATACAGCTTTCCTTCAAAGCAGCATTTTTTCCCACAGAAAGGGACAAAGTGGGACACAGCTAACCCGGCCGGCTTTGGCCTGAGCTATGCCTTTGGTAGTGTCCAACAACCCGATACTTGACACATTCCCAGGGTTTTGCAATAGCTTAAAAGCTATGTTTGGCAGGAAAGAGATTGCAGTGGCTTCCCAGGAAAAGTTGATAGATTATAAACAGGATACTCAGGATATCCTTACGTACATTACTAACTTCAAACAAATAGCCAATGACACTTAATGGGCCGATGATGCCTTGATCACACTGTTTCGTAGAGGGCTAAACGAAGAACTCAAAGACGAGTTTTCACGGGTACCTTGCCCTCCCAACCTTGCAGAAATGATTGCTCTGGTTATGCAGCTCTATTATAGATTACAAGAACGAGTCAGAGAATAGAGGAAGCATAGATACGGCCGAACCCCCTTAGAATCCTTTTCTACTATGGACAAACCAGCTTCCACCACCCGCTTCCACCAGTCGGTCACAAGCCACAGAGGAACCCATGCAGCTAGGTGCTGTTGGAGGTCCTTTGACAACCGAGGAAAGAACACGTCGGAGGTTTTAAGGTCTGTGTATGTATTGCAGTGATAAAGATAATTTGCTTCAAGATTGTCCAATTGCACCTCCACGAAGGTCGGGAAATGCCATGACCTGTCCGTGAAGGGAACCTCGGTACGGAGTCGGTCTGTTAGTTTCCCAGTAACCAAGATTACTCCTTCTACATTTGGGGGTACAGACCTGGTCATGAGGGTAGTCAAGGTGTCATTCGTTTGGGAAGACAAACACATAGCCCAAGTACCCGCATTAATAGATAGCGGAGCAGCAGGATGTTTTATGGATGATCATTATGCCAGACAAAAAGGAATACGAGGATGGCAAAACCAATGGCTGTAGCTGTAGAAAGCATGGATGGCAGCCCATTATCTTCTGCTCCCGTTCGAGAGCAGTCCCATCCCATCCGTATGGTCATGGCATTCCACCAAGAAGAGATTGAACTAGATTTAATAAAGACAGCACATTATCCAGTGATTCTGGGACTAACTTGGTTGAGAGTTCAGAATTCCTATGTGAATTGGTCTGGAGGGTCCTTTTTCTTGGGTTCAGAAAATTGTCTGTCTCATGGTCTATCAGGGACCGGAGTTGGATTCCATATCCCGTCCTCCTCTAATATTGAATCGCCAAAAACTGCTAGGCTAAACCACATTCAGGAAATACCTGAGCCATATTTAAAGTATCAGGAAGTGTTTTCAGTCACAGAATTTTAGGAACTACCTCCTAAAAGGAGGGACGGTTATGCAATAGAATTAATCCCAGATCAGCCCCTGCCATTTGGCCGAATGTACATCTTATCGGCTAAAGAGAAAGAAGTACTCCGAGAATATCTCCAGACCAACCTATGGAATGGTTTGATTGCAGAATCCACATCACCCGTCGCAGCCTCCTTATTCTTCATTCCGAAGAAAAACACATTGTAGCTCTGCCCTTGTATTGATTACCGGGGCCTAAATACAATTACCATCCCTGACAAATATCCCATGCCATTAATACCGGACATTCTGGAAACCGTAAAAAATGTCACTATTTTCACAAAACTTGACCTACGTGATGCTTACCACCTCATTCGGATACGGTCGGGCATGAATGGAAAACAGCTTTCTGGACCCCGTTTTGGGCATTATGAATATCGAGTCATGCCCTTTGGTTAATCCAATGCCCTGGCTGTATTCCAACGATTCATGGATCACATATTCACTGATATTCTTCTGCATTTTGTCATTTTGTACCTGGATGATATTTTAGTCTTCTCATCCTCATTAACCAATCACGTTCGACATGTACAAGAAGTCTTGGATCGACTACAAAAGAACCATTTACTTGGCAAACTTGAAAAATTTAAGGTCTTCCCACCTTGGTTCATCTTGATTGTTTTCCTCTCCCTCTCGTGGGCCGATTTAGTTTGGTGATGCAGGCTATTATTTCTTTTTCTATTCTCAATCTGATCTTAGTCCCTTCATATTCAAAGGAGAGAGTGAAGGGGTAGCTCCACCTGTATCGGATATTCTTCTCCTTCAATTTTTTTGTGAGGGGACCGCACATCCGCCTGAGGGCCAGCGTCATGGAGGAGAGGTCTTGGCATATTGAAATTTGAGCACCTCCTAGAGTGATGGACTCGCTCCTTCATGCTTTCTCGAGCAACCTGGACTTGTCTTGGAAGCGGTGAAATTGGGCGACGACCAATCTTGGGCCGCCCGGGGGGCCGCCGGCCCTGTTAATTCGTTCTGTTATGGGCTCATCGATAGCATTGTCAGCAACCAGGAGTTTGATAATGTCATGTAGTGTTTTCCTCAGATCGGTTTCGGTTTCGCCTTCCCGCTCCGGAATTCCAAAGATGCAAATGTTGTTTTGTCTTTCCCTGTTTTCTAAATCGTCCAGCTTGAGTTTGAAGTCTTATTCCCGTTGTTCCAGTTCGGTCATCCTTTGGTCAAGTTGCGCTTCTAGAGTGTCTATGGATGCCTGGTTGTTTTCGACTCCTTCAAGCCTTTCCTCCATTTTGTCTAGTCTTTGCGTGATTTTGTCTATCTTGCCTCCTATGTTAGGTCCCATATTTTTGATTTCTCCCAGCAGGGCTGCGATGTCGCCTTACGTGGCTGCGAGTTTGTGCCCTGTGGCGTCGCCAGTCACCATGTTGGGGTTGTTTGCTCCTGTAGGTATGGAGGTATATGCAAAAGGGGCCAGTTTCTGCTTCACACTCATGTAGCGTACGGATGATGGTCTTGGTGTAGCGTTAGGGTTCTCGTGGGGATTCATGGGATTGTTTGTATTTCGTGTGCGGTGTTGTCACTTTACCTTGAAGCCTGGAGGAGTATAACCTAATTGCGGTCCTTTTATGGAGTGGAATAGCCAGGCGTGGCGTCACTTTCCCTACTGTTTGAGAGTTTATACAGCTTCTTCCTGTCTGACACTGTGGTGTTTTCTCCTTGTGCTGTGTGTTTCTTGGATTTATGCACCAAGCTATGGTGGGTTGGGTCTCCCTCTTTATTGCTTACTGTCCTTGGAGGTCAAACATGGTGTCTTGGTGTGTAAGTTCATTAGGGGATGCCTCCAGAATGATTCCAGGATCTGGGGTGCAGTGGTGTAGTTTCACTGGGCCCGCTCTGATGTCCTCCGTGGCCTGTTATGCGCCCTTGGGGGTTCCGAGGGTGACTCACTTTAAGAGAGTCCATTATTGGTCCAATCCAGGTGGTGGGGCTCACATGGGGCCTGCAGGTTGGAATCTGCATCACGCAGGTTTGTACCTGGTCCATTTAGGTGCACCCGGTCCGCTCTATTGGGGTGTCCAGGGTCTCCTTTTATTCCCACGGAAAGGCGGGAGGTTATGGCAAGAGGGTGAAGTTGGTGTTATTTCCTGGGTGTCCCCTGCGAGTTCTGGCTTGCCTTTGAACGTATGTGCTCCCAGTCCTCCTGCTAGTCTTTCACCGTGGGCTTTCTGGAAGCAGTGTGTCAGTACGCCGTTAGTTCAATGTGTGTTCCCTCATTCACTCGTGCCTTGTTTTAGCGAGTGGTATGAGGGCTTGTAAGAGCGGTACCCCATACTTTTTTGAGGGGCTCCGGAATATTGCAGGTGGAGGGGCTTTATTTATGCACTGCCGCCTCAGATCCTTTGACGGATGGATCTCCGTGTGTGTTACGTGGTAGCGCTCTGATCCGCGCGGATCTGGATGGGGACGTCGGGTGTCTGGCTCTGTCTTTTTTGGTGGGCGGGGCCCTTCAACTGTTTCTTGCACTTTTCCCTACCTTGCAGTGCACAGGGTGGGCTCCGGCCCTTGCAAAGTTGTGCACTTTGGGCTCTGGGTCCACAGCCAGCGCCTCTGACGTTTGTAGTGGATCTGGTGCCTCACAGCAGGGCACACATCGCCCCTCGGTCCAGTCGTTGTGTGAGGATGGTCTTGGGTTAAATTTTCTCGAGGTCACTTCAGGGGCAGGGGATCCTCCTGGCAGCCCGATTACACATGCATGGTCATGCTTCCCTGGTCTGGTGGGCCGTGTCCATAAAGTGTGTTTTGTGGCCGATTTCCAGTCAGATTTTTCTTGGGATTTTTCCTGTGGGGTGGGGGGGATCTTCAGAGGTCCACTGCTCAATTCCTGCCTGTGGGGGGGGGGCACAAGTGGGGGCTCAGTCCACTTGTTGCGGCGGCGGCAGCAGAGCTCACGCAGGGACCATGTTAGTCTCTGCGCCCCCTGGTGGCCAGTCCTCGAATACTTTTTTAATGGCTAACAGTTCCTTTTCCAAAATGGTGTAGTTTCATTCTGCAGGAGAGAACGTTGTAGACAAATATGCAACTGGACATTTTATACCTTGAAGATTGGACTGTAGTAGGACTGCTCCAAGTGCAAATTGAGATGCATCAGATTCTGCAATAAATTGTCTCTGTTGATCAGGTGACACTAGAATAGGGGCCGTAGTGAAAACGGTTTTAAAGTTCTCAAACGCCTCTTGGGCTTCTCGGTTCCATTGAAAATGTACGCCTTTCTTTAAAAGCTGCGTGAAAGGGAGGATGATATCTGAGAAATTGGGAATAAATAGTCTATAGAAATTGGTGAAGCCCAAAAATCGCTGAATTTCTTTCACTGTTTTTGGTACCGGCTAGTCGTAAATGGCTTGCACCTTTGCCTGGTCCAAGAAAACAAGGACCAAGAAGAAAACATGTGAAAGGTTCAAGGAAATACCAAAGAGGTAACCTCTCCCCAGAAGTGGACAATTGAACACTCACGAACTGGGTAAAACAGAACTTAACCCAATGTTGATAAAGTGTTTTTAAAAAAGGGGTTCAAATCCAAGACATCACTAAGCACTTGACAAAAAACTTAAGGGGGGGGACACTGGGAAGGCTCAATTGAGACTGTGATGGTACATCAGGTCAAGGGGCGTGAAAAAAGGGCTCCCATAGGTGGTTCGATGCAGACCTGGTGCTTTCAACCGGGCACGATCACTTGGGAAGGGATGGGGTGTGGGGAGGGAGGATTAGGTTAAGAATGGGGTCAAAGCAGCACCTTTAGCAATCCGAAACATTCAACACAGTGTGAAAATTAGGGTAAGAAAAACAACAGCAGTCATCTCACAAAAGCCATGCTGAAGCAAGAGGGATGGATTCCCTGAGGGTGGGGACACTTAACGTAAAAGGGCTTAACTCACCAACCAGGAGATCGCTTGTGGCCAGAGAATTCCGAAGAGCCGAGCTGGGCATTCTCTTATTACAATAAACAAAATACGCAAAGGGAGAAGAAAGGCAATTCCTTGGAAAGTGCAAGGCTATGGATTTCTGGGGATCAGGGCCACTCAGAAGGGGAGGTGTTGGAATCCTCATCAGAAAAGGTATAGATTTTACGGAAACCAAAATATGGTCCAATATAGACGGTCGAGCCCTGCTGGTAACAGGAAAAATAGGCAGGGTGAACATCACAATTGCAACACTTTACTCACCCAACACAGGACAGACCAGGTTCCTTGCCAAAACAATGACCAAGATACTACTAGAAGCCTCAGGCCACGTCATCCTGGAAGGTGACTTCAACAAATGGGCTGATCTGGCGAAAGAGGGAAAATCTGTCAACCCTGACACAAGAAATCAAGTTAGGGGTGACCACACAGACCTGGCGGGAGTGGTGGAAACATATGGAATGATAGATGTGTGGAGGGTCATGCACCAAAACGAACAAGGCTATACTTTCTTCTCTGCCCCCCACAACACTTATACCCGAATTGATTACATATACCTATCCAAAGATCTAGCCGACACCACAACTCACTCACACATAACCCCGATCACATGGTCAGACCATGATTTGGTGACGGCAGACATCCAATGGGACAATCTACCGACTAGGGGAGGGAAATTGCAATGCAACGAAGGTCTTTGGAAAGATGCAGTTTTCAAATTAGAAATGCAGACTGAAATTAATGAATTCCTCAAGATAAACAACACTGGGGAAGTGTCCAAGCAAATAGTCTGGGAGGCGGGGAAGGCCTCATGGAGAGGGATCTTGATATGGGAGGGAACGACCAAGAAGAGGGAGCGCAGAATCATAGAACATAGACTAAGAACCGAACTGTGTCAACTGGAGGAAGATAGTAGGAGGGGTACAGGGTGTGACCAGATTAAGATTTACAAAGCTAAAAGGAAAAGGGAAGAATTGAAATTGTTAGAACATGAGCAGGTAGTGTGCAAACTTAGACTCCTGAAGCAAAAATGTTACGAAAAGGGAGACAAGGCTGATGCACTACTTGCTGCCAGACTCCGAGAACAGAGAACTGAGAGAAAAGTAGTAGAAATAATAGAAGATACCCCTCCCACAACTAACACTCCCCCCACCATCCCAGAATGCTTTGCTATATTCTACCAGGCCCTATACACCTCAGAAACAAACCCTGACCAATTCTTCGACAGAGTCCTACTTATCCTCAATCAGCATGCCCAAGATATCGAGTCAAGACTCGGAACTCCTTGAATCCCCTATAACTGAACAAGAAGTCCAAGACGCAATAAAGAAGTTAACTATAGGCAAATCCCCAGGTAAAGACGGCTATACAGCCTGATTCTACAAATCCTTCAGTACGCAACTAACGCCCTTCCTGGCAGAACTCTTCAATTAAATACTAGAGACAGGGAAAGCCCCAGATTCCTTCACTCGTGCATTGATCACAGTGATTCCCAAAGAGGGGAGAGACCCTAAAAAGTGTGGCTCATACTGTCCCATCTCCCTACTTAATCTTGACGAGAAAATCTACACGAGAATCCTGGCCGCCAGATTAGAAACACTAATGCCACAAATCATACATCCTGATCAGGTTGGATTCATATTGGGGAGACAAGGAGCAGATACAATGCGCAAAACACTTCATCTCCTACATACATCTAAGACCATTCTTAACGACCCAGCCCTCCTCTCGATTGATGCAGAGAAAGCCTTCGATAGAGTAGAATGGCGTTTCCTGATCGCAGTCCTACGTAAGATAGGCATAGGCCCCAGGTTTACAAAGGGAATTCATGCAGTCTACACATCCCCTGAGGCATCCATATTTGTGAATGGGGAGTACTCCAGATGGTTCAAACTAGAACACGGATCATACCAAGGATACCCCCTCTCCGCAATCCTCTTCGCACTTTCCCTAGAACCCCTGGCATTGACAATGAGGGCTGACCCCTTGGTAGAAGGTAGTCGCCTAGGAGCAATAGAGTACAAAGTAGCTCTCTATGCAGATGATATACTCTTACATATTACCAACCCCATGACATCCATTCCCCGTGCCCTCTCCCTACTAGAAAAATATGGTCAACTCTCAGGGTTCAAAGTAAATAAAACAAAATCCACACTCTTTCCCCTACAGGGACAGACAGAGGAAAATTAAACTAAGTTTTGCCCACTCGTCCTCAGGATCGAGCACTCCAAACTGAAATACCTTGGCATACAAATTTTCAAAGATGTTGTGGACCTATATGAAGCCAACTTTCCCCCGCTCCTCCAACGATTCCGTGCCAACCTACTTAGATGGAATAAATTGACAATATCTTGGCTTGGGAGACTCAATGCCATAAAAATGGTATCCCTCCCCCAGTTCTTGTACCCCTTGCAAACGTTACCCATTAAGATGCCAAACAGTTTCTTCTCTGAGACCAAGAACACCATTTTGAAATTCCTCTGGCAAGGGAAGAAGGCAAGAATCTCCTATGATACCCTAACACTCCCCAAAGAGAAAGGCAGGGTAGGCCTACCAGACCTAAAAAAATACTATGAAGCGGCCCAGCTGCGAGTCCTGATCCCCCATCTACGCAACTACAAAGACCCCCAATGGGTCCACATGGACAATTGGCACAATGCGAGGCACTATGGATGGACTTTATAAACGAACACCTTTCAAGCGAACCACAGTGCCAAGATGACTAGTTGTCTAAGCATGCATAGTACACAGACTGCCTCCACAAACGATTTATCAAGACCGAAAGTTACTCACCCCTCTGTAAATCCCTACACCTCAAATTATCCAAAACCGATGTCTCCCTATTGACACACACTGAAAAGATTCGGTAAATGCTCGCTTGACCAACCGAGGGAGGCGAGGGGGAGGAAGATGGGAAGTCATGTTGTAACACAATAGTGTGGGATCCGAACAAAGTAAAAGATGTACCCAACTGACAGTACTCGAATTTCTGACCTTGCTCTGTATTTCGAAGTCTGTAATGTTTTTTATGTGATGTGACTCACAATGAACAAAATTAAATAAAGTCAAATTTACACAAAAAAAAGCATTCGAGGAGTGAGGACATCTACTGTTGTGGGCTGAATACCCTGTTAAAGTCCAGACTGACCACCATAACCTTAGGGCCCTTCAGTATGCACAGACCTTTAATAGCAGACAAGCTTGGTGGGCTCATTGTTTTCTCCATTCCGGATTGAGTTTGAGTTCATCCCAGGAAAAAATAACCTTGGAGCGGATGCACGTCCAGAAAGGAATTGAGTCATACGTTCCATTTTCATTCAGAACCTATATTTTCCAACATCCATGTAATACATCTGATTCAGACTTTCCTTCAAAGGATATCTGCCAAGACAATCCCATTTGAGCTCCAGCATCCACAATTTCGGTTGGAGCATTCTTTGGTCCCGGAGCGAGGATGTTTATTTCATAAGAATTCGGTATTTCTACCTTGTCCTGAGCTTCAGAAGAATGCCTTACAGTGGTGTCATGACTCGTCTACAGCAGGCCATCGTGGTGTGGCCAATGCGATTGAACTACTGAGTAGATACTTCTGGTGGCCTACTTTGACATCTGACACAGCAGAATATGTTCAGTCCTGTTGTATCTGCACGCTGTCTGAAACTTCTAGAAGACCTCCTTTGGGGGATTTGGTAAAAATGCCCCTTCCTGACCGGCCCTGGCAAATAATCTCCACGGATATTATAGTTGACCTACCCATGTCTAGTCGTTGTACGACCATAATGGTTACTATTGACAAACTTACTAAGCTGGCAATATTCGTTGCTTTGCCTAAAGTCCCCACTGCAGCTCAGATGGCCCGAGTTTTCATCGACCATGTCTTTTCTAAACATGGACTCCCTGATACCATCATCTCAGACCCTGGACCTCAATATATCTCGCAATATTGGAAACATCTATGCTCCACCCTCAACATACAACAAGCACTTAGTTCTGGATTTCATCCACAGACCAACGGTCAAACAGAGAGACTGAAGCAAACCTTAGAGGGTTGTCTTCGTTGTTATACATCCGCAGCACAGGATAATTGGGTAGATCTTCTTCTACTCGCGGAATACGCTTATAACAATGCTCATCATTCTTCCTTGAAAGCCAGCCCATTTCATGGGACTTACAGATTTCATCCCGCCAGTTTCCCGACTTGTCCAGCTCCTGCTTCGCCTCTTCCGAATCTGGATGATCTGCTCCATACCATTCGTCAAGGACACATTACTGCACGACTATGTCTGAAACTGGCTTAGGAGCGTGCCAAACCTCAGGCAGATCGCCACAGAACACCTTCTCCTCCACTTCAGCCTGGTGATAAGGTCTGCCTATCCTCACGGTTTCTTCCCTGTCATCTGGTTCCATCCAAACTGTCACCAAAATACTTCGGGCCTTTAGAGGTTTTGGCACAGAGGGGTGAGGCTGCCTTTTTGTTGACACTGCCTACTTCATGGTCCTGGATCCATCCGGTGTTTCATGTTTCCCAATTGAAGCCATTAGTACCTGATCGTTTTGGACGTGGATCGGCTTGCAGTTCTCCCCCAGTGTCCACAGATGATGGCCCTGAATTTGAAGTGGCAGGGATCTGTGATTCATGATATTATTGGGGAAGGCTTCACTACCTAATTGATTGGAAGGGGTATTCTCAGGCCGATCGGTCCTGGGAGCCTGCCAGGGCAGTTCATGCTCCCAGGTTTGTCACAATCACACTTTAAAGGAAAGGAAGAGAGATCAACACTCTCCCCCGAACCACGGAAGCCGATTGAACTCGACCCTCCCACCGTGGTTGGCACAGACGCCTGATATATAAAACAGGTCGCCACGTGGCAGCCAATGGGGGGAAGAGGGGTTAGGGAGAGGTTGTGAATAGGCTGGGGAAGTTAGGAACACCGGAAAAAGGGTAAGGAACTCCTACTTTGGAAGGGACAGGGGAAACACCAGGAAAGAACCCTACTCTGTCCAGCATGTAACACTGTCCACATATATAACTTGACTTCCTACCTAGTACACCTTAATACGTGTACTAACCCCTGTTGGTTCACAAGAAAACACATAAGCAAGCAACATGATGAAAACAAACATTAGGAAAACTTCCCATCATGATAGACAAGACACATGGCCCTTTGGGCAGCAAAGCAACATATGACATAAATGATTTTCCTCCTACCATAGTTTACTGCACCACTGCAGATTTGGTGAACTTGGTAAACGTAATGTCCATGTATCATATTGAGTCTTTTGTCAGTAAATAGTTAATTACTCATAGACACCCATTAAAGATGCAGATTCACTATTGCTTGATACACACTGGGTTTGTCCTGCACAACCGTAAATGAGTGAACACCCTGGATTTCCCAACGCAGCAGTACATGAGCGCATACACTGTGCTTTCTCAGCACAACATTCCAAAAACATTCGCCGCTACTTATCTTATGTCTGGGAGCCCCTCGGGACTTCCCAGACGAAATGCGACCCGCTGTAAATCACTCCCAACTATGTAAGCAATCACTGTGCAATTCCCCGTACTTATCTTTGGTCTGGGGAGCCCCACGGGACTTCCCAGACAATGACCGTAAAGCCGTGATCCTTATCTGCACTCTCCTGCTTCTTCCGAAATGCGGCCGTCTGTAGTTCATGCAGTCCTGCTCTCCATCGTTCCTCTCCGCACGCGGCCTGCCTGCCTGCACGCTGAATCAGAATAAGCCACACCTGCACGCTGCCGTTACCAGTTAATATGCTGTCCTTTATCCCAGACAGCTGGCCAAGCACGTGCGTGTTGAACTACACGCAGACCCAGAGAATGCTGGGAATTGTAGTTTCTAGACCTTTCCAGCTTAAGAGGCATATCTAAACACTCCTCGTCTTTGCCAGCCCTGAGTCCTGACATTACCTCCCCTTCCAGGACTCCTCCCACGACCTGGTTTACCCGGATGTCGTACATGAAATTTTTTAACCAACCTGGGGGCATGGACATCTCGTGCTGGTTCCCAAGAACAATCCTCAGGCCCGTAACCTTCCCATTGCACCAAATACCATAATTGTTGAGATCTTCTTTTGGAATCCACAATGCGCTTTACTTCATATTCCGTTTGTCCTTCTCTCACTATGGCTGAAGGTTTTTTCGTCGTTGTTCCAGGAGCTGCAGGTTTAAGCAAAGACACATGGAACACCGGGTGTATAGGTAGAGTCTTTGGCAAACGCAATTTCATAGCTGTAGATGACACACATATAACGATTTCATAAACTCCAATAAATCTAGGCATAAATTTACGAGATCCTACTATAGATAGATTCTTGGTTGATAACCAAACTCTGTCTCCTGCCTTATAGCGAGGACTCTCCTGTCTGTGTTTGTCAGCGTGTCTTTTATAGGTTTCCTTAGCCTGTTCCAAATGCGTGCGCGCTTTCTGTCTGATCTTAAGAAGCAACTGTTTACGTCCTTGTAAAACTGGTACATTCCCTACTTCAGGTAAATGTTCTGGTATCATGTTTTGCTCATGTCCAAATAAACATTCATTGGGGGACATACCCAAGGACGTGTGCAGCGTGTTGTTATAAGTAAACTCTGTCAACCATAATGCCTGTACCCAAGACTCTCGGCCATCCCCTAAATAGGCCCGCAAGTATTGTTCGAGTGTTTGATTTACTTGTTCTGTCTGCCCATCGGTTTGAGGGTGGTAACTGGTAGATAAGGCACAGTTGATTCCCAACATGCGACAGAAAGCTCGCCAAAACTTTGATGTAAACTGTGGTCCTCTGTCCAAGACAATACTCTTGGGCAACCCATGTAATCTAACCACATGTTGAAGGAACAACTCCGCTAACTTGCCTGCTCCAGGTATTCCTTCACAAGGAATGAATTGAGCTTGCTTGGACAGAAAATCCACCACTACCCAAATGGTGTCAAACTGCTTATCAGGTGGAAGGTCTGTATTAAAATCCATTGATATGTGTGTCCATACTTTCTCAGGTGTGGGTAATGGTTGTAATAACCCTCTCTTTTTTTACATGATCTGCTTTATTCCTCATGCAATTTTTACATTGTAATAAATATTTGCCCACATCCTGCCTCAAAGTAGGCCACCAAAAGTATTTTTCCAACATGGTTTGCATTTTCCTTTGACCAGCGTGTCCCGCTAATGGAGAATTATGGCACCAATATAGGGCTTTTCCCTGTATTTCCTTAGTAGGTAAAAACAATTGATCTTGATGGTACGGCAACCCCTGCCTCACCTTCCTTGCCGGATGACTGGCCTGCCACTTATGGATTTGCCAGGGGGGGAGAGCCTTCTTGACTTCATCAATTACATTTTTTGTAATAGCTCCAATGACTTTTTCTGGAGGAATAATGGCTCTTACTTCACTCATCACACTCTCCAAATTTTGCTGCCTTGACAATGCATCTGCCTTGCCATTATTCTTTCCTGGTCTGAATGTTACCACAAAATTGAATTCATTAAAGTATTGAGACCAGCGTAATTGCCTGGGACTAACTTTATGAGCAGTCTTAAAGTATTGCAAGTTCTTGTGATCCGGGACCACCACCACCTGATGCTTAGCCCCCAATAGGTAATGCCTCCATTTTAAAAAGGCTGATCGGATAGCCAGCAATTCCCTGTCCGTGATAGAATAATTCTGTTCACACCCTGATAGTTTTCTAGAATAGAAGGCCACTGGGTGCCATACCCCCTCCTTATCCTTCTGTGACAAAATCACCCCTATCGCCAGATTACTAGCATCTGTCTCCACTTGAAAAGCTTCATTTGTGTCTGGGTGTTTCAACACAGGTGCAGTAGTAAAAGCGATCTTTAATTCCTGAAAAGCCCTTTCTGCTTCAGGACCCCAAATGAATGGTGTTGCTTTCTTGAGAAGTCGAGTAATCAGCGTTACTAGTGCTGAGAAATTGCTAATAAAATGCCGATAGAAATTTGCAAATCCTAAAAATGATTGGATGTCCTTGATGCATTGTGGTGATGGCCAATCTGTCACAGCCTGTACCCTCTTGGCATCCATCACTACACCCTCTGGAGTTAGTATGAACCCCAGAAATTCCACTTGCCTATTGTGAAAAGCACATTTCTCCAGTTTTACACAAAGCTGATACTCCTGCAGCCTCTGAAGCACTGCCCTCACATGTTGAACATGCTGTTCCCCTGAAACTGAATAAATCAAAAAATCATCAATGTACACTATAACAAATACATCAATAAAGTCCCTCAACACTTCTTGCATAAAGAATTGAAATGCCGCACGAGCATTGCATAATCCAAACGGCATAACCAAGTATTCGAATAATCCAAATTTTGTCCGAAATGCCGTTTTCCACTCATCCCCCTCTTTTACTCTTATCAAGTGGTATGCTCCTCTTAAATCCAATTTAGTGTACATTTTTGCCACCCGCACCTGATCCAGTAACACTGAAATTAGAGGCAATGGAAACCTATTCTTAATGGTTACCTTGTTCAATGCGCGATAGTCAATACAAGTGCGTAATGTCCCCTCTTTTTTTGGAACAAAAAACAAAGGAGAAGAGACCGGGGACGTGGAATGTCTAATGAACCCCTTCTCTAACATTTCATCCAAGTACTCTCTTAAGTGTTTATTTTCTGTCTCTGTAAGGGCATAGATTCTACTGCAGGGTAGCTTCGCCCCCTCCTCCAATTCAATGACACAATCATAAGGTCGATGGGGAGGTAATTGTTCTGCCCCTCTTTTGTCAAATACCTTGGTGAACTCTCGGTATTGCAGTGGAAGTTCTGCTTCTACGGCTCCCAGCAATGGCTCTCTGCTTTCCTGTTTAACTAACCACGCCGTGGGTCCCACTTCTGGTAACATGTGTTCTTTACACCTCTGTTTATCAAACTCTACTGTCTGTTTTTCCCAATCAATCCTTGGATTGTGTTGCACTAACCAAGGCATTCCCAAAATCAAACCAAACTGTGGTGCGGCTATCAAATCAAAAGTAATGTCTTCATTGTGACCTGATGTAAATGTCATCCGCAACTTTTGTGTTTGTTGTATTATAGGCCCTGACACTAAAGGAGACCCATCCACTGACTGCACCCCTTCCACTCTTTGTTTGTCTTGTAAAGGAAGGCCCAATTGTTTGGCCAATGTAATGTCCACAAAATTACCTGTGGCCCCTGAGTCTAGCATAGCCAGTACTGTCTGCTTGGATATTGCCCAACATAACGTCACTAATATATACAAATGAGATGTCTTACACCCAACTGTATTTGCCACCAATTTGGGGAACTTTAATTCCTTCGGGCCTTGTCACCTGAGTTCCCCCTAAGGTCGGCCCCCTTCTTTTCCTGCCCCTTTTTTGCTGCGTTCCCCTCCTATACTCCTCTGGGGAGTATTAGGACAAGTGCGTATAAAATGGCCTGCCTGTCCACAGTACAAACATAATTTGTTAAGCTTCCTCTGTTCTTTTTCTGCCTCTGATAATGGTCCTCCCACACTACCAATCTGCATTGGTTCTACCTCACTACTCCTTCCTCCCTTAATCCTATCTAATCTCACAAATGGGACAGTTTCTGGTTTCTTTTTATCTCCTTTTCTTTCATTCATCTGGTGATCCAGCCTAAGGACCAGATCTATCATGGCCGTACAAGTGCTTGGTTGCGGTTCTACCTGCGCAATTGCATCTTTTAGTTCTTCCCGTAAACCTTGATAAAACAATACTGTCTGTTTAGCCACTGGCCATTCTGTTTCAATCACTAGTCTATTAAACTGTGTCACATATGTTACCAGATCTTGTGACCCCTGTCTTAAACCTAGCAACTCTTTGTCTTGTGCCAGTGAGACTTCCCGTCTATCAAACAGTCTGCCAAACTCTGATAAGAAATTATCCCAATTATATAACAAAGGATCATCTTTCTGTACCAGAGGCATCGCCCATGCTGCGGCATCGCCTGTTAAATATGATATTACAAAGGCAGTTCTGGCTTGGATAGTTTCAAATGCTGCAGGCTTGCACAAAAAATGAAGTCTACATTGAGTAAGAAAGGTCATATACTTTCTAGGATCCCCTGAAAAACGCTCTGGTGCTGCCAGAGGTACGTTACTAGGAGGTTGCATAATGACAGTGGGATTTATACTAGTGGAAACGCTCACAGTATTGGCTGTACTAGGGCCCTCTAAAGGGGTACCTTGGGCCAGCAATCCTTGTAATTGTGCTTTCAAAGTGGTAGTTTCCTGCCGAGCATGCGCTAATTCCATTTGGATATCTTGTAGTGCCTTTAGCACGTCGGCTAAAGGTGGAGGTGTCGTGTCCATTTGGCTTGGGTGGTTGTGAGTATCCCAATCTGGGGGTGGCTTATTATGTCACAATCACACTTTAAAGGAAAGGAAGAGAGATCGCCACTCTCCCCTGAACCACGGAAGCCGAATGAACTCGACCCTCTCACCGTGGTTGGCACAGACGCCTGATATATAAAACAGGTCGCCACGTGGCAGCCAATGGGGGGAAGAGGGGTTAGGAAGAGGTTGTGGATAGGATGGGCAGAACACCGGAAAAAGGGTAAGGAACTCCTACTTTGGATGGGATAGGGGAAACACCAGGAAAGAACCCTACTCTATCCAGCATGTAACACTGTCTACGTATATAACCTGACTTCCTACCTAGTACACCTTAATACGTGTACTAACCCCTGTTGGTTCACAAGAAAACACATAAGCAAGCAACATGATGAAAACAAACATTAGGAAAACTTCCCATCATGATAGACAAGACACATGGCCCTTTGGGCAGCAAAGCAACATATAACATAAATAATTTTCCTCCTACCATAGTTTACTGCACCAGTGCAGATTTGGTGAACTTGGTAAACGTAATGTCCATGTATCATATTGAGTCTTTTGTCAGTAAATAGTTAATTACTCATAGACACCCATTAAATGCAGATTCACTATTGCTTGATACACACTGGGTTTGCCCCGCACAACCGTAAATGAGTGAACACCCTGGATTTCCCAACGCGGCAGTACATGAGCGCATACACTGTGTTTTCTCAGCACAACATTCCAAAAACGTTTGCCGCTACTTATCTTATGTCTGGGAGCCCCTCTGGACTTCCCAGATGAAATGCGACCCGCTGTAAATCACTCCCAACAATGTAAGCAATCACTGTGCATTTCCCCGTATTTATCTTTGGTCTGGGGAGCCCCACGGGACAATGACCGTAAAGCCGTGATCCTTATCTGCACTCTCCTGCTTCTTCCGAAATGCGGCCGTCTGTAGTTCATGCAGCCCTGTTCTTCATCGTTCCTCTCTGCACGCGGCCTGCCTGCCTGCACGCTGAATCAGAATAAGCCACACCTGCACGCTGCCGTTACCAGTTAATATGCTGTCCTTAACCCCAACAGCTGGCCAAGCGTGGGCGTGTTGAACTACACGCAGACCCAGAGAATGCTGGGAATTGTAGTTTCTAGACCTGAGTCCTGACAAGGTTAGTCCGTCGCTTTCATTTATTTAATCCTGGCAAGCCAGGTGGTACCGCTCTTCGGAGGGGGCATACTGTTATGAGGGGTCATTTTAAATGGTCCTCGTGGCATAGATGGCGGCGGGTTGCTTCTCTATCTGTTCCTACTCCCAAGATGGCTTCCCTTGCTCCATGTACACTTCCAGTCTCACAGATACTTCCTGGTCGATTGGCTCCGCCCCCGATTTCTCAGACGCTTCTTCTACCTGCCTCCCGAGAATCCCTCTGCATTGCTTCTGCTTGTATTCCACGCTCATAAATTCGCTAATCTTTTCTATCCTATTCCTCCTCCTGATCCAGCTCTGTTTTCTGCTAACATTTCCTCATTTTATTTAGAACGCGGGATCCATGTCAGCCACGAGATTCCAACGCCCTCATCAGTCCGCTTAGCCGCGAGTGTGCGTTCTCGTACGCTGAGGTAGACAGATTTGTTTTCTCTTTTGTTCTAAATTATATTTCTTTATTTGGAACAATACACACATTTCAATATTCTGACCTAGTGCCCACGCAGATTGCCAAAGATCCACAAACTAATATTGAAGATCAAGGATCATTCTCTCGCTTCAGGGTAGGTTCCGTCCGGGCGCCACAATCACAAACACTTGTCCGATTCTAATCTGTAGGTAATTATCTCTCTCTCGTTCTATTATGCAACCCTCCCTCGCTACTGTACCTACTATTCTCTCTTCCGACAGCAGATCTCTTCAACACTGATATCCCGTAGATCAGGTAACTTCTGAGATATTATGGTAGTTTGCTCTCACTATATGTTTGCTAAATGACTTACCACTATCCTCTTTAATTTAGTATCAGAGAGAGAGGGCAACCAGCACGACTATCTTCCATTGAAGACCTTCCATTTCTTACTTCCAACAGTCACTCAGGATCCAGGTTAGTGAAAATCCATTGTTAACCTCATTTTGTTATTGTGAATTGTCAGCTGCTAATCCAGGTATTACAGTAAGCAACACCCAAAAAATTAAGAAACAGTAAACAGACAAGGTGACGTGTATTTTTACTTACCATGGATCAAATGATGTCTGCAATCCAGTCCCTCACGGCTGAGGTGCAGAATCATAAGCAGGAGAATGCCGCTTTACGGCAGACGATCCGCTCCCCTCAAAGCTCAGAAATACCTCCAGGCCCCCTGGCTGGGGTAGATTTGACGGCAATCCCCATAAACTAAAGGAATCTTTGGACACATGCACGGTACAATTTTCCTTCAAAGCCGCATTTTTTCCCACAGAAAGGGACAAAGTGGGACATATGATATCACAGCTAACCGGGCCGGCTTTGGCCTAGGCTACGCCTTTGGTAGTGTCCAACAACCCGATACTTGACTCTTTCCCAAGGTTTTGAAATAGCCTAAAAGCTATGTTTGGCAGGAAAGAGATTACAGTGGCTTCCCAAGAAAAGTTGATAGATTATAAACAGGGTACTCAGGATATCCATACTTCCAATAGTCACTCAGGATCCAGGTTAGGGAAAATCCATTGTTAACCTTGTTTTGTTATTGTGAATTGTCAGCTGCTAATCGAGGTATTACATGCATGTACACACACTGAAGCCACTTGCGCTGCAAATTCTTTAGTTGGAGAAGTCTTTCCGAGATCAGGAGTATTTGAGTTGCTGAGATTTGAAAATGGGCCCCATTTTGTTCATGAAGTATTCAAGCAGATCAGCCTATTGCTTAGTATAAAACAAAAGTTTTCTTCTGCTTATCACCTGCAAGCAAACAGTAAATGTGAGCGACTCAATGGTCTTCTCAAAGAAAGAATCGCTGAACTCAAATTGACATTATTTATTTATTTGGATTTATATATTTGGTTTTATAAAGCGCCCAGCGGCCCCGAGGCATTGTGGCGCTGTTACAGAGTATTCACTTAATACGGTGTAGGACAGACATTTCATAGGCAGTAATACAAATTCAAAGACAATTCAAAGACAGTGTTGGATGGGTGTTCCAGGGTTACAGAGGAACATTGTTGCAGGCAGTATGGCAGGTGGCATAGTGACAGATTAGTTGAACAAGTTAGTTTTTAGCACCTTTCTGAACGCTGTGAGGGTTTCTTCATTTCTTTCTATTGAAGAAGGGATGATTGTATTGTCTGTCCCTTGCATTATATGCATTAAGGAATCAGCCTGGGTCGGACCACCACCTCACACCCCACAAATTAGTACCAGGGAGGCAAATGAGAACGCCCCTGTCTCCTCCATCGAGGAGTAGAAGTGATGCCCAGACGACTGCAGAATTGTTAGGAAATTAGTTACGTACGTATTTGACATGTATGACCGCTAGTATCTCTGTCATTTCAGATCAACTCAAGAGTAAGGGGTGTCGGCCTCAGGACACAGATGAAGACTTTTCAGAGACCGGATGTGACTGAGTTGTTTATTGGCGACCCCGTTTTAATGTGCTACTTCACAAGGAAGTGGCACAAGCCCCATTTTAGTGGGCCATTTATAGTCACAAATGTCACTCCCTCAGCAGTAAAGGTCCAAGAAAGGTGCACCTGGATCCACTTGAGCAACGTGAAACCGTATGCTATTGAGAACTTTGCATCCCCACCTGTTGATTCGGAAGCAAGACAAGAAGTAGTTCAGCACTTACAGACTCGATCGATGATGAGGAATAAGCACGCTAAGATTGCTGATTTAAAAAAATCCACATGTGCATTTGGACTGTGGCTCACCTCAGACACTCTTTATAGATATTTTAGCAGGAGTGAAAGAGCAAATGTTCTTGAGCAGCAGGAATCTTTTATTGGACTTTAGAAAGTGCTGATGTGCTAAAAGAAAAAATGCCAAATCTTGATTTTGTTTATGATGACTGGAAAAGGGAGCTGTTCCCTGATTCATTCCTCACTGAGTTTCTCTTTGATTAAGAGTCATGGTTCTATCTAATGTCGATGCCCATAGACTACGTAGCACAATCTTTATATACTTACTTTGAGTCCATCCTTATCTTGTTCAATGTAGTACTAACATTCATGTGTTTCTGCAAGATCCTAAGAATCGGATTGCAATTAGAAGGTTACTTATGGAGATAATTGAGCAGATTCGGCAGCTAACTGAACATTTAACGAGACTGCCTCATTAAAAAGGTTTTTTCTTTCCTTAAAAGTAGTACACAGGCACAATGTGGACAGTTGAGAATAATGTAGTTCCAGAAAGTGGGCAGACTCGACGACGTTTGGAGAGACACCAGTGGTGGGGTCTCATGTATTGGTGCATAATATATGCGTGCTCAGCATCTATTATTGTTTTTCTGTTTTTGCTAATCCACAGTTTACTTTGTTGGTCCCAGGAAGGTAGGAGTCCTCTTGATTCTTCCCACTCAAGTGACCTCTGCAGAATTATCTGTTACAAAGAGACCAATGCCATATGTGATTATCCCTACACCAGTTACACATGTAAGGTCACCCATTTCCCTGACAAGTGTTCCTATGATTCCCCCTTTAGGAAGGACCGTTTTTTATATACTCCATGACCATTATGTACAAGCTCATTTGGAAAGAAAGAGACCTACAATAAGCTCAAGGGAAAATGACTATAAGTTAAATAATTATCTAGACAGCACAGCAAATTTGGGGAACAACATGTGGTATCAACATATGAAAGAGGTGGGAAAGAGACCTCTGATGAGGATTGCTATGTTTGTGCTCTCCTACCTTATGCTATGGGGAAGTCCAAGATATTCATAGCTAGAGAAATCGATGTCCAGATAGCTCATTGCCTGACTCACTTTGCACTCTGCCATACACAAAGTCAATTCCAGGGTCGAATCAGAATCCTTGATATGGGTAATGGAATGGTCAGCACCAGAAGAAAATTATTATGTTCAAGATTTGAAGAAAAGAGCAAGAGCACACACCAGAGATCATGTGATAAGGTATGAACAGCCTGGAATGAAAGGAGCAGGAATCAGATGGGAGATAAATAAGAAGATCAATTGCCAAGGAAAAACTGATGAAGAAATATGAAGATGCAAGGAGAGAGGACAGATGCAGATCTGGGGAACAGTACTTTCTCCAGATGGCTGGGAAGAAGGCACAGTCGTATGCAGAGCTGTGGCAGTAACAGGACATCACAAGCCAGTTATAGACATTTAGAAAAAGGATGCAAATCTCTCTGACCGAGGTTTGCAAAGTTACTGACATGGGTCAAAGACAAAGGAGGCCTGTTGCAGATAGTGCCTCTGGCTAGTGCATAGCTATGCTTCAGAAACAATGGCACAAGAAAAGTTGGAGAGAATCAGCAGTGCGGTCAAATTTTCGGTGTACCTGCAATGAAGGATGGAACAGTAGTGATAATGGACCGCTACGGGGCCTGTGGATCCAGAGCATACATGAAGCTGCCCAGAGATTGGGGAGGACTGTGTTCCACAGTGATTGTCCATGTTCCAGCACTTGTGATACCAAACAGTGACCGGAACATTGGAGAATTTGCAAAAGCAGATGCTCACCTGAGAAAGAGGAGGTCAGTTGGATTTCTCTATCGAATAAAGAGACAGAACTACTCAGCTAAATCCATAGAATCTTTCAATGACATTCTGTATGAACACAGGTTGTTTAGCCAGACTTAGCCAGCGATATTCACGACAATCTTCATGCCAGGAATCCAGAACATGGTGAATGCCAGATCATTACAGATAACCAGATGGGAGCTCCTGCAGATGATCAACGCTACCATAAAGGGATTCAATGCTATCAAGGGAGATCTAAGAGACATAAAACTGATGACTCTTCAGAATAGATATGTCTTGGATATGAATACAGCTATGTATGGTGGTGTTTGTGCCAAAATCGGAGAATCATGTTGCACATTCATACCTTCTCACGATTAAGATAATGGGACTTTGACAGAGGCCATAACGATGCTCACAAACCTACACATCAAGGTGGAAGATGAAGTGGAAGACATTGCTGATGACAGCTCATTTGCATCGATTTTCTCATGGGTTCCACAGTTGATGGCGAATATCTTGAAGTTTCTAGGCGCCTTGTTGGTGATGATCATGTTTGGATTCTGTGTGATCAGAATAATAATAATCACCCATTCTGCCTATGTGTTGACAGCTGGAAATTGTGACATGCGCAAAATCAATAATAGTACCTATATTGTGAACAGTCCATGAAACAAGGTAATCATTGAGAAAACCCTATAAATATCTGCAAAGAAATGACGGTCTTCTGAAGGAAGTTCCAGAAGAAGTGTGAAAATGAATGAAAGAGAAGACTGGTGACGGAGGAGGCAGCAAGAACTCTAGAGGAACTGGTAGATGAGATGAGGTGGTAAGAACGAATCAGGGAATGAAGGGGGGGCACAACCCCGGGAGGCAATGATTACTCAGTCTAAGTCTATAAAAAGTATAGGTCAGTTTTGGCTCGTACCTGGCGAGAGTATTTAACGCAGTCCTGGAGGGAGGCTCCCTTCTGGAGACAATAACGGGAGTAACTATAGTTCTCCCCAAGGAAGGCAGCAATCTGGGACTATGTTCTTTGTATAGGCCAGTATCCCTTTTAAATGTGGATGTGAAAATCCCAGCCAAAGCTTTGGGGAATAGATTAGAAGGGGTGTTACCTACCCTAATTCACTGGGATCAAGTGGGCTTTATTAAGGGAAGGCAAGGCACGGATAACATCATAAACACCGTAGATCTAATGCATTATTTGGAACACAGCAGTGGGGAGCTGGGCATAGTTACCATTGACTCTAAGAAAGCCTTTGACCGGGCTGAGTGGTGGTACATGATGGAGGTGTTAAAGAAAATGGGATTTGGAGCGAACCTTTGAAGGCCCTGTTGGCTCACATACAGGTTAATGGGAGGATGACGGAATCATTCTGACTGTTTAGGGGCACCCTCCAGGACTGCCCCCTCCCCACTGTTGTTTGCGCTGGCTATGGAGCCATTGGCCATTTCCATTTGGGCTAACCCAAAGATCAAAGGGATCACTCGAGGGGGATCGGAATTTAAACTATCTCTCTTCTCTTCGCGGATGACATTTTAGCTTATCTGTCTGATATACATACCTCCCTACCCGAACTGATCTCTCAGATCTCCAGATTCTGAGCATTTTCGGGCCTTAAAATCGATGCCAACAAATCCAGGGTGATGCCAGCAGGCAAGGGGCGATCTAACCTAGACTCAGAGGTGAGAATATGTGGGCTGAAGGTGGAGGGGAGAAGCATTAAGTAACAATTAAAGATCTGTCAAGACTATTCAGGTGTAATTACACCCCTATTTTGAAAATATCAAGGTAGATTTGAAATGGTGGGAGCATTCAGTCCTGTCATAGTAGGGTCGAATGACCTCAATAAAAATTAATGTCTTACCTGTCCTTCTTTATCTCTTTAAATCACTCATGGTCATCCTCCCAGAGGGATTCTTTAAGGAGCTCAATGCAGCAGTGTCTAGGTTCATTTGGGGAAACAAAAATGCAAGACTTAAAATATCGACTCTGACTCTTCCAAGGGACGAGGGGGGATTTGGCTACCCGGACCTCCAGGGATATTATCAGACTTCACAGATGAGGGTTATGTTTGAACACATGAGGGAGGATCAGAGGACTTTCTGGACATTCTTGGAAGATCTAGAGGCACACCCTAGGAAGGTGAGATATTAACTCTGAGCCCCACTAAAGGAAATCCCACCTAGTCTGAGGAACCACCCGACTCAGGGGGCCATGTGGGCAACATGGCAGAGAGGGAAGGTAACTGCTACCCTATCTACATGGCCCTCACCGCTGATCTCAGTCTGGGGCCCACAAATAGGTCTTGATGGACATAACTTTAAATTCTCGCAGCAATGACTGGACGGGGGTTGGAGCATGCAGGTGTCTGGGGTTGCTGTTGGTACTCTTGTTCAGAGGAGAATTGCCTAGTATTTCGGTGCTGGACTGCCCCTGGGCAGGACAAAGACTGATATGCAGGGATGTATCTCCTCTGTAAAAGGGACAGTGAGCTAAAGACTTGGTTGAGACTCTCCCGGGGGCCATCCACCCAAGAACCGGTCAATGGGCTGTGTTCGTGCCGGTAGAGGGAGTCCCAGAACCCCCCTTGTTTTGGTTATAGATTAAAACTATCAACAATGACTAACCTTGTAGGACAGCTGCTGCAGAGAAAAACAGTGGATTTATGTGGATGAGGGACACAACAAGGGGGAATCCAAGTGAAGACTCCATAAAGACCACAGGAAGAAGATTGGGGGGATCCGGAGGCAGACAATATCACTGTTGCGATGTTCAGTGGAAAGGTTTGCAGGTGGGATCCCTAGGCACTGGGAAATGGGACATGGGCTGTATTAGGAGTTAGAATACCCTCAAGATAATGGAGTAGTTGCTGGAGAGTGTAGTTAGGAAGGAGTAGCATTAATAAACATATTGGGCCTGATTCTCAAAAACTTGCACTGGAGCAAATCAAAGATGCCCATGGGCATCTCTGATTTGCTCCTGCTACATAACATCTGATTCACAAAGGGCAAAAGTGGAGCAGATTTGGAGATGCCTGGAGAATCATTGCAATGCACAAGTGCAAAAGCAATTCACAAATATTTGTTTAGTAGCATTTCAGAGATGCTGAGAGCATCTACAGATTTGCCCCAGTTTTAGGCTTTTTAAACTAGGTAAAATGTAGAAGGAACAAGCCAGAGATTTTCAAATCATCTGCAGATTTGCCCCAGTTGTGAATTAGTTATAAGGTAGTAGGAGCAAGTCACAGATGCTCAAGGCATCTGCAGATTTGCCCAAGTTTTAGTTTTGTAAATGAGGTATAAGTTGGTAAGAGTTGGAGCAAGTCACAGATGCTCAAAGCATTTGCAGATTTGCCCCAGTTTTAGGCTTTGTGAATGAGGTATAAGACAGTAGGAGTTGGAGCAAGTCAGAGATGCTCAAAGCATCTGCAGATTTGCCCCGGTTTTAGGCTTTGTAAATGAGGTATAAGTTGGTAAGAGTTGGAGCAAGTCAGAGACGCTCAAAGCATCTGCAGATTTGCCCCAGTTTTAGGCAGTGTGAATGAGGTATAAGGTAGTAGCGGATGTGCCGTGGAAGTGCCTGTTCGCCTGGAGGCTACGTTCCTGTGGTGTTGCTCACCCATTGCTTTAGTTGGATTTAATTGAAGGTGATCATCTCTTCACGTAGTACTGGACAATTGCCTTATATTTAGAACTATAGAAGGCTTCACATATGCTTAATATAGTGCATATTTAAGTACTCATAGCACTAATCTACTTATTTTTTTATAGGATCCGCCCCCTTTCCGGCTCCGGCTATATTTGGTACTGGCTGAGTGCACTAAGCGCGCGCGCCCGAGCGGAAGTGCCGTGGAAGTGTCTGTTCACCTGTTAGCCAGGGAGCCGGGGGCGCGGTCCAGAGCTAGACTCGCTGACTGAAGCGTCTCTGCAAAGGAGAGGTAAAATAACTGGCATTCCCCCGTGTGCATGTAAAGAAGTTGATGTTGTGTGCGCTCCCACCATATTTGATACTCATTTTTGTAAGCAGGAAAGAGCTGCCGCGATTCCAGTGTACAACATCCTTAACCCCACGGGGGAATACTGCTTATTGTATTTTGCACAACATCTTTAACCCCGTGGGGGAATGCTGCTTATTGTATTTTGCAGAGGAACTACGGATTGAATTGTAGTAGTGGACGGACTATTTGAATTTTCTGTCTTGAATTTTTTGTTTTGAATTTTCTGTGGGGCGGTGAGGCGTCAGTGGGATAAAGTGGAACATGTTTATGTCAGTTTATATCCAAGTTTAATCACGGTTATATTGAAAGATCCACTACGTACTACTCTAAATGATTAAGTGGTAAAAGGGTTCTTTGATTTTGCCTGCCTGTTTCCACGTGAACCGCGCTTTCTATACTTTTGGCTAAATAAGAACGGGTGTTTGATCTGATTGCTGTATGGTCGGCTCGCTTCGCAGTGGTAAATCCGTTCGCCCAATTCAGGTGGTGAAAAAAACGTTTTCTTTGGCCAAACCTGTGTTAGTGTTTAATATGGATAGCTTTCCGAATGGGGGCCAGCTGCCCGCCTGCTCGCTGAATGAGGCGTCAAATGTGTGTAGTGATTTAGGAGAGCAGCAGCCCTCGGTGAACAACGCGGCGGATAACACAGGTACCTCTTCTTCATCACTGGAGGAAGTGAGTACAGGGGACAGACGCACAAACCCAGCCCCAATCCAGAAAAGTTTATTAAGTGTACAGGAAAATCTGGGCGCTCATTCAATGGGGACGATAGAGGGGGGAGTCAAACCGAAACCTGGGGCCGATACCTCCCTCCTGGCGCCTGTTGTACTTGCAGAGTTGGACAGAAGGGTCCACCTATCCAAGGGACCGTCCACTCCTGCTAGGCCCAGAGCGGGGGGTCTGACAACGTTCAATTATATGAAGCATCTGATTTGTCTCCCCCCCCCCCTTGATATTAAACATATTGAGCAATCATTTGGCACAAACCCTAGGGTCAAGGAAGAAGGGTTAAATAATAGGGATGGAGAGGGGTTGGCTGTCAGGTTGCCAACCCACTCAAATTCCCAAGTCCCGCGTCCCCTATACAATACCATCCATGTGAATCCATTGCTCCCCTCACAGGACCTCTTTTTGAAGGCATTAATTCAGAGGACACGGCCTCAACATATGCCACATTTCCCGTTCTAATAAGGATCCTAAATCTACTTGACAAGGGTCATCAGACGACTCATATGGACATCCAAGAACTCAGATCTTTAATTTTAGTCAGTACAGAGAAGATCTGTAAATTGGAGTGTTATCTTTTGGCTTTGGAGAGATGTGTGTCGCCGGCGGGGCATAGTGTAGCCCAAACCAGAAAGTTTTGCCATGATCAGATCTCGCAAACGGACCTGGAGATGTTGGTTTGTCCTAAATCTTAGGTTCTGGTAAAGGGGAATAACGACTCATCCTCCACACTTTTGAGTAGTTTGGCGGTGATTAAAGTACTGGTGTCTACAAACGTTAGTCAGATCAAAGGTCTGGAGGAGAGTATCGTGTTAGCGAATACCAACCTTAAAATGTTACAAGTGAAGCCGGTAGCTAGTGATATGTCCTCTGCTGCCATACAGTCCTCAACCAACCTAGACAGCCCCTCGGCTCTCTTAAGGGTACTGGAGGAAGGAGGTGGTCAAATTGGTCATGAAGGGGACCTAGGGATAGGGATTCTTCTCCAGAATGTGCATCCATCATTTTCAGCATATCTCCTGTAGAGAGAAGAAAATGAGGGCTAGGGCCCTCAAGCGCAGGGCGGCCAGGTCCAACAGTTTTACCAAAAATCCTGGTAAAAAAAGCAAGAATTTACCTGCCTTAAAAATTGCCAATACTAATACCAATCTAAAAGGTATATGTGGTCTCTCCATAGAAGTTGGCATTGACTTCTCTCAGCTTGATGAGGAAAGCAAAAAAGCGTTAGAGCTGAAAGAACTGAGATCTCCAATGAAAACCAATTTAGTCGCCTCTGAGGATGGTGTCCAGGGTCTTCCAGAACTCGCAGTCATGGAGGGAGGAGATTATGGTGATGCCTCTGACACCCTGATTGAGCCCATGAGTCATAAGGGCCACAGTCAGGCATATAAGCAAGTAAAAAAGAACATTTCCGAAAAACTGTACAAATAAATGATGGCGTTCATATGGGGGAAATAATCCCCTCAGGGTTTCAAATCATCTAATGACACTCTGTCATCTCCAAAGAATTCCACTAACATAAAAAAAAAATAATCAAAAAAAGAAGGCTCCTACTGACAGTACGGACATTAAGTTCTTTTTTACACCAAAAACTAAAACTCGCCACTGTAGTGGTGGGAAAAACGAGGGCACTACAGTCTCCCCCCAAATTTCCATGATAACATCAACACATACATTGGGAAGTTCCCCCCTAAACCCCAAGGGAGGGTACAGGTCGGGGAACCTCACTCTGGAGTGTTAAGGGGAGGGGCCCTGCCATAAATTCAGGGGAGGCCATAAATTCAGGGGAGCCTCATGACCTAGGTTTGTCTTTAAGTGGGACCACGGGGGGGATCCAATATTGGTATCCACTCTTGCTCCCAGCGAGGATCAAAATCCTGGTACAACAGACTCTAAAAAATCTGTTGGAAGATTCGAGCAGGCAGGGAGTTAGATTCCCGGCCACTTCAAACTGGATCGAAGCAAAGCATCATTTACTTGAGAATACTGATACTACAGAAAGATCTTCTAATGATTCTAAATCACTCAGGTCACCAAAGGATTCTGTTGGGAGAGAAAAACATCAATCCGATCCCCCAGCTAAGATTGGGCTGGGTCGTGAATCAACTAATTTTGGCTCCAAATGTTTTTATTCCATTGAGACATGGAGGCCCTAGCGCTGTACAGCCTGATATGCACATCCCCTCCTCACGTCCCCATGAGGGACTGGTAGCATCATTCAATCAATCTGGTTTAGATCCTTCCAAATTACTGTGAATTCTTACATCTGAACAGCATGAAGTGTCAAATATCCCTGAAAGGAATATGAATTCTCATCCATTGAAAGAATGGGAGAATCTGGCACGGGCTGAGCGCTCCACGGGGGGGGGGAATTATACTCCTCATAAGACTGATATTCGGCATCACGTAATGATCGACTGAAAAAATGGGAGAACCTGGAACGAGCTGAGCACTTTACAAGGGGGGGCAATTATACTCCTTATAGACCCGATGACCGGGCATCAACTAATGATACGTACAATAGAGTTCACTGGAGAGTCCCACATTTTAGGGACTATCCTAGCATTATGTTATATTTTATGCTTCCCCAGGGTGGTCCTGAGTCGCTAAATCGCCCAAGAGTCTTATCCCTATTTAGTGAGATCCCCAGACTCTCTATGATTTCATCTGGCGATATCAAATTGGTGGATTTTATGCACCCACTGAGATTTGACTACGTAAGATTGGTCTTCTTCTCTCAGGCCATTATGGAACTTGTGGCATTGGAAATTGACGCCCTTCGCTGCTTCGGCTTTGATCTTGAACCTTTTAATAATAGACTTATTAGCAGAGGTGTTGAGGTAGAGGGGAGGAGTCTTATGGATTCCACCTCGTGTGCTCATCAAAAAAGGATGAAGGGGGCAACTTTACAGACTCAAACCCCAGAAACTGATCTTAAATGGCTGCCGCAAATACTGAGTGAATCACTGGCAAAAATTCAAGCTTTAAATGGGAAACCATAGACTTCTTTTTTTCACACAATTGTATCATGGAAAGTTCTGATGCTGGCATCTGATAGCACTAGTCTACTATGTGAAGCTAGTATTTTTTGTCTCCAGGAGACCTGGGCTCTTACTTCTCTGGTGCTGGATGGCTATTGTATACATCAAGTGCCTGCAGTCAAAAAATCGAGAGGAAGACCCTCTGGGTTCCTGCTTATTGCAATTAGAAACACGCTAGCCTTTAAGTGTATTAAGCTCTTTTCGATCCATAAGGGATTCATTGCCATGCTTCTGAACTTTTTTTCCCCTGATCCTCTTGGTTATCTATTGATAATCAATGTGTATTGGTCTCCTGATTTGGATTTGACTGAATTTTTTAACTTGATCGATGGTATGATTCAGGAATGCCAAATGTTGTCCAAAATACTTAACAACATGATCATGGGCGATTTTAATTCTGAAGCTGGTTTATGCTCAAAAGGGGGGCACAAGGAGCCAATTTTCTACTCCATGGGCCATGGATATTCTAGAACGAAAGTGCAGGGAGCTCTGTGGAATCATTTTTGACAGGATTGGGCTTAAATTGTGTAAATGAATTTATGAGCACGGGTTCGACATGCTACACATGGACAAATGGCTTTGAGTACTCTACTATTGACTACATTTTTGTGAGTATGCACTTACTTAATATCATATCCGATTTTATAATACTACCCTCCATTGCTAGGGACCACTGTATGCTTAAACTGTCTTTGCAGGCGCATCCGTGGTCACCTCTAAGGCGTCATATCCATTTGTGATGGAGTCCAATAATGCCGGCAACAGAATTAACTGCCACAGTGATAACATTTTGAAAGTAAACAAGGGGCCTCATTACGAGGTTGGTGGTAGTCATGGCGCTATTTGCACCATGACTACCACCAATAACGGCACCGTGTCCGGTTTGGTGAGATGGGGACGTACCGGTCCAGTCCGACCTTGGCGGGACCGGTAAGTCCCTATTCGCCAAACCATTCCCCATTTCCATTTGAGCCCCCATAGGGCTCAATGGGAATGGGGAAGGCGCTAATAACGATACCGCAAATTGCAGTACCGTTATTGACTCTGATTTTCCTTGACGGGTCCCGTCCATAACGTCTGGTCAGACCAGGCATTAAAGGAGGGACCCGCTAAGGGTACTCGTAGTAGGGCGGTAAGGGATTACCGGCAACGGTCTCCTTACCGGTGCCCGGTATCCCTTACTGCCCTACTCGTAATGAGGCCCAAGGTCTTTTTTCAGGACTATGATAAAAATGGTTGCGATAAGAAAGTCAGAATTTACACGCATACAGACTTTAACTGTTATGTTAAGGGTGTTATTTTGGGTCCTCTCGGGATTAAGAGAGCTAAGCGACTAGGCCAAACCTATAGGCATGTCTTTGATCCCCCTATGTAACTGCTTAAAAAAGAAAGAAATCGGGAGATTTGGCTTTTAGCAAAAATGCTGTTTACTCCCCAATTGGGGGAAATGATAAAAAAGGCAAAAAATAAATGGAAAACCAAAACTCGCACACTATGAGCTAAAATCATCCAGAAGGATGCGGAAAGTATGCTTGAGGCTTTATCTAAAACAAATACTAGAAATTTCTGGACCCTTATCAATAAGAGAGGCGACTCCCAAGTTAGAGAATAAGGAGTGTGTATTTCTTCTGTGGTCTGGGAAGGGCATTTTGGCTCTTTATACTGCCCACCAGCCACCAATTGGGTGGTGCCGGTAGACATCCTCGTAAGCCGATGGAATATTCCATTTACACTGCTTGATATCCAAAGACTTATATCTAGATGCTCGTCATCCCGGGCTCCTGGCCCCGATCTGCTCACTAATGTTGTGTTTAAGGACAATCCAGTTCTGTGGGCAAAGATCTTGTTTCTTTTGTTTAAGGACATTGTTATATCCAGGGTATTTCCATTGAGTTGGCACTTGTCGTATGTGGTGCCCATCTATAAAAAGGGCGATAGGTCTATGCCGTCTAGCTACAGACCTATCGCCCTGTTGGATGCAGATTCTAAAATGTTTGCGTCCTTTGTCTTGGAACACATCCAGACCTGGATACCCAAGGAGTTCTCTCCCCCCTGCAATTCGGCTTTAGGAAAGCAGTGGGTACGGATGCTGGGGGGCTTCTGCTGAACATCATGCAGCATCAGACCAGGATTAAGGTCAGTCAACCAATTTATCTGGCGTCAATCGATTTATGCTCTGCCTTTGACCTGGTAAACAGAACCACATTGTGGAGCAAACTATATGCCTTAGATATGCCGGCACAGTTGTTATCCATCATTTATCAACTCCATGTAGAAACTAAAATTAGGATCCGACTCAGTATTGAGGGATCACTTTCAGAGGAAATTATGACGAGTAATGGTCTCAGAGAGGGAGCATATTTGCACCAACTATTTTTAATCTGTATCTTTCAGATGTTGGCCCGTATCTGGAAGGTGCATCCTTTGTTGCTCCTAAAGTGGAGGGTACTAAGATTGTGTGGTCTGCTTACGCCAATGACATACTTTTGTTTGACCACACGCCTATAGGTCTGCAACGTGTGCTGTCCTCATTTAAGAAATATACTGCGGAAAACTCATTAGTTATAAATCGGACAAAAACTGTCATAATGCGCTTAAGTTATAGGAAAAGCGCTATTAGGTTCGCTTGATTCCTAGATCATGTTAAACTTTCAACATGTCATGCTTTTCGCTACTTGGGTTATCCTATATTTGAGTTTGTAAACAGGGTACATTTATGTAATTATTTGGACAAGAAAATCGGTCCATTGATTTCCCAGCTTCGTAAAACTGATAACAAATATGGGAAATATTCATTGTTACCCTGTCTTAATGTGTACAGAAGCAATTCTGTCACGCAGTTCTTTTATGGGATGGAATTTGCCCAATCCTGGTTCAGATGTGAATTTCTTAAATATGAGGCCCGCTTGTTGAGATATATAGTCTGGTGTCTACCGAAATTGTTTACACTAGCGGCTATACGCCATGAACTAGGGTTGTTTTCACTATTCAGCATAATCGAGTGGCGAAGAGTTTCCCTATACAGGAAATTGTTAGTGGGCAAGGACACCACCTTGTATGGAATCCTGGGATGGCGTTTGGCTGCAGGCGAGGACTCATCCTTGGTACTTCGAGATTTGGAAAGAGAGGCCCAAGAGTGCCTTGCAAAAGTTGGGGTATCTAAAGAACTACTTATTATGAATCCCATGAAAGTCAAGAGACTTTTGCAGCATGCGGACTGGAACTTTACGGTCAGTGTAATTCTGAATAAAAAATTGTATTCTCATCTGGTCTCCAATAACAAAAGAATAGGCACCACAGAACTTTATCTCATAAAATTCCCAAGCAAAGCGCTAAGACAGGAATTTATGAGATTCTGCTTCAATGTTTTGGAGACTGGTCAGATTATGAATGCCAGGGGCGGTTCTACCGCACCATCTGATGAATGTAGATCTTGTAATCGTGATGCTAGGGATGAAACACTGGAACATCTACTGACTGAATGTGTGGGTCTTAGACAAGTGCGCATTGAATATTTTGCCTAATACAGAATGTGTTAATCTCAAAGCACTGTGGATGGATATGTTACATGGCTCTAGAGTCAGGCTTCAACTGGCGGTTTTCCGTTTTCTAAAGAAAAATGTGAACTGTAAGGATGAATGTATGTCCCATGATCAGAGTTAAGAACGTTCCCTTAGAAATTGGATCATGAGTGCCTTTCACTGTAAAAGAAAAGTGAGAAAAAGAAATATGATATGACATTAGTATTATGTGGTTTTTAATTATATAGGTTTGGACTCCACCTAGTAAAAGGCTGTTAAATTGTATCGAGTCCTGTAATTTGTAATCTGAAAGTCTATGTATGAAGAAATGTGTTTTTTTCGTCATTATGTAATATTCTGTTAAATAAGGCATCATTACACGTTCTGCGCTAAAAATCTCAAATTACCGACATGGCACTCTTAACATGTCCGCCCTCGCAAGAGGGCGCTAATAGCATACCATTACGAGTACGCGGGCACGAGCATAGCGCCATGCCGGTAATGACCCTACTGCCATGCCGCTAAAGTCCCCAAAAAGTCTCTTACCGGCTTTGACGAAAGTGCAGATAGCACCTCCGCCCTCACGCTGCATGCAAATAGCGGTCACCGCTATTAGCGGTGACCATTAAATTGCGGAACCGGAAACAGCGTCATCGCACAGGAACGGGAAAGAGCACGGCGGCCATCTTTAAAAACACAATACATTGCCATCCTCTGCCCCCTGGACCTGTTCTGAGTAGTTTGCAATAGGAAATCCACAGGGACACCCTCGACATGCCTAAGGCTGTAAAAAAAAACACCGACCGGCAGCGGAAGGAAAAATTTACCACAGAGGAGCTATTAATGCTCACCCAGACCCTAGCTGACAATGCCGCCGTGGTCTTTGCCAGCGACATGCGGCGGGAGACACTCATCAAAAAGAAGGCAATCTGGGCTGAGGTCGCCTTGAAGGTCAGTGCTGTGGGCACCACCACCCGCAATGTGCGTGAGTGCAGAAAGAGGTGGGATGATCTCAGACTCCGGGTGAGAAGCATCCTTGCAGAAAACCACAACATTGCCACAGCAGGTGGATCTGGTTTGCCCATAAAACTGAAGGAATGGGAGGAGACCTGCGCCAACCTCATTGGAGTGGAATCAATAGAGGGAGTCAGGACAATGGAGCATGGCGTGGCAACCACCTCAGATGGAGGTGAGTGTACACATGAAAGCATGCAATGTGAATCTACTGGTCCCCCCAAATGTGAGCCCAGAATCACCTCATGGATGGCCAAACATCCACACATGCATCCAACCCTGGCCATGTCAGTGTCAGACCCAAACACACACACATGCACACATCACCAGAGACAAGTGCCACACACAACCATGCATGGATGAGCCACTGAACTGACACATCACCTGCATCCTTAACAATGAAGTCCAAATGCCCACAACTGCATCATAGATGTATACTGCATTAAGTACATAGAACCGTAGCCAATGCCATCCCCCTTCTTGTCCCCGACAGGCTCACATACAGACAGTGAGAATGCTGGCAATGCATCTCAGGCACCCCCTGCGGGTAAGAAAACAAGGGCACAGAACACAGAGGACACCCCCACAACATCAAGGGGCAAAGGTAGAAAGGTTCACATGCAGAGTGTCAAACATCGGTGGAGCACCACTGCCAAGACACAAGTTGCCACACCACCAACAACTGCCCCACCTCTGGAGGTGAACCCACCACCACCGATCCCAGCCACGGAGGGCCCACCCTCAGCTGCAACTAGTTCCGCAGGAGAGGCGGCAGCCACTGCACCACTATCAGATGTGGAGGATACAACCGATTTCCACATGGAGATGCACACCCCAACCCCCTCTGGAGCCCCCGAGCCATCACCACAGCAGACACCTGTGTCTAATGTCACTGGCGAGGACAACATGGGAGGTTTTAGTAGCCTCCCGGTGGCTACACCTGTTGACCTGGTTGCATCAGAGGGCACAGCAGCCACACCACCAGAACCCAACACTGCCCTCGACCTGGCCAGCATCAGCCAGCGGCAACAGGAAATAACTGTGCTGGTTGGGCAACATGTGGAGGAGGCTGCCCGTCTCAGGGCGGAGATTACGGAGATAGCAAGGCACTCCAGGGAGGGTAGGGAGTGCATGGTCAAGCTTCCGCGTACATGGCTGGATGGAAACATTGTGGCAGACACATGAGGAACTGTTGTGGGGGGTGGGTGGAAGGGTGTTATGGGACTGTTGTGGGGGGTGGGTGGAAGGGTGTTATGGGACTGTTGTGGGGGGTGGGGGGAAGGGTGTTATGGGACTGTTGTGGGGGTTGGGGGGAAGGGTGTTATGGGACTGTTGTGGGGGTTGGGGAGAAGGGTGGTGGGATGTTTGGGGACATGCACATTTTCATCTTTACGTTCCTAAATACACTGGTGTTTGATCAAAACACAGGCTTGGACTTCTTCATTGTGTATGTGTACTTTAATGATGACAGAGTCCATTGTGCGCTTTCAAACAGACACCATTGCATTACTACCCATATCCATGTGACAGTAAGAAACCATGTTACTCAGAATATTTGGTTGATCAGATGCTGTCTCACAGCACGTCCCTCTTGGCCATCCCCTCTTGCATGACCTGCATCCCCTTCACCTCCGTCCTCATCACCATCATCATCCTCATCAGGTGCTTCTATTTCAACGTCAGGGGGCAGTGGCACATTCCGTCTAATACACATATTGTGCAGCATGACACATGCCATGGTGATCTTGGCCACCTTCTCATGGCCATACAGCAGAGCGCCACCAGACCTGCTAATGCACCTAAACCGTGTCTTCAAAAGGCCAAAAGTCTGCTCAATCACGATGCGGGTACGGGTATGTGCACGATTGTATTCCTCTTCGTGCCTGTTCTGTGGGTTCCGTACAGGGGTGAGGAGCCACCTCTTCCGGGGATAGCCGGCATCACCTGTATGGGGGGACAAATGGGGTCCTGTTACTGTTCACCTCAAGAGCGGCCTGTTCATATCACACAAATTGACTTTGTATTGTGATTGAAGTACACAATTAACAGCATACATGCAGATGGTCTGTGTGACTGCAATGTGCAAAGGTGAGCTCGACCCTGCAAGTAGACATGCCCCATGAATGCCTCCAACAGTAATTGACATGTCCTGGGTGAGGCCAGGTCTTAGGTGTCCCTGGGACCAGGCAGATTTGGTACCACACTGCTGGTGTACTGCCATTCCAACATTGATGTTGCCATGCTGAGAAGCATCACTTCAGTGGTTCTATAGGTTCGTGGTGCAATGCTATGGCTAGTGGTGATCCCTTTGCATGCATTCAAGGGCACATTGCATTATTGATGTTGTGCTGCGCTAATTCTGTATGACTATCTTGACGGCATGTATGAGATTTGTGTATTTTGTGGCGTGGAATGTTGTGCAATGTGGATGTGGATGGATGTTTAATTTTTCTAGACCTGGATTGTCATCTATGTTGTGTAGCTTATACTTGCATGTCCGTTCATCTCAAGTACGTTGCGGTCTTCCCAGATGGACATTGGCGTACATCTGTATGTGCATTTGTCCGACGGACGACAAGCTACACCCATTTCGAGTATGTATCTCCCCCCCCAATCACACCCAGTTGGAGTATGTATCTCTCTCCCCCCAATCACACCCAGTTGGAGTAAGTATCTCTCCCCCTCCCCAATCACACCCATTTCGAGTATGTATATCTCCCCCCCCAATCACACCCAGTTGGAGTAAGTATCTCCCCCCCCGCAATCACACCCAGTTGGAGTATGTATCTCTCCCCCCCCAATCACACCCAGTTGGAGTATGTATCTCCCCCCCAATCACACCCAGTTGGAGTAAGTATCTCTCCCCCCGATCACACTGCCATGTGCTTGCCCTGCTACTCACCAAGTAGCCACGAACGTTGTCCGGCTTGTCGCTCCATGTAGCGTGGGATAGTTGAGTTCTGCAGGAACATGGAATCATGGGTTGATCTGGGAAATCGGGCACAGCAATGTGTGATTATCTTATTGGCGTCACATACCATTTGGACATTGATGGAGTGGAATTGCTTCCTGTTTCGGTAGACTACTTCATTGTGATGTGGGACCACCAATTCCACATGGGTACAGTCGATGGCCCCGAAGCAACTTGGGATGCCTGCCAGTGAATAGAACCCAACTTTGGTGTTTGCAATCTCTTGGGCAGTCCGTGGCATGAATATGTGTTCAGGTGCATGCTTCAGGAGGGCATCGAGTACCTGGTTCAGCCTCCGTGAGAATACTGGTTGTGAGATGCCATGCATCTGCCCCACTGTATGCTGGTAGGTGCCTGTGGCCAGGAAGTGGAGCACAGTCACCACCTTGAGTAGAGGGGGGATGGCAGTTCGGATGTCTATGAGGCTCACAATGTCGTTGTGTATCATGTCCACGATGCTGGTGATGGTAATCCGGTCCAGACGGTACAGGGTGTGTATCTGCTCAGGGGTTAGGTTAAATGGACTGGCTCTGATCCTGGGGATTAGTGGGTGCCTCTGTGGTATGATTAGGTGCCGTGGTGGTGCTTGCTGTGCCTGTCTTGCTCTCCTCCTCCTGCGTCTCCTCTGTGCTGCCTGTTGTTGTTGCTGCTGCGCTGCAATCATGTCCTCCAGTCCATGTAATGCTGCTAGTATTGGGACCATCTTGGTGTGTGAAGGGGTGTGGTGTGCTCCTTTTGTGCTGCCACAGTCTCCATTGCCTCCACCTGTGCTGATTGTGTCCACCTGTGGCAGGTGGGAACACTGCTCAGTTCTCTTAACGGGTGGTTTGCGATGCCGGTATTAGCGCCATGGCGGTAAGGGGTTTTGGGGGCTTTACCATGCCGCTATTTGCATGTCCACTTGCCTTGTGATGCTGTGCTATTAGCGGCATGGAGTTATTTATGGGATGGAGGGTCGCGCGCACACGGACTGGCTGCTATTAGTGGCACTGTACTTAGCAGTGCTGCTAATAGCGGTGTTCCGGGTCATAATTGGCATGTGGATTTAACGTTACCGGTATTCCATTACCGGTAACGTTAAATCCCTACCGCCTACCGTGTAATGAGGCCCAAATAGTGTGTATTGGTATTGTCATGTTTAGGTACGGGGCCTCATAACGACCCTGGCGCTAATGGGTTAACGGCGCCGTAAAAGTCTGCGGCACCGTTAACCCATTAGCGCCCTACTATGAGGTCCCTTTGCGGGACCCGACCTGAATGGCTGGTCTAGACCAGCCGTTAAAGTAGGGACCCACAAAGGGACCTTGGTGCTAAGTACGGTACCGCAATTTGCGGTACCGTACTTAGCGCCTTCCCCAGTCCCATTGAGCCCTATGGGGCAAAAATGCGAATGGGGAAGGGCCAATGTTCAATGGGGAATTTTCCTCCCCGCCAACCTTGGAACGGGGTGGTAATTCCCCATTGAACATTGGCGGACTTGTTACGATACCGGCACCAACCATGGTGCTAATAGCACCATGGTTTAGCGCCAGTATCGTAATGAGGGCCACGGTCTTTAGTTTTGACTAATGTGCAATATATTATTAGCTGTTGTACTTTTGATGTTAAAATTTTATCAGAGATTTCTATTTTTGTAAAGGTTACTGTGTAAGCAAAACAAATTGAAAATAATAATAATAAAAAAAAGTATAAGGTAGTAGGAGTTGGAGCACGTCAGAGATGGTCAGAATATATGCAGATTTGCCCCAGTTTTAGAATTGTGAATGAGGTATAGGCTAGTAGGAGTTGGAGCAAGTCAGAGAGGCCCATGGATGTCTCATATTTGCCCCAGTTCTCGGCTTTTTGAATGAGATATAAGGTAGTAGGACTTGGAGAAAGTCAGAGATGCCCATGGGTATCTCAGATTTGCCCCAGTTTTAGGCTACGTGAATGAGGCATAAGGTAGTAGGAGTTGGAGCAAGTCAGAGATGTCCATGGGTGTCTCAGACTTGCCCCATTTGTATGCTTTGTGAATGAGGTATACGGTAGTAGGAGTTGGAGCAAGTCAGAGATGCTCATGGGTATCTCAGATTGCTCCAGTGCAAATCTTTGAGACTCTGGCCCCTTCAATGCACTCTGTAATAAGATCGCAACCCCTTGTAATGGCAGAACCCGCCCATAAAAGAGCAATTCTAATTGCATTTCTTTTACTGGGACCTAAAATGGAACAGGTAAAATACTTTCCATTGCGCGGTACATCCTGTGGAACTAAATTTGGAACTGTCATTTCGCCAGTCAACATTTTCAGAGGGGGAAGCCTTCTTCCTCACCCCTGCCCCTCCCAATTCCCTGATTAGTCACTGTGCTCGCTTGCCGCTGCATGGGGCTGACAGTTATGCACCTCCCCACCCCCCAACTCCCAGTCTCAAGCAGGGGCGTAGGAGACACATAAAATATTGGGGGGACAGGGGACATCTTGGGGACTTTGCTTTATTTATTTATTTATTTATTGTGTTTTAGTCAAAGCGCTCGACTTTTCACAAAATTAGAATTAAAATAGCAGTACATATTAAATTACAAATATCACTGTATAAAACAAGAGAAAAGAAGAAAAGAAAACAGAAGAAAATTAAAGGATGCAGCAACAAAGAACATGTCTTTGTATGTTGCATTTCTGGATTTTTCATCTGACTATGAGCTCATGGTAAGAGAGAGGAAATAACAATTACTTCCAGTGGGCCACAGCAAGGACGCCAGCTCGTTAAGAGGCAGATCCCCTGTAAGTGGACTCCTGCCAAATAAAGGAGTTGAAGCCTTTTCTACCAACTGCAAGTTGCTACTTTTTTTGTGTGGGGCAAGGAGACGTGTGTGTCTCTTGGAATGGAAAGATGGGGGTTTCAAAGAAAGAGGAAATCTTGTTTGTACCTCTGAGTAAGCCCTGTTATGGGAGTAGAGGGACCAGGGGTGTGATGATGCTGCTTTGACCAGTGGCATAACACAAAATTTGGGGGCCCCCCCTGCGAGCCATGCTGAGGGGGGCCCCCAACTCAGTAACAAATCAGGGGTCATGCCACACTCTGTGCCGGCCTAGATTAACACATTTGCGCAATACGCACAAACGTGCTGCTGAAGGGATGTGCTGCATACTGCACTAGGAGAAAGATATAAATATGTGTTTTAATATAATATACAGCACACTTTCTGAGGAAAATTGGCTAAAAAGCCAGAATGTTTGCAATTGTTTTGTAGGGTAACACCAATCCAATACAAGCAAGTCTCCAACAGTGCACAGGAACATGAATGCTTTGCTATTAAAAATGCCATGCCACAATGAAAACATGTCCCACTGGCTGCTCAATGTAGACCAGTGTAGACACGTAAACATAATATAGTAAAGCTTGCCAGGCCACATTTAGACATATCTAGACTGGTTGCGCCAAAATGCCATTAAAAGCAATAACACACATCAAGAAGAGAACACACATTCAAGCCCGTGTCTCTGTGGCCTCTAACAACACGGCCAAACTCTTTAAAATCTGAAAGGAACTGGTCAATCTTGTTGCAGTCTTTACCTCTCCTGTTCCCTCCCAGGCCCTCTGTATGGCTCTGTCATCTCACTTCTCTGCTAAAACTCAGGAAATCCTGTCCTCCATCTCCTCTTCCTCTCCCTCTTCCTCTCTCGACCCCCCTTTGGCCATCACTACCTCTCTCCCTCCTTTCTCCTCTTTCTCTCTGATAACACCTGACAAGGTTTCCAGATAATTCTGATCTATGAAAGTGTCATCCAAACAGGTGCTCTCCTGCTCCACCAGAGCCGTCAAGAACCATATTGACACCCTCGCTCCAGCCTTGACCGAGTTCTGCAATAACTCTTTCACCACTGGAACGTTCCCCTCTCCCATTAAGCACTCCCTTATGCAACCACTCCTCAAGAAGCCGTCTGCCCATCCTGCCTGCCGGGCAAATTATCGCCCAATCTCCATCACCCGTTTCCTGGGCAAACTGTTGGAAAAGCTGCTCATCTCCCAGCTTACTCTCTACACGGAATCTGTTGGTTGTCTCCATGACCATCAGTCTGGCTTCAGAGCTGCCAGAGGCACGGAAACTGCTGTCCTGAACACCTGTGAAGATCTGCTTTCTAACCTTGATTCCATTATTCCTTCTGTCCCCATCCTCCTTCCTCTTTCCTCTGCTTTCGACACGGTCAACCATGCCATCCTGATCACTCCTGATGAATCGACTCCGTGAGAACCTGGGCATCACGGATCAGGCCCTTGAGTGGCTGACCTCCTTCCTCTTGGACTGCCCCTCCCAGGTCCATCTTGGTCCCTTTCTCTCCGCTCCATCCTCTCACTCTGGTTTTTCAACCTCTACGTGGCCCCTTTGGCCCATTTGATCTCTACATTCTCTTCTAATTTTCAGTGTTATGTGGATGACACTCTGCTTTCCTTCAGGCTCTCCTCAGAGTCCTCTTCTCTCTCGCTCATTAACGACTGTCTATCCGCGATTCAGGATTGGTGTACCTCCAATGATCTCTGCCTTAATGTCAGTAAGATGGAGATCCTTCTCATTTGGACTCCTGCCCCTGCTTTCCCTCTCTCACTCTGGCCGCAAGCCTTGGGCCCTCTTCCTTCGCCTTCCTGTGTGACAAACAACCCTTGTGTCATCTTTGACGCCACTCTCTCTTTCTCTCCTCACATCTCGGACGTCACCAAGAAGTCCCACTACCAGCTGCTCCTCCTCAAAGGGACTCTTCCCTTTCTCACTTTCCCCTAGAGGCTCACTGTCTCCAGAGCCCTTGTTCTCTCTAGACTGGACTACTGCAGCAGCCTCTTTCGCAATCTGCCTTCCTCTACTCTCCAGCCTCTGCAACTAATCTAGAACAGGACTGCGAGACTGATCCTTGGCCCCAAGCCCAGGGATCGTATCTCTTCAGCCCTGAAATCTCTCCACTGGCTCCTAGTTGCTGCAAGTATCAAGTTTAAGACCCTTTGCATTGTCCACAAGGCTTTGTGGGCCCAAGGCCCGCACTACATCCAACGCTCCCTTCCAAAATATCTTCCTTCTCGAGCCCTTCGCTCAGCTACCTTCAACTCTCTAAGGGTTAGACACTTCTCCAGGCAGAACGTGGGGGGTAGATCTCTCTCCTCTGCAGGTGCCTCCCTCTGGAATAGCCTTCCTGCCCCTCTCAAACTTGAGCCGGACCACCTGAAGTTCCGGAAGCAGCTCAAAACGTTCCTCTTCTCCTCTGCTTTCTCTCTCTCCCTCCCCTGCTGGACTACCTGACCTACATGTCTGCTGTACCGACTGGTTGCTTGGCTACCCTCAGAGTCTCACTGAGTCCAGACTCTTTCTTGATCAGTCACCCTTGCACTGCCTCTGGGCCTACCATGCACTTAGGAGCTGTAACTGTAACCCTATAGTCCCTTTTTCTCCTTGCACTACCCAGAGCCATGCTGCCATGGCAGCACTTACACAGAGCATTGCTGCCCTGTTTTTCCCTCCCCTCTCCCTTGCACTTCCACCCTCCCTTTCCACTTGCACTTCTCATTCTCGCACTTGTACGATCTGAATGACACAAGGCATAGTAAGATTGTTTGTCTTGTCCTCCCTCTATCTTCCCTCCCTTGTCTTGTCGCGCCTAGAAACACTTGTGTGCAGGCGCATTATAAATTACTTATTTCATATCATTTGATCACAGATGGCCAGAAAAATATACAGTGCCGCAGTAAGAAACGGCTAGACTGGCAGCACCCAAATGGCAGTCTAGCCAGGTAATTCACTTAGCAGGACTGCTTTATCAGAAATGCCCAGTTTAAAAAGAAAGTCATACCAAACTGAGGAATGACTAGACTGGCTGCACCAAAATGCCTCTCTAGCCACTAATACCACATATCATGCCTGCTTAGCCTGGACATGGGCAGCCATTATGATTTGTCGTACAATCCTGCCCCCCTTCCCCCCACATTCGCTCTTCCTCCCACCCCAACCTCCAAAATTGGCTCCTTGGCCCAGAATTACCTCCACATCCCTCTTCCTTGCCCCAGGGCTTACGGTTAAGTCTCCTTGCCTCATAGGAAAGTACTGGGATGAGCAAGTGTGGGACTAGGAGTAATGAGGATTACAGATAGATAATTCAGGCATTACCTCCATGTACCTCTACCTCATCTCAGTACTTGTGTATGAGGCAGAGTGCCTTATACACAAGTACTGTCTGATACACACTGGCACGAGGAAGAATAGGGATAGGAGTAATGAAGATTTCCAATAAGTAATCCAGGCATTAAACACAAGTATTGGTGCAACACCATTGAGTTGACTGGTATTCAGCACCCCCCCCCCCCCCCTGAAATGTTGGGCTATGTTGGCTCAACCTGGCTGACCTTCAGAGCAGTTGCCAGAAAGAACAGGACACAGATGTTAAACGGCACCTGGGTTTCGCTGTTAACAAGAACCCAGCAATTAATAACATAAAGCATTTCACTGTTATTACCTGCATTCAAATGCCAATTTTTTTAGGCGATTGAAATTGTGATGTGGGTTTAATACTTGCATGCCAGGGAAGTGATTGGCAGGGAAGAGAAGGAACAGGAGACCACTCATTCTCAAAGCAGTCCATAAGTGGCTGCTTTCAACCTTAAAGAAGAGAGTTAACTGCTTGTAACATTGAAGCTGCACTAGAATAGTCTAATTAAAATGTGTAAAGAAATTAGATGCCCCAAACAAATAAGTTTGCCCCTCGCCCACCGCCCATGAAGTTAGCGCCTCTCCCAACATTTGAAGGGTTAGCCCCCGAAATGTAGGTTTTGTTGCGCCCCTGAAAACAAGCACACACACCATTCACCAGATGCACACACGCACAACCAGCCATCCATACATTTAAGTGTGCATTCTTTCACCATACTGGCACACCCAGGCAGCCAGCCATACATTTAAGTGTGCATCCTTTCACCATACAGACACACACACCCAGGCACTCACCCATACATTAAAGTGTGAACCCTTTCACCATACACTCACACAGGCAGCCACCTATACATTTAAGTGTGCACCCTTTCAACATACACTCACACACGCACACGTCCATGGGATTGAGGGGGGCCCTAACACTTCAAAACCACCTGTATAATTCTCACTGAAGCACTGGCACCGTTATTAACGGTGCCGGTGCTTCCGTCGTCCCCATTCCCATAGGGTCCGATATGGAAATGGGGAATTACCATTTGCCGGCGCCTGACTTCCCAGACCGCCGGGGTTGTAATACCCCAGTGTTACCGGGAAGTCGGGCGCCGGTAAATCATTACGGGTCCGGCAGCAACCTGCTGATAGCACCGGCACGGTTACCGCCAAACACGTAATGAGGCCCATCGTTTCTTTTTGAAGTCACTTTGACTTCATAAAGAAATTATTTCCGTTAAGGACCGAACCATAACGGAAATAATTTCTTTGTGAAGGCAGAGTGACTTCAAAAATAAACTATTTCTTTTTTAAGTCATAAGGCTCCCCCCACCCCATGACATGGAAGCCTCCCGCCTAGGGTCTTCCATGCCATGTGGAGGGCGCAGCCCTCAGACTTCAAAAAGAAAGTTTCTTTTTGTAGTCACTCTGCCTTCATAAAAAAATATGTTTCTGTAAATTAATGTAAATGTAAATATTTTATTTTTCTAAATCAATTTTGTAAAGGTTCTACATTTTGTACTTGAACCATGAACAAATAAAAAAAAAAGAAATTATTTCTGTTGCAGAAATGATTTCTTTATGAATGCAGTGTGAGTTGAAAAAGAAAAAAAAAATTGTGAAAAAAAAATATTTTTCTTTTTTTTTCTACAAGTGGGGTCCCCTCGCAGGACATGTCCTGGGGGGCCCCTGTTACGCCAGTGGCTTTGATTGTCCTCCGGGGAGATACAGCAAACAAGGAGGATGAACGATCGCAAGCCCACCCCCTTACAAGCACTCCCCAGGTCTGCGGCCAGATGTGTCGGACCCGGGGGCTCCCGTGTAGGTGGCGTGTATGTGGCCTCTCATGATGAGTCTGGTCCCTCTTATTCCATCTCATGCTGGCTTCAGAGCCTAGCCTTTCTTTGCTTTTGTTATTCTGAATGCAGAGCTGGACTCTGTTCCTTTCTCGTTTAACATTTGCTGCAAAGCCTGATCTATTTGATTCTCTCATATGTTACTAGGACGGCAGAGCATGGGTCGTCTGCCCTGTTACATTATTCAAAGAGCCCCTCTGGCCTTTCTTTGCCTCTCCCTTGTCTCACTGCTTGCTTGCTTAATAAATTCCTCCTTGCTTGAACACTCAACATATTATCCCTAACACAGCAATGGCAGCTGCAGTCTGTCTTAACTTCTATTTGTTCTGTGTCTTGAATTGGCCTCTTATTTCTGCTTTTCTGTCTGCAGGGGAAAGGCATTTCCCAGTCACTGCCATGATGGTTCTACCTGGCCATAAGAGGGCAACAGCTAGCCAATATTGGAAGAACATGGCATGTTATGCCAGAGGCTGGCAACTGCCTTCCTAATGCCTACACAAGAGACACAACTCTTGCCTTTGTTTCTAACAGTAATTCAGTAGATGAGGAAACACGAGAACACACATATTGCTTATAAATGAAGGGGATGATGTCACACTTGGTTAAGACATTTTGATCACGACAGGAGCTAATTTCCAGCTGCAATTAAGCGATTACCTTTTAGACTTCTGGCTTTAAATAACGTTAGTATCACCTGGAAAGCACAGAGGTTGCTCAACAGGGTTCCTGGAGCACGAGGGGTACCCTATTCGTGGGCATGGATGATTGGAGGGCATTCTTGCCCTCGTTTGGAGCCTGGCTCCTACAGCCATGATGGGGGGAGGGGCCTATTACTTTTGGTTGTACGTACCCTTTGAGGGTGGGCAGACATTGCCTCCCGCTTTAGCCCACTAACAGCTCTACTTTGCAACTTTATCACACATACCTGCCAGGTGGCATGTAACTAAATGCTACTAATGTTATCAGCCTCAGAAGTCTGGAATCCTTTGCCCCATGAACTAGGGTACAGGCTTGCCACCTGAGACTTAGCCATGTCCGAGTCGGCATCTGTCGCCCTGTGGGGAAGACACACACAGAAAGAGCAGGGCACAGTGCCCTTGTGGGTTTTTCACACTTCTTCCTCGGGGTGGGCACATTTCACTCCGCAGAGAAAGTGGCACATGCTGGACAACATTCTCCCACTTTGACAATGTCACCCATAGAGCGAAATTGGCCATTTGAAATACCTCTGTCTACTTATTATTGCACAATCCACACTGATGGGTTTAAGCACCTGCTTAATGCGAGATGGCAATTAAGGGCATTTGCCAACGCACTCAAGAAGCACAGGACTCCCTCTTGCCAGCGACATGCCATGCTCACTCATTCTGATCACGAATTGGCATTTATCTGGGGTCATGTTAAATGTAATGTACATGTGTAGCATCATGCAAGACCCCTAAGCATCAAGGCGCAAAGTAAACTGCATGGAGTGGACCATTTCCATTGGCGCACGTTTTTACTTTTCCGCCATAAAATGAAAGATTTTAGCATAGAAGGCAGGTGAAATCACATTGCTTTTCCACTTTGGACTAGTGTAAATACCTCGTGCAATTAGCGATTGCTGGCGGAATTGACAATGCCTTCCTCTGGACTCAGCCCACTTTTACCAAGTTTAATTTCCAAGCAGTTCCCAGAGGAATCCCTTTCCTTATTTCCAGCATGAGAATCCATGCTGGTTGTAAGACCACATTTGTCTGGTGGAGCGGGAAATACAGGGGGTCTTGGTGTGTCCACTCGGCTCCCGAACTCCACCCAGAAAATGCATGAAAATCTGGCCATTTAGAAAAGTGACAGTAATAGTGTTTTCCACCACTTTTTCTGAACCAATTGACCTGGAAAATGCTGTGTTGCATCGGAAGCTGAATGCATTCACTCTGACAATTATCCCACCGGAAGATTAAGCCAGGTGCTGAACACAGGTGTTACATATTCCTGTGCACAATCTGCAATTGGAGAATTAACTAACTGAGCTACCTTACAAACGATATCTCGTCTGGGGCTTTACTGTCTTAACCCCTTAACTGCCATGGGTATTTCCCCCCAGTGCCAAGGCCTTTTTTGGTGATTTCGATATGTCGCCATTCAATCCCTTGTAACTGCTTTGTTACATGAGACATCTCGGCCAAAGTTGGCCTCTTTTTTCCCACATGTAGGTGGTCGTAACGCCACCCAGGAATCCTAGTTTGCTGTAGGGGGTGAGAGAAAATAACCAAAAAGGAGAACATTTATTTTTTTCAGAAAATTGCAATAAAATGTTGTACAAAGAAGCCTGTGGTGTTTTCCTTGTAAGAGCTAGGAACAAATAGTTTGCTCTGCTGGATTCACCATTTTTCAGGCTTTCAAGAACAGATTGAGTGGAAACCAAAATAACATATTTTGATATGCTAATCAGCTGTTTTGTGAGAGATAGGAGATTTTGGCGTTTTTTGTCCAATAGGACATGCGTGGACGGAAAGGAAGAAAAGGGTAGAAAAGCTGAATGGGAAGCCAGAAAGGCATACATTTCTGAAAAGTAGACAATATTCCAAGTTTAGGAAGGGGTGATTTGCACAGGTCAGGCAACAACTATGTAGGGAAAGATTCCATAGTTTGGGGGCAAATCGGGAAAATGACAGAAAAAAAACACAATTTCCACAGATTTGACTCTGGTCACCCACCGAAATACACAGCCAACAACACATGGCCTACCTTCCCGCGTTCCCACAGGTTTCCCGATGAAAACGGTACATCACATGTGTGGGTGCACCTACCTGGGTGCAAAGGGAAAAGCCTAAAACACTGGTAAGCCCAAGTCTTTTTACACAGCAGATTTTCAGGAATTTTGCTCATGTGGACAACCTACAGATTTGGGCCTAGGGTGTCGAAGCCACAAAGGAAAACAGGTAACCCCATGCATTTCCGAAAAGAAGACACCCGTGGGAATCCACAGAGGTCTGATTTGCGCGAATCGCCCCATAATTTATGACCCACAATCCCTGACAAAGTCTGAAATTTAGTGGAAAAAACACAATTTTCACTTTGTCTGGGATTGTGGGAAATAAATTCTGGGGCGATTCGCGCAAGTAAGACCTCTGTGGATTACCACGGGTATCTTCTTTTTGGAAATGCATGGGGTAACCTGTTTTCCTTCGTGGCTTCGACACCCTAGGCCCAAATCTGTAGGTTGTCTCCCCAAACCCTTTGGGGGTTACCAGTGGTTTAGCCTTTTCCCTTTGTGCCCAGGTAGGTGCAGCCACAATGTGAGGTACTGTTTACGTGGGGACACCTGTGGGAACGCACAAAGGTAGGACACGTGGTGTTGCTGGCGTGTTTCGGTGGGTGGCAAGAGTGAAATGTCTGAAAATTGTAGTTTTTTCACAAAATGTCAGACTTTGCCGGGGATTGTGGGTAATACATTCTGGGGCGATTCGCGCAAATCAGACCTCTGTGGATTCCCACGGGTGTCCTCTTTTTGGAAATGCATGGGGTTCCCTGTTTTCCTTGGTGGCTTCGACACCCTAGGCCGAAATCTGTATGTTTCCACATGAGCAAAATCTGCTCTGCTGAAAGGCTTGGGGTTACCAGTGGGTTAGCCTTTTCCCTTTGCGCCCAGGTAGGTGCACCCACACATGTGAGGTACCGTTTTCGTCATAGGACATGTGTTGTTGGCGGCGTGTTTCAGTGGGTGGCCAGAGTGAAATGTCTGAAAATTGTGATTTATTCCACTAAATTTAAGAGACATTTCCCTCTGCCCAACCACTGAAACACGCCGCCAACAACACATGTCCTACCATCCTGCGTTCCCACAGGTGTCCCGACAAAAACGGTACCTCACATGTGTGGATGCACCTACCTCGGCGCAAAGGGAAAACCTTTTTGAATGACAAGGAGAAACCTAGTGGTGGAATGATAAACTGCATCTCGGAATGCTGTGTCTGGCGTGTATCGGGGATGAATTGGGCCCAGAATAACACTGAAGTGTGTTGGAGAGATACACAATAAAAAACAACGATCTGTACAAATGGAAGCTTCAAGTAGAGCAAAACATCTTTAGTTGAACACTATTGGGCCAATCAAGGAATCCCATAGTTTCCCAAATGTGCAACATCTGAATCACTGACCCTTGTGAAAGTGTTAGTCCATCAAACGTGTCCTCCCAAAACAATGACTGTATGGAGGAATGCAGAAATCCCCACGCGATTACGCAGTGGTCCACAAACACCTAAAGTCTCAGAGTCCAGCGACTATCACCCACCTGACCCAAATAACCAGAGCTACACCCAAAAGTGACAATGCCAATCAAGCAAATGCAACTGACCCTGAACAAGGCAAACACTGAATGCCTCTTTCCACGTTTAGTACAAACTCGAGCCCCAAAGGATAATTGTGCTAGGAGCACATCTACCAAATGAACACCAACAGAAATACCTAACATTAAACTCAATGAACAGAGCACACCAGAAATGAGCTGTGCAAATGCTTAGTTACAAAAGGGAATATATTCTAGCACCCATGCCGACGTACATAGAAATACATTGGCATTTTTAGAAAATGAAACACTTCCCGGATTATCACAAGGGAAATGGCACAACATAACAGGTGATATACTCCAGCGTCTCGCCGTACACCAGAAAATATCTCACATTTTTTAATATTTCTTCAAGGCTTATTTATTCCATGTTTTTGCCCAACTGTTAACACGTGTTTTTGCCACCTGGCCTTCTTCAAAACTGGGCTGTGAGCATTTACAATATGTTCTTATAGGACATTGATCCTATCAAATAGATTTATATAAATAGGTATATTGCCATTGGATAGTTAACCCATTTATAAACCATGTTAAATCAAAATTACATACCGATATCCAATAATCATTTGACAAATGTATACAAAGTTTAGACAGAAAATGAGGATTGGTAGTAGGGAGGATTGGTTAGGAAAATTAAAGAAAATATAAAATACTGAACTCCAGCCCTTTAGGATGAGCTAGCAATACCCTTGAGATGGATGGGGATGCAGAAATTATTCAAACATCAATAATCAAAACAACTCAGACAGATGGCAAAATGATAGCTGTTATAATATCAATTATCTAAAACAAGGAGTTCAACGGACATCAACAGACATCTCAGCGTAAGGCCTCTCAATGCATTTTGAAAAAAACATTCTTTTTATAGCAACACATCACATAGGTGACATCAACCTACATATTACTAACGTCATCCTAGGTGGGAAACTTCAAAAACCTAGTGGCAGTTGTGATAGGGTCTAAGGGAACATCTAAGTATACGATCCATACTTGTCGAAATGGGTGAAGAGAAATTATAGGTTTCTTAACATCAGGTGGGGCATCTAAGCCCTCCCCTAAAACATGTCACTATGATTGTCACTAAATACACGACGTCCCATTGGCTACACAAACTATAGGACCCTCCATCATGCGGTCCCTACCATTGGTTGGCTTCTAACCTCCATAATTACTTTTTCGCCTACGTTAGCAGCACGCAGACTGAGCATCCAGGTGCTGGTGAGCTAGTCTTAATCATAGCTTCCTACCAATTAGCATATCATCCATCATCACCTTAGTGGCCTGCTGTCAATTAGGGCTTTGAACTCGTCCTTGGGAGTGTTCTCCTGCTGTGGAGAATTCAGGGGAGTCAAGGCATGCACTGCCCTCATGCATAGGTGTGACCACCATGCTCGTCCAAATTCTTCCTTACATGTGACTGAAGACCACAACATTGAGCTACAAGTGTATTAAAATACTATTTATCTAATAGACCTCTGATATCTTCTTGTTTTTGTCCATGCCTGCTGAACAGGAGCTTCATTCCTTCACACAATTTGTATCCAATGTCTGCTCACCCCAGCCTGAGATGGCCTTGGCTTCTTGGCTCATCCAGCCTCGCCTGTAATTCACTTTTTTTCTAACTGCGACACACTGGAAAAGAGGCCTTCCTTCTTTAGCCCATCTCTGCTATATAACATAGTGGAAACATCCATTAATTACTGACTCCAATATATATGTACATGTTGGCCCATGCTGCAATCTATTCACTATAAAGCTAGCCTCAAGAATACTTCATCTTCTTGCGTTTCTTTGCATATGTACATGTGTAAAATGACTTGATATCTTCATCTTTCCTGTAGCATAGGTTTCTTCATCTCGATCCCAAGGGGTCACTTATCTTCGATTCTTTCTTGATGCTTTATAGAATATCTGCATTCTATAGATCTTAAACCTAGCACTTGCAAATTGCTGGCTGCATTACCACTGTTTGTTGCCTTTATTATTTATTTATTGTTATTTATCTGTTTCTCCTCTGCTTCACACTTTCCACCTCTCCCTCCTTCCATGCACTTTTCCCCTCCCCCTCTCCCATGCACTTGCGCGTTCTCAATGTCACTGGGCCTAGTAAGATCGCTGTTTTGTTCTCCCCTGTTCCCCTCCCTTGCCTTGTCGTGCTCTGAAACACTTGTGTACGAGCACGATAGAAATAAAATATCAATCAATCAATCAATCAATCTAGTCTCTGCATCTCTTCTATGCACGTCAGCTCGACTCTGCATGACGTCACCATTCTTCTTCGCTATTTATTTGTCTTGTTTCTTCTGTGATTTCAGTCAAATGGCCATCGTACTGTCTTGTATGCAGGTATGGTTTTCTCAATGGGAACCTTGCCTCCAGGATTCTCCTAGGTATCAGTATTCTCACTGGTACCGCATGTGTCTCACACTCTGGTTCCCAACATATAGGCAATACGTGTAAAGTGGTTGAGGTGGGGGTACTTGGCTCCTTCTCTACACTCCCCCCTCTGAGCGATTCATCAACCACTCTCCCATCATCCTTTATCTCTAGAAATCCTCGTCTGAAGAAGTGCTTCTTTGGGATCCATATCTTTATGACTCCATTCAGGCATCCAGCTGATTTCACATTCTCATCCTTGTTCCAAGTGATGAGCATGCACTGTTCACTTGGACTGCAATAGATCCATCTTCCCACATACTTCTTATGGTTATTTGGATACAGGAATTTAATTCCCTCTGGTGCATGGATACTGGCATTCACAAAGTCTCTGATTTCTTCATCTGTTAAGTCTCTGGCCTTCCATCCTGACTCAACATCGATCACGATTTTCATCCCTATGGCTTTCTTTGCTGTCTTCTTGCATTGTGTGATTATTATCTTGATCACACAGAATCCAAGCAGCACCAACACGATCAGGGCTCCAAGGAACTTGAACATGTCTGCCATCCATTGTGGAACCCAAGAAAAGAGTGATCCAAACCAGCTGTCATCAGCAATGTCTCCTACTTTGTCTATCATCTGGATGTGTAGCTTCGTTAGCATCTCTATGGCCTCTCTCATGGTGCCATTCTCGTCATCGTGAGAAAGTATGAACGTGCAACATGATTCTCCAATGTTTGCACAATCACCTACATCCATAGCTGGGATCATGTCTAGGACAAATCTATTCTAAACAGTCATCAGTCGTATGGCTCTCATATCTTCTCTAATAGCATTGAATCCCTTTATGGTTGTGTTGATTGTCTGCAGCAATTCCCATCTGGTAATCTCCAGCCATTTGGTATTTGCTCCAACCTGGATTCTCGGCATGAAGATCAATGTGAATACTGATGAAGTATGGCTGAACAGTTTGTGTTCATACAGGATGTCAAAGGCTTCTATTGACTAGGCAGAGAAACAGTTCTCCCTCTTCATTCGATGTATCAGCTCCACAGATCTCTTCTTCCTCAGGTGAGCATCTGCTTTCAGGAAACTGTCAAGATTCAAATCACTTTTAGGAATCGCCAACGCTGGAACATGAACATTCACCAGTGTGCAATTCCATTCCAATCTTTGGGTAGCTTTATATACACTTTAGATCCACATGCCCAATAGTGATCCATTATCACTGCTGTCCCAATGTTCATTCCTGTTGCCTCAAAGATACGATCACATTTCTGATTCTGTCCAATTTTCCTTGTGCCATTGTTTCTGAAGCACAGCATTGCACTCTCTAAAGGCACTGAGCCTCATTACAAGATTGGAGGTAATGAAAAAAGGAAGGCGGAATGGTAATCCGTTAACGGGCCCGGGGCATTACAACCCGACAACCCGCTAATACCGGCATCGCCAGTACCGTGCCCCATCATACTGGCATGCGCGCGTACACGTGCCCCTCTGGGGAGTAAATACCGGGATGCCTGTAATAGGAGGAGACCACAACCCACGCGGACATGCAAATACCGGCATCCCGAAGGCAGTAATTAGAGGCTGCACGATGGCGCCCATACAGGCATCGCGGACCACCCGGAAACAGCAATCAGCAATCAAGCCAACTGCCACAGGCGCACACAATCACCACAGGTGGAGTCAATGTAGACTGGCCCAGTACAAATGGAGCACACCCACAGACCACACCCCCCCACAGGTGGAGTTAATGAAGCCTGGCCCAATACAAAAGGAGTACACCTACACACCACACTCCTTCCCATACCAAAATGCTACCACTAGCTGTTGCAATCGTGGCCCTGGAGGACATGCCTATACTGCTACAACTACAGCAACAACAGCAACTCCAACAACAACTTCAGCAGCAACAACAGGCAGCACAGAGGAGACGCAGGAGGAGAAGGAGGGTGAGACAGGCCCAGCAATTACCACCGGCGCAGCGAGCAGTGCCTCGTAGGCAGCCACCAATCCCCCGCATCAGACCCAGCCCATTCAACCTAACCCCTTAGCAGATCCACACCCTGTACCAGTTGGACCGGGACACCATCACCACCATAGTGGACATGATACACAACGACATTGCCAGCCTCATAGAAATACGCACTGCCATCCCCCCGCTACTAAAGGTGGTGTCTGTGCTCCACTTCTTGGCCACAGGCACCTATCAACACACAGTCGGGCAGCTGCATGGCATTTCACAACCACTATTTTCACGCATGCTGAACCAAGTGCTGGATGCCCTCCTGAAGCACGTAAGCATCCACATATCCCTACCACGGACTGCCCAGGAGATAGCTGACACCAAAGTAGGCTTCCATGCACTTGCAGGCATGCTCAATTGTGTTGGTGCCTTGGACTGCACCCATGTGGAATTGGTAGTCCCCCATGCCATAGAGGCGTGGTACCGCAATAGCAAGCAATACCATTCCATCAACGTGCAAATGGTATGTGACTCCAGCAAGATCATCACACATTGCTGCGCCCGATTTCCCGGATCAACACATGATGCCATGGTGCTGCACAACTCCACGCTACCTTGTCACATGGAGCGACATGCTGGGCTGCGTGCCTGGCTGCTTGGTGAGTTGCTCAACTGGCTCATGGCAGTGCTTTGGGGTACTGATGTGTAGGGATGCATATTCCACCTGGGTGGGAAAGGGGGGATGCATACTCCACCTGGGTGGGAAAGGGGTGGGATGCATACTCCACCTGGGTGGCAATTGTCAGTGATTGGAGAATGCATGCAGAGCTAAACACTCCTGACCTTAACTTCCCAAACCGAACATGACACATCACTGGCACACATTTTACCAATTATGCATATCGATCACAACAAGTGAGAGGCACGACCAGGCCGCCACGGGTATGTCAATCAATGCATGACTGAATAGGATTGCAACTGTGCCAATGTGGCTAGTGTGACTATGCACAGTTAGACCGATGGTTTTGGTCCTCTAAGTATAGCTGGGCTACTTGTGCACCTTGCTCTACTTGTGGACTGACAAACCGGGTTCCTGTCCCCACTATCCATTTCCCCTGTTGATTTGTGTACTGTTAATACACATCTTTGGGATAATCTAATCTGGCCCTGCCTTGACTAAATTGAATTTGGCCCGGTATATTTAATCTGTTATACACCCAGCTCCAAGCAGGGCTACCAGTCAGCCTTTGCTGAAACTTGGGGACCAAACAATTGGCCAGTACATTTTGTCTATTGGTGTTGGATAAATACTGAACAACTCGTTGACATAAATGCAATCAATTTTTTCACTTTCCCATTGTGCACAAATGTCTCTTGCGCACCCAGTTGTTACTAACTCACTTACTATGTGATTATTGAACAACGAAAGTACTCACTGTGAAATCATCATTCCACAGATTGCTTTTATGTCTTTTTTCTCTGTTTGCAAAATAGCCAGTTATGGTTCATGATTTTTTGGTTTGAAAAGAAAAAAAGAACAACATGAACAATGAATAAATGTAATTGAATAATGACTAAGAATGAGGGATTTGTGCCTTTTTCTGCCATATTGGATGACCTGATTATGCATGTAAAGGATATTTGGCTTACTATTTGAAGCTCCACTTTGAAACAATCATATTAAAATCATGCAGACACTCCGACATTAGGATAGTGTTACGAATTACTTCTGTGGTTGGAACCCTTTCTGTTCTCCAGTGTTGAATACACAGCATAAATGGGAGGCTAAACATTGTCGTACAACCACAGTACATCCGCCTCAGCATGCATTATCACACCCTGCATCATCCATTGAACGCCATCCAGACTACCACACCTCATAGCAGTATAGTATGCATCTAGGGAACAATCTTGCATACGTACAGGGACATGTGCATGTCCACACGAAATAGCTGCGGCCATGACTGTGCTTCCTGAAGGTGGCAGCTCAGAGTGACACACACCTATTTGTATTTGCTTGCAGGTGATGGAGGATATCCCCTGAGGCCGTGGCTACTTACCCCTGTGCGGAACCTGCATAACAGCCATGAAGGGGAGTACAATTGTGTGCACAGTCGTACCCGTGTTGTGATTGAGCAGACCTTTGGCCTGTTGAAGGCGCATTTCCGCTGCCTAAGCAGGTCTGGTGGGGCACTCCTTTATAGGCCTGAGAAGGTGGCAAAGATCACCATGGCCTGTGTCATGCTGCACAACATGCGCGTCCGGAGAAATGTACCACAGCCACCTGACAGTGACATGCATGCATCGGGTGAGGATGATGAGGATGGAGATGGAGGTGAAGTAGCACCCCTGCCAGTACTTGACGCACGGGATGGCCATGCAGTACACCAATCACTGATTCACAAATACGTCTGAACCACAGGGACTATGATAGACATGTGTCAGTGACACACTGGGTCCATGTGGACATGCACACAGGGAATGTTAGGAGTTGGGCATGCAACAACATCATTCAATAAATGGATACACACCAAATCACCAATGTCCAGCCATTTTGTTTTTTCACACATCGGGTGTATTGGATTAAACAGCAACAATGTGACAACCACCCCTCAACCCCCCAGTGAACTCCCAACCCCCCCAGTCAACTCCCAACCCCCCCCAATTAACTCCCAAACCCCCAGTCAACTCCCAACCCCCCCAATTAACTCCCAACCCCCCAGTCAACTCCCAACCCCCCCAATTAACTCCCAAACCCCGCCAGTCAACTCCCAAACCACCCCAATCAACTCCACAAAATGCTCCCATTCACCCCCAACCATGTGTCCCACTCCCATTGTCCACCCACACTACTTGCAGGACTTTTTGCTGTCCGGGGGAAGCATTTCGGCGTGCCTTGCACTCCTCCTGGTGGAACGCACAGGGCTTGTGGGGACTGAGAAAGCAGGTGTGGTGGCTGAAGAGGAGTCGGTGGCAGGGTCCACAGCTGCTGCAACTGCAAGGCATGGCCGCTGCATGTGGAGCAGTATGGACGTAAGTACCTGTGTTACTGCCCCCAGGAAGTGCCTCATTAGCACTGCCGATGCATTCACTGCAGCTGTGTTGGCGTTGATAGCAGCAGTGGTCCCCACAATGGCAGTGGAGATTTCCCACCTGGTGTCCTCGCCATCCGCCATGTACTGCCGCAGGATCTCCAACATGGATTTCTGTCGGGCCTCCACCCTCGCCAGGCGTGACTCAAAGGTGTTGGTGCGAGCAGGAGTGGTGGGTGCTCACTCAGGTGGACTTCTTCTTTGGTGCTGTCCTCCGGGAAGGGGCTCAGGTCTGAGTCATGGAGGCAGGGATCAGCACTGCTGTGGGTGGGTGAGTGCTCAATTTAGGGTACGGGGGTAGACACGGGGCTGTGGGTGGGTGGACATGTCACTACCGTGGCTTCTCCTTGGTCACATTCTCCTCCAAGTCATCCTCAGTGGTAGCCAGTGCTTGTAGGCACTCCCCTTCATCTGGTGTGGGTGTGGGCTGCTGGGTCTCAAGTGTGTCAGGCACACTGGCAGCAGGTGTTGTTGGCTGTGTCTCGGATCGGTCAGGCACACTGGCTGTGGGTGTGGCCTGCTTGGCTGCCACGGGGGTGGTGGTGGCGGTAGCCCTTTTCTTAGGGTGGGACGTGGATGCCCTCGCGGTGGTGTCTTCGCTGGCATCTTTGCCATCGGTGCCTGGGGGTAGAAAAGATGCAGGGCATCAGTGATGGTGTTACATGCCAGAAGCATACTGTGGTGCTGTTCATTATTCATTTAATCATGCATTCATGTCTTACAGGTGTGTCACTCACACAGGGTAGCATGGCAGGTGGCATGCCGTTTAATTGGGGTTTGTGTGATGTATTACATGGGCAGGGTCCATGTGTGTTGGCTGTGTGTTGGGTATGGGATTGGCACTCAGCATGCATTTGTGTCTGGCAGGGTTTGGGCCACCATCTGGACTTATATGTGTCCCTGTGGGTGTTGGAATATGCATTGCCGTGCCTAGACTCTCTTCCACATCACTTGTGCTACGTCATGGTTTCCCCTACTGGGATCTGCAGGGTCACTCAGCTCCTTCTGGTGATGATGCCGTATCCGTCTCCATCTCCCCAAATCACTCAATGGTCTCTGGACTGATGAAGGAGCTTGCGGTCTCCTCCAAGGTGGTCATTTGTACAGGAGAGTGGGCACCCCCACCTGTGGCCATGGCCTCCCTCCTGTTGCTTGCCATGATGTCACGCACCCGCAAGCGGAAGTCATCCCACAGCTTCCTGCAGTCCTTCACACTGCGTGGGGTGGTTCCTACGGCCGACACCTTGTGGGCTACCTCCTGCCAGATGTCCTTTTTCTGCTGCTGCACCTCACGCTTCAGGCTGTGTGATTTTATTATGTCTGCGTGTGCAGCAAGGGTGTCAGCTAACATATTTTGCTTTGCGTCGGAAAAGCGCTGTTTCCGCAGCTGGGGGGTGGTCTTCCTGGTTGCTTTGGACATTATTGAAGGATTGGCACAGAGCTCTCCAGGAATAAACTGGTGGTTTTGGAGGATTGCAATGGATTATGTTTTTAAAGATAGCCCCTGGCCCATTTCCCGTTCCGACGCAATAATGTGATTTCCGGGTCCGGGATTACGAGCCCGGTATTAGCATGTTGGTATCACCAGGTCGGTATTTAGGGGTTCCTCCTAGGCAGTGGCAGTATCAGCGGGTCCCGTGATGGCGCTATCGGGGGGTTGGAGGGCCTTTTGCGGCATGCCAGTATGGCCATTGCCGGCATGGGGATTCGCGCATGCTTGCGCACTCGTAAGTATCCGCTATTAGCGGGGTCATACGAGCATGGACCCGCTCGTTCCGCCATGCTGGTAATGACCCCGTTTTTACCGCGCTACTCGTAATGAGGCCCACTATCCGCAAGGGTCCTCCTCTGTCTTCGACCCAGGTCAGTCATTTAGCACGTTTTGGCCATAATGGCTTGCACAGCACCTGTGCATTCCAAATAGTCGATTCAGGACAATTAGTTACCATCCAGGCTCTGCAGATAACAACTCCTTCTTCCCAGCCATCTGGTGATAAGTTTCAAGTTTATTTATATACAAAAAATAATAAATGCTTTGTATAACACAATTAATACAATTACAACACCAATATTAAAACCAGATTTAAACCAATCGCATCTCTCATCTAATTATATTCCATACAATACAATATATTGCATGATAAAGTCAGTCAATACAATGTAAGATTTGTACAATCCTTTTATAAAAAGCAACAATAAAATATATCAAATTTATGTCATTGCCGCTCATGAAATGTGACAATAATGCTTCCATTTTGGCAGGCTCAAATTGATTGTTGTATGACTTCATATGTTTATAGCACAGTGCATACAAACTATCACACACAATCAATAGATGGTACAGCGTCTCAGTGGTGTCATTACCACACAGATGACACATTCGCTCAGCACACGGTAATCCTAATTGGGCCCCTTTTTGTATCAAGTTCTTCAGATATGTTGAATTTCAGTAATAGGTATAACCGTAACCGTAAGGTGCGCGGAATTGGATAAGCCTTTATATAGGCCGGCGGGGAACATCTATTTATGCGTTCTTGGCAATAAATGCTACTGTGAGATTTAGTGGCAAGGTTAGTTAGGTGATAACAGTGATCCCCTAATCTGCATCTGGCCTCTGTTTTTCCAAATTCAATGTCGTCTGCAGATTTTCCTGGACTCTCAAGTCTTTTGTTTATTTCTCATCTGATTCCAGCCCCTTTCACTCCAGGCCTTTCGTATCTGATCACATGATTCTTCGTATGCTCCCTATTTCTTGTCTTTGTGTCTTGGACATAATCATCTTCATCTGGATCTGTCCATTCAGTTGCCCATTTGAGATAGGCATCTCAGCCCATGAACTGACCTCTTGTACGACAGAATGCTATGTGTGAAAGATAATGTGCTGTCTGGACGTCTATTTCAATAACTATGAAGATCTTAGACTTCCCCATGCTATAAGGCAGGGGTGCACATACAAAGCATTCCTCCTTTGAGGTTCTCCTTCCCGCTTCCATCATATGCTGATACCAAATGTTATTCCCCAAATGTGCTGTGCTATCTAGGTAATCATTTAGCTCAGCATCATCTTCCTTAGCACTTCTCTTCGGTCTGGTTCTTTTCTTATGATCCTCTATAATCATCTCATGAAGGTATGTCAGCATAGGTCTTCCTTAGTGGACCAATCATGGAAACATTTGTCAGTGGACTGGGTGTGTTTACATGTCCTACCTGTGTAGTTTCATTCCTAGTCAATCTCTTCCTTTGTCTCTCCTTTCAAGCCTGTTTCTAATGCTCAAGAACAATCTCTACAACACTTTTTTCTAATGAAACAGGTTTGGTAACATTCGTCACAGACTCAGGTAATTTTACACCTTCTACTGGGATAGGAATGATTACATAAGGTCTGAGTTGCTTATTAGTTGCCACGTCTGTATCCTTCTCTTGTATAGGAAGATACACAGGAATGTTTACTCTACTTATGTTTACATAGTAAGCAGTCCGTGCTGTAAGCGAGAGCAGTATTACATTAACAAAATACAAGTGTAGATTGTACATAGACAAGACCATTTGTAGCAATAGCTTTTTGCACATCGTAGACGTCTCTTGTGGTCTGTCATGACAAAGTTGCTACTGATGCTGCCCATTTGATTTTTTAAGGAAGGAAAAAAACAATTTTTAATGGGGCAACACCAAGCACTACTTCTGGAAGCTGCTGAGTTGGCTCCAAAAGTTCCCCGATCAGCTTCAGCTGACTGACTATACGATGATGAACACAAATTCCCAGTGGATGCCACAAATTGGCCTAATACCAGACGACATGAAGATTTTCTTTCAGCATGAAACAAAGTTCCTCAGTCAGTAGACTTTTGGATCTTCTCCTTTGAAAAGTCTCATTCAGTTCTCAGTGTTCTCTCAGAGTACCCATTCACTTTTATTATGAAGCCTCGCAATATTTAATTAAGCACTGCTTTATTTCTAGGATCTCTCTGGAAGGTTCTGACATTAGTCTGTCTCCCAACAAGATGTGGACATTCCTCAACCGTATAGAAAAACACAAGACTGATCAGTCTATGCGTATTATCCGGTGACTGGGGCATTTGTGTTTTCCCCAATGTACTCAGGAAGCTGAAGGATTTATTCAATGATAGCTGCAAGCAATCTTCTCACAATTGGACCATTGAACGCTAATAGTTCTCCCCACAAGCACAGGGTAAGCATGCAAAATGAACAGGAAAACAGCAAGAACGATCCGTGAAATGTTGTCATTGGGAACCACCATAGGCACCTCCGAAAAGATATTCAGTAAGAATGGAATCAGGTACTGCTCCCTCTTCTAGTCGTTGAAAAGGAACTCAAAATCTGGCATTCTCTCCTTTTGTGATTAAGTCTTATACATGTCTCAGTCCAAGGTCAATAAATTCCTGTGGCTCAAGAACAAATAGCTTCCCTTAACTCCTTTTTAGTGACTGAAAAGAGTGTACCGAAATAAGCCACATTCCACTACACTCTTTGTCTTTATTCGACAGCTTCTGCGTCCTTTTTCCTCGCCATAGACCTAGTCGGCATGTGCTGTGGTTCTTCCCTGATGCTTGCTTCCGATGGGGGTGGGGGATAAGGGGGTTCTCCAGCATAGATCATTATGTCTCCAAGAAAAATCAAGTGTGCCTGCCTTGCACTGCAGATGGTGTCACGTCCTCTACTATGAAGGGGCTGTTAAAACGAGGCTTGTGCCACCTTCTAGTAAAGTTGCGGATTAGGACCGCATCTCCAGGGAAAAGTTTGGGAAGACATCTGCAGATGTTGTAGCATCCCCTTCTGTGTTCTGCGCTGCCCCACATCCCTTTCGCTTGAGGTGATCTGAAATGACAGAGATACTTGAATTCATACACGGAAGGTAATCACATAGCTCCTTTCCTAACAATTCTGCTGTTGTCTGGGCATCATTTCTAGTTCTTGATGGAGGTGTGAGAGGTGTCCTCATTCACTTCCCTGTCACTATCTTGTGAGGAGTAAAATAGTGGTCTGAACATGGCTGATTTCTCAATGCATACAATGCAAGTGGTAGACAATGAAACCATCCTTTCTTCAGGGTAAGTTTGAATGTGGCTATTCTCTCTTTAAGCAGGCCGTTGAGTCTCTCACAGATTCTGTTAGCCTGCAGGTGATACGTCGATGAAAACGTGTGCTTTAAAATTAGTAACAAGCTTATTTGTTCCAAGACTTCATTAACAAAATGAGGGCCATTATCTGATCTCAATACTTCACACATTCCCCATCTAGGAAACACTTCTCATGCTAAAGATGTGGCTGCACAGGCAGCGTCTGGGTGTGTACACGGTCCAGCTTCAATTCACCTTGAGAAAGGACATACCACTACTATCATATAGAAGTATCCATTACAGATGTGCAGCATATCGACATAGTTGATATGTCAATGCTGAAAGGGTCTACCAGGTCTTGAAATAACTCCTCTAATTGTGCTCAATGTGTGCCCAGCAGTAAACCTTTGACATATGATTCAAATTACTACATAAAATGCAACGTGTTCTACTATATTTGGAACAAACCAGTCCTCCGAAATTGTTGCGGCGAGACTCTCTCTAGTAATGTGCGCAGGGCAGTGTAGCTGGTCCAACGCCACCCTTAATAAGGCTACAGGCATCACCGGTTTGCCAGTGCTGTCTTGTCGCCACAATGCTTCAGAGGGGTTTAAAGAACACCCTGTCCGCATCCACAAGTATTTCTTGTCTTGGGGCACTTCCCCTTGAATTTCTACCAACTGAGTTCTAGGCAAATGATTATAACAGTTAGGCACACACATCATCACCACCATGCTTTCATTCACATCTAGTGCATCAAATGACATGATAAATTCTTTACATGCAATTCGCTTTGCTTCCTCACCTGCTTTTTGATTTCCACGTGAGGTAAAATCTGCCCCCTTAGTGTGAGCTGCGTACTTTATGACTGTGATGGCTACTGGGAGTTGTAGTGCTCTAATGATTCTATCCAATAAGGCTACTTGTTGCACTGGCATGCTGTCCGCTCAGAGCTAGCCCCTCCTTTAACAACGAGCTAGTCCTGCATGCACTGTCGACGTCACATAGGCAGAGTCATTGTATACTGTTACTTCCTGGTCTGCGTGTCTCTCGAGTGTGATAATCAGCGCCACTAATTCTGCAGCTTGTGCCGAAAAATGGGACAGTAGCCGTGCACTTGCCATTACTTAAAACTCTCCATTGGCTGTGTACTTCACCACAGTGGCACCTGTATATCTTTGTCCATCATTTCGAGAGACTCTGGAAGAACCGTCAATAAAGAGAATATCCCCAGCTGCCAAAGCATTTTGCTTCACCCTCGGGAGCTCGTCATAGAACTCCACATAGTTCGAACAATCCTGTGCATGCTCATCCTCTGCCAGTGGTTCCGCTACAAACATGGCATGATTCACTATTTTGCATCTGACTATTTTAATCGCCGGATTCGATATGACCACCTCGTAGGCAGAAGCCCTTTGAGAAGTCAGCATACCTTTAGATTTTTCCAAAATGGCAAATAATGCATGCTCAACAAATAACGACATGGAACACCCCATTACTATGCTAGCAGCTTTCTCAATAGTGAACGCGGCGGCTGCCAAAGATTGTTTGCAAGAGGAGTGAGCCCTCATTACTGGGTCTAAAATCCCACTGTAATGTGCAAGGGGCTTGTACCCCAACTTGGTTCTCTGTGTGAGTACAGCTGTCATAACAGTGCCATTTGTGTGCGAAAATAAAAGAATGCCTCAGCATAATTGGGAATCCCTAAAACTGGAGCTGTTCAAATTGCCTTTTTCAACTCGTCAAACCCTTCTTCCATTTCCTCAGTCCAGACCATTTTTTCCTGACTTGCCTGAGCTTTCTTTACCGCTTGCAACAAGAGCCTTATGTATGAACTGTAGTCAAAGATCCATGCTCTCACATAGTTACACAGTCCCAAAAATGTCTGCATGTGCTTTATTGTGATTGGCTTTGTTGCTTTTAAAATAGCTTCAACCCTCTCAGGAGTAACCTTCTTTCCTTCATGAGAAATTAACTGGCCCATGTACAGTACTTTTTCTTGACAGTACTGTAATTTATACTTGTCTACTTTATATCTTTTCTCTGCAAGGATATTCATCAGCTGAACTGAATGCATCTGCACTCTTCCTCTGAGGTTCTACAGACCAATATGTCATCCACATACTGCAATACAACGCTTTCTAAAGCAATATTGCTTAAGTCCATCTGCAGGACCCTATTTAAAATCGATGGGGACTCACAGTACCGCTATGGTAAATTAGTGCTTTTCAAGTGACTTTGTCTGAATGTAAAGGACATCAGATTTTGCGAATCTCTATGCAATGGGATTGAGGAAAATGCATTTTTCAACTCAATTACAGTGAAATATAGTGCCCTAACAGGTATATTACATAAGATTGTTGGCGGATTAGGAACTAGAGGGAACCCAGCCGCTACAATTTGGTTAATTGGGTGAAGGTCTTGGATTAAACGCCACAACCCCTCTTTCCCTTTTTTACTCTCCCATATGACAAAGCCAAGGCATGGCAGTGCCCTTGTGGCATTGCGAACAACCTCACCTGACTTTATTTAGTAAAAATAGTTACATTTGGAAAGAAAAGTGTTCTCTTTCAGAAATAAAATCAAGACATGTTTTTGTAGTTGATCATCAGACTGCTGTTTACTGCATGACTGTAGCGTGCTGATTCCCACAAGCGAAGTATAACGCTTTATAAAACCTCCCAAATCAAACCACAAGAATGAATGAGCAGCCCCATCCAGGAAGCAATCCCAACCAACCCAAAGCAGCAGAAATAGGACCTACGTCACATCGCGCTGAACCAATTTGCAGGCAATGCCACCCTGCTACCTATGCAAACACAAAGGCGGCATCACAGGTTCCAACAGGTGGATCTTGTGCAAAATGAAGCGTGCAAACGTGCGGAAAGTTACACAAGCAGAGAACTCTGTCACGCTACACTGATGGCAAATTTATACAGAGATAACCTGGGTTCAAGTCCTAAAAAAAAAAGTGCTGTAACCAGAAATTAGCATATCAAGGTGCCCTCTGAGAAAAGAAAGGGGGACTCTGTACACCTGTGTGTACACTTGACTTGAGCCCTGGAGATACCACCTCTGCAAGGACCCTTGTGAACCCTATTGCACAAGACAGAGGACCACATGACACCAGAAAGAGAAACCCATAGGACATTTTGGTATTATTTAACAGACCTACTGCAACAGGACCCAGGAGACATCCTGGGTACATCCAAAACCTCCATCAGCCAAGCACTATCTGTTAAAACAATATGTGGCCTGATATTCTAACTTTCCACGCTCTCCAGAGCACATCAGAGCCACCCAGGTGTCATTCTATCGCATTGCCAAATTTACCATAGCCATTGATGCCATTGATGACACATCTGGCCATCAAGAGCCCTACGACTGGGGGATTCACCTGCAGCCACGAGAGACGCGGCACAAGCCTCAACATACAGTTGGTGCTTTATGCATACCTACGCTACACTCTCTACTCCAAGCGATTCCCAGGATCATTACCTGGCACAGGCATGTTTCAGGTTAGTCGGTTATTTATTTATTTTTACTCATATATAGCGCACCAGGCCTGGAGGCATCTAGACACTTGTACTTAAGAAAATGGTTACAGTAAATGCTTATGTGGAAAGATTGCTACAAGGACTTGTCCTGTTATGTAAGTCAATGTTCAAAGCCATATGTGTGGGCCACTGGATTCACCTCACATAGCAACAGCCTTCCCATTCTGCTCTGTCAAGTAACGCCACATTGTCTTCCGCTCGTGCGTGACAGACGACACCCACTAAAGTAATGGATAGTGATGCAATGCAACTATTCCAGTTCAAGGTACTACAACACAGTACATGTGCTAACCAGATGCACCATGAAAAGAGCCTTGCACTCTCAGGCAACCATTCATATATCTGCACCAAGGCATAGGCCGAAGCCAACTCACTCAGGTGAAGATTATTACCTCACTGCAAGTAGGCCTCATGCTACACCATGTGGCAACAGGTGCCCACCTATCTTGACCCTCGTGGACAGCCATGGCTGAAAGTCTCCCTTGATTAACTACATAGAGATATGCACACACCACCACCATGCCAGCAGTGTCCAGATGTGGCTGGGGAACAGGGGAGAACAGCCGTAGCCCAGGGAATGATTTGGCAACACAACTGAGAGTGAATGACAGTCTCACACCTCAATGACTGCAAGGGAGCTGAATAGTCCTCTGGCTAGTGCTGTAGAGACACCTTTATGCCTATGTTCCCCACCCAATGTCCTCATATATGCAGACACAACCTTCTTCACAACCGCGACTGACCTCAGATCATTAGGTACAATCAGAACAATCAGAGGGTGGTGTGGCCAGCATCCACTGTATTCCTTCTACTGACATGCTAATACAATGTGTCACATTGAGCATCACATTGCATGCCTAATGTGAGAGAAGTGGACTGAAGTGCAGGTGTGGCTGCTGCGGGTTCGGAAATCTGTGGTGCTGGCCCTGTGGGCACAGACCAGTTGGGGTTACATCTGCAATGCATGGTGTACTGGACTCCCCTGCTACAGATTCAGGATCTCCTACTCACTACTAAGAGGATGTGAAAGGTGCCTGGCCAACAGTATCTCGCTCCCCTCTTGCACAGAGCACCGGGTGCTGTCAGCTGTTGACAAAATAAGTTCCTCACATCTTGAAAAATAGACAGACATTCCGCTGCACAGACAAGAGGAATGACATCACCAATGTTCTGGTAACCACTGGCTTTCTCACCTTTGCCAATTTTTCCTGAAATTACTAATGAGTCCTCTTAGAGCATTAAGTCCTACTCTGTGAGTCACAGTGAGTCCATTGACATTTTTGCATTTCTCTCATGCCTCACCAACCTCTTTTTTCTCAGGGAGTCCCCATTAAGAGCCTTACTGGCGATGTGACTATGTGCACTGGTACCTGATGAGTCCCTAAGATTTGCAGGACACAGTACTAGCAGGTAAGGAAACTATGTTTCCTGAACATCTGTGAAGACCTGCTCTCCAATCTCGAAATTCTAACATTCCCTCTGTCCTCATCCTACTCGATCTCTCCTTTGCGTTCCACACGGTCAACCATACCACCCTGCTCAATTGTCTCTGTGACAACCTGGGTATCACTGATCAGGCTCTGGCCTGGCTGACCACTTTTCTCTCTGATTGACCCTCCCAGGTTCAACTTGTGTCCTTCCTATCTTCCATCTCCCTCTCCACATGTGGTGTCCCCCGGGGGTCTCACCTCTCACTCTGGCTTTTCAACCAATACCTGGCAACTCTCACTTACAGCATCCCATTTTCTGCTCCACTTTCCAGTGCAATGCTGATGATACCCAACTCATTTTCAGGCTTCCTTCAGTCTCCTCCTCACCTTCCCTCATCTCTGATGGTCTAATCGCCATTCAAAACTGGTGTACCACCAACGATCTGTGTCTAAATGCCAACATGACCAGGATCCTCCTTATTGGTACACCATCTCCTCCTTTCCTCTCACTCCCTGACCGGCATCCCTTGGCCCTCCTCCTACCCTCACCTGCATGACTAAGGACCTCAGGGACATCTTTGACTTTACACTTTCCTTCTCCGCACACATCTCTGACATTTCCAAAAAGTCTAACTTTTTATTGCACCTCCCTAGAGGTACTCTGCCTTTCCTCTCCTTCCCTCAAAAGCTCATTGTCTCCCAAGCTCTGGTTCTCTACAGGCTGGATTACTGTAACAGCCTCTTTCTAAATCGACCTGCCTCCACTCTACGTCCTCTACAATTAATCCAGAACAGGACTGTGAGACATGTCTTTAGCCTCAAGCCCAGGGATTGTATCTCTCCAGCCCTGAAACCCTCTGCATTGTCCACAAGGCTTTCTGGGGCCTGGGTCCTAAACACCTTCAACTATCCCTCCATAAATACCTCCCCTCTCGTGCCCTTCACTCCACTACCTCTAACTCCCTCAGGGTTAGTCATTTTGCAAAGAAACAAGCTGGGGGTAGATCTCTGTCTTTCAGTGGTGCCTCCCTTTTCCCTATTCCATGCTTTTGCTCTTTCTTAAATCTCACTGGGCCTAGTAAGATCTCTGTTTTCTTTTTAGTTGTTTCTCCCTTGTTCCCCTCCCTTTTGCCTGGTCGCGCTCTGAAACACTTGTGTACGAGCGCAATATAAACAAAGTATCATATCATATCATATCATGTCCCTAAATGGGGGTGGGGGCTCCAGTCCACAAGGTGTCATGGTGCTTTAAATTGGTAGAGGGAACAGGCCTGCAAGGTGTTCTCCTGGGGTTCATGTACTCACCAGTTTGTCAAAGGGACCCATCAAAGACATCAGGACAAAAGTTCTAACAGTGTCTCTTGAGCCCCGACTACGCAGATGTTCCAGTTCCCGGGTTGAAGATAGAAAGCTCGTACACTCTACGGTTTTCATCAAAGTAGGGTTTGGGGGCTGGGAGAGAAGTGGTGGTGCTGGGTTGTTGGAGAAGTGGGTCATTGGGAAGTCGTCTAGGGAGAGTGAGCTCTCCAGACCAAGAGGAGTCTGGGGGCAAGATGAGGCAAGATGAGGCAATGGGGAGAGGTCAGGCAGTGTGCAGACTCCGGCTGCTTGACCGCAAGGTGGCCACACAAAACTGTGTTCCTTGGGACCACAGAGTCACACAAGAGGATCAGAGGCCCCTCACAGATGGACTATTGGCCAACAACCAATTCCAGCTTCAGCCCGACATGCAGCCTCGGCTGCACAGAACTCAGACATGTAGAAAGGAGGGCAATCTGAAAGAAGAGCTGAAGGATGTGTCTTCAGCAGGAGGCCAGAGACGGTAGAGAAGGTGAATAGAGGAGCTGTACCAGAAGAGTGAAGAAAGGATAAACAAAGCCAGAGAAGTGGAAGATGTTAGGTGAAAGAAAGGAGTAAGGAAAGAATCAAGAAAAAAGGGAACGGCTGTACAGGGACGTATTGAAATTGAGTGAAAGGGGGAGGAACAACAGAGAGGAGGAGAGGTAGCAGAGGAGAAAGTGTTATGGTATGGCATTATGGTCATTTTGACCACTAAGAGGGAGACTGTGATGAAGAGGTTGCTTTTGGTACTCTTGTTCAAAGGAGGATTGCCATAGCATTTTGGTTCTGGACTGCTCAAGTGGGCAGGACAAAGGCTGATATGCAAATGGATATTCCTCCGTTCTGAAAGGTACAGTGAACTAAAACATGTGGCTGCGGACTGTAAGTGGGTACATTCCACCAGAACAGGTTATCATGATGCCATGCTCTTTCTTGGAGAGGGGCGCCTTCATCTCTTTCTGCTGGTTGATGCTTATTGTGGCACTCCTCCTAGCTTCTTCACTGGGCTCTTGTCATCCTTTAAGGCGGACTGCCCAAAGCTGACGAGAGTGTTTGCAGGCAACAGCCTTGTCCTTTGTTCAGAGATTCTCTGGCACTTCCCACCTAGGAAGCTTGCTGGCAGAACCTAGCAGGGCACGCTGTGTGCTGGCTGGGTAACAGTTGCAGAGCTGCTGGATGGGTCCTCTGAGTCCAGTATCGCCATCTGTTCCATGGGAGATGTTTAGGGGAGGGATAGTGCTCCCTCTTGGAAATCATGACTTTCCTTCACTGGCGGAAACTGTAAGGCAGACTGTACCTTCAGCCATGGTCCAAATGAGTCCTTCTTTTACTCCTTTGAAGTTGAAGGATGATCTGCCAAAAGAGGGGCTCAACCCTCTTTTAAAGCCAAATGAGCCCCAGTGATTGGTGCAGGCTAAGCCTACCTTAATGAACGAATCCTGGATCCCTACCAACAACTTTCTGTTGTGCGTGAGGGCATAACCAGAGTGCTTTGCAAAAGGAAAGGTAAGGGGTGACAACATGTACGACTTAGTCCTGAAAGACCAAAGAAATATCGAGGCTTAGTACCGCCAAAAATGAAATACGCCAGTCAAAGGTTCGGAGGTACATGTACAATTTTAATAGACAGATAGCTGTCTGACTCTCAGCGCCTCACAGTGTCTACCAGCAGACACTGTGAGGGTGGAGAGTGCTGGACATTACAAAATCATGAGTTTATATACACTTGGCCACAATCCCGGGTACATCGTCCAGCCCATCTTCATGTTAACAATTCACTAGGGTTCACACCCAGTTCACATTGCTAATACAGAATCAATGTTTTCCTCAAACATTAGACATGTTTTTCTGCACACATAGCACAATGGTAACATTTGTTTTCAAGCTTAAAGTAAGTCCAGTTTCAAGGAAGAATCACAAAGATTTCTGCAAAGGTACACGGTTTTAGCTATTCACCATTCTGTTCACTGTTTGCACGAGGATGACGCTATTGGTACAGACAAGATCTAAATTACTGCTCAGTTCAACTCTAGTTTAGCTCCAAGGTTTCTTAGTTCAGGACAAACAATCCTCTCTCAGCAGCCACTACATGTTTGTCTGCATTGACATAGTGCAAAGTTCATTTTTCCCTGCTGCAGCTGACAATACAAAGTTTAACATGGGGCAAAAACAGGAGTTAAACAAAATGGCTGATGATTCTAAAATGGCACCGTAGTCAGCTTTTATTCAGGTTAATTCGAATGCGGTTTTCAGTGAATGCGGTTTTCAGTGCAATGTGAATGTGCTTATGCCAATGTTCATTATCAAGCGATATTATGCGAAATATGTTTTTACAGTCCCACCCATCTTCCTGTCTATTGTGGATCAAAGTGTCTCTCTGTTCAATTGAGCTCTCTGTGGCTTCTGATCAAAGCGCAGTTCTCCCTTGAAGTTTGCAGCGACAACAGACTTTCTGTCTCCATCAATCCACATACTTCTTCCCTCTGAAGGGGGTCTCCCTGCAGGGTTCGCCTTCTGTAAACAGTTGTCCCAGACGTGCCATTCATGCCCTTCATACAGAGGGGTGGGAGCTAGCTTCAAGTTGACACATTGCATATCAAAGAGGTGTGGTGTTTCCTGTCTGTTGTTTTCTATGAACAAGCCCCTTTGCAGGCCTGCTTCAATTAACTGTCATCAGTATGTTCTGCCACCAGACAGAACTACAATAGAACAGGGCAGATCCATGAAACCTTTGATATTTTAATTAGGCTGGCCATGGCTACATTTACATTTTACATACATTTTTTTTTAAAGCGCTCACACAGCCCGCAGGCATCGAGGCGCTGTTACAGGAATTGTTTGTTTTGTAGTTGCGTAATTGTTTTTTTCTTTCTCTTAGTTGCATATTTATAACGCGCTTAAACCCCCAGAGGTTTCTAAGCGCGGACCCGGGGATCGAACCTGTGTTTCTTCGTGTCGTCTTGTTTCCAAGGCGCGCACGTTGCCGCTGAGCTATCCTCCTGGGCTGGAGGAAGGTGTTGCCTCCCCCCTGCCTGAGATGCTTTGATGCACCCTTGGCTGTCACATTCCAGCTAAATGTGACAGGGAGGACGGCACCTCTAGGCTGTGTCCCCCTGGAGTACACTTGACTATGTGTTTGTTGTGTGGTGAGCATAGGAAAATGTGTGCGGATTAGCCCCTGAGGTTGATCTCCCATCATTCCATTTCGTACTAAATTTTAAAAAAGCCCAGGCAAGTGCACACTCCACGTGCGGATGGTCAAATTCCTCACAGAGACTGAATAACCAGCTAAAACAAAGAAGGATGAGAGAGTGGCAGAGTGACAAAGAGGTATAAAAGAGTTAGCATAGAGGAGAGGAGGAGGTAAAAGAAAGAAACAGTGAAAGAAAAGAAAAGGGGAGTAAGGAAAGAGAGAGAGAAGACACAAAAGAAAGGAGGACAAAAAAAGTGCAGACAAGTTCTGTTCGTACTGCCTGCAGCTACCTGGTTGCCTAAAAGTAGGTGGGTCTCAGATGGGATCAGTGGACTACCTCTGACAAGGGGTTGACTGCCGTAGGTTGTACATCTATCAAGAGGGCATGCATGCCAACATTATCCATTCCATTCGGGAGATGCTAGTCCAATACAGGTTTTAACTTTGGATGTTGGTACATGTAGTCGTGGATTTTCCCATTATAAACCCAGGCCTTCAAGTTCCAGAATGCAAAGTTAAAGGCAGGATTGGACTAGCATCTCCCGAATGAAATAGATAATGCTTGCATGGGCAAGAGGGGGAATGGCAGCATGCAGGTTGTTCTGATTGGTCAACACTGAGGATCAACACAGCAATAAGTAGAGTGGGCGTGTTCCAAAGCAGCGGAGAGTGCACGTGGCCCCTGTACACAACAGATTCCTGGTGTTTTCCAGAAGGACCTGCTAATATATATCAATGGCAATGGGAGCGTTGACAAATGACGTTTACCCAACGTCTTCAATATGGTCTGTGGCATCTTTACTTGAATTCTGTGTAAGCATTTTATGTCTCCAAGTTACTCTGCGTACGAACATTTTGTGGTTCAAATCAACCGGGTGAAGGCGTGGCCTGATGCAGACTGCCATTCCTGTCAAAATACTTCTTGCAATGACCACACTGGCCCATCAATTGAATGGTTTCACCTCTCCGGTTTTTGGGAACTCAAGAGCCCTTTCTGTTTTTGTTTGTGCCTTTTTTTCAGTTTAAATAGTTGGGCCTGAGAGCACAAGTTTCATTAAGTCAGATCTCAAAACGCTCAAGGTGAGTAATGGAGAAGTCCAGGATGCTGATGACGCATTTGGGTCTCGCACATGATAAACAGGGGGACTGGTCCTTCTGGCCATTACCATTAAGAACACGAAAACACAGATTGACAAGCCGTGGTCAAGCACTCACCAAGTTTCACATTGCGGGTGCTCCATTGTGAACAGGGCCGGCCCTAGGATTGGCGGGGACCTGGGCGGCAAAATAGGTTTGGTGCCCCCTTATTTGAATCGCAGAAAATGATGTCACACAATTAACTGTAGTCCAAAAAAAAGTGGGGCAGGTCTCATTAACATACGCAGAGGGACTGAAGTATCTAAAAATGAAATAAGCACATTTAATTTAATTCAACTGGCCTTACCTAATAGAAGAAAATTCACTATACAAATGAGCATTGTCTTTCAAAACCTGAATCATAAATAACCAAAAAATAACCAGAGGAGATTTTCCTATAACGCTGCTGTCAAAGTATAAAAGGTGCACCCCCTTTAAACCCAAAAATCTATATTGAAATAGTCCATTAAAAGCAAAATACCAATATAAAACGTGCTTTGAGGACACTTTCATGTGGTCTTGTGGGTAGCTGTGTGCCCAGAGGACTTGGGTTCAAATCCAGGTGGACGAACAATTAAGCAAACAAGTTTTTTGCATTCCGGCTTCAAAAACACCCAAAGAGAAAGGCATCCACACTGTGAAAAATGGGGGCACGCTGTCAACCCACGTGTACCCTCAACTTGTGCACTGAAAATCAGCAATGAATCAGGTCGAACAACCTTTTCAGTCTCTTCATTGATGAACCTGGTAAATAGTCACAGCCAGTTTGCCCTCTGACCCTTTCCCTTCCTCAGCCCAATGTTTGGCTTTCAACAGTACTCTTTTTTCATAAAGAGGACTTGAAAATTAGTACGTCCTCATTAAAGTACTCTGGAAACATAGGCATCCTTACAGAAATGTTAAACAGAAAGAGTAAAACTGGTCTGTTATTTCCCTAATCTTGAAGCCTACAATTGCCAGAATGCAATTCTGCAAAAGGATAACAAATGGCTTGTAGGCTTTCTTTCAAGACTAAAAGACTCATAACAAAAGATAATGTGCAAAGGTAACAGTGTACATGGTTTGACAACTTCATATGTTGCATTCCCGTATCCTATGGTATTAGTGACATTCTACAAAAACATAAACCTATTTGGCACACCAAAAAGCGTACTCATGAAATTTATCGAGAGATAGTTTACAACTTTTGCGTGAACATGTTTTAATTGTCTTCAAAGAAGACAGATTTGGGCAGCAAACGTTGTTTTGTGTGCTCTTTCAAAATAAAATACCCCTTTTGAACGCCTTGGCCAAAACAATGGTTCTTAAATCAACAATTACTTATAAAAAGATTCCACTTTAAACACTCTGCATGATAAATCCTAACTGTGAGGCCCCACCAGGTCTGATTGGCTGCTGGGGAGGTGGGCGGAGTATATGTCTCTAGAAGAGAGTCACAGGGGTGTGGGAGCTGAAAGTACGGCCTCACTAAAACGGGAGACCAGTGCCTGGAAGCAGACATGCAGCCCCTGTTTAAAGTAATTCATATTATTTCATATACTCTCAGAGGATGGCCAGCCCCCAGAGGGGCAGCAGAGGGACAGCCTGCATAGCGGACTGCCCCTCTAGCCACTACCCTCCCCAGGGTAACTAACGCCTTGTCTGTCCTGAGAAAGGCAGAAGGGGTGTTTCCTTGGGCTGGCCGAAGCCGGCTCATGGTCCAGGGAGCACTCAATTTTTCAGCCCCCAAATTAAGTGTACAACAGCAGTTGGAGGAAAGGACACAAAAATAAAAGGACGATATTCGTCTGCAGGGAGCAACAGGAGATCCAGGTAGATATGTAGTGTCGAGTTGAAGGGACCAGGTGCCTGAGATGCCGACCCTCACCACAAGGCTCAAGCTGACCTGTGACTCCTGCAGGGTTTCCACACTGCAGTAAGCTGTTGCCACTTTGTGGGCTGTGTAAATCATATTTTTTTACCAGGGCAGTCACCGCGCCGCTTGGGTTCTTAACAGGTCTTCTTGGGATAAGGCCGATGGCCGTAAGTCCCTTTGTGGGCCTCCGCAGGGCAAACACGCCGTCAGGATGGCAAATGGCGGTACCGCTCTTAGTAGGGACACCCACCCAGCCGCAACATGGTCGCGGGAGGGGGCGGAAGCACGTCACATGGTGGGGGTGATGGTGCGGGACCAGGAGCGGGGCTATATAAGGCCTCTGCCTCCTAGGTGCGCCCTCTTGGTCCTGCTCCCTCTCCCAGCTCAGAGGAAACCCTCCCCCCCGTCCCACTGCTGAGGCGTGGTTATTTTACAGTTTTGAAATACGCTGTTGTTTTCTCTTCCACCCCCAGCTTGTGAACCACTTAGCCCCTGACCTGGGCTTTCACACCTCGATACCATTCACCATGGAACAAACCCTGAGTTTCTCTGAAGCAGAAACATCAGACATCATCCAGGGTCCCAAACTCTTCAATCTAGGTGGGGCCCAACAATACATAGCCACTACAGCATCTGGTGACGACCTACTGAAACTTAAAAAGAAGTGCTTTCGGACCGAGGTTCACGGGCACTTCCTGAGGGAATACCTAAGGGCCAATATGGTCCCCCTCGGTCTGACCATCCATAATGAAACAGCACTATTCCTTGAAGATAAGGAATATTTGATCGGCTTTAGCAAGATATCTACTAAATGCTCTAGGGACCTTGTGGTGCTGACCATCGCCACAGCACAAAGAATTCATGCCAAAATCAAAAACGAACTTGCTACCGAAGAAGAGAAATTCCTCAATAATGAGGATCTACAGAACGCCAGAGACAAACTCAAGGAGATCAATACAGCCTTTGACCAATGTATGGCCTCCACACTTGAAAAAAAGCATAAGAAATTAGCTAAGGACATCCAGAACTTTAAAATTGAGAATGTTTATCCATATCTAGCCCCAGACTATAAGGACAAAAAAGATAGAGAAAGGGCGTCCAGCCAGAAAGGTCCCAACAGAGGAAGACAGAAACGGGTTACCTTCTCAAACACTTCAAGCTCAGGGTCCTCGGACGACCAGTCGCCTAACCAAGGGAGACAACAACATGGGGGGCAATTTCAATCACAACCTACCCAGGTCCCTTTTTTAGGAAGAGAGGGTCCCAGAGGACGATACTGGGGCCCTCCACTGCCGATGCCTATGCCAATGTACCCCTACAACTACCAGCAGTGGGGACAACCCATCCGGAGACGACGGAACCAGTGGAGATATTAGAAGATATTCCCATTTTCAATTTATCTGGTCTAGAACTCACAAAGGCGGAAACACCTCAGTTCTATCCAGAGGACTTTCATTTGTACCTTCCAGTACGACGAATTGGTACAACCTTTATCAAGAACTCTCCTCTTTCTTTAGAACAATATGACGAAAATCCTATTTTAAAGACAAGGAACCTACAGAACAAGTGGATGATTCAGGCTTGCTTGTATCCTCCAACTTCAGTCCAAGAGAAAATGAAGTCCCAGCCTCGATCATTACTTTTGAAAAATGTGTCAAGAAAGAAATGACCAAACTTCAAGGTTCCAGGGAGCGTAAAAGCCCAATCTATCTGCAGAGACCAAAGGCTTGGTTACCTCCCAGTATCCAGTACATCATGGAAATAACCACTAAAATGTACTTGTGAAGATTAACCTTAGCCCATTGTTTTCCAACCTACCACCTAAGTGTTCTGATTATTACATTATTGTTTGTCATCTAAATGCTTTGTTATTTCATGAGGGTTACATGATCTAAAATGTGATCTTTGTAAAGGATAACCCTGGCAGAATTTACTACTGAACAAGTGACTTGCATCCTTGTGTTTGTATGAGCACTTTTTTGTTAATCTATAAGGAATTTGAACCAATTGTTATGTTTGTCTTCTTTGTTTTTGCTGTTCTCTTGTCTCCATAAAAGGTCTGCCAATTATTAGGCAGGTGTTTTTTCAAAAAAACAAAAAAAAAATAAAAATACTATGGGAAATTATACCCAAGTTGACTGGGCATTCACTAAATAAATATGTTAGCAGTCACTGCATGTGTGTTTTCTTGTTCTCATTTTCATTAAGCATGAATATACAGTCCCATTGAGAGTTGGCCTGTTAAATGTTTAAACCTTTGCATTAAAAATAAATACAGAGGTATAGAAAATGTTGTTGTGGTAGGACGCCACAACTATGTTTCAATAGTTTGCAGCTCTCAAGTCCTCCCATATTTCCTGAGCAGTCCCTTTTGTTACTCGTTTTCTCTTCCAGAGTGGCCCAGCATTTGTTACATGGTGATCCCAAGAAAAAGCACTGACAGATCCCGAAAGGGATATACTGTAGGATACGGGAATGTTTCTTTGTGGGCTGTTCAGGGAACCTTGCAGGAGAAGTGCACGATATTCATGCTATAACAGCTGAATTTTTGTCCTATCATCATAGGTCCATTTGGAATATTGGGAGAAAGATCACCGGACATGATTGGCAAGCGGCGAGGGTAGCTCCAACAGCGCCAGTGGTCACAAGTCTGAGGATGAGGCAGGGCTATGGGAAATCTTTCAAGAGAGAATGAGCAGGAAGGGTAAAAGTTGGCCAAAGAAGATGCTGAAGGAGGAGCACAAGGTGCCTTCACATGAGCAGGTATTTCTGGCCAGATATGCCCACCCATCTTGATAGACACCCTGCCGCTGACCGAGATGCCCGTCGAAGAGCAACCAAAAGGAAAGAGGGCCGTGCTTCAACCTAGGGGTAAGGCAAGCTTACAGGAACAAGTGTTTTTGCAGGTTGTGGCGGATCACGCAAAAACCTCGGATGCAGGCCAGCTGGCGGAGCTGGCGGAGCTGGCAACAGTTCAAGAGTTAAGGCAAGGGGCAATAGATGGGGTATCAATGCTGCCAACAGGTAACCAGTTGGGCAATGTAGCAATAAGTGGGGCACTAGAGCTGCCAACAGGTTATGAGTTGGTTAATGGGCAAATGGGCAAATGGGTAAGGTATTGGAAGAAATGCTGAGGTTATTGCGTGGAGTGTTGCATCCACCTAGCAAAGGGGCCACCATTGAGTCTGCTAGGAGAATTTGGGAGGGCCACTCTGTGCCTGCCGCGATCATGGAGGCTCACAGGGCAATCAACCACCTTTACTGCAGTAAGGCTGTTGGGCACACCATAGGTTCACGTCGGCCCCACTGCAGCAACAGGGGTCCATAGGATTGGGTGATTTAGGTGTAGAGGGACAAGGGAATAAAGGGGTAGCAGCCATGACATTGGTCCCAGGGATACCACACCACAGCAGTCAGATGCGATTGCGGGTTTGCAAGGACCCACAGTAAATCTTGAGTGCGGACGTGACGTGGGTGGGATCCTGTTAGTGACCATCGCTCCCCTGTTGTCTGGTAGGTCCACCCTAGCCTGGCACATTCCAAGGCAGATGAAGGAGCGAATATGGGCGAGGGAGTACTTTGACATTTTTTCCTTGCTGCCATAGAGACGGTTGGGCCAGATATTACTGTTAGCAAGGAGGAAGGAAAGAAGAGGCAGAAAAGAAGTAGGGCGAAGAGAACATAACTAACTGGAACAAGGCATTCTCTTTGCTAGCCGCAGTAATGATGAAACATTTCCAGAGCAGGGGGCTATGTTATGGAAATACAGGGACACTATTGTCAATCAGCAAAAGATATATGGTTCCACTGGATGGATGGATTATGACCGTGATTTTAGATCCAAGATGGCGCTGGTGCCCAATATGACATGGGATAAGATAGACAAGGAGGGTTGGGTGTCCTACATGGGTGGTAAAGACAGGGCCAGTCAGGCAACTGGTGAGGTGGTGAGGGGCACACAGAAACCATAGTATGATAGGTATGAGAGCAACCAGAAAGCAAGCTTGCAGCCCTTTCACCAAGGCCCTTCTGCGCCAAATGGGAAAGAGCAGGTACACAAGAACAATGGTCAAGGTCACCGGGCGAGAGCCACAAATGGTGCAAGAGCTTTTGACTAAACCTGAAGTATGTTTAACAGGTTGTCGTGCAGTTTACCCAGGGGTGGAGGGCAACCCAGATGTGCTCGATAAACCCAAGTGGGAAAAAGGCCCCTCCCCATTTGACAGACTAGTGCTGCATGAATTTCCAAACGATTGGACTGTTTTCTGAAATAGACAGCAACCTACCTAAAGACAGGACCACAATGAAAAATGTGCAGCAGTTGCTTGGCAAGTTGAATTTTGCCTCCAGGGTTATCCCAGCGGGCAGGGTGTTTGCATGAAGGTTGGCAATAGCAACAGCAGGGGTTACTCGGAAATACAACCATATCCGGCATGGTTCCGCCATTTAAGAGGACCAGCGAATGTAGCGTACATTCCTGCTTGTGTCTAACAGGGGTGGAGGGCAACCCAGATGTGCTCGATAAACCCAAGTGGGAAATGGAGTTATGGAGGACCCTGTGGGAAACAAGTGGGAAGCTACAAATGTACTCGGATGCATCAGGAAATGAAGATTTTGGGGTCACCCTGGGGCAGGAATGGTGTGCACAGATATGGCGATCCAATGGCGCATGAAGGGTAGGACCAAGAATATCATGGCACTAGAGCTCTTCCCTTTTGTGGTGGCACTCATGTTATGGGCAAAGGAGTTGTGTAACAGAAAGGTTTGCTTTTGGTCAGACAATAAGGCAGTAGGACAGGCCATAAACTTACAACCCTGAGAAGCCTTCCCCAAAGCAGTGGTCCCGGGACTATTACTGCCTGGCATTTGCAAACCAGAGGCGGAGGTTCGCCATTTTAAAATGTATTAGTGACTGGTAGTTGCTAACCAGTGGCGGAAGACTGCTACAAAAAATATTGTTGCAAGCCCGGGAAATCAAAAGGGCTACCTCAGAAGGTGCTGTAGGACATTGCTTTGCTAAAGGAGGCCAGGACCTCCCCCAATTTGTTTGCCTCACTCCAATAAATGTGATCTTTTGTTTCCAAAAGATATACATCTTCACTGTGGTTATTTTGATTGGGAAAGTAATTATTGCATCTATGTCTGGGATATGGGGGGCCAAAGTGGGGGTTGACCCTGCTGAGAGGATGGCCAGCCCCCGGAAGAGGCGCTATAGAACAGTGGGCAACCCCTCTGGCCACCCCGGGTGTAACTAACACCTTGCCTCTCCTGAGGGAGCCGTAAGGGGCATTTCCTTAGGCCGTCTGAAACCCGCTCTGGGCCAAGTGGAGCGCTAATAGGTCCGGTGGCTGTGGGCCAACTTCCCTTTTTTTGCAGCCCCTGAAAAAAGTCACTCCTGCCCATCCCCTAGTCCATGCAGCCAGCAGCAGGTTTGATTTGGGTATAATAGGTTGGGCCTGAATGGGTACTGTAAGGGGCAGGTGCATCTTGATAGCTGGAAAGGGGTCAGGTGAGGAACTAATGTCTGTATTATGATGTGCTAACCATTGCTTCTGTTCATAGGTTGCGTCGTTTTTGTTGCTAACTTTTCTTTTTCTGTCACAGGTGGAGTTACGGGGCAGTCCTAGCCAGGGAGGAGTTTGGCGATGTGGTTCCGACCCAGAGCGCTACCCGATGGCTGCACTCGAGCCAGGTTTGGGGTTCAACGGGCACTGACTCCCTTACGGACAGTTGAGACTTCTTGTCAACCGAATGCAGTGGTCCCAGGTCTATTACTGCCTGGCAGTTGCTAACCAAAGGCGGAAGTCCGCTACTTTGCAAAGGGGAAGTCACAAGTGTCACTCGAGGACAATAAATATTGTTGCAAGCCCGTGAAATCAAAAGGTCTACCTTAAAAGGTGCTGTAGGAAATTGCTTTACGAAAGGAGCCTGGGACCTCCCCAATGTTTTTGCTTGACTCCAATAAATGTGATCTTTTGTTTCCAAAACATATACATCGTCTCTGTGGTTATGAAAGGGAAAGTCATTATTGCCTCTATGTCTGAGATATGGGGGGTCACATTAGGGGATGGCCCCACTATCCAGCTGCTGGCTGCGGGGCCCCCCAAGAACCTGGGGCCTGTGCGACCACGCACACTGCGTCGGGCTGATGCTGATTGTGAACCCCCTCTCCAGTCACCCCAGCTCGCCGTCTCCGTGGTTTGCACAAGCGGGGAATACTTTTGTGTTAAAATCCCACATCAAACATGTCCACCTTGAAGACGCATTCCCTTTTTAAATACAAAATTCATACAGTGGTTAGAGCGCACCACAGTCAGTCACGTAGGCTCTCCTCTCAGTATGTATTCTGTTTATTTTTTTTAGGAACGTGTAAAGTACACGTTCACCTCAAGGGTGTCTTGGCGTAAGCTCAATCAAGGATCCTGGCAGGGCCGCCATCTTCCGGTAACATGGACTAGCCAAGTTCTAAGTGTGTAAAGGAACCTTTGGTAATCACCGTGGAAACTTGAGTGTTATAGGAAGCGAATTCCAAATTGCAAGGGACAGGAAACACAAGACCTCATCCCCACTCCTTGCCCAGCAGGTCGTTTTCACCCGAGTTCACATCAGTAATCCCAAAACTAACAATGGAAAAAGAAAGGTTGGAACATGCAGACACATATTCATTGTCAAGTATCCCAATGGAAGGAGGTTGACGTATAGGCGGCCAAGTCCCTACTGTATCAGCCCTGGTGTAGGAAGGGGCAGGAAGGTGGGAGCAATGATATCCATCTGTAGCCAGCCCCTCCAGTAGCTGCCCTTCCGGGAACTGTAGTTATCACCCAGCTTGGCACACGTCTCGATGGAGCCACTGTCGCTAAAATGTCTGTTTAGAATGGCCATGTTCCAAGAAATCAGACTAACACACTCCATCCGCAGGGCTAGGATCAAATGGTGCCTGGGTGACCCGGATCGCACTTAAAGCACCCAAATAGGAGTGTCCCTGCTCACCGTTTTCACAAAAAATCAAATGTTCACACAATTAAACAAGAAGGTTTTTGTTGACAATTTGGAACTTTTGGATCGGGATTCTTTCATATTATGTGAACTAGCATGAACAAGCCTTCTCATCTTTTATTTTACAATATAATTGTGTTTGTTCTGTGGACTGTTGACATTTGGTATTCTTTTTTGGTGAATCACATTAAATGGGTAATTATGCAAGTTGGGGTAGCAAGTTAGCTAGCATGACGGTTAGTATTATTTCACATCCATGTAGGGCTATGGGTTTATTGATGTTTCATTTAGCCGTCTAAACAGTGCAGCATATCGAGTGATGTATTGCTCTGCTATAAACTTTGGACCCTGTGAGGAATTCAACCATCCCCACGGTGGGTTTGCGCTCGCCTGGGATTTTTAAACATTTTCTATTAAATGGAATGATGGTAGACTAACCTCAGCAAAATGTGTGGGGCTAATCCACACACATTCTCCTCTCCTCATAGCACAACAAACGCATAGACCCATGTACTCTGGGCGGACACAGCCTACAGGCACAGTATACCATGTCACATTTAGTTGGAATGTTACAGCCAGGAGTGCATGAAGTCCTCTCTAGTAAGGAGGGGAGGGGGGTGGGGCAAACTTCCCCCTGCCATGGCCAGCCTGCTTAACTAAAAAATACTCCATGGTCTGTTGTTGGGCCTTGTAGCTGGTGGCAGCGATTAACAAACCAATTAGAGTGTACTTCAAACAGGCTCACATGGGGCCTGGCTGCAGAAGATAACAAAGGTAACAGGCAACCCCAAAAACCATTTTATATCTAACTGTGGCAACCTGAAACCAGCTCCCTCCCTCAGTATCAATGACAGTGAGCTGACATGTCTGAGACAGCCTATTTACAGTAGGCCACCTCGCAGGGGGACCCCATTCATAATGAATGAATGTGGTTTGCAGGAGCCAGAGAGTCTGGTCTCGGCACAGCAGGGAGACCTGGGACTTTAATCAGGAACCACAGAGAGATCCATTAACCAGAGAGATTCTGATCCACAACAGACAGGAGGATGGGTGGGACTTAGTATCGCTAGTTTTCACCCCTTTACCTTCCTGTTGCAAAGCACTCTGGTTATGATGTCATGCATACAGGAGATTATTGGTGGGGACCCCATGACTGGTTCATAAAGAAGGCTTAGCATGCACCAATCACTGTTACCCATTTGGCTTAACAAGAGGGCAGTGAAACCCACCGCTGCAACCAGCAGCACTCCAGATAGCCAGGCAGCTGGGGGATTAGCCACACATTCTTTGACTCAGGAAGGTGGGATAGAAGTGCAGGCTGGCCAAAGCAGTGTGGCTTTCTATGTGCAATAAGGGCAGCAAGTCTGGAGTGCAGGTCCTTCACAAGGACATGCCAAAATAACCCTTACCACCACTAGACTTTCGGAAATCAACTCTACCACAAATGTTAGCAGTACACATGTACACAACTGACAGATTGAGAAAAAATGTTCATGTGACATTTGGGAAGGTGTATTTAGCAGTAAGCACAAATATGCACTCCTTCTAGGTAATTCTTCCAAACACAATTGTTCTGGTGAAAACTAATTTCAGATGCCAGAGTGATGACTAATGGTTTGCAGAGACGTTTTTATGGGAGGGCAAAAGGGGCACTTGCCCAGGGCCCCCACCCAGGAGTGGGCCCCCACAATGCTGCCTGATCTAAAGTAAGATTCCATTGTGCACCAGACTTAAATAGCACATGCCAGGAGATTTTATGGCATGCTGCTGAGGCGCTAAACCTATTGCCTGTCTGTTTGACAAGTACATTCTGGCTTGATCAAGTAATCATGTAATGCTTTCTGCATTCACTGTGGAATGCATAGTTCGTGTGTTCCATACGGCACAACTTCTGTAGCATTCTTTCCTTCCTGTGGGAATTATGTTGATCATTGCACTAGCCAAAGTTGAAATCCATATTGATAAATTGAGTGCCACAATGATTCAGAAGTTAGCTCAGTGTGTTAATCACTCATTGCAGAGATATGTGTTCATATAATAGATTAGAAGAGCACATTCCAGCAAGGCTGATTGAACCTTTCCTATGTCTGAAGTTTATAGACCTACCTGCATATGTACTTGATTTTACAGCATAAAAGGTGCTATTATCAGCAATGTTCCTGCACCAGATAGGGGTTGCTATAAAAACGAACATGGCATTCGTGTGGTGAAGGTGTAGAAATTGGTTTGTTCAGATGGGGCGTTCTAAAACCTTGGCAATCCCCTCCAAAGTTGAGAATAAACTATTAGTCCAAGAGGTGAATAAGTAACCAAATTCACGACTGTGGAACCAACGTGCTTGTATCCTGGCTTTGCCAGCAGATGATACAGTGATCCTGGTCAAATCATATAATATATCTTGCATTACTGTGCTGTCTTCTGTGAGGTTTGCCTTCTTGCATGCTGGTGGCATCGTTTTGCTCATTACTTGATCTTTCTTCTTACGAAGGCCATTCGATTGGAAGGGGTGGTAGACAGGAAAGAGCGGACCAGATGTTGCAGGCCTTAGGCAAGCATATTTTAAGGTCTGCTCGTTTGACACAAAAAACATTTTGCTTTTTGTATAAAAGTAAAAGGTTCTTCTGCACACTTATGAATGATAATTTCAGAAGCCATTGTTTTGGAAGTATTTAAAGCTTAAAAATACAATAGCTACAAAGACATACCAAGATTAAATCTGCTAAATCACATCAATTTGTTTGCTGGTACTTATATACTTCCCTTGATGATGGAGCCGAACACAGGGTGATTCCTTACCGGACATCCCTAGGAAAACAGAGAGTGGAATTATCCAGAGTATAACAAATGGAGGGAGCAGCAGACTAACTATCAAATTGTCAACACTTAAATAACAAGGAATGTAAACATATGAAAGGCCTGGTAGGAGCTCTCTCTCAAGGGGTTTTATGAACAACTAATCACCACAGCATAAGGCTAACTTAGCTAAAAAGTGTATTACTTTTGAGGAGAAAACTCAGGCGCATTAATGAAGCCTTTATATAGAACAGAGGTGGAAATGCATGTCGGCTCAGCGCTACTATTAAAGAAAACATTACTATATAAACCAAGAATTGACCTACTTAATTTGTATTTGGTTATTACATTTTGGGAAAAGTGCACAGTACTACTGGGTGGCAACATACCTTACTCACTGTGACTCAGGGGACAGGGGCTGAATCCCTGCCACCCTTATACTGCAGATATCCTACATTATACTATAGTGACTTTGACTACAACCTGAGTGCACACTGGTTCCTGGCAAACCCCAGACATTGTACAAATTGCTTATCAGTAATGTCTGTTCCTACACAGTCTTTGAAGAGCCATTAGTGGCTCTAAGAGGCACTTTATTGGGGTCAAACTAGTCCAAGAGGTCAATTTTGTTGGCAGGCTTATCTGACCCTCCCACAATTTTGATCAAACTCTTTGTATTTCTTTGCATTTTCACCACCTGAAAACCAGACCTGCTTATCCTTGTAGGCGCAGCCCAAAGGTCTTGAGGCCAAAGTTTCAGAGGTACATACCTTTCCGTTCAATCGGGAAAACAAGCTACAAACATAATTCTAACAGAATAGCATTTTAAATTGAAAATATGTGTTTAAAATGTAACATTGTGTACTGTATCTGGGCCTACTGTCCAGGAGTGAAATCTTTCTTTAATACAATAATTCAAAAGATTTGAGTCTCACTTTCAGTAGTATTCACACTTAGGCCACAGTTAAAATAGGAAACTAGTGTTCACTTGAACAACCAGTAGCCCTCTCTGTTTAAATTATGCCATTTTGAATGTTGAAAAGTCAGTGTTTTATTTGTGACAAATGCAAAGTGCTTGGCTTCACATTATATTTCTGGATCACAGTCTTGTTCTCATTGAAGTCAATGTAACATGCAGTTATCTGTCTCTGTAAGTGAAATTGTATCTTTTCAAATTTCGTGAAAAGATAATTTTCAGCACAACTGTCTTTTGTAATTTATTGGGCACATCCAGCAGTTTTCAGGCACATTTCCTTCACGTGAGTGCCTGTCCATTATGAGAAAGTTGAACTAGGCCCATTTCTGTTCCTTCACTAGGCCTTAGGTCGGAAATCAATTTTTGAATTAGCCTGAATGGCTAATGGCTTTCAACATCAGCCAGCTTTATTCTCAAAATAGGACCTTGCATGGTCTCTCAGTCTCTGTCACACCGGGGCTGAATTTACACCCCAAATAGTCCCCCCATTGGATCTTTAACTCGGAAAGAGCAAGGGATAGTAGGATTTGTGTTTTCATTTTGCTTTTCATTTATGGTTTTCTTCTTTGGAGTCTGTCTGCTCTTTTTCCCGTCCTGAGGGAGTGGGTGCTCTGGACGGCACTCTTCTCTCTTCGGATTTTGGGGTTTTGGTCCTGGAAGCCCTCCCTTTTTGGAACCTCCTACCCTCAGGCTGTGAAGGTAAGGAGTTATTGAGTCTGCAGAGAGGAGTAAACGAGAGGTTAAGTATATTATACAGTACTTATTTCCCCGTTAAATAGGCATACAATATGAAAACAAAACAACATACTTATATTGACCTTGAGTTTCAGTCCCATGAACACTTCTACAAACATTATATTTCTCTAATTTCTATTCATGCTTCCAAAGTATTAATTGTTTTACTCCCTGTATATATGTAATCTTCTCCAATCCGGGTTTCCATTCTTTCCTGTCATTCTTTGGGTGTTTTTTGCGCTCTACCCTCACTGTGCTCCTCAATCGGTCATAAAGCCTGTCTAGGGTGATAGCTCTTCAACTGATTTATATGGACCCATTTCTCTTCCGTATGTTCTCCTTTATGGATACAGATCTTATAGGCAACCAGGGAAATGTGTTGGCATGGTAATTAGTATATCCCACCCTCCCCAGGTGCTTTCAGATGAGGTGAACCCCAAATGAAGTGATGTACTGTACAAGGGGGATGAAAACCGCACCATCAAACACAATATAGAATTATTATAGTGGCAACAGTAGATGCGCAGCACTAGAAACCACATAGAATAAGACTCAATTTTGTAGTAGGCCAAAAAGCACAGGCTTGCATGACTGCGCTGCACCCGCCAAACTCCATGAACCCAGTTCACTAGGAATCCATGCAGCCAGTTCTCACGGAAGTTCACTTCCCCCTAGTCCCTTCACTGTTGCAAACATTTGGTATCTTTCAAAGGAATGCGCCTGCAAGAGCTTGAGACAACCCCAGGCACCACAGCATGTCCATCCATCTCTACTAAAATGCTAATAACCCCCACCCAGTGAGCCCAAAGCTGGGGCCAAACCAATGTCCCAACCCCCACACCTCTGTATTCCCTGATAAGCAAGCGACCCTTCTGTCGTAACGCAAATCACGTGTCCATAAAAGATCCATGCATGCACAACAGTATTTCTTTCAGCATTAAATACAGCCTTTGTAACACAAGGTACAGGGAGGAATATATTAAAGATCAAACCCAGGGTGGAGACCTTGAGTGCGGGAAGTGCAGTATCAATGAAGTCCTGAATGTGTGGGTCAGCCTGACTGTATTTTATCCTCCCTTATTCCTGGCACCATTTCCCGTGCCGCCCAGGTGCATGCCACAGTGATGGAATAGGGATCTTAGCGTGTTAGTTTAGATGTAACTTTGTAGTATACAAGTAGCCTGACCTTCACCCAAGACTGAGATGACCCCAGCTGATCCACATGGATCCTGATCGACGGCAACAGAACTAACCAATTGTAACCTGGCATCCCCTGGAGCAGGCCCATCTATACTGCCTAACCAATCAGTAACGCCAGTCCCTACTGTATATGATGATGCCACATGGCCTTTTAAGCTTCTGTTTCTGATTCCTTTGCTGATATTTGTATTCTGTACAATTAAACCTTTGGTATCCTTGCAACACTATCTCCTGGTCTATTTCCCTTGAGGGTTGCCTTTATTCTGAAGTGTTCACAAAAGGGGACTTGCCTTAATTTGGTGACCCTTGCAACGCGATTACATTGTCCCCGTACCCGTGGGGGTATCCAGGTGGGCTCTCTGTTAGGTCCATACGGTGACCAGTCCCAAAATACATACACTGAGTGGCCTTGCAGGTGCCGTCTTTGCAGAAATCTCGCCTGCTCGTTGGAGCGGGGTATGGCCCCAGGGAGAGGCCCAGGCTGTCATGGATTCTTGTTAACGGAGGCTTTTGGAAGAATGTGAACACGTGAGTATAGCCTGCAAGGGATAACAAAGTAGCAATGAGTGTGTAGAGCAGTGTGAAAAGGGTGAACACGCAGTGAATGAAGGTGAGAGTGTATTGTGGTTTGTAGAGTGTGGAGGTTTTTTATGAACATTTTATATTTACTTCTTTTAGGATATTAAGGATAGGGAAAAAGGAATACAGTAGCCCCCCCAAAGTAAGGGGGGATTGTGGCGCCACAATGCACTGTCTCGACCAGTGTGGGAGAAAAAATAGAATGAGAAATATAGGAGCTCCATATAATTAGAGAGCTCAGGAGAAGTAGTGGTTGTTATTGTAGCCTGTTATTTTTGTTTGATTTGTTGATGTATTTTTAATGTGTACGGAGGAGGTCCTGCAGGGGAATGTGCGACGTGTGTGAGCACATCAGGGGAGCATATGAGGAAGTTCTAGTGGGGAACACGGGCGGGGAAAAGTAAATTGATTATTTATTTTGGATGTTTTTGATAGTATTGACTGGTATTAAAGACACAATTAAGGTACATATGTTTTAACCATTTTGGATACATTTCTTTTTTGACGTTGATATAGTAGTATAAGCGTAACCCTGCCACCTGACTCCCTCCAGACACGACCATGGGGACAGGCACACCCCTCGACCATATATTTAAGGCCTGTACTGTGAGAACATCAAAAAGTATCACAATCAATGGGTGACAGACAAAAGGGGAAGGAATGCCCCACTTCTGGCCAATGCATGGGTCTTTCAACAGATGCACCCTGTTCCATATGTCCACGTACTCAACTGTTAGGCATAAGGGGAGATCATTGCAAAACTGTAGGGAAATATTGGACCTTTGGAGAATTTTTTTCGAAGAAACAGAGGTCCCAAAAGGGGATGAGGCAACATCTGACAGTAACAGAAAAATGAATAGAGGAGATTGGACAGAATGGGGAAACAAAAAAGGGAATATACCCATTAGCAATGTGCCCAGCAGAAGGGTATACAAACCCGACAAGTTTCGGCAGGCACTATGGTGGCCACACCAGGTACGGCCCCACCCCCACTGTACGTCTCACCCCCAGTGGTTTCGGCCCACACCGGGGTGAGAGCAAGAGACTAGATGTAACATTTGCCTCAAAACGCACAGAACTGGCAAGATGACGAACAGCATGTGGGGCAACGAGGGTGGCAGAGGTTCCAATGTTGCCTGCAAGGGCACCCCAACAACCACCAGATGACGTATGGCAGTCAGGTGACTTCCTCTTCAGAATAGCCAGTGCACCCATAAGAATAGTTCATGTGGAGCGGGACAGGGAAACAGGCAGCTTGGGATACAAGAATACGGGGTCCTGGAGAGGGAATAAGGAGTAGTGGAGCGACTTTGATGACACAGAAGAAGATGGAGAGAGCGAGGGGCCGAGCAGGCACCCCAGGGCACACCAAGACTAGAGAGTCTATGGGACAAAAGACTGAGGGAAAGGATTGGCAAAATACCATTGGTATAGAAAAAAAGGGAAATGCAATTAATGGCGGGAAAGGAAAGGCAAAACTGCAAAGGCCCCTAATACACAAGGGTGCAGGGTGACCACATTTTGTACCCTGGGCACAAATCGACAAAAACATCCTCCTCAAGGCACTTCTGCCATTTACAGCAGGGGCAGGAAAATGGATTTATGCATTTGAGAAAAACACAGCAGCGGTACCCTTAGCAATGGGAGACATTAAGAGGCTCTTGGTAGCCAGTAGTTAGTGATTATGGGCAGTTGTTTAAGTTGGTGGTGTGCTGCAGTGAGGATGGCTTGATGTACCGCCATCAACTTTGCCACCTGACTACTTCAGGGGCCTATTTTGTACCCAGGAGAGGGTTTTGAGGCATCATTCACCCAGGCATTCCCAATGCCCACCACTAGTTCCTTTGGTGAAGAGTTTCCACAATGATGTGGTCTCCCTGGATAAACGGGCGGTCATATTTCAATGCCGACACCGTTCCCAGGAGTGCCTTTTCACAATCGTAGATTTTTTCCTCCACAGAGGACAATGTTTTTCTCACATACAAGATTACTTTGTTGACCTTGTCATGCTTCGGATACAATTCTGCTGTCAGGCAGGTATGTGAAAACCCTGTCTCGAAGAAGAACTCCTTGTTCTTTATGTGGTAAGCTAAACAAGGAGCCTCGCAAAGGCTTCTTTTTAGTTGTTTTACTGCCTCAAATTGTTCCAGACCCCACTACTACTTGACCCCGGCCTTTAATACATGCACCAAAGGTCGAGTGTTCTCTGCGTAGTCTTCAATTAACTTTCTACTATATTTAGTGAGTCCCAGAAGGCTTCTTAATTCTCGCAGAGTAGTAGGGTCTTCAATTTAAATAAGGCTTATACCTTTTTTGCCTGGGGCCTGAGACCCTCAGGGGTGATCTCATCCCCTTAAAAGGTCACACAGGTCTTACAGCACTGTGCCTTCTGGAAGGACAGTTTTGGTCCAGCTTTCTGCAACTGGGTCAGAACATAGCCTATTTCTGCTATATGTTCCCCCCCAGTTGAGCTCTTGATCAGAACATCATCCACATAGGCCAGGTTTCCCCTTTCGCCCTAATTGGGCTTGGCCTTATGTAGGAAGTTGTTAAATTTGTTGCCAGAGTTTATGTATCGATGTATCGAAAGGGGTCTCAGATCCACATTTATTTCTGCCCCCGAAGGTAAAGGCAAGCTTCTACTACCCTACTCACAGGTACTGTCCAGTAACCGTTGGTCAGATCAATGATGGAGTACACCTTTGACCCTTGGATCTGTGCCAGACCTTGATCGATGTTGAGAAGTGGCCATCTTAACAAGTGGATGTGTTCTTTCAACTCCCTCAGATCGGCACATAGTCTCCATTGGCCATTAGGCTTGAGTATCCCCAGTACCGGGTTATTAAAGGTACTGTGGATTGGACAAATTATCTAACAGGAATCTTGGTTTTTAATCATCTCTGTGAGTGACTCCATGGACACGAGAGGTAACCGGTATTGTTTCACAAATACTGGAGCCATCTTGGGGTCCGTGGGTATGGTGGTTGAATGTATATCTGTGCGTCCACAGTCATATGAGTCCACTGAATAGATATCCTGAAAATTGAGAAAAAACCTGTTTTAGCTTCTGTTTTTGCTCCTTGGTCTCACAGGCATCAGCAAGATTGATCCATTCTTCAACCACCTGCTTAAAGCCTGGAATGACCTAGGGATTTGCAATTTCAGCAGTATCCTCCAGTCGGGTGGAGAGATCTCTTGTTATGGTGTTGACCTGGACGTGAGGTTCCAAGGTTGGGAGATAGTCACTGTTGGCCCAGAATACCACCTCATCCTTCGTGATGTCACAGTTCACCTCTTCCACACCATAAGGGCAGGAAGAGTACACTGAGAAATCCCTCCCCCCCTTGTCTAGTGAAAATCTTTTCAGGAGGCATACTGTTGTCGATACTGAAGCAGTCATTTGGGATTGGCCCAATGATCTCATTACCTAAATCAATAGAATAATATTGGGCATCAACCGCCATTCCAAAAAAGGTGTCTGCGCCCAATGTGATACTTCAAGGGTCACTGTTATACACCAATATTTGAATAGTGTCGTGTTGTCGGTCGACTTGGAGTGTTGGATGTAAATACAAACCTTGTTGTTGGAGATGATAATTCAAATTTATATATGAATTCTGATTTTTGAGGTTCTGTCCTTGCTTAATTTTTAGGGGAATTGTAAATTGTAGCACCTGTCCTGGGATGGTAACCTCTTCTCTCACTTGAACTTCAACTTGATAAGGCAGCAATTGAGCTGACCAAAATGCTTTTTCAGTATTGTCAATGCCCATGCAGCTACCCCCGAGTCGGGACCAGGCATTATTATTAGTTGGGTCTAAATTAATTGCAAATCGATTGAGAATGTCACTGCCTAAATAAAAGGCATAATGGACATCTCTCGCGACCCAACAATTATCTTCTTTGCTTTTGTCGCCAATGACATTTTTTAGCATACACTTGCTAGGCAGGAGGTGTTTGGAATTTGTGGTTTCCAGGCCTACTTCCCATTTATCAATCAATTTAAATGTGGGAATGGTCTGATCTTTTGGGAGTTTCCTGAATAATGCTTCGCTGATGAAGCTTCTTCTGTTATTCAGCCATACTCTGGGATTTGAGTTTTCTTATGATTTTAGATTGGTATAACATTTCAGAGTATTTTCCTCCAGTGTGGAGTGCTGCTTAAAACTGGGAGGGAGGTTGATTTTCAAGAATGAAGAAGGGTTCCCATCAACAGTTTGTGCTCCTACAGAGATGACAGTGATGCCTGGGTCTTGATTCATCCTGAAATGGAATTCTATTTTGTCAGACCGTTGTTCAATCACATGGCATGTGCCATTCAAACTCACATAATTTGCGCTTTGTTTTAGATTGATCGGGTGGTTAGTCTGGGTCCAGTGGGCCTTGTTCACACAGTCAGTCAGGGGTGATAACCTCCAAATGAGGTAATTCTCCAATAGACAAGGTGTGGTTTCTGGAGTCATGACTATCGCCCAGTTTTCACCCTATGTCGCCCAATTTATATTTCCAGATCTCAGTCCCTTCAACAGAAATATTATTCACATCGAAGTTTTGGAGTTGTCTGGAAAGAGGTGTAGGGGGAATTTGATGATTCTCCCACCATCCTGAATTCAGCTGGTCGAAAGCCTTTTTGAACAGGAGGCTTGATATCCAGCATCCACCAGCGCTGACAATGCACACTGACCCTGTACCTTGACAGAAGCATAAAATCTTCTTTCTCTCTCCTCAAGGGGGCAAAGAAAATGTGCATGATGTGCTAGCATGGTGGTTAACATTTATATATTGCACTCCAACACTGTGATCTTGGACAGTTTTCTGTGTTGGAGTCCGGGAATCTGTAAAAAAAGATTTGGCATCCAGACAAACATGGAGTTTGGCTCTTTCTCCCCTGATTCTACGCTGCCCCCTTTTCCTGGAAATAGTTCCCAGAACCTGTTTGGAGTGTGGATACCTCTATGATTTCAGGGTCATCTGGGTGACATTGTTGGGGTTTAAGAACTTCTTTCTCTGGGTCGGTAGTCATACGTACCCAGTCCAAATAAGGGTCTTTTGGGACACATTTATCCTTGGGAGGAATACTTCCCTCCCTGAAAGCAAAGATTTTAAACCCCGGTTCCTGGGGCCCTTTAAGATGAGATAGCAATACTCAGAGATGGATGGGGATGCAGAAATTACTCATACATCAATAATCAAACCGACTCAGGAAGTTGGCAAAACTTAAGATTGTTTTATTAGCAATTATCTAAAACAGGGAGTACAAACGGACATCAACGGATGTTGCAAAAGCAATCTCCACGTGTTACATGAAAAAACACTCTTTTATAGTAAAAATTAATCATCATTGATGTCACACTACGTGGCAAACGACAAAAACGTACTTGGGGATGTAATAGGCTTAAAGGGAATGTCTAGGTATATGTTTCATACTTACGGGGGTTGTGATTGGGTCTCTACTACAAGGTAGACAACTAAGCCCTCCTCTAATGCAAGTCATCTTCATCATAAAAAAATACACAATCCTTTTGTTATACATACTATATGGCTCTTTGGTACATGGCCCTCTACAATTGGTTGGCACGCTTGTACACTTCTGGAATATTCCACTTGCTAACAGCATGCAAGCTGGTTACCCCAGGTGCTGGGAGGGTCGGTTTGGTCATGCCTCCCCACCCAATTAGCCCAACATCTATCATCACTCCTGCGGTCTGCCATTCAATTAGGCTTTGAACTTGGCCTTGCAGAAGCTCTCTATGCCTGAGAATAGAAGGGAGTGTGGCATGGTCTTATCTTCTGGTTTTGTTGTAGCTCGGCCCAGTCTATTTCGATCTGACCATGTGACCAGAGACCACATTTTTTGAGCTTTTCATTGCATATAATACTATTAAATGATGAACTCCTGATGTCTTCAGTGTTTTTTCATTCCACCTCAAACAGAAGTTTGTTTCTTTCTTGCGTTCATGTAACGTCTTAACAGACAACCGGGCTCACAGTGGCCTTGACTCTTGGTGTTGCGCCAGCCAGCCTTTCTTGAATTCTCCTTCGACATCAGCTATTTTCCAACTGCGCCACACTCAAGCCCTTTGCATTCACAGGGTTCAAGTTTGCTAAAGTGCATTGTAGAACACCCAGATTCTATATATTCCTATGTATATACATTGGCGCATCACCGCAATCTATTCACTATGTAGCCAGCCTCAGGATGCCTTTGTCTACTTGCATTACAGCATGTATACAAGTGTAAAATGACTGCATTTTCTTCAGTGTTTCTCCGCATGAACATCTTCATTTCAATCCCGAAATGTTGCTCAACTTCGACACCTCCTCTTCAGATCTTATAGAATGTTGATGTTCCTTCTTCATTCGTGTCTTTTCTGGGTGCGTCAGTTCTACTTTTCATGACGTCACCAGACCTCTTTCTCATCCATTTTCATCCTTCCTCTGTCCAGAAGACCATCATTTCTTTGTGAATGCTTACAAGGTTTTTCTCAGTGGATACCTTGTCTCAAGAATTATTTGCGGTATCGGCACCCTCACTGGTACTGCACATGTCACAATTTCCGGTTCCCAACATATAGGCAACATGGGGCGGAGCTTTTAGTAGGGGCATTTGGCTTCTCCTCTACACTCTGCCCTCTGGGCGATTTATCAACCACTCTCTCATCAATCTTCATATCTAGACAGCCTCGTCTGAGGAAGTGCTTTTTTGGAATCCATATCTTTATTACTTCTTCTAGGCATCCTGGTGATTTCACATGCTCATCAACACTCCAGGTGATAAGACTGCAGTGTCCAGTCGGGTTGCAGTAGATCCATCTTCACACATACTTCTTGTGGTTCCTCTGATGAAGATACTTTGTTCCCTCAGGTGCATGAATACTGGCTTTTACGTAGTCTCTGATTTTTTCATCTGTCAGCTCTTTTGCTACAAAACCTGATTCGACATCAATCACAATCTTCATTTCTACTGCTTTCTTCTTGCATTGTGTGATTATTATCCTGATCACACAGAATCCAAACATAATCATCACTAACAGGGCTCCCAGGGACTTGAAAATGTTCACCATCCATTGTGGGACCCATGAGAAAATGGATGCAAACCAGCTGTCATCTGCAATTTCTTCCACTTCGTCTTCTTTCTTGACCTGGAAGTTTGTCAGCATCGTTATGGCCTCTGTCATGGATCCATTCTTGTCGTCATGTGAAGGTATGAATGTGCAACATGATTCTCTGATTTTGCCACAAACACCTCTATCCATGGCTGTAATCATATCTAAGACATATCTGTTCTGAAGAGTCATCAGGCGTATGGCTCTTACCTCTTCCTTAATAGCATTAAATCACTTTATGGTGGTGTTGATTGTCTGCAGATGCTCCCATCTAGTAATTTGCAACCACTTGGCATTTGCCATCCTCTGGATTCCAGGCATAAAGATAATAGTAAAACGTGAAGCAGTCTTGCTGAACAATCTGTGTTCATATGGAATAGCATCAAAGGCCTCTATTGATTTGGCTGAGAAATAGTTTCCTCTCTTCATTCGATTAAGGAGTTCAGAAGATATCTTCTTCCTGAGGTGAGCATCTGCTTTTGGAAACTCACCAATGTTCAGATCAATCTTCGGGATCACCAATGCTGGAACGTGAACAATCACTATGGAATATAGTCCTCCCCAATCTCTGGACAGCTTCATGTATGCTCTGGATCCACAGACCCAGTAGTGATCCATTATCACCAATGTCCCATCATTCATTTCTGGCACATCAAAGATTCGACTGCACTTCTGACTCTCTCTAACTTTTCTCATGCCATTGTTTCTGAAGCATAGTTCTGCACTAGCCAAAGGTACTATCTGCAATGGGCCTCCTTTGTCTTCGACCCACATCAGAAGCTTTGCAATCCTCGGCCAGAGAGGTTTGCATACTTTTTCCACACGTTCAATAACTGGCTTGTGATGGCCAGTTACTGCCACAGCTCTGTATACGACTATACCTTCTTCCCAGCCATCTGGAGAAAGTACTGTTCCCCAGATTTGCATAGGGCCTCTTTCCTTGCAGATTCAAACTTCTTCATCAGTCGTCCCTTGGCAGTTGAGCTTCCTGTTTTTCCTGTTTATTTCCTATCTGATTCCCGCTCCCTTCATACCAGACTGTTCATACCTTATCACTGTCATGGTCATGAAGTCAGTGGCACAGGCATGCAGGGGTCGCATGCACAGGAGACCTGGGTGGACACTGTCCTGGCGCCTTTGGCGCCAGGCTCATGAACAAAAGTAAACAAGAACATCCATTTAACACCAAAAAGCTTTTATTATGGACATAGCACTTCAGATGCATTAACCTTGAACATTCCATCCATTAAGCAGGATGCATTAAACTTGAACATTCCATCCATTAAGTAGCCCCAAGTGTATTATTGGGTGTGGCTGCTAATGGATTGCCTTCGCACGTGCTCACTCTCTAGGAGCGGCAGAGTGTGGCTGGTAAGCCGGCACTTATAGGCGTGCCCACGATCTCAGCTATATAAGCTGCCCCGATTCTCAAGACAGACGTTTCGCGTTATTCTGCACTTGCAAGCAGCGTAACGCTCAGCGTCGCCTGGGGTCAGACTTACCTTTAAAGATCCTGCTTCCTGCCAGCATACTTACCAACTGGGGGAAGCTGTTCTTACCTGTACATCTCTTTGGCAAACCAAGTATTCATCTTTACACTTTCCGGAATACCGAAGTCTTCATCTTGGCACTGCAGCATGACACGCTCCATCGTCGACAGCAGTGCCTGCAAGGAAAAACAGAAGACAAGGTTAGACATCAAAAAAACAGTCAGTTTAAGGTTGCGCTTCGCCATACTTTGTGCTTTTCCTTAAACCATCACTTACCTGCTGTCGAACATTGTGGTAACATCCATCTTCCATCCGGCCGTGTCTCGCGTCTCACAGCTGCATTGAGGCCGCATTTCCATCTAAGGGAAGAAAACAGAAGAGAGACATTATTGCGGGCATACATAGGAGCAACATATAAAGACATTAAACAGAACACACAGCATCACAAGAGCTCAAGAAGACTTACCAATCATAAGGAGAAGCACATTCGCAGCTGGACTGGACTAATCCTTATCAGGGATCAGTGAAGGAACTAGATCCCATTCAACGCGTTCCTGCCAGAAGTAGCAGGATGGAGAGCTTATCTTCCATAATTCACAGGTGATCTTTATGGGCTGACGTATGCTCACAGAAACCTTACTTTGGGGTGAAGGGTTCGAGAGGTACAACAATCACAGATTGGTGCAACCCACACACTGTTATCTCCACACAGGAGCAGTATCAACATGTACCACTGCTCACAGCTTTTCAACTGAGGGAGAGGCCTGAAGGGGGTGATTCAAGTTCAGGGGTGCTGCAACTGTGCCCCAACGCCTTTGCAGAGACCAGGTGAGCGTAACAATCAAATGCTTTTTGGTGTGTGCTCTTTCTCTTGTCTTCAAATCTTGGACATAATCATCTTAATCTGGGGTTGATCATTCTGTCACCCAGACCAAGGATGCCGCTCAACCCTGGAACTGACCTCTTGTATGAGAGAGTGCAAGGTGAGTCATCTATCTCAATAGCTATGAATATTTTAGACTTACCCATAGTATAAGCCAGGAGTGCACATGCATAGCAATCCTCCTTGGACGTTTCTTTTCCCACGTCTTTCATGTGCTGATACCACATGTTATTCCCCAAATGTGCTGCAGTGTCTAAATAATCATTAAATTCATAATCATTCTCCCTTGCACTTCTCTTGGGTCTCTTCTTGGCAAATGATTTCGTAAATAATGATCATGCAGTAAATCAAAAACAGACCTCCCCCCAAAAGAAAGTCTAGGGTCACTTCTCACAGACATAGGTTCCTCCACATGTGCTACTGGAGTAGGGGCAATCACATAAGACCATGGCATTCTTACAGTGTCTAGTTCTGCAAAGGTAGCTGGAATGGGAAGGATGAACGGGACTCCTTCCCTTGTGGGACCATTAAAGTAAACAGTGTGGATCAACAGAAACAGAAATATGATAATGGATGCTGAACAGGCATATATTATGCACCAATAATACATTTGGCTCCACCATCGGTGTCTATCCACATTTCGTTGACTCTGCTCACTTTCTAGACCTGCAATATGTTCAATAGTCCACATGTTTGCCTGTAATTACTTTTAAGGAAGGAAAAACTCTTAACTCAGGCAAACTTATCAGGTGTTCAGGAAGCTGCTTGATTTGCTCAATAATCTCCACAAGTAACCGGCTGATTGCAGGACGATTTATAGGATCTCGCATAAACACAAAAGTGTTGGTGTTGCGCCAAACAAGATAAGGATGAACTTGAAGCAAATATTAAAAGATCATGACAAGTAGTTTGTGGGCATCATCGTTAGACAGGACCATTTGTGCATTTGAAGAGATGCTCTGATAATTGTCTGATTTGTTCTGTAATTGCTGTCAATAAACGTCTAGGATCTTAGAGAAAAGTATGCACATCCGTGCTGCGCTCAACAAGAGCAGGGTAAGCTTGGAGTATAAATATGAAGACAGTATGAAGTAGTCTGTTTAAATCAACATCTGTCAGCACCATGTGCACTTCCAAAGAGAAACTCAGTGAGAAACGAGTCAGGGAAATGCTCCCCCTTCCAGTCGTCGAACAGAAAGTCAAAATCGGGAATTTCTCATTTATTCCAGGACTCCAAAGTCCAATGTCAACAAACTCATGTGGCTCAAGAACAGTAGCTTTCTCACTTCCTGCTAGAATATCTATAGGGAGTGTTTTAGGGGAGCCACAGTCCAAATGTGCACTTCCGTCTATCTACTGGATAGTCTTTGCGTAATTCTTACTCGTCATCGTTCGAGTCTGCATATGCTGAACCTCTTCTTCCTGACTTGCTTCTGAATGGGGTGGGGGTGTGACGGTCTCTCCAGCGTAGATTTGCACATCTCCAAAGTGTATCCAAGCTTGTCTCCCTTGGACTTTAACTGCTGAGGGGGTAACGTCTTCCACATCAAAAGGGCCACTAAATCTGGGTATGTGCCACTTTGTGTGAAATTTCTTATTAGAACTGCGTCTCCAGCAAATACTTTAGGAACACATAGTTTTTTAGGTCCGATTGCTGCATTGTCTTCATCTGACAGAGATACTAGCAGTCATACATTTAAGTACTTGTGTAACTAATTTCCTAACAAATCTGCTGTTGTCTTGGCATCCCTCCTAGCCCTCGATGGAGGAGTCAGAGGTGTTATTCACCTTCCGGTAACTAGTTTGTGGGGTGTGAAGTGGTGGTCAGAGCTGGACTGATTTCTCAATGCATATAATGCAAGGGATAGGCAATGAAGCCATCCCTTCTTCATTGTCAATTTCAATTTAGCTATGCTCTCATTGAAAAGACCGTTGAGTCTCTCACATATACCGTTCACTTGCGGGTGATAAGCAGAAGAAAACATATGTTTACTACTAAGCAATAAGCTAATCTGTTTGAATACCTCATTCACTAAACAGGCGCCATTGTCTGATCTCAGCACCCCACATACTCCCCATCTAGGAAATAATTCTCGGACTAAAAAATTCACAGCGCAAGTGGCATCAGGATATGCATGGACCAGCTTGAATACATCCCGAGAATGGGCACACTACCACTATCATATACTTGTATCTTTTACAAAGCTGCAGCATATCAACATAATCAATATGTAAATGCTAAAAAGGACCATTTGGTCGAGGAATTACTCCTCTGACTGTTCGAAGCGTGTGCCCAGCAGTAAACTTTTGACATACGTTGCAATTTACTACATAAAAAGCAATGTGTTCTAACAGGTTCGGTACAAACCAGTTCTCCGTAAATGGTTACTGCAAGGCTCTCCCTAGTGACCTGCGCAGGGTAGTGTAGCTGTTCTAACGCCACCCGTAATAAGGCCATAGGCATCACCGGTTTACCAGTGCTGTCCTGTCGCCACAGTGCTTCGGACAGGGATAAAGAACAACCCCCCCCGCGTCCACATTTCTTTTTCTTCCTGTGGAGCTCCACCTTGAATTTCCATCAACTATGTTTGTGATAAATGACTAAACCCTTCTTTCACAACCATTATTATAACCATTTTCTCTTTTACATCAGGAGCATCAAAACTAAAAATATCAAATGAATATGGAACCCTTTTGGCCTCTTCCTCAGTGACTTAGTTTCCACGTAAGATAAAGTCAGTTCTCTAAGTGTGTGCTGCACACTTAACTATGGCAATGGCTACTGGGAGTTGTAGTGCCTTAAGAAGTCTGTCCAATAATGCGGCGTGTTGCACTGGAGTGCCGTCTGCATAGAGGTAGCCCCTTCTTTTCCAAACATGCTAACCCTGCATTAACTGTTGACGTCACGTAGGCGGAGTCACTGTACACCATCACTTCCTGCTCTGCGTGTTTCTCGAGTGTGACAATAAGGACCACCAATTCTGCAGCCTGTGCTGGAAAATTAAACTGTATTCTCGCACTTGCTACCACCTCAAATTCCCCATTAGCTCTGTGCCTTACCACGCCTGAACCTGAATGCCTTTCTCCATCAGTTTGATCGATCTTTGAAGAACCATCAATAAAGAGAACCTCCCCTACAGCTAGAGCATTTTCTTTTACCTTTGGGATCTCATCGTAGAACTCCTCATAATTAGAGCAATCATGCACTTGCTCATCCGCTGCCAGTGATTAAGCTACAAACATGGCAGGATTCACCATTTTACATCTGACCATCTGGATCGCAGGATTCGATATAACCACCTCACAAGCAGAAACTCTTTGAGACGTCAGTGTACCCTTAGGTTTCACCAAAACGGCAAACAAGGCATGCTCAACAAATAAAGTCATGAAACACCCCATCACTATGCTTGCAGACTTCTCAATGGCAAACACGGCTACTGCCAGTGATTGTTCGCAAGGGAAGTGACCCCTCATTACTGGGTCTAAAATCCCACAGTAATATGCTAGGGGTTTGTACCCCAATGTGGTTCTCTGTGTGAGTACTGCTGTCATAACTGTTCCATTTCAGTGCAAAATTAAAAAGAACTCTTCAGAATAATTGGGAATTCCTAAAACTGGAGCTGTGTAAATTGCTTTTTTCAGTTCATCAAACCCTTCCTCCATCTCCTCGGTCCATTCTATCTTTTCCTTATTCACTTATGCTTTTTTCAGGGTTTGCAAAAGGGGCCTTGTGTATGAATTATAAACAAATACCCATGCTCTGACATAATTACACAGTCCCAGAATCTGCTGCATTTGCTTTATCATGTGCGGTCTTGACGTTTTCATGATTGCTTGAGATCTTTCAGGCGTAACTTTCTTTCCTTCATGCAAAATTAACTGTCCTATGTATAACACCTCTTCCAGGCAGTACTGCATTTTCTCCTTATCCACTTCATATACTCTCTCTGCTAAAATAATCATTAGCTGAATCGAGTCTCGGCTGCACTCTTCCTCCGTTGTGCTACAGACTAAAATATCATCTACGTATTGCAGCACAACACTTGGCAAATCAATATTGCTTAGGTCCATCTGCAGGACTATATTAAAGATCGATGGAGACTCACAAGATCCCTGGGGCTTTTCAGCTTAGTTGGGTGGAACGTAAATGACGTAAGATCTTGGGAATCTTTATGCAACGGGATTGAGAAAATGCATTTTTCAAGTCAATCGCGTAAAATATTGTGCTTCTGGGGAAATACTACATCAAATTGTCACAGGATTCGGAACTAAAGGAAACTCTGCTTCTACAATCTGGTTAATCAGCCTCATATCCTGAATTAAATGCCATGACCCACCCTTTGATTTTTTGATAGGATATACTGCAGTATTACATGGTTATTCTGACGTCACCAAGATGCCTTGATCCATCATGGGTGATATAGTCTTAAAAATACCCTTGTCTGCCTCTTGAGACATGGGATACTGCCTTGCTAGAGGTAAAATTGCGCCTGGTTTAAACTTAATCTTAGCTTTTCCCACCCCCTTCAACAGGCCTGCGTCATAGGGGCCTGTAGTCGATAAAGAGGCTGGAACTTTTCCATGTCCTCATCAAAAAATGCTGGACGCTGCCTCACTATCACCATTCACTGTGGGATCACCCTCCTTTCTATCATGATCCAATACGCAATGCTCATTTCAAATATCACTTCATCATCTGACGGGTCATCTTTAAACATATCCTCGTCAGTGACGTCAGTCAACCTGTATCCTTCCCCAATAGCAAACAATGTTCTGCATGCTCTGCCCTAATCGAACTATGGCTGCCTGGAATTCTAGGGGAAAAACCTGTCCCCCCTCTTCGTCCATAGGTATCTGTGGCCTGAACAGAAATTCATCAGGTTTTCTCATAATCTTGCTCACTAAGCCAGGTAGCCATGTTAACAAAATGGATACCCCATAGTGAAAAATTTCAGACTCTAGCGGTGTTCCTCGCAGAGCTATTTGTCCTGTAAATGCCATGGTAAATTTGCCCACATTTAAATAATGTATTCCTGGTGTAGAACACACCATGCCCTCATCAGTGAAGGAAATCATCATATTTAGCTTTGTCATTAAATCTCGGCCCAGAATCTTAACTGGTGTCTGTCTTGAATACAACAATGGGACAGACATGTCACACACTCCTATAGAGACTGGTCATTTCTCAGTAAAAGGAACTCTACTTGTAGCTCCAGAGAACCGTTGAACATTCATGGCATGTCCTGACAATGAAAATGTTCCCTCTTGTATACATGAGCAGTTGCCCCAGTGTCTACTAAAAAAGAAAAGGATTTGCCTCCTATGGTAACATCAACTCTTGGTTCCTCTTGAGGATTTGGCATCACCGATAGTACTGACCACATCAAGTAACCCTGTGAGCTGTCCTACTTTGGATACATGCTTATTCCGTACCTGTAAAAGGGATCCCTCTTGCGATAGTGACCCCCCCCCACGCTAGGAGTCAGTACCTGTCCTGTATTTGCACTCTGCTGTATATGCATGGGTGTGTGCTGTGACTGTCATTGTGGCAGATTCAATGGTGCTTGCTGTGGTTGCAAAGTGAGTTGTGCTTGCGGCACTTGTGCTTGATACACTGTCTGATCTTGGGCGAACCCATCCCTACTTTGTGGGCTATATGCTGGAGAAAAAGCTGTCCCCCCTCCTGAGAATTGCCCATTCTGTACATTCCCTTGTCTCCCACATGTTCGCGCAATGTGCCCTGTCATTCCACATGTCCAACATACAGGAGGCAGTCTTCTAATCTGCCCTCCCTGCATGCCTTGAATATCATTCAGCACATTCTGCAAATTCACTCTCCCTCTCTATCCTCCTCTCTGGCCAACTCACTCTGCTGGCCACAAACTTGATGTCTTGGTCTCCTCTGGCCTCCCTCTCTCTACTCCCCTCACCACTCTTCTCTCCTGGAGTGATCACTGCCTCCTCTCATCTTTCCTTCTCCTCCCCTCAAGCCAAGCCTACCCCAAGATTGCCACCCACCTTCTCGGACATCTGGCCCATGAAGCCTGTGTCAGTCGAGGCTTTTGCTGCCATCTTCTGCCTCCCTCTTCCATCTCAGGCTGACTCACACCCTGCCACAACCATGTCTCTGCTCTACTCCTCTATTTCTGCTACTCTCGATGCCCTTGCCCCTGTCATGAGGATCCGCTTGAAGTCCAAAGCCAAGTGCAACTCTTGGTATGCCTCTGACATAGCTACACTTAAATATAAGTGTAGGTCGGCCGAGACGAAATGGATGGCTTCTTGCTCATCCTCTGACAAACTGGTCTGCCGCCTGCTCCAAAGACAATACCGACTCTCTGTCCGCAACAATAAGAGGGTCCATATACAAGCCTACATCTCTGCAGCATCTAACAACTCAGCCAAACTCTTTAAAATCTGTAAGCAGCTGGCCAACCCTGCAGCAGTCTGCACCCCTCCTCTCGCCTCCCAGGCTCTTCGCAACACACTTGCCTCTCACTTTATCTCTAAAACCCAGGACATCTTGTCCACCCTCTCCTCTGCTCCCACTCCTCTCCCCGCTCCTTCTCTGTTGGATGACCCTCCTTTAGCTACCCTCCCTCCCTCCCTCTTTCTCCTCCTTTTCACTTTTCTCCCCTGATGAGGTTTCTAGACAAGTCTGATAGTCTGATCCATGAGAGCCTCATCAAAACAGGTCCATCCCTGTTCCTCTAAAGCCACCAAGGACCACATTGATACCCTTGCACCGGCCCTTGCCGATTTCTGCAAACTCTCCTTTGCCTCTGGACCCCCCCCCTCTCTGAAGCACTCCCTTGTGCATCCTATCCTCAAGAAACCCACAGCTGATCCTTCTTGTCCGGCTAACTATCACCCAATTCCCATTACTCCCTTATTGGGTAAGCTCCTGGAAAAGCTGGCCATCTCTCAGCTTAACCTTCATTCCGGTTCTGTTGGCTTTCTCCAAGACCTCCAATCTGGCTTCAGAGCTTCCAGAAGCATGGAAACTTCTCTCCTGAACATCTGTGAAGACCTGCTCTACAACCTTGATGCCAACATTCCATCGGTCCGCATCCTACTTGATCTCTCCTCTACTTTTGACACAGTCAACCATACCTTCCTGATCAACTGTCTCTGTGATAACCTGGGCATCACTCATCAGGCTCTGGCCTGGCTGGCCTCTTCCTCTCTGATTGACCCACCCAGGTCCAACTTGGGTCCTTCCTACCTTCTATCTCCCTCTGTAACTGTAGTGTTCCCCAGGAGTCTAACCTCTCACCTTGGCTTTTCAACCAATACCTGGCAACTCTCGTCTACTGCATTTCCATTTTCTGCTCAAATTTCCAGAGCTATGCTGATGACATCAGGCTTCCTTCAGCCACCTCCTCTCCTTCCCTCTTCTCTGATTGCCTAATCGCCATTCAAACTTGGTGTGACGGCAACGATCATTGTCTAAATGCCAACAAGACTGAGATCCTCCTCATTGGTACTCTTTCACCATCCTTTCCCCTCACTCTCTGATCGTCCTCCCTTGTCCCTCCTCCTACCCCTACCTGCGAGGCTGAGAACCTTGGGGTCCTCTTTGACTCTACACTCTCCTTCTCCGCACACATCTCTGATGACTCGAAAAAGTCAAACCTCTTACTGCATCTCCTTAGAGGTACTCTGCCTTTCCTCTCCTTCCCCCAGAAGCGCACTGTCTCTCAAGCTCTGGTTCTCTCTAGTTTGGACTTCTGCAACAGCCTCTTTCTAAATCTACCTGCCTCTACTCTCAGCCCTTTACAACTAATCCAGAACAAGACTGCAAGGCTTGTCCTTGGCCACAAGCCCTGGGATCGTATCTCTCCAGCTCTGAAATCCCTTCATTGGCTCCTAGTGGATGCAAGGATTACATTTAAAACCTTCTGCATTGTCCACAAGGTTTTCTGGGGCCTGAGTCCAGAATACCTTCAACTATCCCTCTGCAAATATCTCCCCTATCAAGCCCTTTGCTCCTCTTCTTCTAACTCGATCATGGTCAGTCGTTTTTCAAAGGATCAAGCTGGGGGTAGATCTCTGTCCTCGGCTGGGGCCTCCTTTTGGAACAGTCTCCCTGCCGCCCTGAAACTTGAGGAGAACCATCTCTGGTTCCGAAAGCAGCTAAAGACCTTCCTCTTTGCTTCTGCCTTTGCCCCTCCTCTCCCCTGCTGATTCTGCTTTCTCTCTCAGCACTGTGCACCTGTCCACCCTCTGTTCCTCAGGCCCAGGTACCTGCTAACCCTGCCTCCGTCCTGCACAGCCCCCAGGCCACCCCTTGCACTGGGGTCTGTATCTGTACCCACATAGTCCCCCACCCACTATTCTTCTGCACTTATCAGATACACCCTATCTGACAAACCTAGCACTTTGCCACATGCTGGCTGCACTACCACTGTTTATCGTCTTTATCTATTTATTTATTTCACTTATTATTGTTTATCCTGTTCTCTCCTCTGTTCCGCACATTCCACTTCTCCCCCCTCTCATGCACTTTCCCCCTTTTCCCTTCCCATGCACTTGCACGCTCTTAATGTCACTGGGCCTAGTAAGATCGTTGATTTTATTCTCCCCTGTTCCCCTGGTCACGCTCTGAAACACTTGTGTATAAGCACGATATGAAAAAAATATAATTTCATTTTATTCTGAAAGGTCGTCTTGGTTATTCTGAAAGTTTCCCTGATTATTCTGAAAGCCTCCCCTTCCTCGGAAGCCTCCCATGCCTCTCGGCATAAATCTGTTCCCTTCTTGATCGGACTGCCGCTGATCATTCCCTTTCGGCACCCCCGCTACTTGCTGTATCCCAAGCCCCTCTCTGCTAGTCAACATTGACCCTTCTATAGCATATTTCGACAATTATTTCTGTACAAGCTCAGCTTCCTCGATCTTCCTAGCATCTTCCTGTTTTCGATTTTTCTCCTTCAACAATCGACAATGGTGCACAATGGTCAACTGTATTTCTGGTCATGGCTTTGCCTCCATACCCACCATCTTCTTGAGTTGTCTCTGCACCTGTTCTGGCAATCCCTGACATAAAATATGATAAAATACAGGTATTGATTTCCCCCAAGGCTCTCAAGTTTCCAAAGACCACCGTTCCTGAAAACTATGAATGTAAGCAAACTGATCCTCGCCTTCCTGCATCTTATGTGCAATAATTGCACCCATATCCGACATATCAGGATATTGTACTCTAAGCGCTTTGCAGACTGCCGCTCTACAATTATTAAATGGCGCTCTATCATGCGGCGTGTTCTGTTCTGTGACACTTGAGTATCCTGTTCTCGTCCAAATGTTGTCAGCCCTTTCCCCAAGGATAGCTGCTAGAAGACCCTTAATGTCCCCTACAGCTAAAGTATTTCCTCCTGTTATTTTTTCCAGTTCATAGATCCATTTTCCCACCCCCCACTGTTAAACTGGGAACTGTACATCTTAAATTGTCCTTATCCATCTGGGGCCATGGGATATACTGCGGTCTGGGCCTTCCTTTTTCTAAAAAGGAGAATTGTGAAATCCCAAAATCACAACTGGCTCCCATCGTCTGCCTATCGATAGTAGGTAGTAGGGACAATGGTTCCTGATTGCCTTCTTCCTAGTAATGACCTCAGTCGGCTCACATATGGTGGCGATTCCCCCCTCTCAATATGAGATCACCTTTTAGGTCGCTCTGGGAACGCCATAGGTTCCGGCCTCCTTCCTCCTGACCACATCACTTCCTTGTCTGTCTGAAAACATCCCTCAGGACCTCATGCACTAATGCCCTCCTCCCCACGGAAGGTTTCCCTGTCTTCATCTGACGTATGTGGTCGACAACTTGTATGGCTGTCTTCTTTCTCGTCTCTGTTTAGAGTCAGCAGGCCTCATTATGAGCATGCTGGTCCAGTAACAATGGTGACGGTAAGCCTACCGGCACTGTGTTACCGGACAGGCACACCCCGAGTCTGCAGACGGCACCCGCCCGGAAACTTTCAGAGAAGCACTGGCACCATTATTAACGGTGCTGGTGCTTCCGTCATCCCCAATCCCATTGAGTCCCGTATGGGAATGGGGATTTAAATGTTTCCGGTGCCTGACTTCCAGGAACACCAGGGTTGTAATCCGCCGGTGTTTCCGTGGAGCCAGGCACCAGAAAAATGCACAAGTCCGGCAGCATCCTGCCAGTTTTAGCGGCACGGCTACCGCCAGATTCGTAATGAGGGCCAGCCTGTCCAAAGACAGGGCTCTATGCTCGAGACTAAATAGGCCTCCCTCCTGGGCAATTTCAAATCGATCACCTTTCCCTTTGTTTCTCAATTCACTCTTTGTCCTCATCTCTTGATAAGCCTTCTTAATTCTGCCTGCGCTATTTCCCATCTCAAAATTCTTCTCTAGGTTTACCTGGCATCGCTTCTTGTGACGGGAGAAACTCCTCTATGTCTTCCCATAATACTACTGCACTCGGTTCCATTCATTCTTTCTCGATGCAATCAATGTCGCGTGCCTCTGTCTTCTCTTTTGTTCCATTTCCATTTCCATTTTCATTTCCTTATCAGATTGCGCTTCGTTTATTTGCTTCCTCCCTGATCCTGTCTTCTATCTGGTTTTTCGCTTCTCTCCTCTCATTTGCCCTATGCACCTCTTTGTCTCTGCGTCTTTGCATTCTTTTAACTCTTAATTTCTGTTCTTCCTCCTCTTCTCTTTTGTTATCTGACCTATCTTGTTCTTCAGTTGCTCTTTGCCTGTCATATTTTCTTTGCTCTTCTGCTCTTTCTTCTTTTCTTAATTGTTCTCTCCTTGATAAAGCTGTTCTCATCTTTGTCTATTTTTTCTTTAACACTCATCTTCCTTCAATAATTTCTCTTGTTCCCTGTCTTTTTTATCTTGCTCATCTTGGTCTTCTCCTTGCCTTACTTCCTCGATACTTTTCCCATCAAGTTTGAGCAATATCTGACCACCCATCCATTCATTCTGTATGTGCACTATCTCATCAGCTTTGTCTTTTTCTCCTTTCCATCTCATAATTTCCCGTTCTATATCTAGAGTTGCATTCGGTTGTTCACTTTTCTCACAGTACCTTTAGACTTTAGAGATCAGTTCTCTTTCTGGAGTCCTTTTGGGCTCTCATCACTGCTATAATTAGGCGGTTCATGTATCGGGTTACTGTATCCTGTTGTTGCTTTAAGCTCCCTTAATGGATACAATCTTCATCTTTTGTACTATCGCCATTTACTTCAGGCGTGGTAGGGGGAGCAGAAGGCTAAACCCCGCCTCTTTACACTGGTTAAGCATCCAGTCTTCAGGAGGGGGGTCTTCCTGTTCCTCCTGATACATTTTCCAAAGCTCTAGTCTAGCTAACCTTTTCTCCAACTTCTTTCCTGTGTATGCAGAGTGCAAGTACGTGGTCATGTGTTGCAAAACTGCTTTTGACTGTGATTCCCCCTTGTGGCCATGGCATGAACTTTTTTTCGGCCATGCCCATAACCCCATTCTGCACTATATTGCTTAAGCTTGCGTGAGTGTTTTGGCAGCTGTTTGCATAGGTGCATGAGCAGAGTAACATCCTCCATTGTGACAAGTCTCAAATCAACTGTTAATACTTACCGTTCTTTTACACAGAAATTACTTTTGAGAGAAACAATATACTATGAGCGTGCCCAAATGTCGCCGCCCCAAACCTCTATGTGTCACTTTACTTCAATCTACCTATTCAGTCAATACCCTCAATGGCTAAATAAATAAATCATTTCCTCTCTACCTTTTAACACAGTCTATCATTTGTCGTTCTTCGACATCTCATTATTTCCTTTATACATAAAATACATACAATACACAACCAGACAAACTGGCTGGCCCCAACATATATCTCTTCTCAGTGCTCCTTGCTGGTATTCTCGCCCCTGAAAATACCCAGATGGGGGTGTGAGTTATTCCCTTTAGCAAACTTTGTTCGCTTGTCGCCTATGTATCCACTTGGATTTTTGAAATAACTTCTTCTAGACATTCCTTGAACGTAGGATTATGGGCTTAATCTGTGATGCTCCTCGTGATTACACCTTTACATGACGCTCTTCATCTTTAACTAAATACCTCTATGTGATGCTCTTCATCATTAACTAAATACCCCACCAACCCTCCGTAACTTTCTTCCCAATATTACTTTCCCCACTCAATGCTCATTCATTTTTTGCCACCTTTCTTAATCTATTCACCATTCGCTTTTCAGCTCCTGACCTGCGGGATCGCCTCCTGCTCAATCGGCCACCGTCGCCTTTGATCCGCTCAACTCCCTGTAGAAACCAGTAGGGGATTTTGTGAAAGACGGACCTGTTCCATCTGCCTCTTTATGTCTTACAAGAACTTTTTCGGCTGCTATCCACAGGAAGCCTGGCGGTCCTCCAGTTAAATGGCGGAGGAAATCCGATATTCCGAGACCCTTAAAAGCCTAGTGGGTTGAAAAATCTTTAACCATCCTACTTCTGCTATCACGTGAACCCCGGTACCTGGGGCCCTTTAAGACGAGGTAGCAATACTTAGAGATGAATGGGGATGCAGAACTTAGTAATATATCAATAATCAAACCGACTCGGCAAGTTGTCAAAACTTAAGACAGTTTTATTAGCAATTATGTAAAACAGGGAGTACAATGGACATCGACAGACGTCACACAAGCAATCTCAATGTGTAACATAAAAAACATATTTTATAGAAAAAATGTGTCATCATTGGCGTCACACTATGTGGCAAACTACAAAAACCTACTTGGGGATGTAATAGGCTTAAAGGGAACATCTAGGTATACGTTTCATACTGACAGCGGTTGTGATTGGGTCTCTACTATCAGGTGGACAACTAAGCCCTCCTCTAGTGAAAGTCATCTTCTTCGTCACAAAATACACGACGATCCATTGGTTATACATGCTCTAGGGCTCTTTGGTATGTGGCCCTCTGCGATTGGTTGGCACGCTTGCACCCTTCTGGAATATTCCATTTGCTAGCAGCACGCAAGCTAGTTACTCCAGGTGCTGGGAGCATCGGCTCGGTCATGCCTCCCCACTCATTTAGCTCAACATCTATCATCACTCCTCTGGCCTGCCATTCAATTAGGCTTTGAAATTGGCCTTGCAGAAGCAGTCTGTGTCTGAGAATAGAAGGGAGTGTGGCATGGTCTTATCTTCTGGTTTTGGTGTAGCTCGTCCCACAGTCTATTTTGATCTGACCATGTGACTGGAGACCATATTTTGAGCTCTTTGTTGCATATAATACTATTAAATGATGTACTCTTAATGCCTTCAGTGTTTTTTCATTTCACCTCAAACAGAAGTTTGTTTCTTTCTCACGTTCATGTAGCTTCTTAACAGACAACCAGGCTCACGGTGGCCTCGACTCTTTGTGTTGGCCCAGCCAGCCTTTCTTGAATTCTCCTTCGTCATCAGCTATTTTCCAACTGTGTCACACTCAAGCCCTTTCCATTCACATGGTTCAAGTTTGCTAAAGTGCATTGCAGAACATCCAGATTCTATATATTCCTATGTTTGTACATTGGCGCATAGCAACAATCTATTCACTGCATTGCCAGCCTCAGAATTACTTTGTCTACTTGCATTACACCATCTATACAAGTGTAAAATGCCTTTACATTTTTTTCAGTTTTTCTCTGCATGAACATCTTCATTTTGATCCCGAAATGATGCTTAACTTCGACACCTCCTCTTCAGATTTTATAGAATGTTTATGTTCCTTCTTCATTAATGTCTTTTCTGGGTGCGTCAGTTCTACTTTTCATGATGTCACCAGTCCTCTTTCTTATCCATTTTCATACTTCCTCTGGGATTCTGTCCAGAAAACCATAATTTCTTCGCAAATGCATATAAGGTTTTCTCAGTGGATACCTTGTCTCAAGAATTCTTTGCTGTATTAGCACCCTTACTGGTACTGCACATGTTGCAATGGGCAAGCTTTTAGTAGGGCTATTTGGCTTCTCCTCTACAATTTTCTTACCTGCATTCTCCAGGGATTCTTCTTCAAAGGGATGATGCAGACTTCCTCCACAAAGTGTGTTTTCTTCGGCTTTCTCCTACTTATCCTCTGTTCTCTGGGTTCCAGGTTTTCAGGGCTAGAAGATTCATATTCAGGGTCAGAGGTTTCCAGGGGTTTTGTTCCAGTGGGAAAGGAAGCTTCCTTTAGGGTTGTACATCTCCCTTCTACCTGGGCCTCCTCCTCTGGAACCTGTTGGTTGCCAGAATTTTCTTCCAGTCATTTCCCCCCTGGGGCCTCAGACCCAGATTCTGGGTTATTCTGGGTGGCAGGTGACAGCTGAGGGTTCGACTGAGCCCTCAGCATGCGACCCAGGTCTTGGGTTAGTTGTTGTAGTTGATGGACCTTTCGCTCCAGTTGTGAAACCTTTTCTGGTTGGTAGGCCGGTCTTGATTCATACCTTTGCTGCTCCCAGAAAGGATAACTGTCCCTTCTCCTGGAGTAGTTTGGGTATTGGAAGTTTCCCTCATAAGTTTCCTTCCAAGGTCTGCCTTCTCCCGGGTTCAGGAATCTATTGTCCTGGAAGCAGGTAGAGAGAGGAGGATTATTCTGGAAATGAGGGTTTCGAGGGTGCCTGGGAAAGAAGTTTAAATTGGGAAGTGGAGTATTACTTCTCTCCGGAGGGATGATTGAAGGGAGGATTCCTGGGGCAGCACTTACCTGATTGGCCCCACACCCACCTGTGCCGAGGGAATCCATATATATTCGGGTATAGGTCTTGTACCTTTGTATTTTGGACTTACATAGGTGGCAGAGTCAGAAGGGTCATTCATCTGATATCCTGCCTGACTCCCCCTCAATAGGGCTGAATCAGAGGGTCTTCTCTGCCTGTCATTCTGGTTGTTGGCAGAAGTAGTATTTTGAGGATCCCATGTCTCCAAGTCCAATGGAGGGGTATTTCTTACCTCCGCCACCTTCGCAACAGCAGGTGTGTTGGATGGTTTATGGCTATTTTTATTTTCAGCTGGCTTTTGGACCTCATATATCCTGGTGGCCTGTTCAATCATCCAGTCCAGGCTCCTATGCTCATGAAATCTCTCACTAATTGGGTCATAATGCATTTCGGGAGTGCATGAAAGTATGTATTGATGAACTCCATACTATTGGTATTAACCCGCCTAGACGTCTGGGCAAATGCTTGTTTCAAATCCTGCACAAACTCTCTAGGTGCCTGGTCTTCCCCACACTGCAGGTTGTATGCTGCCTTATGGTCTCCTGTGGGTTTCTGTGAGTGTGAAAGTGTTTTAAAATGGCCGCCTTGTAGGTGGACCATTTATGGCGATCTTGATCTTTCAGCCCTGCAATAAAGCTGGAGTAGTCGGGGGAGAATGTCCATTTGACAAACGCCATGCAGTTCCCATCATTCTTAATTCCAAATGATGTCATCATTTGCTCATAAAGCTAAAGATGCTTCCATACTGAATAGTTTGCAATCTTGTGGTAGGGAATCATGAAGCTCTTTATGGCCTTGTCTGCTGTCTTTCACCAGACCTTTCTTCTTTTTGACAGATTTCCTTTTCTGCTGCACCTGAGCACACTCACCCTCTGACTCAGAGCTGCTACTGTTGGTGGTCCATTCCCTATCCTCTAGGCGCTCCCTGCCTCTATGAGACCCAGAAGACCACCTGGAGTCTCTGCTACAATGTTGTGAACTCTCAGAGATTTTTCTTTCTAGTCCCCTTTCTGCACAGGAGAGTACTCATATTCCTCATCCCTCCTTCCAGGTATGGTGGGAACATCCCCCCACCTCCCTGAATGTGTGGAGGCTTTCAAGATGATCTTTCTAGGACAGAACTCGGGCTCCTCTCTTTTTGCAAAGCGAACCAGGTGGTCCCTTTGTAGTTCCATTTTCTGCCAGTCGTACTCCCTGATCTTTTCGTCACAGGAGCCTTCCTGGTCAGTAGTACTCACTAGGGTATTTTTGATTTCCCAGAGCCCACTGGTCCGGCCACCTTTCTTTCTGCTTGGTAGAGATGAATATTTATCAGTATCTGATAAGGACTGGCCTTCTGGCTCTGTTTCACTGTGCCTGGGTTGGTCCAGCTGCCCCATGTTTCCCTGTTCTTGATAAGTGGTATACATGAGGTCATCTGCACTCTGGACATAGGATGTGGTTAATCGGTTTGAAGTCCCTGGTGGAGATGTCACCACTCTGTATTTGGCTACAACCTCGCACACCTATTTTTCATGGTCCCTATCTCTTGGTGGGATGCCGAGACCTGAGTTTTTAATTCTGACACAAGTGCTTGAGTGGCTTCTAGCACTTTACTTTGGGACATTAATCGATCATTTAGTCCCTTAATTTCTTCACAATTGGACTCATTTGCATTTTTTGAGGATTGCATTGTGCGCGCATATTCAGAGCATTTCATTTTCAGGAGACTGATCTCTTCCTTTTGCACAGTTCTGGACTGTGTTGCCTGCGCTAGGCCAATCTCTGCTTGCATCACACCTTCCCTTAATTGTGCATTATCTCGCCTAATGTCAGTCAGTTCTTGAGAATCTGACTCATTTTTCTCTGCATCTGTCTTTAATTGATGCATCTTCTGAGAAAGGACATTATTCTCTTGGTTTAATCAGTCTTTTTCTTTCATCAATTGCTTTCTCTATTGTTTCAAGTTGTCCAGATTTTGGTGCATTTAATCAAAATGACTTTGAGACTCTATACCTTTGATAATTAATTGGCTATTTTCATGTTTCAATTGTTTTATTTGCGATTAGGATGTGATCATGTCATCTAAAAGGACTCAATTATGAGCAAACTGATTGTTTAATTTGTGTTGCAGTGTGGCCTGATTTTCAACACATTCTGCATTCTCTCGTTGCTGTTCAATGAGACGTTCCTGATTTAACTCTAAACTGTGGCTATGTTCCACTTTAGCATCTAATTGTTGCAGCTCTTGCTGGGCTTGATTCAAAAGCTCAGCCTGGTTTTGCACAGAGGCCACACTATTCTGATGTTGTTCTTCCACTATCAACAAATGGAAGTACATATGTACTGTTAGCTGAGCCATTTTAATTTGCTACTCTCTAGTAGTTTGTGTCATATAAAAGTCTGTTAGAGCTTGATGCAACAGGCCAATATCCTGCCACATGTCAACTTTTGCAGAGGTAACCTCCTGCATCAGTCTGGCTTGCCACATTTCATGTTCTTCCTCCCCCATTCAACTTTGATACATAATTTGGATAGGAGGTGCTTCCTGGCCATATTGATTTCTACGGTGCTCATTTTGAAATGTGTTCTGCAACCTTATATCCTCTCTATGCAGGGGCAAAATCTCAACCCATTCCTGCTAAGTGTCTACTTACATTGACAACTCAAAATGATTCTCTTCAATCTTCTGTTTTCTCGATACGCCTTCCTGGAACCCAGTGTACAAGTCTGAGTGGTACTTAAACAATGCAAAGACAACTGTCTATCCACTGCAATGCAATTACCCCCAAATGAATAGTCTGCTGCTGCTGCAAATGTTACAAGTGAAAACTCTGAACTAATTCCCTGCCACGAGCCCCCATATTTGTCACGGTTTATTGGATGGTCACTCTCAACTCAAGGAGTTCCTTTCCCCCCAATCAAGGTGTCACACAACCAAGCGCTTAGCAGATTCAAATTTGGTTAGGCCTCCAATCTGTATAACACCATTCAGCAGATACCTTCTATATCACCAATAAGCTAGAAACCAGGCCGGTGTTTAGAAATAATAGTGTATATTTATTTACATTTTTAAAATGAATAATAAACAAAGCACAAGAACACCAGTCACAAACTCTGTGGCACCACACATTAAGTACACATGCAAATTACTTGAATCAGTAGACTGACATGTATTTCTTTATAGACTTTCAGTTATACAAAAAAGTTAGCAGGCGCCCACTCTCGACAGAACACGGCATGATAACCTGTTCAGTGGTTATTAACCACTTTGAGAGTTCGCAGCCATCTGCGCTCACTGTACCTTTCACAGATGGGAAATATCCATTTACATATCAGTTTTTGTCCCGCCCACATGGGCAGTCCAGCACCGAAATGCTATGGTAATTCCTCTCTGTGCAAGAGTACCAACAGCAACCCCATACATGTGTTTCAGCCTTGTTGGGCCTCATCAGTGAGGTGAAGTTGTGCTTCTCTGAGCACAGTCAGCAGGGAGTCAAATCAATGGTCTGCTGCTACTGCAAATGTTACAAGTGAAAACTTTCAACTAATTCCCTGCCACGAGCCCCCACATTTCTCACGGTTTATTGAATGGTCACTCTCAACTCAGGGAGTTCCTTTCCCCCAATCAAGCTGTCGCACAACAAAGCGCTTAGCAGATTCAAATTTGGTTAGGCTTCCAATCTGTATAACACCATTCAGCAGATGCCGTCTATATCAGCAATAAGCTAGAAACCAGGCAGTGTTTGGAAATAATAGTGAATATTTATTTACATTTCTATAATGAATAATAAACAAAGCACAAGAACACCAGTCACCAACTCTGTGGCGCCACACAATAAGCACAAATGCAAATGACTTGCATCAGTAGACTGACATGTATTTCTTTATAGACTTTCAGTTACCACAACAAACACAGGTTGAATTTGAAGATTTGAAATCAAAACACACATAGGATTTCTTTGCACATTAACAGATATGAAACTTTAAAAACATACAATGATGGCTTGGGTTATCACAATGCTCTATTCTCACTGCAACCCCTACCCCAGGCATCAGTTATATATGATCCCTTTGGTTTGAAGGCGAAGTACAGGGAGTGGGAATGAATGGGAAAAATCTTTTGGGAGAATTCATTTTCACAGGGAATGCAGGGTGTTGGGATTTTCGTTTTTTTGGGGACACCACACATTCATATGAACAGCAAGGTTACCCAATTACATTAAAAACTAGCATCAATTACTGCGCGCTGGGATAATTGTCAGTTTCGAATTTTGACAAAAACATCACCCTGTGGTATCTGTCCCTATGGGAATTAATTAAATTATATTTTTAGTTAAATAAGCTAAGGGTATCACACTTTTACCCCCTTCCCACTAATGGTAGAGTACCCACACATTTTTGTTTTGGGGACACTGGCAAATTCAAATGAACAGCAGGGTTACGCAATTACATTAAAGACTAGAGTAAATTATTGTGCACTGGGATAATCGTTGTCAATTTTGAATTTTGACAAAAACAGCACCACATGGTAGGTGACCCTATGGTAATTAATGAAATTATATTTGTAGTTAAATAAGCTAAGGGTATCACTAATGAAAAGGAATGGGTTAAACAGACAGCTTCCCCTCATACTTCGGTTAAAACGGATATGGTGTTTTTCTCAAAGGGAATTCATTAAGTGATATTTTTTGTCAAATATGACATGGGTCTACACAGTTTTGCCCTCTCCACCCCCCCCCCCCCCGGCCACTAACGGAAAGGGATTAAGGCAGGTAGCTCCCCACCCAATTGATAGCTTTGGGATATATCTACTTACATAGGAGATCTCTTTTCTTAGCTCAGGAGGCCAGATAGATTTCAGACCATCTTTCAGGAATAGGTAGGCAGCTCACTCCTCTGGTCTCTATTCACAGCAAGACCCTTCTAGCCAGATTATAGGCCTGTCTAGGCTCCCAGCTTCCGGACAAATGTCCCCAGCAAGTGTCCTAGGGTCTCCTGTCTATCTGCTCTCCTATGTGTCTGCCTTCCTTTTGTCAGCTCGGTGCTGGACTGACCAAAACACGTCCAGACGTGGACCCCTTGCTCACTATTTTTAGAGAGGCACAGCTCCACCCTACTGATGAGGTCCCACCAGACCAAAACACGTGTCTGGGATTGCTGTTGGTACTCTTGTTCAGAGGACAATTGCTTAACATTTTGGTGCTGGACTGCCCAAGGGCAGGGAAAAGACTGATATGTTTAGATATTTCTCCTCTGTGAAAGATAGTGAGCTAAAGACTATGGGTAAGTCTCTCGTACCCGGGACAAATGTCCGGCAGAGGGACTCCCAGGACCCCCCCTTGTTTTTTGCATATTTAAGTAACTTTGGGTCTCACCCTAAGTTACTAGGGGAATCCAGACGTGGACACCTTGCTCACTATTCTTAGAGAGGCACAGCTCCACCCTACTGTTGAGGTCCAACCAGACCAAACACGTGTCTGGGGCTGCTGTTGGTACTCTTGTTCAGAGGAGAATTGCTTAGCATTTTAGTGCTGGACTGCTCTAGGGCAGGACAAAGAATGATATGTTTAGATATTTCTCCTCTGTGAAAGATAGTGAGCTAAAGACTATGGGTAAGTCTCTCGTTCCCGGGGACTTATGTCCGGCAGAGGGACTCCCAGGACCCCCCTTGTTTTTTGCATATTTAAGTAACTTTGGGTCTCACCCTAAGTTGCTAGGGGAATGCAGACGTGGACCCCTTGCTCACTATTCTAAGAAAGGCAGAGCTCTTCCCTACTGATGAGGTCCAACCAGACCGAAACACTTGTCTGGGGTTGCTGTTGGTACTCTTGTTCAGAGGAGAATTGCTTAGCATTTCGGAGATAGTGAGCTAAAGACTATGGGTAAGTCTCTCGTACCCGGGACTAATGTCCGGCAGAGGGACTCCCAGGACCCCCCCTTGTTTTTTGCATATTTAAGTAACTTTGGGTCTCGCCCAAAGTTACTAGGGGAATCCAGACGTGGACACCTTGCTCACTATTCTTAGAGAGGCACAGCTCCTCCCTACTGTGAGGTCCAACCAGACCGAAACATGTGTCTGGGGTTGCTGTTGGTACTCTTGTTCAGAGGAGAATTGCTTAGCATTTCGGTGCTGGACTACCCTAGGGCAGGACAAAGACTAACATGTTTTAGATATTTCTCCTCTGTGAAAGATAGTGATCTAAAGACTCTGGGTAAGTCTCTCGGACCCAGGGCTAATGTCCGGCAGAGGGACTCTTAGTACCTCCTTGTTTTTTGCATATTTAAGTAACTTTGGGTCTCACCCTAAGGTACTAGTGGAATCCAGACGTGGACCCTTTGCTCACTATTCTTAGAGAGGCACAGCTCCACCCTACTGATGAGGTCCAACCAGACCAAACACGTGTCTGGGGTTGCTGTTGGTACTCTTGTTCAGAGGAGAATTTCTTAGCATTTTGGTGCTGGACTGCCCTAAGGCAAGGCAAAGACTGATATGTTTGGATATTTCTCTTCTGTGTAAGATAGTGAGCTAAAGACTCTGGGTAAGTCTCTCGTACCCGGGACTAATGTCCGGCAGAGGGACTCCCAGGACCCCCCTTGTTTTTTGCATATTTAAGTAACGTTGGGTATCACCCTAAGTTACTAGGGGAATGTAGACATGGACACCTTGCTCACTATTCTAAGAAAGGCGCAGCTCCTCCCTACTGATGAGGTCCAACCAGACCAAAACACGTGTCTCGGGTTGCTGTTGGTACTCTTGTTCAGAGGAGAATTGCTTAGCATTTCAGTGCTGGACTGCCCTAGGGCAGGACAAAGACTGATATGTTTGAGATATTTCTCCTCTGTGAAAGATAGTGAGCTAACGATTCTGGGTAAGTCTCTCTTACCCGGGACTAATTTCCAGCAGAGGAACTTCCAGGACCCCCACTTGTTTTTTGCATATTTAAGTAACTTTGGGTCTCACCCTAAGGTAATAGGGGAATCCAGACGTGGACCCGTTGCTCACTATTCTTAGAGAGGCACAGCTCCACCCTACTGATGAGGTCCAACCAGACCAAACACGTGTCTGGGGTTGCTGTTGGTACTCTTGTTCAGAGGAGAATTACTTAGCATTTCGGTGCTGGACTGCCCAAGGGCAGGGCAAAGACTGATATGTTTAGATATTTCTCCTCTGTGAAAGATAGTGAGCTAAAGATTATGGGTAAGTCTCTCGTACCCGGGACTAATGTCCGGCAGAGGGACTCCCAGGACCCCCCTTGTTTTTTGCATATTTAAGTAACTTTGGGTCTCACCCTAAGTTACTAGGGGAATCCAGACGTGGACACCTTGCTCACTATTCTTAGAGAGGCACAGCTCCACCCTATTGTTGAGGCCCAACCAGACCAAACACGTGTCTGGGGCTACTGTTGGTACTCTTGTTCAGAAGAGAATTGCTTAGCATTTTAGTGCTGGACTGCCCTAGGGCAGGACAAAGAATGATATGTTTAGATATTTCTCCTCTGTGAAAGATAGTGAGCTAAAGACTATGGGTAAGTCTCTCGTACCCGGAACTAATGTCCGGCAGAGGGACTCCCAGGACCCCCCTTGTTTTTTGCATATTTAAGTAACGTTGGGTCTCACCCTAAGTTACTAGGGGAATCCAGACGTGGACACCTTGCTCACTATTCTTAGAGAGGCACAGCTCCTCCCTACTGTGAGGTCCAACCAGACCGAAACATGTGTCTGGGGTTGATGTTGGTACTCTTGTTCAGAGGAGAATTGCTTAGCATTTCGGTGCTGGACTACCCTAGGGCAGGACAAAGACTAACATGTTTTAGATATTTCTCCTCTGTGAAAGATAGTGATCTAAAGACTCTGGGTAAGTCTCTCAGACCCGGGGCTAATGTCCGGCAGAGGGACTCTTAGGACCCCCTTGTTTTTTGCATATTTAAGTAACTTTGGGACTCACCCTAAGGTACTAGTGGAATCCAGACGTGGACCCCTTGCTCACTATTCTTAGAGAGGCACAGCTCCACCCTACTGATGAGGTCCAACCAGACCAAACACGTGTCTGGGGTTGCTGTTGGTACTCTTGTTCAGAGGATAATTTCTTAGCATTTTGGTGCTGGACTGCCCTATGGCAGGGCAAAGACTGATATGTTTGGATATTTCTCTTCTGTGAAAGATAGTGAGCTAAAGACTCTGGGCAAGTCTCTTGTACCCGGGACTAATGTCCGGCAGAGGGACTCCCAGGACCCCCCTTGTTTTTTGCATATTTAAGTAACTTTGGGTCTCACCCTAAGTTGCTAGGGGAATGCAGACGTGGACCCCTTGCTCACTATTCTAAGAAAGGCAGAGCTCTTCCCTACTGATGAGGTCCAACCAGACTGAAACACTTGTCTGGGGTTGCTGTTGGTACTCTTGTTCAGAGGAGAATTGCTTAGCATTTCGGTTCTGGACTGCCCAAGGGCAGGGCAAAGACTGATATGTTTAGATATTTCTCCTCTGTGAAAGATAGTGAGCTAAAGACTATGGGTAAGTCTCTCGTACCCGGGACTAATGTCCGGCAGAGGGACTCCCAGGACCCACCCTTGTTTTTTGCATATTTAAGTAACTTTGGGTCTCACCCTAAGTTACTAGGGGAATCCAGACGTGGACACCTTGCTCACTATTCTTAGAGAGGCACAGCTCCTCCCTACTGTGAGGTCCAACCAGACCGAAACATGTGTCTGGGGTTGCTGTTGGTACTCTTGTTCAGAGGAGAATTGCTTAGCATTTCGGTGCTGGACTACCCTAGGGCAGGACAAAGACTAACATGTTTTAGATATTTCTCCTCTGTGAAAGATAGTGATCTAAAGACTCTGGGTAAGTCTCTCGGACCCAGGGCTAATGTCCGGCAGAGGGACTCGTAGGACCCCCTTGTTTATTGCATATTTAAGTAACTTTGGGACTCACCCTAAGGTACTAGTGGAATCCAGACGTGGACCCTTTGCTCACTATTCTTAGAGAGGCACAGCTCCACCCTACTGATGAGGTCCAACCAGACCAAACACGTGTCTGGGGTTGCTGTTGGTGCTCTTGTTCAGAGGAGAATTTCTTAGCATTTTGGTGCTGGACTGCCCTAAGGCAGGGCAAAGACTGATATGTTTGGATATTTCTCTTCTGTGAAAGATAGTGAGCTAAAGACTCTGGGTAAGTCTCTCAGACCCGGGACTAATGTCCGGCAGAGGGACTCCCAGGACCCCCCTTGTTTTTTGCATATTTAAGTAACGTTGGGTCTCACCCTAAGTTACTAGGGGAATGCAGACGTGGACCCCTTGCTCACTATTCTAAGAAAGGCACAGCTCCTCCCTACTGATGAGGTCCAACCAGACCAAAACATGTGTCTCGGGTTGCTGTTGGTACTCTTGTTCAGAGGAGAATTGCTTGGCATTTCAGTGCTGGACTGCCCTAGGGCAGGACAAAGACTGATATGTTTGAGATATTTCTCCTCTGTGAAAGATAGTGAGCTAACGATTCTGGGTAAGTCTCTCTTACCTGGGACTAATTTCCGGCAGAGGAACTTCCAGGACCCCCGCTTGTTTTTTGCATATTTAAGTAACTTTGGGTCTAACCCTAAGGTATTAGGGGAATCCAGACGTGGACCCGTTGCTCACTATTCTTAGAGAGGCATAGCTCCACCCTACTGATGAGGTCCAACCAGACCAAACACGTGTCTGGGGTTGCTGTTGGTACTCTTGTTCAGAGGAGAATTGCTTAGCATTTCGGTGCTCGACTGCCCAAGGGCAGGGCAAAGACTGATATGTTTAGATATTTCTCCTCTGTGAAAGATAGTGAGCTAAAGATTATGGGTAAGTCTCTCGTACCCGGGACTAATGTCCGGCAGAGGGACTCCCAGGACCCCCCTTGTTTTTTGCATATTTAAGTAACTTTGGGTCTCACCCTAAGTTACTAGGGGAATCCAGACGTGGACACCTTGCTCACTATTCTTAGAGAGGCACAGCTCCTCCCTACTGTGAGGTCCAACCAGACCGAAACATGTGCTGGGGATGCTGTTGGTACTCTTGTTCAGAGGAGAATTGCTTAGCATTTCGGTGCTGGACTACCCTAGGGCAGGACAAAGACTAACATGTTTTAGATATTTCTCCTCTGTGAAAGATAGTGATCTAAAGACTCTGGGTAAGTCTCTCGTACCCGGGACTAATGTCCGGCAGGGGGACTCCCAGGACCCCCCTTGTTTTTTGCATATTTAAGTAACTTTGGGACTCACCCTAACGTACTAGTGGAATCCAGACGTGGACCCCTTGCTCACTATTCTTAGAGAGGCACAGATCCACCCTACTGATGAGGTCCAACCAGACCAAACACGTGTCTGGGGTTGCTGTTGGTACTCTTGTTCAGAGGAGAATTGCTTAGCATTTTGGTGCTGGACTGCCCTAGGGCAGGGCAAAGACTGATATGTTTAGATATTTCTCCTCTGTGAAAGATAGTAAGCTAAAGACTATGGGTAAGTCTCTCGTACCCGGGACTAATGTCCGGCAGGGGGACTCCCAGGACCCCCCTTGTTTTTTGCATATTTAAGTAACTTTGGGTCTCAACCTAAGGTAATAGGGAAATGCAGACGTGGACCCCTTGCTCACTATTCTTAGAGAGGCACATCTCCACCCTACCGATGAGGTCCAACCAGACCAATACTAGTGTCTGGGGGGGGTTGCTGTTGGTACTCTTGTTCAGAGGAGAATTGCTTAGCATTTTGGTGCTGGACTGCCCTAGGGCAGGGCAAAGACTGATATGTTTAGATATTTCTCCTCTGTGAAAGATAGTGAGCTAAAGACTATCGGTAAGTCTCTCGTACCCGGGACTAATGTCCGGCAGGGGACTCCCAGGACCCCCCTTGTTTTTTGCATATTTAAGTAACTTTGGGTCTCACCCTAAGTTACTAGGGGAATCCAGACGTGGACCGCTTGCTCACTATTTTTAGAGAGGCACATCTCCACCCTACCGATGAGGTCCAACCAGACCAATACTAGTGTCTGGGGGGTTGCTGTTGGTACTCTTGTTCAGAGGAGAATTGCTTAGCATTTTAGTGCTGGACTGCCCTAGGGCAGGACAAAGAATGATATGTTTAGATATTTCTCATCTGTGAAAGATAGTGAGCTAAAGACTATGGGTAAGTCACTCATACCCAGGACTAATGTCCGCAGAGGGACTCCCAGGACCGACCTTGTTATTTGCATATTTAAGTAACTTTGTGTCTCAACCTAAGGTAATAGGGAAATGCAGACGTGGACCCCTTGCTCACTATTCTTAGAGAGGCACACCTCCACCCTACTGATGAGGTCCAACCAGACCAAACACGTGTCTGGGGTTGCTGTTGGTACTCTTGTTCAGAGGAGAATTGCTTAGCATTTCGGTGCTGGACTGCCCAAGGGCAGGACAAAGACGGATATGTTTAGATATTTCTCCTCTGTGAAAGATAGTGAGCTAAAGACTATGGGTAAGTCTCTCGTGCCTGGGATTAATGTCTGGCAGAGGGACTCCCAGGACCCCCCTTGTTTTTTGCATATTTAAGTGACTTTGGGTCTCACCCCAAGTTACTAGGAGAATCCAGACGTGGACACCTTGCTCACTTTTCTTAGAGAGGCCCAGCTCCACCCTACTGATGAGGTCCAACCAGACCAAACACGTGTCTGGGGCTGCTGTTGGTACTCTTGTTCAGAGGAGAATTGCTTAGCATTTTGGTGCTGGACTGCCCTAGGGCAGGGCAAAGACTGATATGTTTAGATATTTCTCCTCTGTGAAAGATAGTGAGCTAAAGACTCTGGGTAAGTCTCTCGTACCCGGGACTAATGTCCGGCAGAGGGACTCCCAGGACCCCCCTTGTTTTTTTATATTTAAGTAACTTTGGGTCTCATCCTAAATTACTTTGGGAATGCAGACGTGGACCCCTTGTTCACTATTCTAAGAAAGGCACAGCTCCTCCCTACTGATGAGGTCCAACCAGACCGAAACACGTGTCTCGGGTTGCTGTTTGTACTCTTGTTCAGAGGAGAATTGCTTAGCATTTCGATGCTGGACTGCCCTACGGCAGGACAAAGACTGATATGTTTTAGATATTTCTCCTCTGTGAAAGATAGTGAGCTAACGACTCTCGGTAAGTCTCTCTTACCCAGGACTAATTTCCGGCAGAGGAACTTCCAGGACCCCCGCTTGTTTTTTGCATATTTAAGTAACTTTGGGTCTCACCCTAAGGTATTAGGGGAATCCAGACGTGGACCCATTGCTCACTATTCTTAGAGAGGCACAGCTACACCCTACTGATGAGGTCCAACCAGACCAAACACGTGTCTGGGGCTGCTGTTGGTACTCTTGTTCAGAGGAGAATTGCTTAGCATTTCGGTGCTGGACTACCCTAGGGCAGGACAAAGACTGATATGTTTGAGATATTTCTCCTCTGTGAAAGATATTGAGCTAACGACTCTGGGTAAGTCTCTCTTACTTGGGACTAATTTCCGGCAGAGGAACTTCCAGGACCCCCGCTTGTTTTCTGCATATTTAAGTAACTTTGGGTCACAACCTAAGGTAATAGGGGAATGCAGACGTGGACCCCTTGCTCACTATTCTTAGAGAGGCACAGATCCACCCTACTGATGAGGTCCAACCAGACCAAACACGTGTCTGGGGTTGCTGTTGGTACTCTTGGTCAGAGGAGAATTGCTTAGCATTTTGGTGCTGGACTGCCCTAGGGCAGGGCAAAGACTGATATGTTTAGATATTTCTCCTCTGTGAAAGATAGTGAGCTAAAGACTATGGGTAAGTCTCCCGTACCCGGGACTAATGTCCGGCAGAGGGACTCCCAGGACCCCCCTTGTTTTTTGCATATTTAAGTAACTTTGGGTCTCACCCTAAGTTACTAGGGGAATCCAGACGTGGACCCCTTGCTCACTATTCTTAGAGAGGCACAGATCCACCCTACTGATGAGGTCCAACCAGACCAAACACGTGTCTGGGGTTGCTGTTGGTACTCTTGGTCAGAGGAGAATTGCTTAGCATTTTGGTGCTGGACTGCCCTAGGGCAGGGCAAAGACTGATATGTTTAGATATTTCTCCTCTGTGAAAGATAGTGAGCTAAAGACTATGGGTAAGTCTCCCGTACCCGGGACTAATGTCCGGCAGAGGGACTCCCAGGACCCCCCTTGTTTTTTGCATATTTAAGTAACTTTGGGTCTCACCCTAAGTTACTAGGGGAATCCAGACGTGGACCCCTTGCTCACTATTTTTAGAGAGGCACATCTCCACCCTACCGATGAGGTCCAACCAGACCAATACTAGTGTCTGGGGGGGTTGCTGTTGGTACTCTTGTTCAGAGGAGAATTGCTTAGCATTTTAGTGCTGGACTGCCCTAGGGCAGGACAAAGAATGATATGTTTAGATATTTCTCCTCTGTGAAAGATAGTGAGCTAAAGACTATGGGTAAGTCACTCATACCCAGGACTAATGTCCCCAGAGGGACTCCCAGGACCGACCTTGTTATTTGCATATTTAAGTAACTTTGGGTCTCACCCTAAGGTAATAGGGAAATGCAGACGTGGACCCCTTGCTCACTATTCTTAGAGAGGCACACCGCCACCCTACTGATGAGGTCCAACCAGACCAAACATGTGTTTGGGGCTCCTGTTGGTACTCTTGTTCAGAAGAGAATTGCTTAGCATTTTAGTGCTGGACTGCCCTAGGGCAGGACAAAGAATGATATGTTTAGATATTTCTCCTCTGTGAAAGATAGTGAGCTAAAGACTATGGGTAAGTCTCTCGTACCCGGAACTAATGTCCGGCAGAGGGACTCCCAGGACCCCCCTTGTTTTTTGCATATTTAAGTAACGTTGGGTCTCACCCTAAGTTACTAGGGGAATCCAGACGTGGACACCTTGCTCACTATTCTTAGAGAGGCACAGCTCCTCCCTACTGTGAGGTCCAACCAGACCGAAACATGTGTCTGGGGTTGATGTTGGTACTCTTGTTCAGAGGAGAATTGCTTAGCATTTCGGTGCTGGACTACCCTAGGGCAGGACAAAGACTAACATGTTTTAGATATTTCTCCTCTGTGAAAGATAGTGATCTAAAGACTCTGGGTAAGTCTCTCGGACCCGGGGCTAATGTCCGGCAGAGGGACTCTTAGGACCCCCTTGTTTTTTGCATATTTAAGTAACTTTGGGACTCACCCTAAGGTACTAGTGGAATCCAGACGTGGACCCCTTGCTCACTATTCTTAGAGAGGCACAGCTCCACCCTACTGATGAGGTCCAACCAGACCAAACACGTGTCTGGGGTTGCTGTTGGTACTCTTGTTCAGAGGATAATTTCTTAGCATTTTGGTGCTGGACTGCCCTATGGCAGGGCAAAGACTGATATGTTTGGATATTTCTCTTCTGTGAAAGATAGTGAGCTAAAGACTCTGGGCAAGTCTCTTGTACCCGGGACTAATGTCCGGCAGAGGGACTCCCAGGACCCCCCTTGTTTTTTGCATATTTAAGTAACTTTGGGTCTCACCCTAAGTTGCTAGGGGAATGCAGACGTGGACCCCTTGCTCACTATTCTAAGAAAGGCAGAGCTCTTCCCTACTGATGAGGTCCAACCAGACCGAAACACTTCTCTGGGGTTGCTGTTGGTACTCTTGTTCAGAGGAGAATTGCTTAGCATTTCGGTTCTGGACTGCCCAAGGGCAGGGCAAAGACTGATATGTTTAGATATTTCTCCTCTGTGAAAGATAGTGAGCTAAAGACTATGGGTAAGTCTCTCGTACCCGGGACTAATGTCCGGCAGAGGGACTCCCAGGACCCACCCTTGTTTTTTGCATATTTAAGTAACTTTGGGTCTCACCCTAAGTTACTAGGGGAATCCAGACGTGGACACCTTGCTCACTATTCTTAGAGAGGCACAGCTCCTCCCTACTGTGAGGTCCAACCAGACCGAAACATGTGTCTGGGGTTGCTGTTGGTACTCTTGTTCAGAGGAGAATTGCTTAGCATTTCGGTGCTGGACTACCCTAGGGCAGGACAAAGACTAACATGTTTTAGATATTTCTCCTCTGTGAAAGATAGTGATCTAAAGACTCTGGGTAAGTCTCTCGGACCCAGGGCTAATGTCCGGCAGAGGGACTCTTAGGACCCCCTTGTTTTTTGCATATTTAAGTAACTTTGGGACTCACCCTAAGGTACTAGTGGAATCCAGACGTGGACCCTTTGCTCACTATTCTTAGAGAGGCACAGCTCCACCCTACTGATGAGGTCCAACCAGACCAAACACGTGTCTGGGGTTGCTGTTGGTGCTCTTGTTCAGAGGAGAATTTCTTAGCATTTTGGTGCTGGACTGCCCTAAGGCAGGGCAAAGACTGATATGTTTGGATATTTCTCTTCTGTGAAAGATAGTGAGCTAAAGACTCTGGGTAAGTCTCTCAGACCCGGGACTAATGTCCGGCAGAGGGACTCCCAGGACCCCCCTTGTTTTTTGCATATTTAAGTAACGTTGGGTCTCACCCTAAGTTACTAGGGGAATGCAGACGTGGACCCCTTGCTCACTATTCTAAGAAAGGCACAGCTCCTCCCTACTGATGAGGTCCAACCAGACCAAAACATGTGTCTCGGGTTGCTGTTGGTACTCTTGTTCAGAGGAGAATTGCTTGGCATTTCAGTGCTGGACTGCCCTAGGGCAGGACAAAGACTGATATGTTTGAGATATTTCTCCTCTGTGAAAGATAGTGAGCTAACGATTCTGGGTAAGTCTCTCTTACCCGGGACTAATTTCCGGCAGAGGAACTTCCAGGACCCCCGCTTGTTTTTTGCATATTTAAGTAACTTTGGGTCTAACCCTAAGGTATTAGGGGAATCCAGACGTGGACCCGTTGCTCACTATTCTTAGAGAGGCACAGCTCCACCCTACTGATGAGGTCCAACCAGACCAAACACGTGTCTGGGGTTGCTGTTGGTACTCTTGTTCAGAGGAGAATTGCTTAGCATTTCGGTGCTGGACTGCCCAAGGGCAGGGCAAAGACTGATATGTTTAGATATTTCTCCTCTGTGAAAGATAGTGAGCTAAAGATTATGGGTAAGTCTCTCGTACCCGGGACTAATGTCCGGCAGAGGGACTCCCAGGACCCCCCTTGTTTTTTGCATATTTAAGTAACTTTGGGTCTCACCCTAAGTTACTAGGGGAATCCAGACGTGGACACCTTGCTCACTATTCTTAGAGAGGCACAGCTCCTCCCTACTGTGAGGTCCAACCAGACCGAAACATGTGCTGGGGATGCTGTTGGTACTCTTGTTCAGAGGAGAATTGCTTAGCATTTCAGTGCTGGACTACCCTAGGGCAGGACAAAGACTAACATGTTTTAGATATTTCTCCTCTGTGAAAGATAGTGATCTAAAGACTCTGGGTAAGTCTCTCGGACCCGGGGCTAATGTCCGGCAGAGGGACTCTTAGGACCCCCTTGTTTTTTGCATATTTAAGTAACTTTGGGACTCACCCTAAGGTACTAGTGGAATCCAGATGTGGACCCCTTGCTCACTATTCTTAGAGAGGCACAGATCCACCCTACTGATGAGGTCCAACCAGACCAAACACGTGTCTGGGGTTGCTGTTGGTACTCTTGGTCAGAGGAGAATTGCTTAGCATTTTGGTGCTGGACTGCCCTAGGGCAGGGCAAAGACTGATATGTTTAGATATTTCTCCTCTGTGAAAGATAGTGAGCTAAAGACTATGGGTAAGTCTCCCGTACCCGGGACTAATGTCCGGCAGAGGGACTCCCAGGACCCCCCTTGTTTTTTGCATATTTAAGTAACTTTGGGTCTCACCCTAAGTTACTAGGGGAATCCAGACGTGGACCCCTTGCTCACTATTTTTAGAGAGGCACATCTCCACCCTACCAATGAGGTCCAACCAGACCAATACTAGTGTCTGGGGGGGTTGCTGTTGGTACTCTTGTTCAGAGGAGAATTGCTTAGCATTTTAGTGCTGGACTGCCCTAGGGCAGGACAAAGAATGATATGTTTAGATATTTCTCCTCTGTGAAAGATAGTGAGCTAAAGACTATGGGTAAGTCACTCATACCCAGGACTAATGTCCGCAGCGGGACTCCCAGGACCGACCTTGTTATTTGCATATTTAAGTAACTTTGGGTCTCACCCTAAGGTAATAGGGAAATGCAGACGTGGACCCCTTGCTCACTATTCTTAGAGAGGCACACCGCCACCCTACTGATGAGGTCCAACCAGACCAAACACGTGTCTGGGGATGCTGTTGGTACTCTTGTTCAGAGGAGAATTGCTTAGCATTTCGGTGCTGGACTGCCCAAGGGCAGGGCAAAGACTGATGTGTTTAGATATTTATCCTCTGTGAAAGATAGTGAGCTAAAGACTATGGGTAAGTCTCTCGTGCCTGGGACTAATGTCTGGCAGAGGGACTCCCAGACCCTCCTTGTTTTTTGCATATTTAAGTGACTTTGGGTCTCACCCCAAGTTACTAGGGGAATCCAGACGTGGACACCTTGCTCACTATTCTTAGAGAGGCCCAGCTCCACCTTACTAATGAGGTCCAACCAGACCGAAACATGTGTCTTGGGTTGCTGTTTGTGCTCTTGTTCAAAGGAGAATTGCTTAACAGTTCGGTGCTAAACTAGCCAAGGGCAGGACAAAGACTGATACGTTTTAGATATGTTTTCTCTTTGAAAGATAGTGAGCTAAAGACTCTGGGTAAGTCTCTCGTACCCGGGACTAATGTCCGGCAGAGGGACTCCCAGGACCCCCCTTGTTTTTTGCATATTTAAGTAAATTTGGGTCTCACTCTAAGTTCGTAGGGAAATCCAGACGTCGACCCCTTGCTAACTATTCTAAGAAAGGCACAGCTCCTCCCTACTGATTACGTCCAACCAGACCGAAACACGTGTCTGGGGTTGCTGTTGGTACTCTTGTTCAGAGGAGAATTGCTTAGCATTTCCGTGCTGGACTGCCCTAGGGCAGGACAAAGACTGATATGTTTAGATATTTCTCCTCTGTGAAAGATAGTTAGCTAAAGACTAAGGGTAAGTCTCTCGTACCCGGGACTAATGTCTGGCAGAGGGACTCCCAGGACCCCCCCTTGTTTTTTGCATATTTAAGTAACTTTGGGTCTCACTCTAAGTTCGTAGGGAAATCCAGACGTCGACCCCTTGCTAACTATTCTAAGAAAGGCACAGCTCCTCCCTACTGATTACGTCCAACCAGACCGAAACACGTGTCTGGGGTTGCTGTTGGTACTCTTGTTCAGAGGAGAATTGCTTAGCATTTCAGTGCTGGACTGCCCTAGGGCAGGACAAAGACTGATATGTTTGAGATATTTCTCCTCTGTGAAAGATAGTGAGCTAACGACTCTGGGTAAGTCTCTCTTACCCGGGACTAATTTCCGGCAGAGGAACTTCCAGGACCCCCGCTTGTTTTTTGTATATTTTAGTAACTTTGGTTCTCACCCTAAGGTATTAGGGGAATCCAGACGTGGACCCCTTGCTCACTATTCTTAGAGAGGCACAGCTCCACCCTACTGATGAGGTCCAACCAGACCAAACACGTGTCGGTGGTTGCTGTTGGTACTCTTGTTCAGAGGAGAATTGCTTAGCATTTCGGTGCTGGGCTGCCCTAGGGCAGTACAAAGACTGATATGTTTGAGATATTTCTCCTTTGAGAATCCAGACATGGACCCCTTGCTCACTATTCTTAGAGAGGCACAGCTCCACCCTACTGATGAGGTCCAACCAGACCAAAAACGTGTCTGGGGCTGCTGTTGGTACTCTTGTTCAGAGGAGAATTGCTTAGCATTTTGGTGCTGGACTGCCCTAGGGCAGGGCAAAGACTGATATGTTTAGATATTTCTCCTCTGTGAAAGATAGTGAGCTAAAGACTCTGGGTAAGTGTTGTGATTAACTTTGCATTCATCTGGTGCA